>NC_079197.1:54815693-55431418 GCF_029499605.1 Hyla sarda
CCTCCTTGAAAAGGGGGGACGGGGATGGGGTGCCTGTAGTGGGGGAGCCTCTGGGGGGAGCTGGGCCCTGTCCTGCCGGGGGGGTTTCCCCTGGGGGTGGGGCCAACCTGGAGCCAGGTATAGACGGGGACCCGAAAATGGATGAAGCAGAATCCAAAAAAAGGGCCAAAAACAAGGAGGCCTCTTCGTCTGGGGATGAAGGGGCCAAGAAAAGGCAAAAATGAGGGGGTTAAGGCCGTCTAACTCGATCACCAATGATGGTGGCACTCACCCCACTGATGCTGGCATCCATTAATTGCGCCAGTATTAAGTCTGATACGGCTAGATTTGCAGCCTTTGATTTTCTCAGCCGTTTTGAAGCCGACATTTTCTTTTTACAAGAGACCAGGTTGTCAGATATTGCCTCCCTGGTGAAAGCCATGAGAGAGTGGAGGCGAGGTCCCTTCCACTGGTCTCTTGCTGCTGAGCCGTATAGTGGGGTGGCGGTCCTTTTTTCTGCAGCGGTTGAATGTGGTAGAAATGGCGAGGTGCCTGATCTTGGATGTCCTCATGAAGGGACAAGAGCTTCGGCTCATTAACATCTACGCCCCGCAGACAAAGTGGGGGCGAAAGGATCTCTTTATGAGGATTAAGCCCTTCCTTTTTACGAGCCGACAGGTGATCTTTGGAGGGGATTTCAATAATGTCACGAGATCCCAAGATAGGAGAGACTCCAATGATCGGTTGGCTTATGATAGCATAGCTCTCAATAGTATAGTTAGGGAAGCTCGCCTAGAGGATGTTCACATCCGGAGTCCCTCAGGCCACGTGGGTTTCACTTATCATCGAGGTAGCTGCAGGTCTAGAATAGACAGGTTTTATTTAAAGGAGGAAGCTGTCTCTTCTGCAGTGTCAGCAGTTGAGGTAGAGTTTTCTGACCACTGTTTGATTTCTTTGAATGTTTCAGAAACTCCTCGGATTGGCAAAGGTTACTGGAAGCTTAATTCGTCTCTCCTGGAGGAAGCAGAAATAAGACAGCCCTTTGAGGATTTTCTTCAGAGTCAGGTAGTGTCAGGTAGTGTCAGGAGTGGTGGGAGATGTTCAAGAAGCGGGTTGCGGGGTTCTTCCGCCAGCTCTCGAGCCTCAGTTCCCTGGATAGGTACCGGCTGTATCGGGGTCTGAGGAGGAAACTTGAGCTCCTTGTCTCGACTGGAGGTAGCCAGGAGGATATTTCCAGAGTGAAATCCTTGCTCACGAAGTGTCAGTATGATAGGCACACATCTTTGGTTTTTGAGAGGGATTTTGGGAGGTACCCCTCGCCCGACCCTTACAGAAACTGCAAGATGTTAGTGAGTAGTAAGTTCATTCCGGGACTGGTTAATAGTACAGGATCCTTGAATCGGTCCAGATTAGGGATCTTGGAGGTTGTCAGATCCTTCTACTCACACCTCTTGGGAAGGAAGGATCTAGATCGAGACAGGATGTCTGCTTTCCTGACTGAAACCGTTCCTGAGCCAGGGGTAGACCCCTCTCTTGGCATTTTGGTTGAGGAAATCAGGGAAGAGGAAGTGAGACTGTCGATCGAGGGACTTGCCCCTAAGAAGTCGCCAGGTCCGGATGGCTTAACATCTGAGTGGTACATGACCTTTAAGAAGTCTTTAGCTCCTCTCTTGACCGAGGTCTTTAATGAGTGTCTTTCCTCGGGTACTCTGCCAAAGTCAATGAGGAGGTCAGCCCTGATTCTTCTGTCAAAAGGTAAAGATCCGAGCCGTATTGAGAACTGGAGGCCCATATCTCTTTTCAATACGGATAGGAAGCTTGTGGCCAAAGTATTGTTTAATCGATTGGTTAAGTTTGCACCCCGGCTTCTTTCGGGGGCTCAGCACTGCTCCGTTCCAGGCCGTAGCACCTTAAGTGCTGTTCTCGGTGTCCGGGAAGCAGTGGAGCGGGGTATGGCTGGCCTTTGGAAGGGGTACATGCTGTCCTTGGATCAGGCCAAAGCATTTGATCGGGTGAACCATGAGTACCTCTGGTCTGTCCTTCTGAGATATGGCTTACCGGGTACCTTTGTGAATTGGCTTGTGACTTTATATGCAGGGGCAGAGAGTTTCCCGCTTGTAAACTGGTGGCCTGGCCGCTCTTTTGAGGTGGGGTCCGGAGTCCGTCAGGGTTGTCCTTTGAGTCCGCTTTTATAAGTGTTCGCAATCGATCCCTTTGTCCGGAGGGTAGATCGCGGTCCGTTGGCGGGAGTCAGGATGAGTTTGGCGGAGCCTGGTGTCGCCCAGAGAGTGGTGGCGTACGCTGATGATGTCACCATTTTCGTGTCCTCACGAGAGGATGTCGATGTGGTGATGTCGGAGGTGGAGCACTACTCGGAGACTTCCGGGTCTAAGATCAACCGGGATAAGTGTGAAAGTCTCTGGCTTGGAGGGGGGGGGATCCCACGTTTGATCTCCCGGACACCCTTCCAGAGCCCCAGGACTCGGCAAAAATTCTGGGCATCACTTTCGGCCAGGATGATTATCCCTCCAAAAACTGGGATGGTAAGCTTAAGGATGCCGCTCAGAGGGTCAACCAGTGGAAGGGTTGGTCTTTGACCCTCAGGGAAAGGGTACACCTGATCAAATCGTACCTACTCCCTTTGTTTATCTATCCGGGCAGTGTATGTATTTTGCCAGAGACTTACTACACTAGGATCTACAGCCTGTTTTTCCAACTGTTATGGGGGAACAGGATGAACCTAGTCAAGAGGGAGGTTACGTATCGCACGAGAAGACTAGGGGGTTTATCTATGGTAAACCCTGTGGTGTTCTTAACAAACACCTTTTTGAAAGCTAACATATCTAACCTCTGGTCAGAGAGGGCTCCTCCGTGGGTACTCTCCTGCAGGGAATGGTTTTGGCATTTCTTCCAGGAATGGGAGACAGGAGGGCGAGTGAAGGACCTCCGTACGCCCCATGGTCATTTTCCAGCTTATGCTACCCCGACTCTGAAGGCGTTACGTCGGTGGGATCTGGGAGTGTGGGAGATCAGGACTCAGTCAAAGCAATTCCTTGACAAACGAGTTCTGTTGACCCACTTCCAGAAGCCTCTGGCGCTCAGGGACTGCCCAGGTCAGGATCTAGAGGTGGGGTTTTATCTTTTAAACATGAAAAGGATCCCACTGAAGTTTTGGGACTTGGCCTGGCGCTGCTTTCAGGGGAAACTATATGTGAGGGACAACTTGAAGTACAGGAACTCTGATGACCGGGATTGTCCCCGAGAAGAGTGTCGAGGCACGCTGGAAAGCATGGACCACTTTCTGCTTCATTGTCCCTTTAATATAGGGGTTTACAATCGGGTGGGCGCTTGCATCGGCTGGAGTCAACTTGCCGGCCTGGCTTATTCTGAGTGGGCTTATGGGGCATTCAGAAACCTGGGTGGCAGAGATCGGGGCACTTTGTTTCTAGTCAGTTTAGTGGTTAGGTACTACACGTGGAATGCACGGTGTCTAGTGTCTACTCAGCAGAAGGTCCTCTCTGAGGTAGAGGTGTGTAGGAACATCATTGGTGACCTTGGGAAGATCAGGTCTTTGGAGCATGGCAGACTTGGTACCAGTAGGGCATCTCTCCTATGGAGAGGATTTTCTTTTGATGTGCCCTAGGTACTAGACCTTTTGGGTAGAGTAGCTTTAATTTGGTTAGGGGCAGTGTTATAGGGATAGAGATAGGGTGAGAGCAGGGTTAGTTTTAATGGAGGGATAGAATTACGGACAATTGTAGGGGAAAATTAGGGGAATAGTTCATATTTTATTTATCAAGTCTGTCATCCTTCTTCCTGGTGGTGGGCTAGTGCATGAACACGCTAGCTTTTTTGTTTTATTTTAGGTTGACATGGTATGAAGGGCTTACAGGCAACCAAACTTGGGCCTAAAGTGGGTTGTGTTTTTGTGTGTATAAATTTGTGTATAAGTTGGTTGGGAGGAGTGCTAGGTGGGGTAGGTGTATTTGTGTGCAGTTGAGTGACCTGACATGGGTTAGGTAAGGACTGGGCTTATGTGAACTGTATGGACACTATGGACTCTGACCCATGTACAGGAGGTGTGGGGGAGGGGACAGTTTTAGTGTAGGGGTTTCTATGGGTTTTCTATTGTTTTGTAAGTTTCTGTTGTATATATTATACTATATTTATAATTGGAGATTTTCCTAGTCCTTATGAAGGAAAATATGGATTTTATTAAAGACAGGAGGCGAACATTTTGCAATCTCTTCTTTACTACTTTAACTGTTAGCAGCAAGATAAAACAATAAAGTTTATAGAAAAAAAACGTTACATATGCAAATGAAGTGTATTATGCAGCCAATGAGAGGCTAGCACAGGTGATATGAGGCAAGGTAACATACAATACTTCCTCTTCTTTGATGCAAATGTTATAATAAAATAACATAAGGAAACAAGACAATAAAGTCCTATAAGAATTTGTTGGAGTGAAGAAACAATATCTGAAGAAATAAATCATCTTCAACTAGCATAGTTTTTAGGAGTCTGAGAAGATTGTGGATAACAGTCCTGAAGAGGGATAAACAGGAGTGAACTTCATGAGAAACTGGAAACCGGTCTTATAAGATGTGGAATGGATGAATATTCTGTTGACACGAAGATCCTTGATAGTCCGTGAATTACACTAAAAAGATAGAGACAGAAAACAACAATAATAATAAAGGGATGGGATAAAGGGAGGGAAAATGTTTGCCTCCTGTCTTTAATAAAATCCATATTTTCCTTCATAAGGACTAGGAAAATCTCCAATTTTATTACAAGACTGGAGGCTCCATTTTGCAAGTTTAAAGCATAAATAATAATAATAAACTTGATCAGATTTAACAATAAAGCATGCAGAAATGAACAACATTAAATAATATTCATAGAAACATGGGGATCTGGTCGGAAATAAAAGGTTTTAAAAGTTGATTCCGAAGACCAATTAGCTGCTTTAAGGATATCCGACAAGGATACTCCTGATTGTTTTAATTTTGTGGACATGGCTCCTCTGGAGGAGTGGGCTTTAAAGATAGAAATGTCAACTCCTGCCGAATGCATGATCTGTTTCATCCATCTGGCTAAAGAAGGAGATGATACAGGACGGTAGGGTTTACAGAAAGAAATTAGTAATTGAGAGTCAGAATGGTTACGAAAAGGTTGAGTTCTCAGTTCATAAGCCTGAAGGCAGGAAACTACGCAAAGGTGTTTTTGATGAGGAAAAGAGGGATAAAATACTGAATGAAGAGAAGTTTTAGTGCGTTTGTGAATAGAAAAACGAACACCATCAGGTAGGTATTGCCCATGAGAAATATCTAAGGCTCTAACGTCAGAAATTCGTTTAAGAGAAATTAGGCAAAGTAAGGCAGTGAGTTTCAAGGATAGGGACTTTAAGGAAAGGGAATGATTATCCCCTAAGGAAATGATATACTGCAAGAGAATATTGACATCCCAAGTAGATTGGTATCTGGGTAAAGGCGGACGTCTGAATTTTATGCCTTTGAGTAATTTACAAATTAAAGGATGTTTACCTACAGAAAGGGAATTGATAGGAGCGTGGTAAAAAGAAATGGCAGATCTGTAAACGTTTATGGTACGGTAGGCCTTACCCAAATCAAAAGATGAAGATAGAAAATTTATAATATGATTTAAAGGTGCATGTATGGGATCCAAATCCCGTTGCATGCACCAACTAGTCCAAATTTTCCAGGCTGATCTGTAAGCAGATCCGGTACCTGGAGCCCAGGCGCTTGAGAGTATTTCTCTAGCTGAGTTAGAAAGTTCGCAACTCGGGTCTGTTGACCCGAAACATACCAGGCTATCAAAGGAAGATTGTTGGAGGTTATGAGAGGATGAGGGTTCCCCACAGGGTCCTGAAGTAGAAACGGATGAGAGGGAATTAGGCGAGGAAAATCGATAAGCATTTCTAGAATCTGAGGGAACCAAGACTGTGTTGGCCATAGAGGGGTAATGAGAATTACCGTCGATTTCTGGGATTTGATGAGAAGGAGAACTCTCGGAATCAGAATAAAAGGAGGGAATGCATATAGGTTCTCTGGGGGCCAGTATTGGAGAAGGGCATCTATGCCCTCTGCTTCCGGATCGGGGCGCCAGCTGTAAAAACGGTGAACCTGACGATTCAGTAGTGAAGCAAAGAGGTCTAGGTGAATAGGACCCCAAAGAGAATTGATGCTGGAGAATATTTGAGGGTCCAATTGCCAATCGCTGGAATCCGCAAGAAATCGGGAATTCCAGTCCGCAATGATGTTGGACAGACCTGGTAAGTATTCTGCTTTGATGGTGATGTTCCTGTGAAGACAGTAATGCCAAAGGTCTTTGGTAATGTTGGCCAGATGAAAAGATTTTGTACCACCAAGCTTGTTGATATATTGTACAGCGGAGATATTGTCCATTCGTAAAAGAATGCAACAATCTGATCTGTTCTTCGCAAAACTCTTGAGAGCGAAGAAACCCGCCAGTAATTCCAAGCAGTTGATGTGGAAGAGTGATTCCTCTGGGGACCACTTTCCTCCTGTCGAAGAGGAACCACAGCTGGCTCCCCAACCCGAACGGCTGGCATCTGATTCTATGATCAGATCTGGAACGGAATTGAATATAGTCTTCCCGTTCCAATCCTGGAGGTGTCTTAGCCACCACAGAAGCTCTTCTGTGGTATCTGAAGTAAGAGCTATTTCGTCCGAGTAGCCCAAACCGTTCCGAAGGTGTTGAGCTTTCACGTTCAATACTTTTTTATTATTAAGAAATTTTCGTTCAAGTGACACAAAATAAGTATCGAGATAAAACAAGCATCGAGACAGGCGCAGCTGTCTTATAGATAACGGCAGAAATTAAACAGTGGGACAGGCGCAGCTGTCATAGAAAAATGATAACATAGAACTCAACAAAATCAATGGGGTAAACCAAAGGGAGGACAAGTAGGTGTTATGCAATATAAAAATCAAGTGTGCAATACCTGTACTAATGGAAATGAGTGTAGGTCTGGAATGGTGTACTTACGGAGAACGGTCTTGTGCCCATATAAAGATGTAATCAGATGGGGAATGTTAATGAGTTGGTATAATGAGGAGCTTTATTAAATGAGGTATGGGTATTGATTCATCGTCAAATCAAATATCCTTGCAATGTGTGGATGTAAGCCAGACTGCCCATCTAGCAGAGAAGTGTTTCAGTCTCTGAGATCCCATAGCAATTATTTTCTCATAGGAATAAGTAGTGTTAAGCTTACCTATTAGTGAGTCTAGTGATGGCGTGGCTGCAGTTTTCCAGAAGCTAGTAAGGAGTACCTTGGCTGTAATGCAAAAAATGCAAAAAAAGTCTCTATGTTGTGGGAGTATTTTATCTATATTCAGAAATAATAGGACCAAGTCCGGTGACCATGGGAAGCGATATGGGAGGATGGAGAATAAAAGCTGTTTACAAGCGTTCCAGAAATGTGATATAAGGGGGCAGGACCATAAAATGTGGTATAATGAGCCTTTCTGACCGCAACCACGCCAGCACAGCGGAGAAGAGTTTGGGTAAGCTAGCGAAATTTTGTCTGGAGTGAAATACCAGCGGAGGACCGTTTTATAGTAAGATTCTAAGTACGAAGAGCATTGTAGGGCCCTATTCGCACTACGGAGGGACCTTTGCCAGTCTGGTAGTTCAATGGATCTATCTAAATCCCTATCCCACAATCGTAGTGGGTAACTTTTGACTAAATTGTCTGAATCCATGAGCATAGTGTAAAGTGGCCGGAGGCCTTTGCCTGTGGATTGAAAATATTTCAAGACTTGTGTGTGCAGGCCTATCGAGGGTGTTGTCAGACTAGAGAGGAAGTGGCGGATTCTAAGATATTTGTAAAAGTCAGATTTGTGTATGTTATATAGACCCTGGATGATTTCAAAGGGAAGGAGCACATTTTGTCTATAAAGAAGTCCAGCGTGTGTGATGCCTTGAGTTATCCAGTTGTGGAGAGGGATGTCAATTAGATGGGATTGGATTACCGATAGGGGTATATCATGGGGTCCTAATGTCCAAGGACAATTTAGTTTATTAAGGAAGGTACGCCATGCAGAGAAGGAGGCTGAAATAACTGGGTTGGAAACGTTGGGTGGGGGCAGCTTCCAAATAGGAAAAAGTAGTAAGTCCTGTAACATACATGGGGAAACAGCTTGACGCTCAATGAGTAACCAGGGGAACGGGTTGTCCGATGACCACCAATGCTTAAGTTGTGCCACAAGAGTGGCAATATAATAACCCTGTATATTAGGGATGCCCAGGCCTCCCGCCAGTTTGGAGCGTAGTAAAAGGGATGCTGCTAATCTAGGCTTTCTTTCTGCCCAAACAAAGTTGGACAGGATACGTTGGGCTTTGACAAAGAAGGAATTAGGAAGAGGGATAGGCAGTGTGCGGAAAAGGTAAAGAAGTTTGGGGAGGAGAAACATTTTAAACGTGGAAATTCTACCAGTCCATGATATGTCATGGCGCGAAAGGTGATTAGCTTCCATAGAGAGGGAGGTGAGTAGAGGATCATAGTTAAACTTGTATAACGTGTCCGTAGGGTATGAAATGTGGGTACCCAGGTAGTCAATATGCGAGGACCGCCAATCAAATTCATGTGTGGTTTTTAATTTGGATAATATCCTAGCGGGGAGATTAAGAGGCAATGCTTGGGTCTTCAGGGTATTGAGCTTATAATAGGATAGGGCACCGAATTCCGTTATGTTATCTAAGACTGCGGGTAGGGAGGACGACGGATCTCCTAAGGTAAGGACCACATCGTCCGCATACAGCGAGATGGTGTGGGGCGTAGGGCCAATAGGTATGCCCGATATTCTATTATCTAGACGGATGGCTTGAGCTAATGGTTCTATAGAGAGAATGTAGATGAGGGGTGAAAGCGGGCAACCCTGACGGGAACCATTAGTTATCTCGAATTCATCAGAGAGAGTGCCATTGACCAACACCCTAGCTGTAGGTCCAGAATATAAAGCTGAGATCGCAGACAAAATATGTCCTGCGAAGCCCAGTCGTTTCAGAACCGCAAAAGCATAAGACCATTTGAGACGATCGAACGCTTTTTCTGCGTCGAGCGCCAGGACCACCGCGGGAGTTTTATGAGACTCAATCTGATGAAATATATGTATAAGTCTTCTGGTATTGTCCGAGGTTTGGCGTCCAGTTATGAAACCAGATTGGTCGGAGCCAACAAGACTAGGCAGGGTAGTAGCAATCCGGGTGGCTAGGAGTTTGGCTAATATTTTAATGTCCTGATTCAATAGGGAGATGGGTCTGAAGTTCTGTGGTACATCTGAGGATTTACCTGGTTTAGGGAGTGTGGTGATGAGGGCCTGTAAGTTTTCTTTGGGGAGGGTACCAGTTGTAAAAGCAGTCATGCAGAAGGAGGCTAGAGAGGGGGCTAAGGCATTACTGTAAACTTTATAGTAAGAGCTATCAAAACCGTCGGGTCCCGGGGCTTTGCCAGAGGGGAGAGAGCGAATCACCTTTTGAATTTCTGAGACAGAGATAGGGTCATTGAGGGCGGAAAGTTGAGTGGGGTTGAGGGAAGGAAGATTTAATCTATTTAGATAGGATTGAACCGCATCAGTGGCGTTAGGGGGTTCTGGTATAGTGGAGTTTAAGTTATAAAGGCTGGCATAAAATGTTTTAAAACCGTCTGCAATATCTTTAGGGGTGTAAAGACGTTTGGCTGTGGTTGGGTGGATAAGTAAAGGGATCTTAGATTTTAGTTGGCGTGATTTAAGGCGGTTGGCTAGAAGTTTGCCAGATTTATTGTCTTGGGCATAATATCTTGCATTAGACTTCCTAAGGGCCTTCTCATATGTAGCCAGCATAAGGCAGCGAAGGTCTCTTCTAAGGGACAGTAATTGAGCAGCCATGGGTTCCGAGGGAGTCGATTTGTTAGCCTTTTCTAAAGTTTCTATTTGAGTCAGTAAGCTACTGAGTTGCTGATCTTTTCGTTTTTTAAGTATGGAGCAATATTTGATGCACATACCTCGGACAACTGCCTTATGGCAGTTCCATACAGTGACCGGGCTGATCTCAGGGTCGCTGTTTAGTAGGAAATAATCTTTGATATCTCGCAAGAGACGTTGGGAATACTCCCCGTGGGACAGAAGAAATTGACTGATACGCCACATATATGTAAGTGGCGATGACACAGAATCTGCTAATGAAAGAGAGACTGGGGCATGATCTGATCATGAGATCCTGCCTATGTCGGTTTGTCGAATTGACTGGAGTAGCTGTCTGTCCACGAGGAACATGTCCAACCTAGAGTAAGTATTATGCACTGCAGATAAGTGTGTGTAATCGCTAGCTGAGTCGTGATGTAACCGCCAGACATCATATAAATCATGTTCCCAAGCCCAAGGGGACAATGAAAGGGAGGGGACACGTGAGTGAGAGGTGGAGTCAACTGATGGGTGCATCACTGTATTAAAGTCCCCACATAAAACAAGGGAGCCCCATTTACGCTTATGGCAACGCCTAAGAAGGGAGTTCAGAAACCTAATTTGTCCCGTGTTGGGCGCATATAGAGAAACTAATGTGATAGGCAAGGAGTTAATAGAGCAGTAAAGTATGATAAATCTACCCTTGGCGTCTGTCTCTACATGTACCAACTCAAACGATACAGTGTTGCTAATACCTACAAATACACCTCTAGACTTGGAGTCGTGGTGAGAATGAAAAGTATGTGTAAAAGCTGGGTGACGTAGTCTATGAGCGTCCGTGCTAAGTAAATGAGTCTCTTGTGCGCATATTACATCACATTTAAGGGCAAGGACTTCTCTCCAAAAATGAGAGCGCTTATGGGGCACATTTAGACCGTTCGTATTCAAACTAACTATATTTATAACCATAATGCGAGTATTTGTTCAGTAGATAACACAATAAACATTGTATAGAACAGGGAAGAGAGCACGCCTCCCAGCTAGCACGCGCTCTCTTAATGAATACAGGTAGTACAGCAGAGAATGGAGGGGGTGAAGGGGAGGGGGATAAAAAGAGAAAATCTGTACAACAATATGACAGAGAGGGTAAGAAACAGTATAATAAAAACAAAACACGACTCATCTTGGTGGAGTCAGCGGGTCTGAGAGGGTGAACAATCCCGCCCGAAGCCTCAGGCGAGTGGACCACCGAACCGACCCGACTGAAGCCAATCAGAACAGGGGGGTGAAAGTTCGCACTGAAGCCTAAGTGGAGGCGGCAGCAGTCCAGCTCCTGTTAAAGAAAAAAGTTACAAGAACAGGCATATGGAAACATATCACCGGTTATTGAGAAAAACACACTCATTGCCGTTTAGCTTGGGCGGGGGAAGAAAGTTACATAGTTACATAGTTACATAATTAGTATGGTTGAAAAAAGACATACGTCCATCAAGTCCAACCAGGGGATTGAAGGGAAGGATGTAAGGGGATAAGGGAAAGGGATGTAGTTTTATAATTCTGCATAAGCATTAATGTTATTTTGTTCCAGGAATGTATCTAACCCTGCTTTAAAGCTGTTAATTGTTCCTGCTGTGACCAGTTCCTGAGGTAGACCGTTCCATAAATTCACAGTCCTCACGGTAAAGAAGGCGTGCCGCCCCTTTAGACTAAACCTTTTCTTCTCCAGACGGAGGGAGTGCCCCCTCGTCCTTTGGGGGGGTTTAACCTGGAACAGTTTTTCTCCATATTTTTTGTATGGGCCATTTATATACTTATATACGTTTATCATATCCCCCCTTAAACGTCTCTTCTCAAGACTAAACAATTGTAACTCCTTTAACCGCTCCTCATAGCTAAGATGTTCCATGCCCCATATTAGTTTAGTCGCGCGTCTCTGCACCCTTTCCAACTCCGCAGTGTCCCTTTTATGAACAGGCGACCAAAACTGAACAGCATATTCCAGGTGAGGCCGTACCAATGCTTTATAAAGGGGGAGTATTATGTCCCTGCCCCTCGAGTCCATGCCTCTTTTTATACATGACAATATCCTGCCGGCTTTGGAAGCAGCAGCCTGACATTGCATGCTATTTTGTAGTCTGTGATCTACAAGTACACCCAGATCCTTCTCTACCAGTGACTCTGCCAGTTTAATCCCCCCTAAGACATACGACGCATGCAGGTTATTAGTACCCAGATGCATAACTTTACATTTATCCACATTGAACCTCATTTGCCAAGTGGATGCCCAGACACTTAGTCTATCCAAGTCATCTTGTAACTTATGCACATCCTCTATAGACTGTACTGTGCTACAAAGCTTGGTGTCATCTGCAAAGATAGAAACAGAGCTGTTAATACCATCCTCTATATCATTGATAAATAAATTAAACAGCAGCGGGCCCAGTACTGAACCTTGGGGTACACCACTAATAACCGGGGACCAATCAGAGTACGAATCATTTACCACCACTCTCTGGGTACGATCTATGAGCCAGTGTTCAATCCAGTTACAAACTAAAGTTTCCAAGCCCAAGGACCTTAACTTACCTGTCAGATGTCTGTGAGGGACAGTATCAAATGCTTTGGCAAAATCCAGAAACACTATATCCACAGCCATTCCTCTGTCAAGGCTTCTACTCACCTCTTCATAAAAGCAAATTAGATTGGTTTGACAACTTCTATCCTTAGTAAACCCATGCTGGCTATCACTTATAATACTATTATCCCCTATGTATTCCTGTATGTAATCCCTTATAAGTCCTTCAAACAATTTACCCACAATGCACGTTAGACTTACCGGTCTATAATTGCCTGGCGAAGACCTAGAGCCCTTCTTGAAGATTGGTACCACATTAGCCTTGCGCCAGTCCCTTGGCACAATACCAGACACCAGAGAATCTCTAAATATCATGAACAAGGGTACAGATATTACTGAACTTACCTCTCTAAGAACTCTTGGGTGTAGTCCATCCGGCCCTGGAGATTTGCTTACATTTACTTTACTTAACTTACCTTGTACCATCTCTACATTAAGCCAGTTCAATACATTATGTGATGTGTTACCAGCACTGACCTGACCAATGTCAGCTCCTTCTTCCATAGTATATACAGAACTAAAGAACCCATTCAGTAGCTCCGCCTTCTCTTGATCGCCCGTGACAACCTCCCCATTATCATTATTAAGGGGTCCTACATGCTCTGTCCTTGGTTTTTTTGTATTTATATATCTAAAAAAATATTTAGGATTAGTTTTGCTTTCTTCGGCCACCTGTCTCTCATTTTGAATTTTTGCTGTTTTTATTACATTTTTACAGATTTTATTAAGCTCCTTGTACTGTTTAAATGTTATAGCTGACCCATCAGATTTGTATTTTTTGAAGGCTATTTTTTTGTTGTTTATTGCTCTTTTAACCTCATTTGTCAGCCATGTAGGATTTAGTTTTAATCGTTTATATTTGTTCCCCTTTGGTATATATTTAGCTGTATAGTTATTTAGAGTTGATTTAAAGATGTCCCATTTACCTTCTGTATCAGTATTTGAGAACACCTCCCCCCAGTCTATGTCCTGTAGTGCAGCCCTCAGCCCAGGGAAATTTGCCTTTTTAAAGTTATATGTTTTTGCTTTCCCCGTCTGTCTTTGTTTTCTACATTTTAAGTCAAAAGTAACTATATTGTGGTCGCTATTACCAAGGTTTTCCCGCACAGTTACATTACCAACCAGCTCTGCGTTGTTGGAAATGATCAGATCCAACAAGGCATCACTTCTTGTTGGGTCCTCCACAAACTGGCCCATAAAATTATCCTGCAATAAATTTAGGAATTTTCTCCCCTTTGTAGTTTTAGCCAACCCCCGGCCCCAATCTATATCTGGATAGTTAAAATCTCCCATTATTACCACTGTACCTGCCCGGGCGGCCCTCTCTATTTGTTTATACAGCCGACCTTCTATCTCTTCAGTGATATTAGGGGGTCTGTAAATTACACCAAATATTATTTTTTCAGTATTTCCCTCCTTTTGTAATTCTACCCACAGTGATTCCACCTCCTCAGAATCATCACACACTATGGCATCGTACACATTGACTTTCATACCACTTCTTACATACAGACAGACTCCACCACCTTTTCTGTTCATTCTATCCTTGCGAAACAATGTAAACCCCTGCAGATTAACAGCCCAGTCATGCGAGGAGTCCAGCCATGTCTCAGTGACCCCAACTATATCAATATGTTCCTCCAGTATCAAGGCCTCAAGCTCCCCCATTTTATTTGCTAGGCTTCTGGCATTTGTGAACATACACTTTACATTTCCATTAAGTTTTACACATATAGTCTCACTAATGGGATTTTCAGAGTTATTGGGGTTAATGTCATTTTTTGAGTTATAAGGGCTAATTGTACTATTTAAGTTATTGGGGCTAATGGGATTTTTTGAGTTATTGGGTCTAACGTTATTATTTAAGTTATTGGGGCTAATGGGATTTTTTGCGTTATTGCGTCTAACGTTGTTATTTAAGTTATTGGGGCTAATGGTATTTTTTGAGTTAATGGGGCTTATTGTAGTTATTGAGTTATTGGGGCTAATGGAATTTTTTGAATTATTGGGATTACAATTTTTCGGGCTACATTTATTTTTACAGCTGGTTTGTAACGCATGAATCTCCTTATCCACTGTTCTTAACCTCCCCCCACAGGACTCCTCTCCACCCGCCATTATGTCCTGACCCCTCTCTAACCTATCCATCCCACTGTCTGCTTTCTTTGCTTTATTATCCTCCCCCCACTCACCTAGTTTAAATACTCAGCCACCCCTTCCAGGATTCTCTCCCCCAGCACAGCAGACCCCCTTCCATTCAGGTGCAAATTATCCGTAGAATAGAGTTTGTACCCCAATGAAAAGTCAGCCCAGTGCTCTAAAAACCCAAACCCTTCCCCCTCACACCACGACTTAAGCCATGCATTTAACTCCCTAAGCTCCCGCTGTCTTTCCTGCGATGCGCATGGCACAGGAAGTATTCCAGAGAACACAACCTTAGAGGTCCTTCCCTTCAGCTTGGCACCTAGTTCCTTGTAATTATTCTTCAAGGACCTCCACCTACCATGTATTCTGTCGTTGGTTCCCACATGGACCACGACAGCTGGGTCATCCCCAGCCCCCCCTAGTAATTTGTCCACCCTTTCCACCACATGCCGAACCCTGGCACCAGGGAGACAGCAAACCATTCGGTTGAGGTGGTCTTGGCGACAAATTATTCTATCCGTCTTCCTGATTATAGAGTCCCCTACCACAACTAACTGTCTTGGCCTACCTGCGTTACCATCCCCCACACTACTAGTTGAGCTGTTCCCCCGGCTGTTAGGGAGACCAGTATCCACTAGGGTTGCCATCTCTGATACTGAGGCCCTCGCATCATCGCCCAACTTGGCAATTTTACTTGGGAGATCAGAAGCAGAAGTGACCTTCCTTTTCCTTGCCCCCTTTCCAGTCCCTCTAACTACATTAACCCAGCTCCCTACTTGGGCCTCCTGGCTAGTTTCTCCAACCTCCATTTCTGCCCCACTAACTGCTTGCTCTGTAAGATTGTCAATCGCCCTCAATGTTGCATTTTGCTCCTCTAGATCTCTAATACGAGCTTCCAGGTGGGCAACATGCTCACATTTGTCACAGCGGTATGCACCCTGAAGCTGCTGCTCCAGAGATGTATACATGTGGCACAATGTGCACTGAAGAAAACCTCCAATCCTGCTGTCCATATTCTTGGTGACAAACAGCTGTTATTAACTATTAAGAAAAACTACTTTTATCAAGGGAGTGTAATACTTACAGTTACAGTGGGTCCTGCTTACAACTCCTGCTTTCTAAACTTCTGCTTATAAAACTTCTCAAATGTAACACTTAATAATACCACACTTTAGAATACAGACCCAGCTTCAGCTAGACTCAGTCAGAGCAGGGCTCACAGAGTTTCCCAGTTAGTTTTATACACCTGAGAGCAGTTAATCAATTAACCCCTCCCCCAGGTGTGCTACAGACAATGAGCGAGCGAGTCTGTCCGGTTGGAGTGAGTTCCATGTTCCAGGAGGAAAGCAGGGCTTGACCTTCTGACAGTGACTTGATTACATGAATGGAGTCACCTCTTCTCACCAGCAGGCGGATAGGGAAGCCCCATCTATAGGCAATTTTTGCAGACCGCAATGTGGTTGTGATTGGTTGTAGCTCCCTGCGAGCCTGCAGTGTAGTTGCCGAGAGGTCTGCATAGATGGAGACCTTATGGAATGGAGCTGGGAGACCCCCGTTTTTCCTAGAATATTCCATAAGTTTTTCTTTTACTGTGAAAAAGTGAACTCGGGCTAGGATGTCTCTGGGTACACTATCATCCAAAAACTTTGGACGCGGGATCCTGTGGGCGCGGTCCACTTCTAGTTCTTGGATGGAGCAAGAAGGAAGAGTAGCTTTGATGAGGGACCTTACATATTCAGGAATGTTAGCTGGAAGCACTGTTTCAGGAACACCTCGGAGTTTAATGTTATTTCTGCGGCTTCTGTCCTCTAGGTCAGCCACTTTAGCTTTTAGTGCTGCCACATCATCTATCATGTCATTATGTGAGTCAATAAGCTCATTATGTGAGGTGGAGAATTCTTCAAATTTAGACTCTACATGAACCATCCTGCTAGACAAATCAGACACTGAGGAGTTAAGTGGTGCAACAATGCTCTGGATGGCAGCTAGGAATGTTTTATGGAGGGCCTGCAGCATTCCTTTCATGGCAGAGTCAGTGAGAGACGTGTTAGTGACAGCTATGTTGTCTAACTCAGGCGATATCTTTGCAGGGGACTTAGGCACAGTGTCCCAATCACATACCTCTGAAGTAGAGGGGGAAGTGTCCAGTCTAGGTCTCTGCTTTGCAGGGCTTTGAGAAGGTGTACTTGTCTGCGATCCCCAGCCTGCCTTCAGTGCCGGGGCAGCCACATTGTTAGAGATTAGATCTGCAGCACTGTGAGCTGAGGAAAGAGAGGGTCCAGGAGAGCCAGGCTGTTCTGATCTAGGTGGGGACCGAGTGTGTAGAGCTGGGTCTGAAGTAGATCTGCGTGGAGGACACAGTAATGTGGAGGATCTCTGCTGTGCAGGCTGGGAGGCAGAAGTAGGTGAGTGAGGCTGTTCCTCGCCATCTTGTGTTCCCCTTGTGGTCCGGGAAAAGTTAAAAGCAGAGAGTTTCTCCTGTCTGCCATGTCTTTTCTTTCGGGCTGGCATGGTCCAGAGGTGTTCAGGAGCTCAGATATGAGAAAAGGTTTGGGTGATCTTGGTGATAAATGCTGAAATTAGTCGCTGAAAGGAGCTGAGGAGACAGAGCTTAACTAACTAACAGCCATCCACCACGGCAGCCAGGCCACGCCCCCTGGTGTTGAGCTTTCAATCTCTGGAGAGCTCGATAATGAAGCGGAGCTGGGAAAATCACTTGAATCGAAGCAGAAAGAAGCCCTACTACGCGAGCTATCGAACGAAGAGAGACTGTTTGTTTGTTCAAAATGGAATGAATCTCTCTTCGAATGGTTTTCATCCTCCTGGGGGGAAGACTGAGCTGGGCAGATTGAGTATTTATTAGAAATCCCAAAAATTCTATCTCCCTGGAGGGGGAAAGGATGGATTTTTCTGTATTGATAATAAAGCCCAGATTGGAGAGGAGAGACATAGTCCATTGAATGTGGAGCCGAATTAGAGATAAGGATTGAGCCATGAGGAGGATGTCGTCCAGATAAATAATCAAACGGACACCTCTGGCCCTTAGGATTGCCACAACCGGTTTGAGCAGTTTTGTAAAGCACCATGGGGCCGAGGATAGGCCGAATGGTAGGCAGGTGAATTGCCATTTTTGATCCTTCCATAAAAATTGGAGGTAAGGTTGAGATTCGTGATGCATGGGAACCGTAAGGTATGCATCTTTGAGATCTATTTTCGCCAACCAATCGTGTGGTAACAGTAGATCTCTCAAAAGATGGATGCCCTCCATCTTGAAATGTTGATAGAGTACATAATTGTTTAGGGTCTTTAGATTTATAACAGGCCTGTACCCACCGTCTTTCTTTTTTACTAGAAAAAGATTGCTCAGGAAACCTTGAGAAAGCATGGGTACTTGGATGATTGCCTTTTTGGAGCTTAGTTCTATGATCTCTGAATCTATGAGTGATCTGTTTTCCTCTGAAAAATGAATTGGATGAGGGATTAAAATTTGAGGAGGAGGTTGAACAAACTGTATCTGATAACCCAGGACTGTGTTTAGAATCCACGGGTCGGATGTTATTATGGCCCAGGTATGGAAAAAATATGCAATCCTTCCTCCTAATGGAAGTGGGGAAGAAAATATCGGATAAAGACTTACCAGCGTTGGGTCGAGATCTGGGATATCCGCGATGTCCTCTGGCTCTCCACGGTCTTCCTCTTGTTGGAAAGAATGGACTGGATTGATAGGTGGAGGTAGGGTTCTGGAATCTGTCTGTTCTTGGGGGGGCACGTGTATATTGTCTCTCTTGAGACTGGCGGCTGGGAAAATTGCCCCTTCTTTTCCCAGCCCTGGGTAAAATCCGAGGTTGAAAAACCTTCTTAAGGGATGTTTGGGCCTTATCAAGAGATGAAAATAATGCTACATATTTATTTATCTCTTTAATAAACGTGTCTCCAAAGAGAAGGCCCTCGGTGGAGGATTCGGGTTCAGTTGTAGCTAGGTTAATCAACTGAGGATCCAATTTTAATAGAATGGACCTTTTACGTTCAGTGCAGATGGTAGTATTAATGCCACCAAATATACACAGGGCCCTTTGAGCCCATCCTTTAAGGACTTCTACGTTCACTGGGTTGCCAGAGGAACTAGCCTCCTCAGTGAGGTCCAAAATTTTTGTTAAGGGACCCAGAAGGTCTAAAAATCTGTCCTGGATTGTCTTGAAAGAGCGATCTATACCTTTTTTGGGATTTTTCCCTGATTTGTTTAGGTATTTAATCAATGGAGGGTCAATCTCTGGGGTAATGGATAGTTTCTTTGGAATATTAGGTCTAGGGCATTCTGCTCGCAACCTGTTGCGAGTGGCTCTATCTATAGGTTTTCTGACCCATAGAGTTAAAAATTGGGTCACCTGAGGATGAGGATCCCATTCTCCAGAACGTGGATGTTTAAGTAGGCTTGGGTCAAAATACGGGATTCCCGCACTGTCCATAATGACTGCCTTAGGGTCCTCAATAGCCATAGTAGGCTCTTCATTATCAGAGATGTCCTCATATTCAGAGTCTGAGGCATATTCCGAGATCTCACCTTCCTCAGATGAGGATTGGTCAGGGGAGGTGTTATAAGAGTCCGGTTTTTCTCTCCGGGATACTCTTTTAACCCGGTTATCATGTTTCTCCTCCCGGGTGGAGGGTATGGGATGCGATTTTTTAGCATCAGTATGTCTGCTTTTGGTAACAGCAGAAGATGGAACCTGGTCCTTAACCACTTTAGGTTTTTTATAGGATTGTGAAGGACCGGTAGTAGGCATAGGCCTTTTATGGGTGGCCTTCCCAGACTTTCCCCATCCCCTGGCTAAATTTGAAGTAGAGTCCTCCGCGGACCAAAAATGATCCGACGGGGTAGAAGGACCAGCCTTGGGGGGTTGCTGATACTTATCATGGGACATGAATAGAGCCATGGATTGGGCCACAATCTCTGGTATACTGGCCATTGCATTCCGGACTGATAAGTCCACCATAGACTGCATGGAGTTGCTATCCATAGGTTGGGCATTAATGGACTCCATGTCTTTAACAGTTTGTTCATTGGCCATAATGCAATATATGTTAAATATATAGGAATAAGGATATATATATAAATGAGGTAAAAATATATAATAAACTGGCCAAATGAGCAGAAAATCTGTATGAAGAATTATATCACCGGCACCGGAGTAAATGTGACAGAAATTGTTAATAATAAATATAAAAGTATGCCAGTAGGAGTTACTATTGGAAGAAAACAATGAAAAGGGGAAAGAAAATTGACTTAAAGAGCGCTTTCAGTAAGCGAAATGCCGCGGTCGTCTCTGAGGGAGCGAACACTCTGACTGACAGAAGACGTCTGATAGTTCAGTCACAGTGTGGAGAAAACCACAGAGCGGGGGATAACCAAAGAGCGCGAAGCTGAGGACCAGCTCGCGTAGTATCACGAGAAGTCCGGCAATGCCGAGACCAGCGATACTGAGAAGAAGAATGAATAGGTATATGGAGGGGAGAAAAGAGGCTAAGAACGGAAGGTAAACGGTAAGGACCAGGGGTAATGATATAAGCTAGAGGTGAATAAGACCTGAGGAAAAAGTGATATATAAGTCTATGCTTGTCAGACAAAATAAAATAAGGAATGAATGGCAGCGGAGATAAAAATGTAAAGCAACTGTATAGGGTGTTAACTGAGGGTATGTTTAAATATAGATAAATGTATTTTTTAAAACGATAATAGTATGTTTGCAGAGCAAAAATGTGAGATATACTTAACTTCTGAGTAGCAGCAAAGAAGAGGAAGTATTGTATGTTACCTTGCCTCATATCACCTGTGCTAGCCTCTCATTGGCTGCATAATACACTTCATTTGCATATGTAACGTTTTTTTTCTATAAACTTTATTGTTTTATCTTGCTGCTAACAGTTAAAGTAGTAAAGAAGAGATTGCAAAATGGAGCCTCCAGTCTTGTAATAAAATTACATTTATATTATATTTATGTTATATTGTAGAGGAAGGAAAAAAATATTAATATGTATATTTTGTTTTGTATGTTATACATTATAGTAGATAAGGCAGTCGGGCCAGATGTTATGTTAATATGTGTGTGTGCAGTGTCACAAATATTTTTATGATTATCTGTTATACTTTTGTTTGTCCAGGATCTGTCATGTTTTGGTTGGTACTTTCGATACGTGTGTGTGGTTTTGTATGTTATTATGTTGTTGTTTATTTGTTTATTTATTTTTTGTCTTCTTTTTCCAAGTATGGATGGTATTAGTTATAGCTGGGCAGTGCAAAATTTTATTTTAGTTACATAAACAAATATATTATTAAAAAAAAAGTTTGTAGTGGTGTGTTTGTATAAAGCCTGATGGGCTGTATTTGTGCGAGGGGCGGAAGTAATTATCGCTCCCTGCACTTCCAGGTGGGGCTTATTGGGAACAGGTGGGGGCGTGTGTATATAACTCTCCCCTCCCAACCCTCCCTTATCTTATTTCTTCACTATAGTGCATGCCCTCTATGGGCGTGCCCTCATTGCGCAGTTATGGCCCAACTCAGACCGCTATGCTAGGGTAAGATCTTGTATAGGTATGTAGGCAATCTTTCCTGTCACTAGTACACGTATGGAGCCCCGAACACAAATGTTTTTGTTAGGTTTCTGTGGTTTTTTTTTTGTTTTCAGTCAAAGCCAGTAGTGCTAACTTTTATGTTTACATAAGCCAAGTTGGGTTATTTTTGTGTTCTTTTTCGGTATGTTTGGGTGTGTTGATTTGATAAATTGATAGTTTGGTTAGAAAAGTAGGATTAGTTTAGTATTTCAGTAAAGCTGGGCTGGCTGGTTAGGCAGGGTTTTTGTTCTTGTAATTATGTTATAGCTGGTTATGCTTGTTTCGTTTTGTTTTCTGTATTGTATAAGTTTTTGTATTTTATAATAAAAAGAGTTCCAGCTCCAACTGCTAGAGGGAGGTTATTAGGGCTCCAGACTTCCAGGAACTAGGCTCTTCCCAAGAGTGTGGCAGCCTCCTGGGAAGGGCTCCCTGCATGGAGTCTCGGGAGTCCTGGGCCTCCACTTCCCGTTCTAGGCTGGCGGGGGGTGGAGAGCAGTCTGCTACAGCCAGGATCCCGGCCGGTGGGAAAAAATCAAGCAAGAGTCCGCAGCAATGTGGGCTCTGCTTCCCAGACGACAGCAAAGAAAAAGCCAAGTAAGAAGACTGTGGCTGATGTGGAGATGTGGGGGAACAGAGGGCCCAGGGAATCAACAGACATCTTCTGTTACCATAGGACTGCAAGATTTAAGAAGTATGAAATCTGTGGTAAAGAGTTCCATGCAGCAAGGAAAGACCTGAAGCGTTTAAGGAACCTCCATAATACTGGTTCCAAAAAGAAAAGGCCAGAACTTAAAATATGAATGGTGGCTTTAAAACTGGAAATTAAAAAGCTGGAGGAGAAGAGGCAAGAGCCAGTGGAAGGCAGCTTCCGGGAGAAGCTGCTAAACGCTGACAGAATCACTGCCATGAAAACCCCAGGTAAGGAGGTTGTGGTGGAGGATGATGGGAGAGTAGTGGCAGTGAAGATGAAATGCTGTCGGTGAAGGGGCAGGTGGAGGCTATGGAGGATAGTCATGGCAGAGAAGATGGTAAAGTGGCTGGGGGAGGTGAGGGGGGTGCAGAAGCTAATACAGTGGCTAACAGTGTGGCTGCTGGTGTCTGTGTCACCCACATAATGGCAGTAAAGGTGGAAAAGGTGGTGAAGTGGCTGGGAGTAGTAAGGGGGGTGCAGAAGCTGAAGCAGTGACTGTTGATGCTGTGCCTGTTGGTTCCCATGTCATCCCCACCGGGGGTGCCGGAGACCCTGCCGAGTGTCCTGTTGGTAGGGATGGGCAGGGCATACTACATATCTGCGCGTTCCCAAACTGGCTTAGGGGGAGGTCCCCTGAACGACTCTGGTGCTATGCAGCATCCCTCTATGGAGGGGGGGTGTCCTGGTGCCGGGGTCCATTAGCAAAATCACCATTTCAGGGGGCAGTCCCCTGGGTGAGAAGGGCGGTGCTGGTCATGGCACTGTGGGGCACCCCCCCTTTGAGGGGGGGGTGTCTGGGCATCGGACCTTGTCGGTTCAGGGAGCGGTCCCCAGGACAGTTCTGATGTCGTGGGTGTCACCCGCTTGGTGGCGGTCCCCTGGGTAAGGTTTCAGGCAGTGATCCTGGTGGTGCAGGGTGCTCCTCTGTGAGGGGGGAAGTGCCTGGGCAGCTGGCGCTATGGAGCTCCCACCACCTGTGGGGGGGGGGGTTCTTGTATGTCAGAAGTAGGAGGTGGGGCGGGAGTGCACTAGGAGGGGCAGCTCCCCCCCCAGGCTGATGACACTGGCGGCAGTGTCAAGAAAGGGGGCAGGGCAACCTGCGCCCATGCCAGAAGATGTCCCTGAGCCCGTGATGTTGGAGGGATCCAACAAGCCTGCTGCACATAAACAGATGAAGACGGAGTCCGGCCCAGCTAGTAAAGGTGAAAGTGTAAATAAGAGCTGTGAATCTAATAAAGGGAAAATGGAGGCTGGGAGTAGAAGGAGTGATTGCAGTATGCAAGTGATGGATGCCAGCAGTATGAATGAGAGGAGTGCTAGTGGAGCGAATGAGAGGGGTGCTAGTATAGTGAATTGAATGGGAGAGGTGCTAGTAGAGTGAATGAGAGAGGTGCTAGTGGAGTGAATGAGAGAGGTGCTAGTGGAGTGAATGAGAAGGGTGCTAGTGGAGTAAATGAGAGGGGTGCTAGTGGAGTAAATGAGAGGGGTGCTTGTGAGGCCAACAACAAGAAAATGGTAAGCAAAGCTTTTGATGTTTGTGCAGCTTTGGGATCTGGTCACGTCACAGTTGTCATTTTTCTTGCCTGCAGGGCAAATTGTGTCACCCTAGTGCAAATCACATTAGGGGTGACACAAATTTAACCAAAAAAATGACAGGCAGAGGAAGGCCACCCTGCTGGGGCCGTCATGGTGCAGGGATCCCCTTTGGCGCTAGAATGGCCAGTGTTCAGAGGCCACGTACCCTGAACCCTCAAAGTTCTGAGGACTTAGTTGACTGGCTATCACAAGACACCCAATCTACTACTAAAGCTTCTGCTCGGAACCTTGACGCACCGTCCTTCACCTCCTCTAGCTTAGCTTTGGGCACCTCTCATGCTACCTCTTGCCCGCTTGCCGCCACCACCAACACTAGCACCACAGCAGCTTTACTTGATCTGTCAGAGGAGTTATTTACACATCAGTTTGAAGATATGAGTGATGCACAACCATTATTGCCAGAGGATGTAGTTAACAGGGATATGTCTCAGTCAGGCAGCATTACACACATGGACGTACGGTGTGATGAGGAGGAAAAAATGGAAAAGGCAAAAACAGAAAAAAACCCGGGTCCTTAAAGGATATATGTCGTGCTGCCACGCCCCCTTCCCATAGACTTTGGTAGAGGGGGCGGGCGTGACGACACGAGGGGGCGGGCAAGACGTTACGAAGGGGACGGGCGTGACATCACGCCCGACGGCTGCGAACACGGAAGCCTGCGTACAGCGTTTGGAGTAATGAACTTCCGGACGCTGTGAGCGGAGCTCTGAACTGCAGGGCAGCGCACTACCCCTTTAAGGACCCGGTTTTTTTTCTGTTTTTGCCTTTTCCGTTTTTTCCTCCTTACCTTAAGAAAACCATAACTCTTTCAATTTTGCACCTAAAAATCCATATCAGTCTTTTTACCCAAAAATCTACGGCGAAACGGAAAAAAAATCATTGTGAGACAAAATTGAAAAAAAAAGCCATTTTGTAACTTTTGGGGGCTTCCGTTTCTACACAGTACATTTTTCGGTAAAAATGTATTCTGTAGGTCCATACAATTAAAATTATATCCTACTTATGTAGGTTTGAGTTTGTCGTACTTCTGGAAAACATCATAACTACATGCAGGAAAATATATAAGTTAAAAATTGTCATCTTCTGACCCCTATAACTTTTTTATTTTTCCGTGTGCTGTCCTTACAGCAGAGATCAGATGAGTCCTTCAGGACTGTAGTGGACACTGAATACACTAGCCTAGCTATCAATTTCCCTATTAAATCAGCAGCAGATACACTGTCCCTCCTCTCACTAAGAATGCAGCTTCCGATTGAAGCTAAAATGGATGCTGTCCAGGAGGTGGGAGGGTCTGGGAGGGAGGGTCTGCTTCTGATTGGCTGGAATGTGTCTGCTGACTGTGAGGTACAGGGTCAAAATTTACTCAATGATGACGAATAGGGGGCGGACCGAACATTGCATATGTTTGCCCGCCATGGCGAACGCGAACAAGCTATGTTTGCCGGGAACAATTCGCCGGCGAACTATTCGGGACATCACTATACTTCAATAATATGTTGGATGAAGTCAGTGGTATCTCGTAAATGTGACTTAAGGTTCAGGACGTGTTTCTGCAGTAAAATATCTATGTAATGAGCCAGATTCGCAGACAGGGAATTAATCCCCGAAACAATGGGGCGACCTGGAGCATTCTTTTGGTCTTTATGGACTTTAGGTAAAAAATGGAAAAGTGGTAATGCAGATTCATCAACAATAAAGTAATCCTTCTCAGCTTTATCCAACACTCCATTAGAAAAGGCCTCCAACACCAATTCCCGTAGTACTTTTTTGTAGGTATCAGTGGGATTATATGATAAAGGTGCATAGTAGGTGGTGTCAGATGGCTTCCTTCATTTAACTATCATAGTCCATTGAAACAAACAAATGTCCAGCGCTGCAGGATACAGAACAATGTCTTTATTGCAGATAAAAACTTCACAGCGTGGCTAGGTGCGCTGGTGGGAAGACGCGAGTAGTGTGAGCTCCTGCGAAGAACGGGCCTTTGCTGACTAATTCGGGACTATGGGAGGCAAAAATAAACTCAAATGGACCCACCCTGCTCCTCAAGACTCCAGAGACTCTGCAGGCTCCATTGTGGGCTTTCTAGTGCCCCTAAATCCCGCTACCAACGCTCCGAGCGCAGCGCTGCAGGACCCTGAAACATGCCCACAGGACTTCCGGGACGGCGGGGCTTCCCCTATACTGTGTCCGGCCTCGGACAGAACAGGTAAAACAGAAGGCGCTTACCTGATGGAAGAGCGACTCTTCTCTCCACCGCTGAGTTCCGGAGGTGACTCTGACTCCCGCCACACTGGACTTGATATGCGCGGCGACCATCCGGCAGCTCACCCGGCAGCACGTGAATGGAAGCTTGACTCAGCTGACTTCCCGGCCCTGCAGCCTCTCTCATCCCCACCGGGACCTGCAGCCACAGTATATGGAAGGCAGGCAGGATATACCTGGCTCTCACCCTATAATGCCTCCAATGCCCACCTCACAAGCTAAGCGTGGGTCAGCTGACCCTATGGACACCCTGCCTGCCCCCTCTGCTATCGAACTGCAGGTGCCGACTTTGCCGACCTCCATTTTTAATGGGGAGACAGCATCCCACTCCCTCTCTCCTGCCTCACATCCAGCAGAGGCCGCCTTTACCAGAACCTAGATGTGCCACCAAGGTCTGGGACCTTCACATGGTCCGAGGAATTCTTCCTCTCAGTGGTCTGTTCATGTTCCCTGGCACCCCTCTCCTTACCCACCCCCAGTGCCTGATCCACCTGCTCAGGACGTCACCAACTGGATACCAACTAAATACAGTGAGGGGCATCTCTCCGGGTCTGAAACACAAGACTCCTCTGATAGTGATGATCTCCCAGAGTTCTGGGGTGACAGCCCTCTGGCTAAAAAGAAATTGTTTAAAACACCAAAGAAATATCCCGCTCATGAGGGATCTACTCCTCTGACGACTCTCATGGTTCAGGGAAGCTTACCCCCCGTCCATCACCCTCCAGACGACTACTGGGTACTACCTGCTGCTCAGATGCACTGACTGCCCCACCGTCTCTTCCCCATCTGCCGTCTCCAGAAAAGGCTGTGGACACTCTAAAACACCACCCGGAACTTCAAGCGCTCCTGGCGCTTTTGCCAACAAAACATGATATGCTCTCCATGGCGGCTGATCTCAGGAACGCTTGGCAACAAGACTTGAAACCAGTGAAAGCTGAACTCACCAAGACCCAAGCTAGAGTTAATGACCTTGAAACATTCCGCTCCTCAGTCAGTTCTCCGATTCGGGACTTGCAAGACCGTACGAAACTCCTTTCTATACTATGGTTGAACATATAGATGACATGGACAATCGGAATCGTAGAAATAACCTTAGGATTAAAAAACTCCCTGGGTCGATACCTCCTCCGGACCTCTCCAATACCCTTCAGAAACTCTTTAATGAAATACTCAAGAAACCTGCGGACAACTTCATAGAACTGAATAGGGCCCACAGGGCTCTGAAGGCGAAAAGTCCTGATCCCAAAAGACCGCGTGATGTGATATGCCAAATCCATCACTATACTCAAAAGGAAGAAATTATGCACAAGGCACCCTCTCTCAAGAAACTCTCATACAATGGGACTGAGATCCATCTATTCCCCAACCTCTCTCTTTGCACTCTCAAGTTGAGAGCATCTTTACGTCCTCTTCTGCAGTTCTTAATTAACGCTCAAATAACTTACCGTTGGGGCTTCCCCTTCTCCTTAATGGTGAAACATGGGACCACAATGGCGACTCTCCGACGCCCAGAAGATTTACCTGAATTCTTGGCGACCTTCCGCCTACCAGCGATATCCCTTCCAGACTGGGAACTCCTGTTCCATACATCCCTGAGCCCAAGATCCACAGTCCCTTCTCCCTCTCCCTCCTATGGTAGACCTGAGGGGGTCCCGACGCAAGACCCACTACCACAACGCCAGAAGAGAAAGACCTGATGGGCCATTATGTGTTATCTACTTTATTTTTCTCTAACTTGCCTCTCCCGCTATGAGTTTCTCCATAGAACCCTGTGGGAATTTATTTGTCTTAGTTTTCTGCAGTCTTCATGTGTTATGCTAAATTGGGGTTATCAGGGATTTCCCTCTCATTTGTGGGCAATTTATACCTCTGTTATTCTCTCCTTGGCACTGTTAGTCGCCTGCTCCTACTTAATATTCTCGGTCCTCTGTGATCTTATGCTATCACTTCCCTGAATAGTTCAGACCCTCTGTCTACACACTCCTCCAGTATACCCCTCCCTGTCACTTCTTATCTTTATAGATCATTTGCCTCCCTTATGCTATTTTCCAGGGGGCTTCCTGCCAGCCCAGCTATGGATTTGTCCGCATACTCCCTGTACCTTTCCCTTGTGAAGAGATCACATGTTTTACGTCATAGGCCCCGGCCTTTGCACCCATGACCATTATCACCTATTAATGGCTCCTGTTAGTGTTATATTGCCTAACTGTCGGTGATTCTATCACGTTACCCCACATTGGTCACTGGCCGGACTGGTTCCCACCTTTTTCTTAGCCCTTATGGCTTTGTTTAGTCCCCTTGCTGCCATGTCTGTATGGCCGCCTCTATTTCCTCCCTTGCTTTCTTCTTCTCATCTTTCTGTTTTTCTTTCTTGCAATCCTCATCATACACCTTTGCCTCGCGAGTTGGATATCCTCCGGATCCCCGGGCTTCGCAGTGAGTGTTGTTCTGCACATACATTTTGTAATGGCAGCTGACATTAAATTAGCTTCCCTGAACACGAAGGGCTTTAACATGCCAGAGAAAAGAGCTCAGACCCTATATACATTTCACCGCCAAAGGGTTCAAATATTGGCACTTCAGGAAACCCACTTTAAAAAAGACAATATCCCTAAATTGAACAATAGATACTACTCCCAGTGGATACATAGTGTGATCCCTGAAGCCAGAACGAAGGGTGAGTCTCTTGCGTTTCATCGATCCCTCCCAGTAACCATACTTTCATCCGAGATAGACTCTTTGTCCAATGAATGTCTTTGTCCAATGTGAAATTTCTGGACAAAGATTTACTGTAGCTTTCATTTATGCCCCCAATCATGGCCAAGTGTCTTTCCTCCTACGAACTCTGACAGACTTAGACTCCTTTGCAACTGGCCCAATTCTCCTCTGTGGAGACTAGAGATGAGCTAATCGAAGTTGACGAACTCGAATTCCTTACAAATTTCATTAAAAACTTGATTCGCAACGAATGTGAATATCGCCACAATTCTATTGCGCAAATCGCTTCATAAAACTCCATTTTACAGCGTTTCAGGCTAAAGGAGATCTAAAATGGCGGATCCACACATCAGTACATGGGCAGGGGATTATGGGAGGGCGGGAAACTGCGGCGGGAACGAAAGTAGGCGGGATGACCCTGAATCATATGTGAGATGCAGCCTATCAGCATTCATTGACCCCTGTGGTGTCACAGCCCTATATAATCGGCAGCCATCTTGCCTCTCTTCATTTCATCCATGCACTTAGAGATAGAGAGGACGGGACTGCGTGTGTGAATTGCTTATACCACATCGTACCACTGCAACTGCTAGTCACATCAGCATTGTGGAAAGACAGGAGTGCAGTGCTTTGGTGTTCTCACTGAGAAGGATCTTTGATATATAAACCTCCTATTCACGTTATTGAGCATTGCATCAGAGAGGTGCAGATAGCTGTTAGCTGCCTCATACAGATCAACAAGCTGCCTGAACTTTATGAACCATCTTATCTCCTCATTTTTCAGTGCAATTCAGTGTTTTTTTTTTGCTCCACAAATCATCTGCTGCTCAGAATTGTGTGACAGAATGCAATATAGGGTTTAATCCCTGTTTTTTGTTTTTGTGGTTGCTGCAATGTTGGGTCCTGCTGCTGTTCACAAATAAGTTATTTTTCAGTGGACTGTAGTGCATTTGTCTGCCCTCATACGTGCTTACCACATGCCTACATCATAGCAGTCTACTATTCTGTATCTGTAACAAGTCTAGATACATGGAAAATCCTGACTCCTGGCAAAAGTAATCACCTGTTGGTGTTTTTCAAAAATACAGATTTTTTCTGCGTATTGCTGCGCATATTTCTGCCCTCATCAGTGCATGCCGCATACATACATCAAAGTAGTGTACCATTTTGTACCGGTTAATCTGTCAAGGGCCTACATACTGTGAAAGTCCAAACAATAGTATTTACCGGCTGGTGTTTTACAAAAATACAGATTTTTTTTTCTGCATATTCTTGCGCATTTTTCTGCCCTCATCAGTGTATACCTCATACGTACATCTAATTAGTGTACCACTTTGTACCTGTTAATCTGTCAAGTGCCTACATACTGTGAAAGGACAGCCATAAGTAATCACCTGCTGTTGTTCTAGACAAATACTGCTTAAAGAGTAGTGTAGCATTTTGTAATACCCTCATATACACACTAAGTATGTAAGGCAGAGAAGTGCCAGGACGTGTACAGAGGAGTGGCAGAGGCCTAAATACTTCAGGCAGAGTTGGCAGCAGACTAGGGGCGAGTGGCAGGAAGAGTAGCAGCGAGAGGCCTGAGCTCCCGTTGTCAGCCAGCGGTCGTGTCTCGACCAGCAACCCATCTGCCGTCGTTGATTGGTTAACACGCTCATCCACTTCATTGAAGAGGACATCTGACACCCCCAGTCAACAGTCGGTCGATTATTCAGACACAAACCTCAGTTGGCATGGCCCGGGAGCAGTCCCTGTTCTCCCATTGTCTTTGTCCTATGTTGTTCCCTCTCCTAGAGAAGTATCTTATGCTGTGGGTTCAGCTCTACTATTAACTGAGGACGATCTAATAGAGGACAGTCAGCAGCTACTGCCCAGCCAAGAAGGGGAGGAGACATGCGCCGCTTGCTCTGCTAGGCAGCCAAGTAGTGATGCCTAGAGTGACATGGGAGGCGGTGTTGCCAGGGTTCAGGGTCCTGAAGCAGACACTGTTTGGGAACCTGAGGAGGACATCAGTGACGTGCAGACAACTGTTGATGATGATGAAGCTGATCCCAATTGGGAGCCGGGTGCAGAAGGTGCTTCATCATCATCAGGAGAAGAGAGTTGCAGGTTGCCCTCAAGGCAGCAGCTGAGCCAGCGAGGCGGTAGCAAGGTTGGCAGTCAGCATGGTGGCAGGAGTGGAAATTCTGGAGCCAAACGTGCCCGGGGGAGACCCCCTGCTTCGAGGCAGCCTACCTTTCCAATAGGTAGTGGAACAGGGGTTCCTGGAGTCGGTGCCAGTAGCAGTCAATTAGTGCGGACTGTAGGTGGGAAAATCCACATGCAAGATATGTCGGCAGAAGGTGAAGCGTGGTCAGGGTCCCAATGTCGGCACCACGGTCCTGCGTCAACACATGCTTCGCCACCATAAAGCGGCGTGGGAGAACCGTGACTCCAATGTAGTGGTCCAGCCTGCTGCATCACTCAGTGGCCATCCACTCCCTCCTTCATCCAACCAAGGCTCCAGCACCTCAGCCGAAGGGAGCTGTGTGTTAAAACCTCCTTCTGTCGCTCCAGATGCTCCTGCTTCTCCCGCTTTTAGTCAGCCATTCCACCAACAATCCATCGGCGAAGCCATGTCCAGGAGACAACAATGTGCGCCCACTCATCCAATGGCGCAAAAGTTGAATGTGCTCCTGTCCAAGTTGCTGGTGCTGCAGTCCCTCCCTTTTCAAGTGGTGGACTCTGCATCTTTCAGAGAATTGATGGCTTGTGCCGAGCCGAGGTGGAGAGTCCCAAGCCGTCATTTCTTTGCGAATAAGGCAGTACCAGCCCTGCATAAGTTTGTACAAGAGAAGGTGGGCCAGTCCTTGAGCCTGTCGGTGTGTTCAAAAGTGCACGGCAGCGCCGACGTGTGGAGCTGTAACTACGGGCAGGGACAATACTTGTCTTTTACGGCCCACTGGGTAAATGTGGCTCCTGCACAGCCACAACAGCAACTTGGACAGGTCACACCGCTTCCTCCTTCACGCTCTCGCTCTCAGGTAGTTGGTCCTGTGTCAGTGTGCGACTCCGCCTCCTCATCCTCCACCGTCTTCTCAACCTCCACTGTGCGTAGAAATCTCGGTGGCCCTTCATCGTACCATGTGTATAGGGCACTGCGGTGTCAAGCTGCTCTTCACATGGATTGCCTTGGCGAACGGAGTCACACAAGGGAGGAACTGCTAAAATTAATCTGTAAAGAAATCTGAGTATGGCTTACTCCACGAAATCTGGAAATGGGAACCATGGTGACCGGTAACGGGAAGAACATTGTGTCCGCGCTGCGACAAGTAAGTGTGAAACATGCGACCTGCATGGCACACGTGTTGAATCTTGGAATCACGTTGGAATTCCACCCTCCATATTTTTGACAGACTATACGAACAAAGAAAAGCCATCGCCGATTTCTTGATGATCCAAGCAGATAGGGGTACTCCCCTGTGTAACTTCAATATGGACCAGTGGCAGCTCATACGTGACACCTGCCGTTTGCTAAGGCCCTTTGAGGAAGCCACATTATTTGTGAGTCGCCTGGATTACGCCATGAACGACGTAATTCCACTCCTACATTTCCTACAACAAATGATTGAAACGATGGCTGGTCACGGCAATGGAGACGTTGTGCCTACATCTAAAGGCTACGTGAGCCCTGTGGGGGCTGAACTGGAGGAGGAGGATGAGGGGCAGAATTGAGCAGAGTTTAAGTTGGATGAGATGGCCGGTGTTTCTAGTCATCGGACAGGAGAGGAGGAGCAGGAGCAGCCAGAGGAGCTGGAGGGTTATGAGGAAGGTGAGACAGGGGACCCAGACACACTGTGGCAGTATGCAGTGGAGATGGAGGCAGGTAGCCCCTCCGAGTCACTGGCGCAAACGGCACGATGCATGCTCAGTTGCTTGCGTAGTGACCCCTGAATTGTCAAAATTCGTCAGCGGGATGATTTCTGGATCTCCACCTTATTGGACTATCGCTACTGTCCCAGAATGGGGGCCTTTTTTTTTTTTTTACACTCAATGAGAGGGAGGACAAACTCGCCTACTACAGAGAGCGCCTACGTAGTCAGTTGGCCGATACCTATCGGCGACATGGTCAATCCACTCGCAGGTCTTACTCGGGGGGTCCTCTGCGCTCACCTTCCACTGCCATGGCTTCTGGGGAGGGTAGGGGTGGCAGGTGCAGTACCAGCTCAATCAGCAGCAGCCTGAGTCTACAGTCTCTGATGAGTAGCTTTCTTCACCCGCATAGTGAAGCAACTCATCAGCAGCAGGTAGACATGGAGCAGGACCTGAACCAGCAGGTGGTGGCATACCTTGACATGGCCATGCCAACAACCATTGAAGATCCGCTGGACTTCTGGGCAGCCAAACTTGATTTATGGCCGCAACTAGCAGAGTTTGCCCTGAAAAAGCTGGGGCCATAGTCACCCCAAGGCGAACTCGTTTGTCCACAAAAAATGTGGAGAGACTGACATTTGTGAATATGAATCAGGGATGGATCAGCCAGGATTTCCAGCCACCAATGCCAGATGCCTCAGAGTAGATTGACCATGCTGCTACACCAACACTTCACAATTATGGTTATGAAATCCTCTTTCGTACTGTGAATGCCTGCTCCTGACTCATCCTGTGTCTTTCAGGAACTACTTGTCTCACTGACGCTTCTGGCCTTGGGCCTTTAATTTTTGGATGTTTAGCAGTAGCTAAATACATGCTTAATGCAAATTTCAACATTGATTTTTAGTGAAGGGGTTGTGAAACCCTCTTGGATACTGCGAATGCTTGCTCCTGACTCATCCTGTGTCTTTCAGGAACTTCTTGCCTCACTGATGCTTCTGGCCTTGGGCCTTTAATTTTTGGAAGTTTAGCAGTAGCTAATACATGCTTAATGCAAATTTCAGCAATGATGTTTAAATTCTCGGTGCTCTGCCAGGGCCATCGCCTACCCCGCCGGGGCCGATCCGAGGACCTCACTAAACCATCCAATCGGTAGTAGAGACAGGCAGTATGTACAAAGGGCAGGGACTTAATGAACCCGAGCTTATGACCCGCACTTAGCTGGAATTCTTCTTTCATGGCAAATAATTGCAATCCCCGATCCCTATCACGAACGGGGTTGAGCAGGTTACCCGCACTTGTCGGTGAAGGATAGACACACGCTGGTCCGTTCAGTGTAGCGCGCGTGCAGCCCCGGACATCTGAGGGCATCACACACCTGTTATTGCTCGATCTCGCGATTGATCGTGCAATGTAAGGGGTTATGAAAGCCTCTTGGGTACTGCTGATGCCTACTCTTGACTGCTCCTGTGTCTTTCAGGAACAACTTGCCTTTATGATGCTTCTGGGCTTGGGCCTTTCATTTTAGGATTTTTTAAATAGATACATACATGCTTAATTTAAATGTCAACATTTATGGTGCAATATCTGGGGTTATTAAAACCTCTTGGGTACTGTTTTTTCAAATTTTCTGATAATTTTCTAAGTAATAAAGTTGAATTTTCCAGAATAATAACCATTATACCATTGAACGTTTGTTGTAATTTTTTTATAAAAAAATTTCAAAAATTATACAAAGATGGATTAACTCTGCTTCTTTATTTCAGAAAACATTACTGTAGAGAAGAATGTCTTTTTGTGGTCCACCGTCCTGCATTATAGAGTCTTCTGGACTCTTGGATATGCGCTTGTTCTTAAACAAAAGGGCTGGTCAGGGCAATGGAGACGTTGCGCTTACATCTCATGGCCTGGCCACATGAGCCCTGTCGGGGCTTGTTGGATTTTAGTGTTGCTCGTGAATATTCACAATGCGAATTTTAATCATGAATATCGCACATCGCGTTAGGGTTTTTTAATTTAATTTTTTAATTTTTTTTTACAGTACACATCACAGTGATCACCCCTCTCTGCTTCCAGCTTGTTTGGCATAAAGAAGGCTCTAATACTACTGTGTGAGACTGGCGTGCGAATTTTCGCATATGTGAAAATTTGCATATGCTAATTTGCGCATATGCGAATTTTCGCTTATGTTATTTTTTCTATATGTTAATTTTCGCATACGCGAATTTTGCGAATATATGACGAATATTCATCCATACATTCACAAAATATCGCGAATTCGAATATGGCTTATGCTGCTCAACACTATTGGATTTGGTCCTTCGTACCCACACGCTGGGGTCCGGGACACTCAAAGTTTGATTTAAATTTTAAATAAAAAATCTGACATTTTAACCCCTTAAGGACCGGAGGTTTTTCCGTTTTTGCATTTTCGTTTTTTGCTCCTTGCCTTTAAAAAATCATAACTCTTTCAAATTTACACCTAAATATCCATATGATGGCTTATTTTTTGCGCCACCAATTCTACTTTGTAATGACGTCAGTCATTTTGCCCAAAAATCTATGGTGAAGCGGGAAAAAAAATCATTGTGCGACAAAATTGAAAAAAAAACGCTGTTTTGTAACTTTTGGGGGCTTCCGTTTCTACGTAGTACATTTTTCGGTAAAAATGACACCTGATATGTATTCTGTAGGTCCATACGATTAAAATGATACCCTACTTATATAGGTTTGATTTTGTCGGACTTCTGGAAAAAATCATAACTACATGCAGGAAAATTAATACGTTTAAAATTGTCATCTTCTGACCCCTATAACTTTTTTATTTTTCCGTGTATGGGGCGGTATGAGGGCTCATTTTTTGCGCCGTGATCTGAAGATTTTAACGGTACCATTTTTGCATTGATAGGACTTATTGATCACTTTTTATTCATTTTTAAATGATATAAAAAGTGACCAAAAATGCACTATTTTGGACTTTGGAATTTTTTTGCGCGCACGCCATTGACCGAGCGGTTTAATTAATGATATATTTTTATAATTCGGACATTTCCACACGCGGTGATACCACATATGTTTATTTTTATTTTTATTTACACTGTGTTTTTTTTTTTATTGGAAAAGGGGGGTGATTCAAACTTTTAATAGGGGAGGAGTTAAATGATCTTTATTCACTTTTTTTTTCACTTTTTTTTTGCAGTGTTATAGGTCCCACAGGGACCTATAACACTGCACACACTGATCTTCTATGTTGATCACTGGTTTCTCATAAGAAACCAGTGATCAACGATTCTGCCGCATGACTGCTCATGCCTGGATCTCAGGCACTGAGCAGTCATTCGGCGATCGGACAGCGAGGAGGCAGGAAGGGGCCCTCCCCCTGTCCTGTCAGCTGTTCGGGATGCCGCGATTAGCCGCGGCTATCCCGAACAGCCCGACTGAGCTAGTCGGGAACTTTCACTTTCACTTTTAGCCGCGCGGCTCAGCTCTGAGTGCGCGGCTAAAGGGTTAATAGCGCGCGGCGCCGCGATCGGCGCTGCGCGCTATTAGAGGCGGGTCCCGGCTTCACTATGACACCGGGCCCGCCATGATATGACGCGGGGTTACTGTGTAACCCCGCGTTATATCAGAAGAGCAGGACCAAGGACGTACCGGTACGTCCTTGGTCCTTAAGGGGTTAATAGTCTCCTCATGCATCAGCCAACTGAAGGCTGTGTCATTCAGGCAATATATGTTTTACTGATGCCGCTGTTGGGCCTGGGTCTGGGAATTTCAAATTTTCTCATAGGTAGCACCCGCTATCCATAATCTTTTTCAAAAATTTCTAAAATTGTTGTGTTTTGTGGAGGGGATTGTGAAGCCCTGGTGTATACTCATGCATCAGCCAACTCCAGGCTGTGTCATTCAGGCAATATATGGTTTACTGATGCCGCTGCTGGGCCTGGGTCTGAGAACTTCACATTTTCTCATAGGTAGCACCCGCTATCCAAAATCTTCAGTTTAAATTTCTAAATTCATCTTTTAATCTTAGGGATTGTGAAGGCCTAGTGCCTTCTCATACTGGTGGCAACTCTGGGCTGTGCCATTCATCCACTTTATTTTCTCCTCATGCTGCCAACACCTCCACGCTGTGTCATTCAGCCACTATATGGTGTCCTCATGCTTCATCCTCATCCAAGCTGTGTCATTCAACCACTATATGGTATCCTCATGCTGCCAACACCTCCACGCTGTGTCATTCAGTCACTATATGGTCTCCTCATACTGATGCCACCACCAGGGTCTATCATTATGCTGCTGTGTGGCAATGATTCTAAAAGTAATGCCGGTAATTTGCATGTTATTCTGAATAAGAGTATTATTTCACTACTCCAGCACACTCCATATGCATTTTAGAACACAGAAAAGTGTTCTATATCCCTATTGAGGCTGTCTGTAGGCTAGAAATAGCCTTTTTAAATATAGATTCGCCGCAAAAACTTTTGGATTGAAATAAACCTTTTCGTAAAATTCGGCAAATCGGGCGAATCAAATTTTTTAAAAGTTTGCTCATCTCTAGTGAAGACCTCAACCTCCCACTGTTTCCGAACTGTGACACTACCTCGGGCAAATCCTACTTCTCTCATAGTAAACCCCGAGCACTCTGAACACACCTCCATAATTACCAACTAAGTGACATTTGGAGAGCCCTTAATCCCCAAGAAAAGGATTATACCCATTACACTATCCCTCACCAATCATACAGTCACGTTGATTACATATTTTGTTCTCACTACCTCCTCCCCTCGATCTCCTTGGTTAAGATAGGTGTAGTGACTCTGTCGGACCACGCCCCGGTGTACTGCCCCTTCTTGCTGCCCTCCTTTGCCAAACCCCATTCCACCTGGAAACTCAATGAATCTCTCCTATTAGACGAACTGTGCCTCCTTGAAATGAAAGACACTAAACATCACTTCACAAATGATCATGTTTCGGATCCCTCTTCCCCGATGGTGAAGTGGGAAACACTTAAAGGGATACTCCGCCCCTAGACATCTTATCCCCTATCCAAAGTATAGGGGATAAGATGTCAGATCGCCGCGGTCCCGCTGCTGGCGAGCCCTGGGATCCCCGCTGCGGCACCGCGCTCTCATTACAGCACAGAGCGAGTTCGTTCTGCACGTAATGACGGGCAATACAGGGGCCAGAGCATCGTTATGTCACGGCTCCGCCCCTCGTGAAGTCACGGCCTGCCCCTTTAAATACAAGTCTATGGGAGGGGGCGTGGTGGCCGTCACGCCCCCTCCCATAGACTTGCATTAAGGGGACGGGCCGTGATGTCATGAGGGGCGTAGCCATGACGTCACTCTGCTCCGTCCCCCGTATCGCCCATCATTACGCACAGAGGGAACTCGCTCTGTGCTGTAATGAGAGCGGGGTGCCGCAGCGGGGATCCCAGGGCTCCCCAGTAGCGGGACCGCGGCGATCTGACATCTTATCCCCTATCCTTTGGATAGGGGATAAGATGTCTAGGGGCGGAGTACCCCTTTAAGTGTTTACTTAAGGGAGTCTTCATGAAACATGGGGCTAGGCTGAAGAGGACAGCTTCCGACAGGTTGTGCACCCTCCTCAATGATCTTCAGACATTGGAGACACAACACAAACACACGCGACAGGAGGCGACCTATCGTGACCTCCTTCGCACATGCCAGGACTTGCTAGCGTTACTGAATAGGAGTAATCGCCATTATCAACAAGTGACAGGTCGCAAGTTCTATGATTGGAGCAATAAATCAGGCCAGCTGTTGGCAAATGCGCTTAGAGACAAAAAATCCAAATTATTTGTTCCACAAATTAGATCCTCCCCTGACCAAGTAGCTTACATTACACCAGATATCCTATCATCCTTCCGACAAAACTACTTGGATTTGTATAATTTGCCAGCCCCCCAATTAGGCTCCCCGACTAACTGTACGTTTCCCTCTCTGACTCAATATGTGGCTGACACGGCTCTTGCCACTCTGTTGGCAGAGACGATCCAACATTTGGAGGCTCCAATTACGGAGGAGGAACTAAAATTTACTATCTCATCCATGTCTACTGCCAAAAGGGCTGGACCTGATGGTTATCCCGGCTAAATTTTACAAATCCTTATGTCAGGATATCTCTCCCACTCTCATGACTGCTTATAACACTATCTCCATGAAATCCCCTCCCCCCCCCCCTGCATTCTTGAGAACATATATCACTGTTATCCCGAAAGGAGGGAAAAACTCTTTATTATGCTCGAGTTACCGCCCCATTTCCCTGATTAATAATGATGCCAAACTATTTGCTAAGTTGATTGCGTCTAGATTGGCGGCTCATATGGGGTCATTAGTCCACCCGGATCAAGTTGGTTTTATACGGGACAGAGAGGCCAGGGGCAACATCCTGAGAGCGTTCTCCTCAGTGCATTACGCACGCAAGCATAAACTCCCTGTCTTCTTACTATCTATGGATGCCGAAAAGGCCTTCGACCGGGTGGACTGGGGATTCCTGGCGGCCACCCTTACGCAAATTGGTCTGGGTTCTGTGATGCGATCCCGTACAATGGCTCTATACTCCACACCCCAGGCCCAAATACGATTAAATGGCCAATTATCTACACCCTTCAGCATTGGAAATGGCACGAGGCAGGGTTGCCCTCTATCTCCGTTACTGTATGTTCTCTGCATGGAACATCTTTTAGTAGACATCCATAAAAACCCAGAGATTAAGGGACACTCCCTCCCGTCGTGCCATTTCAAGTGTTCGTCATATGCCGATGACCTTCTTCTGTATGTTTCCTCACTGATTACTTCTCTCTCCTCCCTCTTCTCCACCTTACAATTCTTCTCTAGATATAGCAATTACAAATTCAATCCCTCCAAAAGCTAAGCCCTCAATGTCACCCTACCGGAATGGTTGGTACAGACTTTGAAAGCTTCATAACCCTTCAAATGGCAGCCCCTGGCCTTGAAATATTTGGGGATTCAGGTCCCTGCCGACCCTACGGACTCTTATAGACTTAATTTTCCACCCCTTCTACATACCTTCGGACCTACCCAGGTGGGAGCGGAAGGTTTTTTCATGGTTGGGCAGGATCAACACTCTTAAAATGAATGTTCTCCCACGCCTCTTATACCTCTTTGAGGGTGTCCCAGTACATCTGCCATGCTCCTTTTTCCGTGAGATCCTGAAGCTCCAATCTGACTTTGTCTGGGCCCATAAAAAACCTCACCTTGCTAGACATATTCTATTCAGATGGAAGAGGGAAGGGCCCCCTTAATTATTTCCTAGCCGCAGTATTGTCCAGAGTTCTAGACTTTTTTCACCATTCCTGGAGCAAACAATGGGTATCCTTTGAAGGCTACATTGCTAATCTAGATCCGAGATCTCTCTTGTGGACCCCAGTGCGATCTCCTAAGATGAAAAACTTTGTCACTCTCCCGCCGATCCTTAGATCAATAGCTCACACTCACTACACATATCTTCCAACCTCTTCTCTACAATAGGCCCCCTCACACCCCTGTTCGGTAATGTGGACTTCCCTCCTGCTCTTCATGTACCATTCTTTCTTTCGTTCCCATGCTCGAGAGGTGTCACATTTTGCTCAGTGTTGACCACAACAGGCCTGAAACCTCGGTCCGACCTTATCGGAGTGACTCCACCGTCCCTAGTTCACCTCTTTCAATACACTCAATTGAGACATTTTTATTACTCCCATACACAGAAGCGACTATTCCACTTGCCACTTACCCCATTTGAACATTTGTGTGTTTCCACTTCACCACCCTCTCACATGATAGGTATAGTTTACTCTCTCTTGCTCACAGGCCTCTCCTCTCAACCCCTCCCTTTTTTGCTCTGCCTGGGAAAGGGAACTGGGCCACACCCTTTCTTATGTAGACTGGAATAACGCTCAAAACCTGTATCATCGCATGTCCATGTTATGTAAAGCACAAGAGACGAACTATAAAATTCTCTTATTGGCCCGCATCTACCCGACATGCCCGGATGTCTGTTAGAGATGCGGATCAGGCACTGGCACCATGACCCATATCTGGCTGACTTGCCCAACTCTTGACCGTTTTTGTCACAAGTTCTGGACGTTGTATCACGCCTTGTGTCCATGCGGATCGATAAGGGGCCAGACCTGATCCTGCTCTCCATCCTCCCCCCCCCTCAATTCCGACACATAAGTCCAAACTCCTTCACTTCCTGCTCATAGCTACTAGGACTGTGATCCCGAGACTGTGGAAATCGAACACTCCCCCCCATACTTTCGTTTTGGCTTCGAGAGGTGTCGCACATTTATAGAATGGAGGAATTATCTGCGGACTCCAAACGCCTATTTACCAGATTTCATAATATTTGGGGTCCCTGGTCACAATTTGTGGCTTCGCCAGAATTTCGGAACCTTTATACCTCTGCCAATTAATAGGGATTACTCTGTTCCCCTTCGTGAGTCTTTTCTTTTGCTGCACTCGGGAGACCTGGGGAGATCCTGGTGGATGTCCTGCTTACGAGGTAAGTCTCTTCTCATTTAGCCTGCTATCGTTTCGTCTTTCCTCTTTTCCTTTTTTCTTTTCTCCCTAATTTCTTTGCTCCGCTCTGTATTGTTTTACCTCATTCCCTTCCTTCCCTCCTTATACCAGGGTGCTATAGCTATACGCTCCGCACTTTAACCCCTTAAGGACACAGCCCATTTGGGCCTTAAGGACGCAGAACATTTTATTTTTACGTTTTCATTTTTTCCTCCTCGCCTTCAAAAATTCATAACTCTTTTATATTTTCATCCGCAGACTAGCATGAGGGCTTGTTTTTTGCGCGACCAGTTGTCCGTTGTAATGCCATTACTCACTTTACCATAAAATGTATGGCGCAACCAAAAAAATACTATTTGTGTGGGGAAATTAAAAGAAAACCACAATTTTGCTAATTTTGGAAGGTCTCGTTTTCACACCGTACAATTTACGGTAAAAATGACATGTGTTCTTTATTCTTTGGGTCAATAAGATTAAAATAATACCCATGATAATGTACTTTTCTATTACTGTTGCACTTTAAAAAAAATCACAAACTTTTTAACCAAATTAGTATGTTTAAGAACAAGAAAGAAACAATGCGGGGGCACTCACGTTTAAGGTGATCAGGTAGGCTTCTTTATTTTCTTAGTGCAAGTAAAATCAGTGCATAGCGGGGCGTCAGAGGACGATAGCTATTTTGTGCCGCTCCCGACACTTCTTCAGGTCACCTGAAGAAGTGACCTGAAGAAGTGCCGGGAGCGGCACGAAATAGCTATCGTCCTCTGACGCCCCGCTATGCACTGATTTTACTTGCACTAAGAAAATAAAGAAGTCTACCTGATCACCTTAAATGTGAGTGCCCCCGCATTGTTTCTTTCTTGTTCTATGTATGGACTTTGTTCCCTTCGGTGGGTTGTGCACCAAGGTGTGACGGAGAGAGGGCTCCGAACTACAGCCTCATTGCTGAGACCGGCATATCTGATTGCCAATCAGACGCGTACATCCACACCATACCAGTGCCAGCCATCTGCTGTTCTATTGTTGAGTTAGTATGTTTAAGATCCCCCTATTTTGAAGACCTATAACTTTATCATTTTTCTGTATAAGCGGCGGTATGAGGGCTCATTTTTTGCGCCATGATCTGTACTTTTTATTGATACCATATTTGCTTATATAAAACTTTTAATAAATTTTTTATTCATTTTTTTTTAATAAAATGTTATAAAAAAGCAGCTATTTTGGACTTTTTTTTTTACGTCCACGACGTTCACCATACGGTATCATTAACATTTTATTTTAATATTTCAGATATTTACGCACGTGGCGATACCAAATATGTATATAAATATTTTTTAACACTTTTTGGGGGTGAAATAGGGAAAATGGGGCAATTGACGTTTTTATTGGGGGAGGGGGTTTTTCAAATTTTTTTTTAAATTTTTTTTAACTTTTTTAACTTTTATTTTTACACTTTAATAGTCCCCATAGGGGACTATTTAAAGCAATAATTCGATTGCTAATCCTGTTCAGTGCTATGTATAGGACACAGCACTGATCAGGGTTATCGGTCATCTTCTGCTCTGGTCTGCGGAAAGGCAGATCAGAGCAGAAGACTCCCGGAAGGCAGCGGAGCCAGTTGAGGGGACCTCCGACTGCCGTGCTGGATGATCGGATCGCCGCGGCAGCGCTGCAGGCGATCCGATCATCCAATTAAGTGACCGCGATGCTGCAGATGCCGTGATCTGTATTTATCACGGCATCTGAGGGGTTAATGGCAGACATCCGCAGGATCGCAGATGTCTGCCATTACCGGCGGATCCCTGGCTGAGATCAACACCCGGGACCTGCCGTGCACGATCCGGGCATCGCTCCGATGCCCGTGGTTATGCATAGGACGTAAATGTTCGTCCTGGTGCGTTAAGTACCGCATCACCAGGATGTACATTTATGTCCTTCGTCGTTAAGGGGTTAAAGGGGATGACCTGTTGTGTTTGCTATTTGTCATCTGTTATGTTTATGCACTTCCGTTCTTTGATTGTGGAACCTTGTCAACTGGCAATTCGACTGGTTCTTTTCGTGACTCCACTATACTGCTTGTCAATGTTTTAGTAGCATATTTGACTATGCAGCGCAAACTGTAGCAAATTGTGGAGCACTGTTGTGATACTGAAGATGTTGTACTGATAGCACTGTTTCTTTATATGTTTGCAAAACTTAATAAATTTTACTTTGAAAAAAAAAAAAAACTTCACAGCATAGCAGACACGGACACAAGTAGGTGACGCATTTCGGCCCTAGCATCGGGCCTTAGTCATCCTATGGCCCGACGCTAGGGCCGAAACACGTCACCTAACTGTGTCCGTGTCTGCTATGCTGTGAAGTTTTTATCAGCAATAAAGACATCGTTCTGTATCCTGCAGCGCTGGACATTTGTTTGTTTCAGTTCAAGTACAGTGGCGTTGCCCAGGCCAGTCCGTGAGCTTGGGGCTCAGGAAGTGAGCTGGACAACAATCTGTGTTTGCTTATCATAGTCCATTATAACAATCCCACCCCCTTTGTCAGCAGGGTGAATTACAATGTTGGCATTATTAGACAAATTGGTTAGGGCTTTTCTTTCTTTTGCTGTCATATTAGATTGGTATTGTATCTAGTTTTGGTGACATTTTCGAGGTCAGTGGCTACCATAGCGGAAAACATTTCTATGAAGCTACCTTTTGCATGAGTGGGAAAAAGGTAGATTTTGGCCGCAAGAATGTTGGAATAGGTGCTGGGTCTAGTGCAAAACTATGTGTATCCAAAGTATTTTGTCATGACCATCGTTGTCTTTGATGGCAAAAAATTTTTAATAGTAACCTTTCTCACAAAGTTGTTAAGATCGAAAAATAAATTAAAGCTGTCTGCTTTGGATGTAGGACAGTAAGATAAACCACGCTTCAATATACTTTCCTGAATCTCATCCAATACATATGAAGAGAGGTTAAATATCTTGACTGTAGTAGTGTTGGTGTTTAATGATTCCTCTTTTTGGTTTCTCTTTCTATTTCCTCCTCTACATCCACGTTTTCTTGGTTTTTTTCTTTTGCCCCCGAGAGGTGGTGCAATATGCACCATCTCTATGGGGGGAATCTCCATGGTGACAGGTATTGATAATGTGGGTGGGATCTTTCCCACACTGGGGGGGCAACCCTAAAAAAACTGTGGAATTATGATTATGACTAGTTCGCATTTCAAATTTTTATCACGAATATCGCAAATTAGCTAATTTTTGAATAATGCGAATATATTTGCTATATATTAGAAATTACGAATATTCACTTTTTTCCGCATATGCGAATATTCGCATATGTGCATATTCGCATATGTGAATATTCGCATATTTGCTTATTCGCATATTCCTTCTTTTCACTTGTGGGCCAATTAGAATTACGCAAATTCACTTGTCAGAGGTTATCAACAACATCCCTTGCAACCAATAGTATAGTTTCCCACCCCCTCACTGTTTTCTTCCTCGCATATGCGAATATAAAATGAATATTCGTCTATGTATTCGCGAAATATCGTAAATTCGAATATGGGAAATCACTAATTATGACTATTGTTCTCCACTGAGGAAGCATTGGTATCAGATGAAGGGGTATCATGAATAGATATATCTGCTTGCATAATGTCAGTGGTGGGAGCGAAGAAAAGTAATTGTTCTGAATACTGTCTCACATTGGGAGGGGTATTTTGATGAACTGTAATAATTGAGTCATCAGAAAAGTTCACACAATTATTGGTGAAGCGACCAGATGGAAGGTCCATTTTTTTTAATATGTATTATGACCCACCAGGTTTAGTAGATCCTGTGGGATATCAGCCAAAGAGGATTCTTTTAAATTGGATGTTCTAATGGCAAGATCAACATTATGAATAATAGCAGCGACAACCGTGGTGCGGCTGAACTGTACAGTCCTTGAGAAAGCGCTCCGGGCTTGCACAATACAAGCACAAATTCTCATTGCGTCGTCATTATCTCTCCTGTTGCATAAGACGAGAACGTTCTCCTTGTATAGCCTCTTCCCTCTCTAAGCGCAGTTCCTGTTGTCTCTCAGCAAAACGCACATCAATGCGTGTGGCCAAGTGGATAAGTTCTGTCAAAGAAGATTGAGGATCACGTGTTGCAAGGGCATCTTTAATCCTGGCCGGAGCGCATAATGTAACACTCCTGCTTTCACCAAAACCCCTTATTCCTTCACAGGCTCTTATCTTTATTGCCAATGGTTCAATAACCAACGCAAATAAAAGGGGGAGAGGGGACAACCATTCCTCGTTCCACAGGGCAACTCAAATATTCTGTCCTTCTGACATATTTCCTATGACATCTTTATACATCAATTTAATCAAGTCAACAAATCCTCCTTCAAACTCATACAACCTCAAAAAAAACCAGAGAAAGTCCCACTCCACCCTGTCAAACGCCTTGACTGCGTCTAGTGACAGGATGGGGTGCCCTCCCCCCTCCTCTGCACTAATCTTAATATTTGCTATTAACCAATATATATATTATGATTTGTCATCCTATTAGGGATAAACCCACATGGTTTTCATCAATCAAATAGTGAATAACTGTTTGAAGTCTTATAAAGCTTTAGCTAATATTTTTGCATACGTATTAGATAAGGAAATAATTAGTATTCGTAGTGAAATTATTATTAATTATTAGTATTAAGGCTACATTCACATCACAATTTTGCCATACTATTTTGAATCAGTTTTTGTTTTGGAAAATTTAGCCCTTAAAAACTGCATCCAATTGTGTGCTCAATTCAGTTTCCATTGACTACAATGTTATAAAAACCGTATACGGTTTTTATAAAAAAAAAGACACAAATCCCTCTGTAAACAGAAAAACAGGACACAAATGGACACAAACCGTGGTTGACTACAGATTTGTGCATGGCAAAAAAAAGCACAAAATCATACAAGTACAAAAATTTACACAACCAGATACATCTTGTTGTGTACATTTTTTTTTGTATGGGAGGTAAATGTATACAGTTTGCTACTGTATATAATTGTATACAGTTTTCAAATACAAAACTGTATACGGGAACCATATAGCAAAATTGTGATGTGAATGCACCCTAAGACTCTTTTTCAAACGTATATTTTTCAACAGAATTATTATGTCTTTCTCTCATAGTGTTTGGAAGTCTCCCTACCCTCAATGCGTCTTTTTTCATTTTTAATTAAGCTGGCATGAGGAACTCTCTAAATTTCCGGTATACCTCGAATGGAAATACATCCCCTCTGGGAGATGTATTTCCCTCTGATGGATCCAGGGTGTAGTTTAACTCTACTATGTGAGTGGAGCTAAAAGTATTTCTTCCATTTTCCTGGAATCTTGGAATCTTCTCCAAATATGTATCCAATGTATCTACATTTGTGTCAATGCACGACATTGTCTAATAAGTTTTGTTTCAATAGGAACACATCTTTTTTTATCGTATTTCGTATTCCACACACATCATTTAAACCTATTTCTTTACACAATTTTATAAGAGGCATCTGGCCAGCTATTTTTCCCGTAATTCTACCACTCCTAAATCTAAAACATCTTACATTAGCGTGGCCTGCAATGGCAAGAGATACTCAACCCCAAGTGCAGTTGTGCACCTATACTGGGGTGGAGCTCCTGCACTTGTGGTCCATTGCTATGGGCGATCCCTAGCATAATATGCATACAATGGAGGATGCCTGCAGACGGTCACAAGTACCACAATAACATCCTTCACCTAATAAACGTGTGGATGCATGAACTTTAAACATTAAACAAACTCACCGATGTGGTCTAAAATGGCAGATGATCCTCAACCCCAAGTTGTGCACTTTGAGCTGGGGTGGAGGTCCTGCATTTGTGGACCACAATATAGGTTCACTACTGTGGTAGATGTAAACAATGACATTAACTAACCCTCAAAACTGATGTTAAAATTGAGACATTAGCCAGTATATCCTTACATGAAGGACATACCTGAGCCCGCACACCAACACCAAGGTTTCTTAAATGGTACGGGACCTAACAACTAGCCTACCTGTGCATGATAAGCAAAACCAGGAACCAAATTACATCAGCATCAGCATCAGGTCCGACTTGTAGACTGCTAACAGGTTAACTCCAGTGTGACTATGCACGCATACAATGGGAGGGGGAGAGACAGGCTACAAGCCCCACCCTGGTTGGCTAATATAGTGCCGGCCTCACAAGTGAAGCCTTAATGCTACCCAGTATGATGAAAAGGGTGCATTAGTATAAACTTTAGACATCAAAAACAGCTTACATTAGCGTGGTCTGCAATGGCAAGATATACTCAACCCCAAGTGCAGTTGTGCCCCTGTAATGGGGTGGAGCTCCTGCACTTGTGGTCCGTTGCTATGGGCGATCCCCAGCATAATATGCATACAATGGAGGATGCCTGCAGACGGTCACAAGTACCACAATGACATCTTACACCTAATAAACGTGTGGATGCATGAATCTTTAAACATTAAACAAACTCACCGATGTGGTCTAAAATGGCAGATGATCCTCAACCCCAAGTGCAGTTGTGCACTCCTAAATCTAGCTTCCTCAACCTGCATAACACAGTTCATATCTCCCTGTATAAACCCATTCTCCTGGATCAAAATTCTATCCACATAAATCTAGTATTTATAACTTGTAATATATTTTTCCAGAAAAACATCCAGCCCCCCTTGAACAAGTTAAATGAACCAAAGCTTGGACAATTTCTAGTGAGAATGGAGGAAATGGTACATTGTACTTTTGTGTGTACCTGAAGCCTTGAGTAATCTCTTGAAGACAACGGGCCTCATTTACTAAATGTGTAGGGTTTTTACTAGTGTGAAATGTTGTTTCAGACTTGTAGGATTCCGCTCTATTTACTATGCGTATCACAGATTTACAAGTCGGGAAAATTTTCTGACCAGCTTTTTCTAGGTGGAAATTTTCAGCCATTTATTCACAGGATTTTCTGTGAATTCACTAGTAAATTGGTCGGGTTGGGAAATCACGCCCCTTTTTGGACTGACCAAGCCCCCTTTGTGACAGGCCATGCCCCTTTTTCGGCTTTTCCCAATGAAATGTCGGGTTCGTTGGATTTTCCTGTCACACAGTGGGCCTCATTTACTAAGCTGAAACTGACCAGTTTTTGTCTGGTTATTTTGGTGTAGAGTGTCTGAGACATGTCTGTGCCAGTGTGCGACAGTGTGCGCCTGGAATATCCGACAAACCCGACATTGCACTGTGAAAAGCTGAAAAGGGGCGTGGTCTGTCACAAAGGGGGCATGGTCGGTCCAAATAGGGGCGTGGTTTCACAACCCAACCTATTTACTATTGAATTCACAGAGAATCCTGTGGGTAAATGGCAGGAAATATCGACCTAGAAAAAGCTGGTCAGAAAATGTTCCCAACTTTTCTCAATAGTAAATAGAGAGGAATCCTGCAAGTCTGAAACAACTTTTCCCACTAGTAAAAACCTGACACTCTTAGTAAATGAGGCCCAGTGTCTGAGACACTGTGCACCAAAATAACTTGGAAAAACCTGACAAAAACTAATGGATTTTAGATAAGTAAATGAGGGCCTATGAGGTAGTTTTTGTAATATGGGGTTTACACCACGTGCTGATCTAAGAGTACAAGACCTTGCAAGTCTTGTTCAACTTTGAGAACATGGAGCTCCGTCAGTACATGGCTTAGTTCTCTCAGCTTTTGAAAATCTTGGTTTTGAATATTAGGGAAATCCTTTATTTCTCTGAGGAATTAGTTTTCTTTCACTTCTGGTGTGCTGTGACACTCAAGTCTCTCCCATATGATGTTAAGCCCTCTGTTTGGTTAGTTAATGTTAATGTCTCTAATCCGCCTTGCATGCTCTGCCCACTCATTTCTTAGCCACTTGACCAGAAGATCAACTTCTTCACTTGCAGACAGATCCAAATCTGTCTGTATTCCTGAATGATGATCGCCATGACCTGTAGCCTTCAGGTATGTCATTAAACTTGGAGAGCCCCTTGGTTATTAACGATTTATGGAAATCGGACATACTTTGATTTCTATTTGATGTATTGTTGCTGTAATAAACACCATCTGTTTAAAGGATTTCACTGTATAGTGGTCATTTGTTGGTTTAGTTGCAAGGAGGGCTAATAGCACATGAAACTGTTGTTTCGTTTAACACAGGGAGTTTGGTCTGTTGAGGTTGCTTACTATGTGACAGGATTCTGCTGTCATGGACCCAAGTATATTGTTTCTTTTTGGATAGGGCTTGATTGACCCAGTTACATATTTACAGTTTTACCTTTTATTGTACAGTATCTGGTTACATTTATTTTGGAGCTGGAGATGCAAAACCTTGTCAGAAAGATTCTCTTGCTGACATGGTGACACTGTGAAGAGGCTTGCTCACTTGTGACTGTTCCAGCTGGCTATGCTGATTCACTGTGGCCAAAATTTTAGAAGTTGCACATTATGGAACCAGCTTGTAAGAAGTCGCAGTGTTTCGCATGCAGCTTGTTTTAAGTCACTATTTCACTGTTCTGTCCTCCTTATGACTGAGGGTACATAACTTGACAGACAGCTTATCCTTCCCTTGCAATTCATTGACAAAAGAGCAACACTTAACTGCAACTTTTATGCAAGGATATATTTGGTAAACTGAGGAACAGAAATATAACGCACTTACAGACAAGGCATATAATACATTGCTGTACAAGGCAATGTAGATACAAACATATGCACGACATGTACGTTACATAAAGCACATATTTATGAGACAATAAAAAGCATCCCTATAAGTATGCTATCCTATCCTAGTAAAGTGAGTCGCATGTCAAGTGATCGCAGTGCTCTGAGAAAAGAGTGCAAGCACCCTCCTTTTACAGCTGGCTCTTATATCCTAATCACCCGAATCTTGCAAGAGCGACTGTAAAAGAACGGCAAATGCGCTCCTAGCTCTAACCACTGTGGTCTCATGACGTGCAACTCACATCACTAGGACGTTGAGTCACTGAATATGAAAATAGAAGGGCTGAGAGTAAAGGAGGCTGAAAGAAGCAGGGGCAGGCAGCCAGCGAAGCACCACTTCCTGCACGCAATTAAATGGGCACTCTCATTAAAACAAATTTTAGCTATTGCACTCCTTATGGTAAATAAAAAATCTTTCTAATGTACTTTGTTAAAAAAAAAGGAAGTTTTCTATGTTTTATTTGTGTTTAAAAAAGCTGCCACTAGGTGTTTTCCTACTTGTCCAAACACATTTTCCCCATCTTTTGCTAGCCTGACAGAAGTCCAAAATCAGGAAATGCTGAGGGGGGGGGGGGGCGTGCAGCCTTATCCAATCAGAGCTCATCTCATACACTGTACTGCTCTGGGCTGTGTGTAGCAGAGAGAGGGAGGAAGTTCTCCCATGTATGGTTTCAGATGATGCCACGCCTGCTGGCTAACGCCCCTTCCCAGTCTGTGAATCTGACTGAACAGAAAAGACAGAGCAATATCAAGGTAGAAAACAAATAATAAAAATTAAGGCAGGGGGTGGTTTATGATGATGGGGCAGTGAACTGGGAGGATTATAAATTTAACAAGATCATGAGAGGTACTCTTTAAGCAACAGAACTTATCCAGGCAATATCAAAGCAACCACTGGACCAATTTTGGTAAGTGACACCTTCTTGGACTCCTGGTCACCCACACTATAAGTTCTGTATACACTATGGAAAAAGGAGCTGACATTGGCCAGGTCAGTGCTGGTAACACATCATGTAATGTACTGAACTGGCTTAATGTAGAGATGGTACAAGGTAAGTTAAGTGATATAAATGTAAGCAAATCTCCAGGGCCAGATGGATTGCACCCAAGAGTTCTTAGAGAGGTAAGTTCAGTAATATCTGTACCCCTGTTCATGATATTTAGAGATTCTCTGGTGTCTGGTATTGTGCCAAGGGACTGGCGCAAGGCGAATGTGGTGCCAATCTTCAAAAAGGGCTCTAGGTCTTCCCCAGGAAACTATAGACCGGTAAGTTTAACGTGCATTGTGGGTAAATTGTTTGAAGGACTTATAAGGGATTACATACAGGAATACATAGGGGATAATTGTATTATAAGTGATAACCAGCATGGGTTTACTAAGGATAGAAGTTGTCAAACCAATCCATTTTGCTTTTATGAAGAGGTGAGTAGAAGCCTTGAGAGAGAAATGGCTGTGGATATAGTGTTTCTGGATTTTGCTAAAGCATTTGATACTGTCCCTCATAGACGTCTGACAGGTAAGTTAAGGTCTTTGGGTTTGGAAATTTTAGTTTGTAACTGGATTGAACACTGGCTCATGGATCATACCCAGAGAGTGGTGGTCAATGATTCGTACTCTGATTGGTCCCCGGTAATTAGTGGTGTACCCCAAGGTTCAGTACTGGGCCCGCTGTTGTTTAATTTATTTATCAATGTTATAGAGGATTGTATTAACAGCTCTGTTTCTATCTTTGCAGATGACACCAAGCTTTGTAGCACGGTACAGTCTATAGAGGATGTGCATAAGTTACAGGATGACTTGGATAGACTAAGTGTCTGGGCATCCACTTGGCAAATGAGGTTCAATGTGGATAAATGTAAAGTTATGCATCTGGGTACTAATAACCTGCATGCATCGTATGTCTTAGGGGGGATTAAACTGGCAGAGAAGAGTCACTGGTAGAGAAGGATCTGGGTGTACTTGTAGATCACAGACTACAGAATAGCATGCAATGTCAGGCTACTGCTTCCAAAGCCGGCAGGATATTGTCATGTATCAAAAGAGGCATGGACTCAAGGGACAGGGACATAATACTCCCCCTTTATAAAGCATTGGTACGGCCTCACCTGGAATATGCTGTTCAGTTTTGGGCACCTGTCCATAAAAGGGACACTGCGGAGTTGGAAAGGGTGCAGAGACGTGCGACTAAACTAATATGGGGCATGGAACATCTTAGCTATGAGGAGCGATTAAAGGAGTTACAATTGTTTAGTCTTGAGAAGAGACGTTTGAGGGGGGATATGATAAACGTATATAAGTATATTAATGGCCCATACAAAAAATATGGAGAAAAACTGTTCCAGGTTAAACCCCCCCAAAGGACGAGGGGGCACTCCCTCCGTCTGGAGAAGAAAAAGTTTAGTCTCAAGGGGCGACACGCCTTCTTTACCATGAGAACTGTGAATTTATGGAACGGTCTACCTCAGGAACTGGTCACAGAAGGAACAATTAACAGCTTTAAAACAGGATTAGATACATTCCTGGAACAAAATAACATTAATGCTTATGAAGAAATATAAAATCTCATCCCTTCCCCAATATCGCGCCACACCCCTACCCCTTAATTCCCTGGTTGAACTTGATGGACATATGTCTTTTTTCGACCGTACTAACTATGTAACTATGTAACTATGTAACCCAGTGTATTGAGTTTATTGTGGGTGATCAGAGTGACAGTTTAACTTTAATAAAAATAGCCTATTAACAGAACGCAAACATGGATTTATGCAGGAGCGATCCTGTCAGACCGATCAGGTCAGTTATAGATTGGACGAGGTGAAGCTGTGAATGTTGTATATCTGGACTTTTCTAAGTTATTTGATACTGTGCCACAAAAAAGGTTAGTTCAGTAAAATCTCTCTTAGCAGGCACCTCCCAATTAGAGATGAGAAAACTTTAAAAAAAAAAAAAAAAATTGTTTCGATCCAAATTTATTTGCGGTTAATCTATATTAAAAACGGCTATTTATGGCCTACAGAGAGCCTCAATAGGGGGTGTAGAACACTTTTCTGTGTTCTAACACGCGTATGGAGTGTGCCGGGGTAGTGAAATAATGCTGTTATTCAGAATAACATGCAGATTTGGATGAGGCTGGAGCATGAAGAGACCATATAGTGGCTGAATGACAAAGCGTGGAGCTGGTGGCAGCATGAGGAGGCCATACAGTGGCTGGATGACACAGCTTGGATGAGGCTGAAGCATGAGGAGACCATATAGTGTCTGAATGGCACAGCCTTGAGTTGGCGGCAGATGAGATAATAGGGCCTCAAAATCTCTTATAATAAAAAATGCAATTGAAGATGTATTGTACATAGTACTACCATAAACCCATATAGGTAATGTCCTAGGCTCAGTAGCATCACTAAACCATGTAGTTGCTATATGACAGATACAGGAGCAGGCAGCAGCATGAGTACACAAGAGGGATTCACAACCCCTTACATTAAAAGATCAATGTTGAAATTTCTATTAAGCATGTATTTAGCTAGTGCTAAACATTCAAAAATGTAAGGCCCAAGCCCAGAAGCATCAGTAAGCCAAGTAATTCCTAAAAGACACAGGAGCAGTCAGCAGTACACCCGAGCATTTCATAACCCTTTACATTGAAAGATCAATGTTGAAATCTGAATTAAGCATTTATGTTAGCTAGTGCTACCATAACATACATTGAGTTAATATCCCAGTCCCAGCAGCATCAGAAAATGATATATTGGCTGAATGACACAGCCTGGAGGTGGAGACAGCCTGGAGTTGGCTGAAGCATGAGAACACACCAGGGCTTCACAATCCCCAAGAAAAAACACAAGAATTTTTGAAATGTAAAATGACGATTTTGGATAGCTGGTGCTACCTACCATAACAACATTGTTATTCCCACCCCCAGTCCAAGCAGCGGTATCAGTAAACCATATATTGCCCGAATGACACAGCTTGGAGTTGGCTGAATCATGAGGAGACCATTGATATGTATGATTTTTTTTATTTAAATTTAAGATTCTGAAATTTAAATGAATGATTTTGAAATTAAACTTTTAACTCCCAAGTTTTAGTGTCCCGGACCCCGGAGTGTGGGTACAACGGGCCAAATCTAACAAGCCCCCACAGGGCTCATGTGGCCATGAGATGTAGACGCAACGTCTCCATTGCCCTGACCAGCCATTGTTTCCTACACTTTTAGCCAAGGCAAATAATGTGAAGAATAGCGTGACACAGCCATGCCCTGCACACATGGCATGCTGAAGGGCCACTGAGACTTGTCCGGACAGTGGAGGCTGAGGACACAGTGGAGGATGAGGAGGCGAAGTCACACACTGTCACAGGATCAACGTGCTGACAGAGTGGAGCAGGAAGCAGCATGAATACACAAGAGGGGTTCACAACCCCTAAAATTAAATGGTGACTGTTGAAATCTCTATTAAAGATGCATGTTAGGTAGTGCTACCATCCAAAAATTTAAGGCCTAAGCCCAGAAGCATCAGTAAGCCAAATAGTTCCTGAAAGACACAATCGGGAAAAGGCATCAGCAGTACACAAGAGGATTTCAAAACCCGTAAGATTGAAAGATCAATGTTGAAATCTCAATTAAGCATGTATGTAAGCTAGTGCAAAACATCCAAAAATGTATGGCCCAAGCCCAGAAGCATCAGTAAGCCAAGTAGTTCCTGAAAGACACAGAAGCAGTCAGGAGCAGGCATCAGCAGTAGACCCAAGAGTTTCATAACCCCTTTACATTAAAAGATCAATGTTGACATTTTTATTAACCTCTTTAGGACGTAGGGCGTACCTGTACGCCCTACGCCCGGTCCCGTTGTTTAAAACGGGGTCACGCCGTGACCCCGCATCACACCGGGTCAGTCCCGACTGCTAATCCGGGACCCTGGCTAACAGCGCGCGGCATCGATCATTGTGCCGTGTGCTGTTAACCCTTCAGACGCGGCAATCAAAGTTGACCGCACGTCTGAAAGAGAAAGTAAACGCTTCCTGGCAGCTCAGTCGGGCTGATCGGGGCATCGCGATAAAATTGCGATGTTCCAATCAGCTGGGACGCAGGCGGAGGTCTCCTTACCTGTCTCTGCGGCGTCCGATCGTCGATTGATTGCTCCAAGCCTGAGCTACAGGCTTGAGCAATCAAGCCCCTATCTCACTGATCCGTTCAAAGCTATGGCTTTGCAGGGATCAGCATAGGAGATCAGTGTGTGCAGTGTTATAGGTCCCTATGGGAGCTATAACACTGCAAAAAAAAAAGTGGAAAAAAAAGTTAACAAAGGTCATTTAACCCCTTCCCTAATAAAATTTTGAATCACCCCCCTTTTCCCATTAAAAAAAAAACTGTGGGGGGCGTGGCTTACCATGTGAAACGGACAGTCTCAGGACTCCTGAGCTCCATCCTAACGGACGAATTTTGGGGGACAAACATTGTTTTTATGGGCTCCAGGAGATCGGGCAGGGACCGCAGACCTCGGGGGTCCACCCAGCCCACTGATACCCCGATCTCGAACTTCTTTGGACCGCTACAGGAGGTCGCAGGGGAACTGGCTGACATGATGGAGCAATCAAAGATGGCGCGGGCACCCGGTGGGAACCACAACTCCGCCTCCCCCTCGCTGCCTGTGTGGCTTCAGAGCTCCGGTGTGGGCGCCAGAATGTCCTCACAGCACTTACCGGCCCTGCTGGATCTCCATCAGCGTTGCCCACCGACCCAGGAACCGGCCCTGAAGACCACCGCCGTGAAGGTGCCGGAGCCGTCCTCCCTAAGGGTGCCGGAGTCCTCCTCCCTGATGACGCCTGCGCCCGGACCTTCATCTGCCTCCTCAACTGACCTGACTTCCTATTATCCTCTTTAGACAGGGAGCTAGCTGGAGAGGAGGCAACTATGCGGCCTGATACCCCAGTGGGGGGGGGGGGGGGGAGGAGGGGGACTGGCAGGCATTCTACATCTACCACCAGGTCCCAGCTTCCAGACCCCTCTGCCTCAGGTCCTGGTAATATTTATGGGGGACCACCCTTGGGCTTGAGCCGCTCGCCTGACCGTCACCCTGATCCTCCTGACCAACTGCTCCGGACACCGCTGACCCCGTCACACCCTGAGGACCCGCTCATCTCCTCGTTACCACCCCCGGCCCAGGCTGTGGCCCTTCTGAAAGACCATCCGGAGCTACAGGCGCTCCTAGCCCTCCTCCCGACGAAAGCAGATATGTCAGCCTTGGCTATGGATATGAGAAGTGCCTGGCGTCAGGACCTCCAGCCAGTCCAGACCGAAGTGTCAGCCCTCCGGGACCGGGTGGGTGTTTTGGAAGACTTCCAGACATCAGTGTCGGCGGCGGTCGCGACCATGCAGGGGACCATTTCCACTCATACATGCACGTACCAAGCTCTGACGGATCATCTTGACGACGTAGAGAATAGGAGCCGCCGCAACAATGTGCGCCTCCAGGGGCTCCCGGAGGCCATCTGCGCACCTCAAGATTTACTCCCCACTGTCATGGGGATATTTAACATGATACTGGGCAAACCACCTAAGTCCCACATCGAGACTGATCGTGTCCATTGTGCTCTATGGGCCTCCAGCTTAGATCCAGCACACCTCAGAGACGTTATTTGCCGTATCCACCATTATGCTCTCAAGGAACAGCTCATGCAAAGGGTGCGTCAACGAGAAGACCTGGACTTTGATGGTGCCATCATACAGATATATCCTTATCTAGACACTCCCTCCGCCAGAGGGCTCTGCTTTGGCCTTTGCTACGCATCCTTCAGGAACGACATATCCCCTATAGGTGGGGTTTTCCTTTTGCACTTCATGTGACTCTTGGTGATTCTATGGCGTGCCTCAGGACCCCTGCTGATCTACCTCGCTTCTTAGACGTCCTGGACCTGCCACCCTTGGCCCTGCCTGACTGGGTTGACTTTCTCCAGGATCCATATGCAACGCTCCCGCAGTCGGGAGTGTCACAAAGTGCTTCCTCTAGATGTCCTCCTTCTGAATGGCCACGGCCCAAGTGACAGAGGGGACAGCGACTGAGACATCGCTCCAGTGGCCCACAGCGGAACATTGAAGAGATTGGTGATGATCTTGCTGACCTGCAATGGGACTTGTACTACTGATCAGTCTACCTTATTTTCTCTATAAGCCCATAGTCTCCTTCCCATACCCTCCAGTAGTTGTCATTTTCCCCTCCCCCTATCATAAGGTCTCCATATACCCTCATTAGTCATGGCCGTGGACGGTCCTCACTGTCCGCTTTCATAGCTGTATCTTTTTCCTGTTCTGCGTTAGACATTTGTATCCATATCCTCTCTCCTCCCTCCCACCTAGGGCAGGTGTGTTTCCTACACACCTATTAAGCAGACGACATTTCTGCGACTAGTACACCTTTGCAAGTATCCTTGCTTTTTGTTTTTTGTTTTTTGTTTTCCCTGTTAATTGTTAAGTCTCTTCATTCCTCCCCCCTCTTCCCCCCCTCCCCTACCCGGTCACTGATCTGTGTTTCTCCTTTTCTTACTCTCCAGAACAAGTCGCCCTCTGGTTGCTGATTGCTGGAACCGGCTGCACTCCCTTTGTCACCCCTGACCCGTGAGAACTGTGAGTATGGCTGACGTTCACTTTGCCACCTTAAATGTTCAAGGGTTTAACATTCCTGAAAAAAAGAGCCCAGGTGCTCTATCACATGCACAGATGGAGGGTGGGCATCCTCTGTCTCCAAGAGACACACTTCAAATCAGGACACATTCCGGACAGACTTAGCCGCTACTATCCCACTTGGTTCCATTGTTCTAACCCTGAATCCTGTACTAAGGGTATGTCGATCGGCTTCCACCGATCGTTTCCCTTTAGTGTTAAGGAGGTCTGCTCTGACCCTGACGCTCAGTATCTTTATGTCCGTGGACGGGTCCTGGACCAAGAAGTGATGGTGGCGACTATTTATGCCCCCAATTCTGCACAGGTCACATTCCAGACTCGGGCTCTGGAGACACTCTCCTTCTTCACCCAAGGCTTGCTAATCTTTGGGGGTGATCTTAATGTCCCACTACAACCACTCATGGACACCTCCACACAACATTCGTCTGTTTCCTATCGCTAACTTAGTAAACTCCGACGCCTTCTCCACTCCTTACAACTCTGTGACGTTTGGTGCCTTCTCCATCCTACAGACAGGGATTACACATTCTTCTCCAGCCCCCATGGGACATATAGCCGGATTGACTACATATTCCTCCCTCACTACTACCTCCCCCGCTTGTCCTCCACGTCCATAGGGAACATATATCTTTCTTACCACGCTTCGGTGTTCTGCTCCATCCACGTCCCCTCCTTAAATACTCCCCAATTTACGTGGCCCCTCAACGAATCCCTCTTGCTTGACCCTCTCTGTATTTCTGAATTGAAAACAGCAGTAGCTCACTTTGAGACTGATCATGCAGAGGATACTACCGCTTTGCCTACACAATGGGAGGCTCTCAAATGTGTCCTGAGGGGGGTGCTGATTAAGCATGGCTCGCACCTGAAAAAGGAAAAAAAGGCTAAGCTGAAATGTCTGCTCGAAGAGCTGTCTGCTCTAGAGTCTTTACATACATGCACCCTGCAGGAATCCACTCTTCGAGACCTAATAAAGGTGCGTCATGACATCGGCACCCTCCTGAACGACACATACAAGCGATTTAAACAACACTACTCCCGCTCTTTCTATGAATGGGGGAACAAACCCGGGAAATATTTGGCCAGGGCACTGAGGGACAGGACGGCGGCATTATACATCACTTCCATCTCGACCTCTGAGGGCAAGAAGAGCTTTCTGACATGTGATATCCTTAAGGCATTCGAGCAATACTACACTGACCTCTATAATCTCCCCTCTCCTCTTCCTGACTCGCCCCGTATAGGTTCTCCACCTTCACTAGAAGACTATATTCGGGACACTGCCCTCCCCACTCTGCCTGAGGGTACCAATGCAGACTTAGAGTTCCAGTTCTCCGTGGAGGAGGTGGAGGGTGTGATAGCCTAACTAGCGGCTGGCAAGAGCCCGGGCCCTGACGGGTACACTTGCAAATTCTTCAAGTCATTAAAAACCCAACTGACCCCCTTCCTGTGCCACCCCTTTAATAGTATTACCCCCACGGCGGGATTCCCCCCCTCTTTTCTCCCCGCGCACATCACAGTTATACCCAAAGAAGGCCGTGACCCAAATCAATGTGCTAGCTACCGCCCCATATCCCTCCTAAATGTGGACACGAAATTGTTTGCCAAATTGATAGCGAATAGGTTGGCGGCGGTCCTTGGACCTCTGATTCACCCTGATCAGTCCGGATTCGTCCGAATGCGCGAGGCACAAGATAACACTGTCCGCGCCTTCTCAGTGGTTCATCGGGCCATGGCCCAGAATCAACCGCTCATGCTCCTCTCTTTGGACGCAGAGAAGGCGTTTGATCTGGTGAGTTGGAGGTTCATGGAGGCCTCTTTAACCCAGATGGGCCTGGGTCCTGCTATGCTGAGCCGTATAATGGCCCTCTATCATGACCCTAGAGCTCATGTTAGGATTAATGGATCTCTTTCCTCTCCGATTCTCATTCGCAACGGTACGAGGCAGGGGTGTCCGCTCTCCACCCTCCTTTATGTATTATGCATGGAACATCTCCTGAATGCTCTGAGGAGGAACCGGCTATTAAGGGCCTCCGAGTGGGGGGGGGGGGAGTGAGCACCTCTGTTCGGCTTTTGCGGATGACCTCCTCTTCATCTCATCTCCCCTGACCTCCCTGCCTGCCATTACCCACACCCTCCATGCATACTCTCAATTTAGTAACTGCAAAATTTATATGTCCAAAAGCATGGCCTTAAATATCACGCTACCACCCACTGAACAGTTGACAATTCAAGGCAATTACCCATTCCGTTGGGCTACTAAATCTCTGGGAGTTCTCATCCTGGCCGATCCCCGAGATGGTTACACGCTCAATTTCCTACCCCTATTAGCCTCATTGGAAAGAGACTTATCGAAATGGACAGCGGGAACGTTCTCCTGGTTAGGTAGGACAAATTTCCTTAAGATGAATATCCTCCTGCGACTACTCTACCTCTTCCAGGCTGTACCTCTTACGCTCCCTCCCTCGTTTTTAAAAAAACGGGATACTGCTGTTCGTTCCTTCGTTTGGGCGGGACGGCCTTCGAGGTTCTCCAAACGTACTCTTACTAGACGGAAGCAGGCAGGTGGGTTAGCTGTCCCTGAATGTAGGGCATATTATATCGCAGCTTCCCTGACACGATCTTTGGATTTCTTCTGGGGCCCCCTTCCCGAAACGCTGGACTGAAATTAAGACCTTGGGGACAGACTTAGTGATCACGGCGATACCCTGGTTACCCAGAGTAACGGTCTCACCTCAGCGGATCAATCAATTGCCGTGGGTGTCCAGGGAACTAATCACCACCATACAGCGCTATCTGTCTGACACACACCTCTTTTCTCCTGACGGACCACTGACACCGCTCTTGGGTAACACACGCTTCCCCCCGGGACTATCTTGCTCCTCCTTCCTGTTGATATCTGACCCTCCAGCATTGCCGATACGTACAACACTTTAGTCCTGGAACGTCTCCGCAACCCCTCGAGATACCTGCAATGCATGCAATTGTCACATTTTGTCAGGACAGAACAATCCCGTTTGAACTTTGACAGGTTGCTACTCACCTTCGAAAAGCTCTGCACCTCGGCCTCCCCATCCCCAAAGGCTGTATCCCTGATTTATGGTTTACTCCTGGAGGAAGCATCCCAGCAACCCCCAACATATGTTGCAGCTTGGGAGGCAGAGTTGCAGATCTCTATAGCCCCCTCTGATTGGTCCAGAGCGTTTACCATGTGCCATAAGCTATCGATATCCTGCAGAGCACAAGAAACTAACTTTAAGCTCCTCTCCCATTGGTACAGGGTTCCGGTGACACTTAATAAGATGTTCCCCTCTGTGTCGGATCTCTGTTGGCGCTGTGGGGGTGGAGAGGGGTATGATGTCTCACATCTGGTGGTCCTGTCCATTGCTTTCCCCCTTTTGGACTGTGGTAATTTCTCGTATTGAATCCATCTCTGGGGTGCGGTACCTGAATGACCCTAAAGTGCTGCTCTTGACTATCCACCGGCTCTCTCGCAAGACCCCCTCTGCGGTCCTCGCCCACTTCCTATTGATGGCAGCTCGCACGGTTATTCCAGACGCTGGAAATCTACATGCCCCCCGATGATCGCCGACTGGTACACAGAGATACTCTTTCTCTGTCGAATGGAGGAACTGATGGCTGACTCCTCGGGTCGAATAGAACGATTTGGGGAGGTTTGGAGCCCTGGTTGGCCTTTGTGGAAACCCCCATCTACAGGGTACATTAGGTCCCTCCTGAGGCTCTTCCCCCCCCCCCCCCCCCCCAGTAGTGGACCTTGGATAGATTTGCTCTTTTCAGGATCCGGGAATGCTGGGTGATGACGGTGACTGTGGCATCTATGGCAACTGTGAGTACACAGGTCAGTGGTTCCCTTGCTTTCCCCCCTTCCCCACCTCCTCTTCTTCTTTCCCTTCTCCCCCTTCACCTGTGTTCCCCTTCCTACCCCCCTTCTTACCACTCTAGTTTTCCCTGAGTGCGCTTGTCTTTTCCACATTTTGTTTAGATATTTGCTCTTTATTGCGGTATATTTGACTGACTATAGCTTCCTGAGCTGGACTCTGACCGCTCTCACAGATTGTGCCTTACTATGCGCTCCTTATGAGCTAACTGTTGGGCAATTGCCCCGCCGCTCAGGCTTAACTATTATATTGTTATCCTTTGTTTCCGGATATGCTTATTGTTTATTCCTGTTTTTGTTTAATAAAAACTATTTGAATATGAAAAAAAACTGTGTAAATAAAAATAAACATACCGTATTTATCGGCGTATAACACGCACTTTTTAGACTAAAATTTTTAGCCTAAAGTCTATGTGCGTGTTATACGCCGATACACTTCCAGGAAAGGCAGGGGGAGAGAGGCTGTCGCTGCCCGCTTCTCTCCCCCTGCCTTTCCTGGGGTCTAGAGCCCTGCTGCCGGCCCTTCTCTCCCCCTAGCTATCGGCGCCGCTGCCCGTTCTGTCCCCCTGACTATTGGTACCGGCACCCCATTGCGTGCACGCCCCTTCTCTCCCCCTGGCTATCGGCGCCGGCAATGGGGCGCCGGCACCAATAGTCAGGGGGACAGAACGGGCAGCGGCGCCGATAGCTAGGGGGAGAGAAGGACCGGCAGCAGGGCTCTAGACCCCAGGAAAGGCAGGGGGAGAGAAGCGGGCAGCGACGGCCTCTCTCCCCCTGCCTTTCCTGGGGGTATATCGGGGTATACACGCGCACACACGCACCCTCATTTTACCATGGATATTTGGGTAAAAAACTTTTTTTACCCAAATATCCTTGGTAAAATGAGGGTGCGTGTTATAGGCCGGTGCGTGGTATACCCCGATAAATACGGTATGTTGAATTGCCGCGTGTGGAAATGTTCGAACTATAGAAATATATCATTAATTAAATCGCACAGTCAATGGCGTACGCGCAAAAAAATTCCAAAGTACAAAATAGTGTATTTTTAGTCCCTTTTTATATCATGAAAAAATGAATAAAAAAGTGATCAATAAGTCCAATCAATACAAAAATGGTACTGATAAACACGGCACAAAAAATGAGCCCTCATACCAGCCTGTATGCAGAAAAATAGAAAAGTTATAGGGATTAGAAAATGAGAATTTTTAACATATAAATTTTCCTTCATGTAGTTATTATTTTTTTCTGAAGTACGACAATATCCAACCTATATAAGTAGGGTATCATTTTAAACATATGGACCTACAAATAAAGATAAAGTGTTATTTTTACCTAAAAATTAACTGCATAGAAACGGAAGCCCCCAAAAGTTACAAAATGGCATTTTTTCTTCCATTTTGTGATTCATTTTTTTTCCCGTTTCACCATAGATTTTTGGGTAAAATTTCTAAAGTCACTGCAAATTAGAATTGGTGGTGCAAAAAATAAGCCATCATATGGAATTTTATGTGCAAAATTCAAAGCGTTATGATCTTTAGAAGGTGATGAGGAAAAAATGAAAATGCAAAAATGGAAAAACCCTGCGTCCTTAAGGGGTTAAGCATGTATTTAGCTCGTGCTAAACATCCAAAAATGTAAAGCCCAAGCCCAGAAGCATCAATAAGCCAATTAGTTCCTGAAACACACAGTCAGGAGCAGGCATCAGCAGTTCACCAGTGGGTTTCATAACCCCTTACATTGAAAGATCAATCTTGAAATCTCAATTAAGCAATTATGTTAGCTAGTGCTACCAGAACCAGAGTTAATATCCCAGTATCAGTAGCATCAGGAAATGATATATTGGCTGAATGACACAGCCTGGAGGTGGGGAAAGCATAAGGAGCCCATGTAGTGTCTGAATGGTACAGCTTGAAGGTGGCTGAAATATGAGGAGACCATTGAAATACAACAATTTTAAATAGAAATTGAAGATTTTGAAATTGAGAATTTTGAAATTGAACTTTTAACTCCCAAGTTTTAGTGGCCCGGGCCCCAGCGTGTGGGTACAAAGGAGCTAATCTAACAAGGAGACCCATGTCACATGTCAGCACAATGACAGAGTCTGGAGGTGGCATCAGTAGGAGGAGACCGTATAGTGTTTGAATGGCACAGCCTGGAGTTGGCTGAAGCATGAGGAGACCCCAGAGCTTCACAAAAATTGTCAGAATACCACCTGACATTCAAAATAATAAAATGATAGATACGTTCTCTGAAGAAAAGGATCCTTCATTAGATGACAATATGAGTATTGTGTGTTCTAGTGACATTAGCTCATCGGAGGAAAAGGAAAACATGATACAACTTAATTCTGCAACCTAAGAACCACAACAAAGAATGAACGAATTAAAGCCTACTGGAATTGAGGAACTTCAAAATGGTAAATCTACCACCTGGGATAGTCAGTCAATTCCAACAGTCAGTGTTCAGTATCCACTGTTCCCTGTTTCTGCTAGTCCTTGGCGATATTCCTTTTTTTACTGGTCTGGTATGAACATGGCTATAATGCTGAGAGTGTAACTCAAGGATAGCCACATGTTTCCTACAATACACAGTCAATATATGGAGACCATATAGTGGCTGAATGACACAGCCTGGAGATGGCTGAAGCATGAGGAGACCATATAGTGTCTGAATGCCACAGTCTGGAGTTGGCGGCAGATGAGGAGACAATAGGGCCTCACAATCTCTCAGAATAAAAGATGAATTTTGAAATTTCCATTGAAGATGTATGGTACCTAGTGCTACCATAAACATATATAGGTAATGTCCTAGGCCCAGCAGCATCACTAAACCATGTAGTTGCTGGATGACACAAACAGGAGCAGTCAGCAGCAGGAGTGCACAAGAGGGTTTCATAACCCCTAAGATTGAAAATTCAATGTTGAAATCTCATTTAAGCATGTATGTAAGCTAGTGCTAACATCCAAAAATGTAAGGCCCAAGCCCAGCAACATCACTAAGCCAAGTAGTTCCTGAAACACACAGCATGGAGTAGGCATCAGCATGTGTACACAAGAGGGCTTCACAACCCCTAACATTAAAAGATCAATGTTGAAATCTGTATTGAGCATGTATGTTTGCTAGTGCTAACATAAAAAAATTGTAGGTAATATCCAAGACAATCCCAGCAGCATCAGAAAACAATATATTGGCTGAATGACACAGCCTTGAGGTGGGGAAAGCATAAGGAGCCCATTTAGTGTCTGAGTGGTACAGCCTGGAGCTGGCCGAAGCATGAGGATACCATATAGTGTCTGATTGGCACAGCCTGGAGGTGGCATCAGGAGTCCTAAAAGTGACCCTAATGCAAGCAATTTCTGAAACTGGGGACCAGCACCTTAATTATGTTTTGCAGTATCCATGGCAGCACAATGAGAGAGCCTGGAGGTGGTAGCATCAGCATGAGGAGACCATAGAGCAGCACAATTATAGAGCCTGAAGGTGGCAGCATCAGCACGAGGAAACCATATGGCTGCACAATGACAGTGCCTGGAGGTGGTAACATCAGCATGAGGAGACCATATGGCGGCACAATGACAGAGCCTGGAGGTGGTAACATCAGCATGAGGAGACCATATGGTGGCAAAATGAGAGAGCATGGAGGTGGTAGCATTAGCATGAGGAGACCATAGAGCAGCATAATGAGAGAGCCTGGAGGTGGCAGCATCAGCATGAGGAGACCATATTGCATCACAATGACAGAGCCTGGAGGTGGTAGCAATAGCATGAGGAGACCATAGAGCAGCACAATGACAGATCCTGGAGGTGGCAGCAGCATGAGGGCCATGCCAACTGAGGGTTGAGTGTGAGGAAGCCTCCGACTGTTGACTGGGGGTGAGGGATGAAGTGGATGACCGAGTGAACCGATCAATCATGGCTGCTGGGTTGCTGGTCGCGACACGACTGCTAGCTGACACTGGGAGCTCAGACCTCTCGCTGCGACTTCGGCTGGCACACACCCCTACTTTGCTGTGACCTCTGCCTGTGCCTGATGAATTTAGGCCTCTTCTACTCCTCTGTGCACGTCCTGGCAATACTCTTCCTGACATACTTATTGCATATATGAGGGGAGTACAATACACTTAAATACAGTATTTGTCTAAATCAGAAGCATGTGTGTACTATTGGCTGTCCTTTCACAGTATGTAGGCCCTTGACAGATTAACAAGTTCAAAATAGTACACTACTTAGATGTAGGTATGCGGTATGCACTGATGAGGGCAGAAAAATGCGCTACAATGCACATTAAAAACTCTGTATTTTTGTAAAACACCAGCTGGTGAGTACTATTGCTTGGACTTTCACAGTATGTAGGCCCTTGACAGATTAACAGGTAGAATATGGTACACTACTTAGATGTAGGTATGTGGTATGCACGTATGAGGGCAAAAAAATGTGCTACACTACACTTGGAAAACATATTTTCATGAAACAACAGCCAGTGATTAGTTTTCCTTGGCCTTTCATTGTATGTAGGCTTGTTAAAGATTAACAGGTACAAAAAAGTGCACTACTTAGATGTAGGTATGTGGTATGCACGTATGAGGGAAAAAAATGCGCTACTGTACACCAGCGCCGAAAAATGCACTACAGTCCACTGAAAAAACATATTTTTGCACAGCAACAGGACACAACAGTGCAGCACCACAAAAAAAAAAAAAAAAAAAAAAAAAAATTGCACTCTGTCAGAGTATTGTGAACTGTTGGTTATTATGCCATCTACAGACTAGTATAAACAGCAGATGATTTCTTGTGGAAAAAATACACAGAATTGCGCTGAAAAATCATTCCTGCCTCCTGTGATACAGTTTATGAAGTTAAGGCAGCTTGTTGATATGTATGAGGCAACAAAAAGCTATCTGCCCCTCTATGATAAAATACTGAATAAAGTGACTGGGAGGTTAATGGCTGGCGTAAAAATCCTTCTCAGTGAGAACAAGCAAAGCACTGCACTGCTCTCTGTCCACAACGCTGATGTAACTAGCAGTTGGAAGTGGAACGCTGCGGCATGATCAATTCAGCATTGCGAATCGAATAAATCCTGAAATTCGGAACGAATTTGGGTTCGTCTGCTTCGATTCGCTCATCTCTACTCCCAATAGAGGTTACCCTGGCATAGTCCCATAAGACTTAATTTCTGAACAGCGAACACTCCCAATAGTAGATGCAGACACACCCATGCGGATGCGTTAATTTCCCAATAGCGGACAACTAGACTTATCTTCCAGCCCTACCTTTCGCATCACTACACTAAAATGGATTCTCCGCATGTGGAAATAGACCAGCCTGCTAAAAGAAGTGTTCGGAAGTCAGACACCACATTACAAAGAGGAGAGCAGATGCAATAAGCATGGCAAAGTAGAAAATAGAGGAAATGTGGGGAAAAGTAAGGGACACTGAAAACTCAGTGTGCATGCAAATGCTATTTTTCCCTTGCAGTAGTATTTGCGCCAACAATCGGCGTGAAAGCGATTAATGTTGAAGGAGAAAATATATGTTATTTTAGAATGTAAAGGTGCAAGAATAACCAATCATTACTTTTCTAAATAATTGGTTAAATTGTTGTTTATTTTTTAAATTCTTATTACAGTGCAAAATCATATCTTTATAAGATCACTTTTTATTGTGTTTTATAGGTGATTACACTCTGGAGTGAGTCATTGTGAAAGATTTTTGATCCTTTTTTTTAAATGGAAGAAACCTATTTCCGCATGAATGTTCACTGTTGGGAGATTTTACTGTACATTAAATAAGGATGATGGCAGTAGGGGAGAATATATGAAAATGGTTAGCAAATAGTTCAGTGTTAGGAAGCAGTGGGTGGGGATCAGTTGAAATGACTCTGCTTGGGTGACAGTTACAAGTGGGGTACCACAGAGGTCAGTACTGGGTCCACTTTGTTTCAATATGTTTATTAAATTACCTTGTAGAGAGATTACAGAGTAGAATTGTAATATTTTCAGATGTAACTAAGCTGGACAAAGTGATCACCACAGAGGAGGATAACATTATATTACAGAGGGATCTGGGAACGCTGGAGGCTTGGGCATACACATGGCAAATAAAGTTTAATGTGGATAAATGTAAGGTTACCTCCCACAGTTCCACCAATGGCTCAGTTAATGCTATCCTGGCCTCCGCTGCACTTCTTTTCCTGGTGTCAGGAGTCGATGTGTCAGACTGCAGCCTGGGCAGTCTGACAGAAAAAAGTTTACAGATAACTTACCCCTTTAAACTATGTGCCATACAATATAATAAAGTTATTACAGCATTGAGCTAGAAATCATGAGCAGGTTCCAAGACATGATGATATGCATTTTATTGCCAGTACATAGGAGCTTAACAAACAGTCTACCCACTGTTGCTCAGCCAGCTGGAAAGACCTTTATACTTACAAATGTTGACTCACTATGCATATGAGGCAACATTTTTCTTAAAACCTCATCTGTTGTTCATTTTCCCTTTTTTATTTTACATAAAATGCAAGTTGTCCTTATTATTTTGTAAGGACTGATTAAATCTAGTAAAGCTTGGATGAGAAAACAACAACAAAGACATGGTCTCAAATGGCTGGAGGTGCTCAACCCCAAATGCAGTTGTGCATTTATACTGGGGGAGCAGATCCTGCCCTTGTGGTCTGTTGCTAGGGGCAATCCCCAGCATAAAAATGCATACAATGGAGGATGCTTGAAACAGACTACAAGTGCCACAATAGAATCCTACACCAGATAAATGGTGTGGATGTGTAACAATTAGAATAATACAGGGATTTAGGTGCACTATTGTGGTAGATGTAAACAATGACATTGGCTAGCCCTCAACACTGATGTTAAAATTGAGACATTAGCCAGTATATCCTTGTATGAAGGAAATACCTGAGCCTGCACACCAACCCCAAGGTTTCTCAAGTGGCACGGGACCTAACACTAAACCTACCTGTGCCGTATTGTCAATACCAGGGACCAGTGGGCAATTACAGCAGCATTAGGCTGACTCACAGCCTCCTCCCAGGTACCCTCCAGTGTGTCTGCAAGCACACACATACAATGGGAGGAGGGAGGCAGGTTACAAGCCCCACCTAAGTTGGCTAACATAGTTGCCGGCCTCACAGGTGCTCCTTAATGCTGCCTGGAAAATGTTCAAGGCGCATAACATATGGAGTTTACACACCTCCGAGTATAAAGTTTAAAAAACAACAAAGACATGGTCTCAAATGGCTGGAGGTGCTCAACCCCAAATGCAGTTGTGCATTTATACTGGGGGAGCAGATCCTGCCCTTGTGGTCTGTTGCTAGGGGCGATCCCCAGCATAAAAATGCATACAATGGAGGATGCCTGCAGTGGACTACAAGTGCCACAATAGAATCCTACACCAGATGGATGGTGTGGATGTGTAACAAATAGAATAATACGGTAATTTAGGTGCACTACTGTGGTAGATGTAAACAATGACTATCCCTCAACACTGATGTTAAAATTGAGACATTAGCCAGTATATCCTTATATGAAGGACATACCTGAGCCTGCACACCAACGCCAAGGTTTCTCAGGTGGCACGGGTACTGGCTACTATTCAAGCTCACTTACAAGTATAAATTCTAACCAGGAGTATATAATGTGTGAAATTCATCAAAACTCTGTAATAAAGCACATGGAATCATGCAGTGACTTACAATGTTAAAGAAATCAGAATTGCCTTGTAGATTATTTTCTATCTTTTGGACACTTCAACCTCTGATAAATCCTACTGGCTTTCTTTAAGAATAGCTTTGGGTATTATCATGCCTAGATCCAAACATCTAATTGAGGTCTTCAGAAAGGTGCAAAAAGACAGTTTTTACCTGAAGAGAGGAGTTATTCAGAGTTTATTACCATTAAAAAAGGGAATAGGACCAACTGGGTGCATGCCTCTATGGTATGTATGTTCTTGCATGTAAGTAAACACTGGATTATTTCCTTTGTGTTTTCCCTTTACTTTACTACAATTGGAAATCCCTATAAGGCTAGGTTTCCATGCAGTATTCTGCAGTTTCTTTTTAAAACTGCCAATGCAGTTTTTTGAGCCAAAGCCAGAAGTGGATCCATTAGGAAGGAGAAGTATAAGTCCTTCCTTTATATTTCCCATTCTTTTAAAAACACTTCTGGCATTGGCTCAAAAACTGCAGTGGCAGGTTTCCAGAAAATACCAGAAATAAACCTGTGTGGAAACCTAGCCTTAAATGTGTAAGAATTCCCAGATATTTTTCAAAATATCATATATTATTTACTATTTTGGCAAACTGCATGCTGCATTTACCTAATCTGAAAATGTCCACAATATCTTGACAATGGTGCCCCCAACAATTAAGTATAAGAAATATCACCCTATCAATCCCCGGCAGCTAGATTATTTAAACATTAGCCTTAAGATCATGTCTTTCTTATACATAATTGTTTTTCTCTAAAATGTAAATAATTAGTCCATTCCCTAGTCCATCATCCAGCTCTACTTTCTGACAAAGGTTTTAGCAAGGTTTGTTGCTCTAGCCATATACCGTATTTATCGGGGTATACCACGCACCGGCCTATAACACGCCGGTGTTTTTTACCCAAATATCCATGAAAAAATGAGGGTGCGTGTGTGCGCGTGTATACCCCGATATACCCCCAGGAAAGGCAGGGGGAGAGAGGCCGTCGCTGCCCGCTTCTCTCCCCCTGCCTTTCCTGGGGTCTAGAGCGCTGCTGTCGGCCCTTTTCACCCCCTGGTTATCGGCGCCGCTGCCCGTTCTGTCCCCCTGACTATCGGTGCCGGCGCCGATTGCCAGGGAGAGAGAAGCGGCGCCGACAGCCAGGGGGAGAGAAGGGGCAGCGGCACCCATTGCCGGCGCCGCTGCCCCGTTGCCTCCCCCCATCCCCGGTGGCATAATTACCTGAGTCCGGTCCGCGCTGCTCCAGGCCTCCGTCGTGCGTCCCCGGCGTCATTGCTATGCGCTGAACGGCGCGGCGCATGACGTCAGAGCGCCGCGCCGTGCATAGCAACGATGCTGGGGACGCACGACGGAGGCCTGGAGCAGCGCGGACCGGACTCAGGTAATTATGCCACCGGGGATGGGGGGAGGCAACGGGGCAGCGGCGCCGGCAATGGGTGCCGCTGCCCCTTCTCTCCCCCTGGCTGTCGGCGCCGCTTCTCTCTCCCTGGCAATCGGCGCCGGCACCGATAGTCAGGGGGACAGAACGGGCAGCGGCGCCGATAACCAGGGGGTGAAAAGGGCCGACAGCAGCGCTCTAGACCCCAGGAAAGGCAGGGGGAGAGAAGCGGGCAGCGACGGCCTCTCTCCCCCTGCCTTTCCTGGGGGTGTATCGGCGTATAACACGCACACAGACTTTAGGCTAAAAATTTTAGCCTAAAAAGTGCGTGTTATACGCCGATAAATACGGTAGTTACTTCATAAGGACACAGATGCCCTGCTGCACTGATGACTCTTCCTGTATAGATTACAATCTCTTAAATGACATGCACTAATCAGTTGACTTACACATAACTTTGTATAATTCCCTATAGAGACGCACAACATGGTTAGTACATTTTAGTCATCAGATATACTATCCAATTAAGCACAATGGCCCACATTTATCATTGTAGTGTAAGTGAAGCATTTTTTTTACACCTTTTTTTTGTGTGCTGGTAATGTGCAGGAGCACCAAATATATTAAATGGTCAAAGAGCATATGATAAATTTTGTGCAGGTACACATTTTCTGAAATTTCTCTCTTCACATACACCAAAAAGCTAAGCTATGTCTGGGCTGGTGTAGTTTTATAGACTTTTCAGCGGCTTTGCGCCCTTTTTGCTCCTTTTCACAAAAAGGAGCAGTTGATAAAACCCTTCTATATCATGTCTATTGCCAAAATCAGTGGATTGCAACTCAAAATCAGCAGAAATGTGTAAACAAAAGGGGCAAAAAGAGGCGCAAAAACCCCTGCTTGCTCCTTTTTTGCCCCTTTTTTGGACACAAAAAAATGTTTAAAGGCAATGATAAATGTGGGCCAATATTTTCTTTTAACAATTGAACCTCTAAACAATACAATGACATGCTGCTGAACAGACTTTAATTCATATCGCAACCATTGGGCGGTCACACATACATACATATAGAATACACAATATATTTAATACAGTTATTTTGTTTGCTAGCCCTGTAATACAAGCCATAACCTTGATCCTGCGTGACTTTAATTCTATGTCTGAAGTTGTCAGGAGTTTGAGCTTGTAGCCGGCCGCCTCAACAAAATTATAATTTGATACCCTATAATACCAATCATTATGTTTAGCGGCCCTATAACAGATCTGTAATCTTGATCCTGAGTGACCTTAAAGAGGCACTCCGCACCTGGACATCTTATCACCTGATCACCTTATCATCTGACACCTTTTGGATAGGGGATAAGATGTCTGTTGGTGGGGATTCCACTTCTGGGACCCCCCGTGATCTCCCTGCAGCACCTGGCATTTGTTTAAAATACTGGCTGCGGCACTGGAGGCTCATGACATCGAGGCCGTGCCCTCTGGAGGGTGGCATGGCCACGATGTCATGAGCCTCCGGCCCCACATTGCCAGTCATCCGGCACAGAGCAAAGTTCCCTTCATGCACAAGATGGCTGGGGTGCCGCAGCAGAGATCACGGGAGTCCCAGCGGCGGGACCCCCGCGATCTGACATCTTATCCCCTATACTTTCGATAAGGGATAAGATGTCTAGGGGTGGAGTACCCCTTTAATTCTCTCTTTCCAGTGAAGGCTTTCATGCTGGTTGTCAGCACAAGATAATATGCACATTTCTTCTCATTCAGAAAATGTATATATCATAGGGAGTGCTTGGTTTCTACTGATAATTCCTGACACACAATTTTAAACCCCTAAGGCCGTGTTTGCACACTGTAAAAAAAATTATAAATCACGAAAGAACAGAATTTTGTGTGCGTCTGTGCATCTTTTTTGATGTGTGAACTTGGCCTTGAAGTGGTTATCTCATAAAACACGTCCCCATAGCTAGCTTAAAAATATAAAAAGACTGCACAAATATTTTTATTTTTTAACTTAAAATATTTAGGATCCCCTTAAAATGTCCTACTTAGCATGTGTATGTTTCTTACTGAGGGCAAAGTCCCATTCTATGTCATTAAGATCCCCACTCAGCTGGCGAAAATTGGCCTTCCTGAAGTTTAATGTTTTTGTAGCCCCCCTAGTAGACATCCTCTTATAGGATACATAAAAAAAAAAACCTATGTCTGGCCTGTTTGTTAGTATAAGGTCCAGAAGCGTCCCCCTCTTGTTGGCTTCTGCACTGGTTAGGGGATAATTGTTTCCTTTGCTGAACATGCAGGTTTCAGCTTCCCAGTCCATATGTTAACCCCTTAAGGACCACGTCAATTTTCACTATGGGACCAGAGCATTTTTTGCACATCTGACCACTGTCACTTTAAGCATTAATAACTCTGGGATGCTTTTACCTTTCATTCTAATTATGAGATCATAAAGTTATGCATCATAAAGTTGCCATGTTTTTACTTTTGCAAGACATCAGAGGCCTTCAAAGTTCAGCAGCAATTTTCCAATTTTTCACAACATTTTCTAAGTCGGAATTTTTCATGGACCAGTTCAGGTTTGAAGTGGATTTGAAGGGCCTTCATATTAGAAATATCCCATAAAAGACCCATTATAAAAACTGCACCCCTCAAAGTGTTCAAAATGACAGTCAGCAAGTGTTTTAACCCTTTAGATGTTTCACAGGAATAGCAGCAAAGTGAAGGAGAAAATTCTAAATCTTCACTTTTTACACTTGCATGTTCTTGTAGATCCTTTCAAAATTTGTAACACAATTTTTCTCGAGTAAGGAAATACCTCATATGAGCATGTCAAGTGTTTGATGGGCGCAGTAGAGGGCTCAGAAGGGAAGGAGCGACAATGGAATTTTGGAGAGTGAGTTTTTCTGAAAATGTTTTTGGGGGGCATGTCACATTTAGGAAGCCCCTATGGTGCCAGAACAGCAGAAAACTCCCCACATGGCTACCATTTTGGAAACTACACTCCTCAAGGCACGTAATAAGGGGTCCAGTGAGCCTTAACACCCCACAGGTGTTTGAAGACTATTCGTTAAAGTCTGATATGTACATGAAAAAATTATATTTTTTCACTAAAGTGCAGTTTTTTTCCCAAATTTACAATTTTTACAAAGGGTAATGGGAGAAAATGCCCCCCAAAATATGTTGCCCCATCACTTCTGAGTATGGAAATACCCCATGTTAGGACGTAAAATGCTCTGCGGGCGAACTACAATGCTCAGAAGAGAAGGAGTCACATTTGGCTTTTGGAAAGCAAATTTTGCTGAAATGGTTTTTGGGGGGCATGTCACATTTAGGAAGCCCCTATGGTGCCAGAACAGAAAAAAAAAACACATGGCGTACTATTTTGCAAACTACACCCCTCAAGGAACGTAACAAGGGTTACAGTGAGCCATAACACCTCACTGGTGTTTGATGACTTTTTGTTAAGGTTGGATCTGTAAATGAAAAAAAAAACATTTTTACACAAAAATGCTGTTTTTTCCCCCAAATTTTACATTTTTACAAGCGGTAATAGGAGAAAATTACCCCCAAAGTTTGTAACCCCATTTCTTCTGAGTATGGAAATACTCCATGTGTGGACGTTAAGTGCTCTGCTGGCGCACTACAATGCTAAGAAGAGGAGGAGCGCCATTTGTTGGGAAGTCAGGGGCCATGTGCGTTTACAAAGCCCCCCGTGGTGCCAGAACAGTGGATCCCCCCACATGTGACCCAATAAGGGGTGCAGTGAGCATTTACACCCCACTGGCGTTTGACAGATCTTTGGTCATTACAAAAATTACATTTTTCATTTTAACGGACCACTGTTCCAAAAATCTGTCAGACACCTGTGGGGCGTAAATGCTCGCTGCACCCCTTATTACATAACATTTCCGTATGCAGGAGAAATTACGTTACAAATTTTAGGGGTCTTTTTTTTCCTTTTACTGCTTGTGAAAATAAAAAGTATGGGGCCACATCAGCATGTTAGTGTAAACATCATTTTTTTTTTTATACTAACAGGCTGGTGTAGCCCCCAACTTTTCCTTTTCATAAGGGGTAAAAGGAGAAAAAGTGCCCCAAAATTTGTAGTGCAATTACTCCCAAATACGGAAATACCCCATATGTGGCCCTAAACTGTTTCCTTGAAATACAACAGGGCACCGAAGTGAGAGAGCGCCATGAGCATTTGAGGACTACATTAGGGATTTCATAGGGGTGGACATAGGGGTATTCTACCCCAGTGATTCCCAAACAGGGTGCCTCCAGCTGTAGCTAAACTCACAGCATGCCTGGACAGTCAGTGGCTGTCCAGAAATGCTGGGAGTTGTTGTTTTGCAACAGCTGGAGGCTCCGTTTTGGAAACTCTGCTATACAATACGTTTTTTTTATTTTTTTTATTGAGGGGGACAGTGTATATGTATTGTTTTACCCTTTATTATGTGTTAGTGTAGTGTAGTGTTTTTAGGGTACATTCACACGGGCGGAGGTTTATCGTGAGTTTCCCACTCAGAGTTTGCGCTGTGGCGAAAAATTTGCCGCAGCTCAAGCTTGACGCAAGAAACTTACTGTAAATCTGCCTGTTTGAATGTACCTCCAGCTGTTTCAAAACTACAACTCCCAGCATGTACTGACAGACCGTGCATGCTGGGAGTTGTACTTTTGCAACAGCTGGACACTGGTTGGAAAACCTTAAGCTTGGTTCTGTTACCTAACTCATGTCCAGCTGTTGCAAAACTACAAATCCCAGCATGCCCAGACAGCAAACTGTGGTGTGTGCATGCTAGGAGTTGTAGTTTTGCAAGATCAAGAGGGCTACAGTTTAGAGACCACTGCACAGTGATCTCCAAACTGTGACCCTCCAGCTGTTGCTAAACTACAAATCCCAGCATGCCCAAACAGCTGTCTGGGCATGCTGGGAGTTGTAGTTTTGCAACATCTGGAGGGCTACAGTTTAGAGACCACTGTCTAGTGGTCTTAAACTGTAGCCCTCCATATGTTGCTAGGCAACTCACCGGCTTCTGTAGGATCCAGGGATCTGCATCACCGTCCTCTTCTTCCTCCAATCCCAGCTGCCGGTCCCCTTCGGTTTCCCCAATGTGTCCCGCCTATTGTGGGTGGGCAGAATGGGGTAACCGAAAGTTAACCCCCCCGCCCCCCGATCTGCTATTGGTCGTCGCATCTGGACGACCAATAGCAGGGATAGGAGGGGTGGCACCCCGGCAACCTCACTCCTATCCCTTCAGGGCGATCTTGGTTGTCTTGGACAACCCCAATCCCCCTTATTTTCCGGGTCACCATAGACCCATATGACCCGGAATTGGCGCAAATCGCCGGTGTGAATTCACTGGCGATTTGCGGCGATCGCAGACATGGGGGGTCTGATGGGGGGTCTTTGGTATCTCACACTCTTGAAAAAGCCAGTTCCTACTGGCGAAACGTTGAGTCAGAGGAGTACCGATTTTAGCTCAATCCCTGTTTCTGAATATGGATGGATCACGGAGCTGTGTGATGCTATGTCTGTAGACGGCATCAGAGAAGAATACTGCAAACAGAGCTCCGCGGTCAATAACATCCATGCATAGGATGCCATAAAACTGAAATATAACAAATAAGGGATTGTAATTTTAATCACACACTGCCACCTAGTGGTAATCGAGCACCCTTAATTATTATATGCAAAAAGATTAAAAGTTACGTTTTAGACCAGTGAGGGTCTTTATTCAGGGTTTCCCTGAGGGGACTAACATCCCCAAGGTTGTTAAATTGCTTATGGGGGGCTCTAATATGAGCGATATCAGCAGTCACCCCGATACAGTCCCAGCCCGGCGCGCGGCAGGGACCGAAATTCCCATGGACGTACGCGTACGTCCTTGGTCCTTAACTACCAGGTCCTTGGTCCTTAAGGGGTTAAAGGCATGTTTTGAAATCCACTGGTGCATGTTTTGAAATCCACTGGTGCTAGAAAGTTATACAGATTTGTAAATTACTTCTATTTAAAAATCTTAATCCTTCCAGTAATTATCAGCGGCTGTATGCTCCACAGGAAGTTGAGTAGTTCTTTCCAGTCTGACCACAGTGCTCTCTTCTGACACCTCTGTTCATGTCAGGAATTGTCCAGAGCAGGAGAGGTTCTGTATAGGGATTTGCTCCTGCTCTGGACAGTTAGTGAAGCAGACAAAGGTGTCAGCAGAGAGCACTGTGGTCGGACTGGAAAGAACTACACAACTTCTAGTGGAGCATACAGTAGCTGATAAGTACAGTAAGGGTTAAGATTTTTTAAATAAAAGTAATTTACAGATCTGTATGACTTTCTGTCACCAGTTGATTTGAAAACATGCACCAGTGGATTTAGAAACATGCCCTTTAATTTAAAATCCTTCCAGTACTTATCAGCTGCTGTATGATTGAGAGTAAGTTGTGTAGTTTTTTCAAGTCTGATCCCAGTTCTCTTTGCTGCCACCTCGGCCCATTTCAGGAACTGTCCAGAGCATGAGAGGTTTGCTATGGAGATTTGTTCCTGTTCTTGACATTTCCTGACACAGACAGAGGTGGCAGCAAAGAGTACAGTGATCAGACTAGAAAGAACTACACAACATTCTCTGTAGTATACAGCATCTGATCAGCTGATAAGCACTGGAAGAATTAAGATTATTAAATAGGAGTAATTCACAAATCTGTATAACTGGCACCAGTTGATTTGAATTGTTTTTTTTTTTCTTCTGAAGTACCCCTTTAACTTTGCTAAATTCTTGTGAACAACATAAAGGGTAAATACACTTAGTAAATGTCATTCTGAATACTTTAAGGGGTGCAGTTTTTAAAATGGGGTGATTTATTGGGGTGTCTAACATACATGCCCCTCAAATCCATTTCAGAACTGAAGTGGTCCCTACAAAAGATTGTGATTTTTTAAATTACCTCATAAATAGAAATAAAAAAATGTTCATAAAATTATAAGCCTATTAATACCTTAAAAAGTAAAACAATATGTAACAAAGGATGCCAACATGAAGTAGACATATTTCAACACTAGGAAATTGCAAACTTTTCCAACTTTCCACAATACTTATGAGCTGTTCACAATCACTGCCTCATGTATCAACAAATATTTAACACTAAAATAAAGTACAGTATCAGAATCACTTTACCCAATAAAAGCATTCCAGAGTTATTACCACCTAAAGAGACACATGTCAGATTTGGAAAATTGGGCTTGGTCATTTATGAAAAAACAGGCTGCGGGGAAATTGATACATACAAATTTGATGATGACATTTGCTAACATACATATGAGCTCACATCCTCTCTGCTCCACCTTGTTATTGGATGCCATAAAGGCATTCGACAGGGTGGAGTGGGGATTTTTGTTGCATACTCTTGGGGATTTTGGTGAGAAATTTTTGATATATTAAACTACTATATAACAAACCAACTGCAAAAATAAAACTAAATGGTATACTGACTAGTTACCTTATTTTGTCTAGAGGGTCTTGTCAGGGGTGTCCATTGTCCCCATTGCTATACATTCTCTATATTGAGCCCCTAGCTAACAGTACTAGGATCAATCCAGATATTGGAGGCTTTAGTTTAACCCCTTAAGAACCAATCCCATTTTGACCTTAAGGACAGGCCAATTTTATTTTTGCATTTCCGTTTTTTCCTCTTCGTCTTCTAAAAATCTTTTTTTTTCCTTCCAAAGTATATGTCTATTAAATTTTACAAGTAAACATAACAATGCCTTACATTGTCAAGAAAGTGCAAAGGACATATAGTCAGACTTAATCCCCAAGGGGTCAATGGGCAAACAAGGCAAATAGGAGACAATCCCATTAGGCAATCAGGCAAAACAAGGGTGAATGTCATCAACTAACCTATGAAAAACTGCAAGAATCACCACTTAATAGGGCAAGACGAGTCTAGGGCAGCACTATTGTCCAGCTTGAGGGATGGATTATGACAAAAGGACTAATGTGGGCCACACGACAGTGATGGGGGAAGGACAAAATGAGACATAATCGCTTCACCAGGACAGGGGGAAGCAGCAGAGATGTGGGACAGACAATAAGGCAAGAAAAAGAAGAGGGCAGGGAAGAAATAGAAAGAGAAATAGGAAGAGGGAAAGAGGTGGAAGCCTATTATAAGGTCAGCACATATCTTGCGTTGTGGATCGAATCCTGGGATCCCAGGGCATCTAGAGCATAAACACTGGCAGGGAATGGAACAGGTGGATATTTGGGGAGTGAGATTGACCATCTAGGTGTAGAGTATCAAAGTCATTCAATGACATAAACTCGGAGGCAATTATATGAAATCTGTCTAATTGCCTCTGGGAATCGGCCAACAGTTCCTCCATCCTATGCAGATGGGAAACCTCACAAAGCCACGACGAGACTGAAGGAGGTGTATACATGACTTCCACATCCTGGGTAGCACAGTTCTGGCTGCCAGTAAAAGGAACCGAGCAGAGTACCTAGGCACGTGTCTCTGTAGGATAGATAGGAGGATCGGTTTGGGTTATTTAGAGTAACCAAGCAGAGTACCTAGGCACGTGTCTCTGTAGGATAGATAAGAGGATTGGTTTGGGTGATTTAGAAATTGGGAAGGGCATCAGCTTGGACATAATGTCCAGAATCTGAGTCCAGAATAGGGTCCGTGCTGGACAGTCTAGCCAAATGTGAGATATGGTGCAACCAGGATCCCCACAATGTAAGCAAGCATCAGAGACATTCAGATAGATACGAGCGAGTAACGTGGGAACTCGATAGGAAAAAATAGAACGCATGGATGCAGGGGACCACACTCCCCCTATAGTAACAGGAAAAAAATAGAAGAGAGATGGGTCCAGCTCCTGGTAGAAGAAATTTTCGAATAAAACTTAACGTTTAATAATGCATGTTAAAAAAGACTCGCAGCCACCGTGAGTGGCAAGTGACATGTCACCCTTAAAATTGGAGTGAAACGCTGTGCGTTGGCGTTTCACTCCAATTTTTACATTTGGAGGGATTGAGTTTGTAGTTGCTATAACTGGAAAATTTTCGTAGAGTGGCCATGAGAGAGGGCAGGGACACTAGCGGGGAGGACAGAAATAAAAGGAGGTCATCAGCGAAGGCTGAGCACTTGTAATGGTACGTTGGCAGAGATATTCCCCGTATGTCAGGATTCTGTCTTATATCTATGAGTAGGTGCTCCATGCAGAGGACATATAATAGAGGATACAGGGGACAGCCCTGCCTTGTGCCATTACGAATCTGAAAGGGTGCGGACAGTTGACCGTTGATACAAATCAGTGCTTGGGAATTGGAGTACAAAGTCATTATCCGCTCCATCATCACCTTGCCTAGGCCTATTTGGGAAAGTGTGGTTGCCAAGAAGTCCCAGTCCACCCGATCAAAGGCCTTCTCTGCGTCTAAGGACAATAGCAGTAGAGGAGCCTTATGGCACTGTGCATGGTGTATGGACGAGAAAGCTTTCAAAGTATTGTCTCGTGCCTCTTGACCACGGACAAAGCCCACTTGATCGGGATGGATAAGGGAGTCCATGTATGTCACTAATCTGTTCGCCAGTAGTTTTGTGAACAGCTTTGCATCTATGTTTATTAGGGAGATTGGCCTATAACTAGGACTAGAACTAGGACGTTTATCTTCTTTGGGTATTACTGTAACAAAAGCCTGCATGAAGGAAGGGGGGGGAGAGGGGAACCAGGGAAGTCCTTGTTAAAACCCATGAGGAGCGGAGTCAGCAACTCAGCCCTAAGAGTCTTGTAAAACTTTGCAGTGTATCCGTCCGGACCTGGGCTTTTATAGTATCATGTGGGAGGTGTGGTAGTGCCGTGGATGTTATATAGGGATGGGGGGTTGGGTGAAGAGGTAGACAATGCAGTAGGCTTTGGCAAGTTGTATAGGTCAATATAATAATTGTGGAATGCCACGAGGATGTCTGGGGCAAGGTATGAGGTGGAGCCGGAGTCTGTACATATAGCGGGTATGAATGTAGAGGATCTCTTTTCATAGAGCGCAGATGCAAGTAAGCTGCCAGATTTGCTACTCCACTCATAGTAAACCTTCCCTGTAATCTGCTTGAAGTAGTGGTGTTTAGCATTCATCAAGGCCAACAGCTCATGGCAGACCCAAGTCATTTCTCTACATACCTGTTCCTGCTGTGTCCTTTTGTGTTGGGTCTCCAACGTATGGAGTGTCGGCATCAGTGATAGAAATTTTGCAGAAGCCTCTTTTTTTAGCCTAGCCTCATGTTTCATCAAAACACCTCGAATAGCGGGGGCGTAGGATCAGAGGCAAGATTGAGCTCAAATTGGGTAATGGAGTCTTTGAGAATCTGGAGACAGAGAGCATCCAGAAACAATGACTCATCCAGCTTCCATGAAGAATGGGGCTTGGCGAAGGAGGGGAGGGAAAATGAACAGTAAACAGGAGATTGCAGGTAGGAGGTGATGAAGTAAGAATATATAGTCAATCCTGCTGTATGATTGTCTGGAGTGGGAGTAAAATTTATAATCCCGTCCTTGGGGGTAAAGTGTCCGCCACACGTCACTCAGTTGCAGTGTATGCAACTTTTAGTGTAGGGCTCTCAATTTACTGTGAGAGATCACAGAGTGGCCTGTTGAGGTGTCAAACGAGGGAAAGAGAGGTACATTCCTATCACCACACAGTATTATGTTATCCGTCACGAAGGCAGTCATGGAGACTAGGGTGTGGAGAAAAAAAAGGTAGTTGCGATTGATTGGGCGCATAAAGAGATGCTATGGTGAAGTGTTGGTCAGCTATCGTACAATTAATAAAAACATATCTAGCATTAAGGTCTGACAGTGAGAAGGTAACGCTAACAGGTAGTGATCTGTGAAAAACAATAGACATGCCTTTCGTCCTGACTTCGGGGTTGGAACTATGGAACCATTGTGAGTAGTATCTTGAATTGAGATTAGGGAGGAGACCCTCTTTAATGTGCGTTTCTTGCAGAGCAAGAATGTGAACTCTATGCTTGTGGAAGGAATAAAGGGTCTGTGCCCTTTTTTCAGGGGTGTTGAAACCCTTAAGGGAAGCTACTTTAATATCCACTGCCATGTTGTCTGCAGGGGGAAATTAACCACTCACCCAGGTGCCCAGAGATCATCCAGCTGTCCGCCTCACAGTGAGATGCATCACATGAAGTCATAGACCTATGAAGAAAAAGCAAAGGAGAGAAACAGATGAGGACTGGAAAAAGACAGAGAAGTTGAAACACAGACACAAAAGCACAGGGATTAAATTGACCATAAGGGCCAAGAGAAAAGCCAGAACCAGTCAGGCAAACAACCTAGTGGGGGTAACGTAGAAGGTGCTATGGCCGAAGGCATCACTTCTCATACTATACTCCATAAATACGTATACACTCAGCGAAGGTCTAGGGCCAGGGCATTATAACATCGCAAGAAGCCACGCACTCCAGTTTCTAGGGAGAGGGCTTATCAATTAACGGGCTATAAGGAGCTTGTCGGGTAAAAAAAAAAAACCTATAGCCACAAATAAAAAGCTATTCACCAATTAGATCTCCCGTCTCCCTGTGGCGGGGATTATGAATTATGAGAGCTGTATACAGGAGCCGCAGTGGAGCCACCGGCTTGTACAGTTAATAAATACGGATTGCAGCGGGTTTCTGGAGAATGACCTGCTGCGATCTGTCCCTCAGCCCCTGCATTATAACTCCCATCATGGACAGAGTTTGTCCCATGATGGGGGTAGTTGCAGTACCCCAGCGCTGAGGAATGGCTCTTGCACATCCCCCGGCTGCGGGACTTTTAGGACTACTACTCCCATCATGGACAGAATCCATCCATGATAGGAGTTATAGTCTAGGGGCTGAGGTGCAGTTCGCAGGAGGTCATTCTGTTGAGACCCACTGCCATCCGCATTCATTAAGTTAACAAGCTGGTGGCACATGCGGCTTCAATGCGCTGCCCGCCGGCTCCTGTATACAGCTGTCATATTTCATAATCCCCGCCCGGGAGACGGCAGCTCTGATTGGTAAAAAGCTATTCACCAATCAGAGCTCCGGTCTCCCGGCAGCGGGCATTATGATTTATGACAGTGTATACAGGAGCCAGCGGGGAGTGCAGTCAAGCAGTATGTGCCGCCGGCTTTTACAGTTAGTAAATGAGAATCGCAGCGGGTCTCTGGAGAAGGACCTGCTGCGATCTGCCCTTCAGCCCCTGTACTATATCTCCCATCATGAACAGAGTGTGTCCCATGATGGGAGTAGTTGTAGTACCGCAGCGCTGAGGGATGACACTTTCACATCTCCCAGCTGTGGGACTTTTAGGACTACTACTTGCATCATGGACATCCATGATGAGACATCCATCCACACTGCGATCCACATTTATTAACTTGAAAAGCGGCACATGTGGGTGGCTATATAGCTATTCACCAATCAGAGCTCACGTCTCTGGGGCGGGGATTATGAAATGTGACAGCTATACACAGGAGCCGGTGGGGAGAGCAGTGTAGCGGCATGTGCCGCTGGCTTGTTAACATAATAAATGCGGATCGCAGTGCGTCTCAGCAGAATGACCTGCTGCGATCTGCCCCTCAGCCCCTGTACTATAACTCCCATCGTGGATGGAGTCTGTCCCATGATGGGAGTAGTTTTAGTACCCCAGCGCTGAGGGATGGCATTTGCACATCCCCCAGCTGCAGGACTTTTAGGAATACTACTCCAATCATGGACATACTCCATTCATGATGGGAGTTATAGTCCAGGGGATGAGGTGCAGATTGCAGCAGGTCATTCTTCAGAGACCCACTACAATCCGCATTTATTTACTGTAAAAGCCGGCGGCACATGTGGCTACATTGCGCTCCTTGCCGGCTCCTGTATACACTGTCATAATTCATAATCCCCGCCCAGAAAATGGGAGCTCTGATTGGTGAAAGCGGGGATTATGAATTATGACAGTGTATACAGTATTCCCCGTCTGGAGCTGGCAGGGAGCGCAGTGGAGCCACATGTGCCACCAGCTTGTTAACTTAATAAATGTGGATCACAGTGGGTCTCTGGAAAATTACCTGCTGCGATCTGCACCTCAGCCCCTGGACTATAACTCACATCATGAATGGTGTCTGTCCATGATGGGAGTAGTAGTCCTAAAAGTCCCACAGCAGGGGATGTGCAAGTGCCATCCCTCAGCGTTGCAGTACTACAACTACTCCCATCATGGGACAGACTCTGTTCCATGATGGGAGTAGTAGTCCAAGGGCAGAGGGACAGATGGAAAGGGGTCTCACTCCTGAGACCCCCTGCGACTTTTACTGCTCCGCCCCTAGTGATGACGTCATTAGGTGGTGGAGCTATACTGCCCAGTCATGACTCTGTTCTCATTATGCGTTTTGCATAATGGGAACAGAGCCTTTCTTGCAGTGTGTTCCCAAACAGGGAGACTCCACTGGTTGCTTAACTACAGACCCCATCTGGCTGATACTGAAAATATAGGGAACCCTATGCTTTTTTTTTTATAAATAAATAAAAAAATGTGTGTGGATCCCCCATTTTTTCAGTATCAGCCAGATACCAAGCAAGCAGCAACAGCCTGACGTTACCAGGGTGGGCAAGGACCATTGTTACTAGCCCTCCTCAGCCTAAATAACGCCAGTCTGTTACCACCATGCCCAGGAGTGCCATTTTTGATGCTCCAGGCCGGTTAGTACTGGCTCTTTCTAGCACCCCTATGGCGATGGTCAACGGGTAATAATTGCGGGTTAGCGCAAGCTGATTTTGGGGCTAACGCTTAGTCCCAGGTAAGTAATGGATTCTGTCTACAAGACGACTTCCACTACTAAGCCTGAAAATTCAATTATAAAAAACACAACACATTGAAATTTTTAAAAAAAACACTCCCCCACAGCCCTCGTTATCCCTTTTATTGACATTTAAAAACCGCTGTTCATCTTCGCAATCCACCAAATCTGACGTAGTCCTCCGGATTCACGTATTTAAAATGAGAAGAAAACAAAAGCAATAAAACTACAACCATTTCTGTGATTTCTACACTTTCCAAAAGCTGGTGTGAAATTGTTGATGTAAACTGAAGATATGAAGATTATTATGTAAAGCAGACATTATACAGTACGTGGACATGCCCACTTTTACAAAACTGACATGAACAGTGTAAACCGTGGCACAAAGCTCTGTGAAAATGTGGTCGATACTTTTCGCCCCAAAATTCTTTAAGTATCTCCCCCTCTACTTTATAAAGATTTATGATTTTACTATTGTGCAGAGTTTTGTTAGGCGCACACTGCTGCTCCAGCACTTCTAGCTATGTGAGCAGTGTACCCCGGGAAAATGCCACAGCTCTGTGAAGTGTGTGGTAGAGAAGGAGTGCATGGTATTTTCTCTATTTGCACAAAATTTATCGAAGTGTGAGTGGACAACTTTAGTAAATCTTGAGCAGGAGTGTAAATTAGACAACAGTGTAAAAGGGTAGATCTGTGTCTACAATAGACACCTAATGATAAACCTCCCCCTGGGTTCTTAGCTTTTAGAGTGCGATGCGCCCTGTCAAGTTCAATCGTGATGTCAGGCAGATTCTGGAGGATCTCATTGAAAAGTCTCTGCAATGTGTTTGCTAAGTCCTGTGGCTGCACAGTTTCCAGTAGACCCTTGATTCTTATGTTGTTTCTGCGGTTCCTGTTGTCCATATCATCTAAGTGTTCAAAGGTCGCGGCATGTTGCAGGAATAGATTCTTAGTGGATTCCTGCAGGGATCGTATTTGTATAGTGTAAGAGGACTTAAAGTGCTTGAGTGTTTGGACACGTACTTGCAAATTCTAAATCTCGGTGTTGACCGGCTGGAGGTCTCTCTTCCATGCTGATTTCAAGTCAGTTGCTAGCGAAAGCATGTCCGCTTTGGCCTGGGGTAAAGCTAGCAATGCTTGGAGTTCAGAATGGCCTTTGAGTGTGTTGGCCGCCATTTCTGGTGAGGGTAGAGAGGGATTAATATGGCCCTGGGCAAACGTCCGTCAGGCGCATCACCTGTGACTTGGAAGATTTAGGTGCGTGTTTCACACTACTTCAGAAGAAGATCAACTGGATCTATGAGCCCTGTTAGCAAACATTTTCAGTGGAGTCTTGAACAATTTCCCTTTGGAAGGAGGGCTTGCGCCCCAATAATCAGGCGTGTCCGTGTCATTGGAGGAGTCTCAGAAACCCCTGTCAGATATGAAGTCAGCTATGTCCATTTCAGTAGCCCAGTCCAAAAAATTTCTGGGCATTGGGTCTGGAACCTGGGGGCCTCAGAAGGCTGATCATAGGAGGAAGTCATGGTGCCTAGCTGTGGGTGTAGGTGTGAATAGAGGCCCAAATTCTGGAGTCTGGAGCAGACCTGGTTGAGATCCAGGGATGCTAGGGAAGCGGTGTTCCCGTACCTACTTGCAGTCCCTGGCAGTCTGTGGTGGCGGCACAGTCCCTCAGGCCTCTGGCTGTTCCCCTCAGGAACTGGTCCTCTGGTACCGGAGCACACGTGGAGGAAGCAGCAGTCTATGGCCGGGAAGCTGCACTGTTCTGTTCTTGTGCGGCACTTCTGGTCTTGGGCATGGTGGCTCTGGCAGGCCCAGCAGCAGAAGAAGCATCCGTGTTCTACTGCTGAGGTAGAAAGAAGGCTGAAATCAGTCGTGGGGGGGTCCCCGGGGTGTTGAGACTGCTGATGGGTCTTTTTGTTTCTGTAGATAGTAGTAGCTTCAAAGGAGATGCCGGCTCAACATGGCGTTGGACACAGGCAACAAGAACAGGTAAAAGCAAGAATATTTCATTTTCCCAGAATGCAACGCGTTTCATCAGGCATAGGTGAGAACAACAGGGTGGTGCATTTATCCACTAATACAAGATACCAAAATTAGAATAATAATAATAAAAAAATATATATATATATACCGTATTTATCAGGGTATACCACGCACTGGCCTATAACACGCACCCTCATTTTATCAAGGATATTTGGGTAAAAAAAGTTTTTTACCCAAATATCCATGGTAAAATGAGAGTGCGTGTGCACGCGTGTATACCCTGATACACCCCCAAGAAAGGCAGGGGGAGAGAGGCCGTCGCTGCCCGCTTCTCTCCCCCTGCCTTTCCTGGGGTCTAGAGCCCTGCTGCCGGCCCTTTTCTCCTCCTGGCTATCGGCGCCGCTGCCCGTTCTCTCCCCCTGACTATCGGTGCCGGCACCGATAGCCAGGGGGAGAGAAGCAGCGCCGACAGCCAGGGGGAGAGAAGGGGCAGCGGCACCCATTGCAGGCGCCGCTGCCCCGTTGCCTCCCCCCATCCCCGGTGGCATAATTACCTGTTGCCGGGGTCGGGTCCACACTGCTGCAGGCCTCTGGCGTGCGTCCCCTGCATCGTTGCTATGCGCTGCACGGCACTGCACGCCGTGCATAGCAACGACGCAGGGGACGCACGCTGGAGGCCTGCAGCAGCGCGGACCCGACCCCGGCAACAGGTAATTATGCCATTGGGGATGGGGGGAGGCAACGGGGCAGCGGCGCCGGCAATGGGTGCCGCTGCCCCTTCTCTCTCCCGGGCTGTCGGCGCCGCTTCTCTCCCCCTGACTATCGGCGCCGGCACCGATAGTCAGGGGGACAGAACGGGCAGCGGCGCAGATAGCCAGGGGGAGAGAAGGGCCGGCAGCAGGGCTCTAGACCCCAGGAAAGGCAGGGGGAGAGAAACGGGCAGCGACGGCCTCTCTCCCCCTGCCTTTCCTGGGGGGTATCGGCATATAACACGCACATAGACTTTAGGCTTAAAATTTTAGCCTAAAAAGTGTGTGTTATACGCCGATAAATACGGTATTGTATATGGATACATAAATAATATCCAAAATCTATGTGACTAAATCGAAGAAAATCGAAAACAAGCCAAGGGAGTATATATATATATATATATATATATATATATATATATATATATATATATAACAATTAAAATAAAACAAAATATAGTAATGATAAAATAATAATGTAAGCATGAGACCAGAGAGAATGGTCGGATATCTAAGCGAGCATTCTCTATGGTTTCATTCAGACCATGCGGTGTTAAAGTTGAAAGTGTGAATATCCAATAGGATTCTCTGTTAATTAAATATTGAAAACGGTTGGATTTATACTCTGGAATCGATTCAAGCACCACTAAACGTAAAGATGAAATGTCATTCTTATGAACTATAGTAAAATGCCGCGATACACTGTGTAATGTGAATTGATTCTTAATATTGGACCGGTGTTTTGACATGTGGCACCGCTAGGTCTGAATAGTATGTTCGACATATTGGAGCTTACAACTGCAGGACAAAAGATATATTTCATACTGGGTACTACAGTTTAAAACTTGATTAATAGTAAAAGATTTTTTAGTAGAAGTAGAAGTAAACCTATTCGTAAACGGGTCCATCATATTGCAACACAAGCACCTACTCTTCCCACAAGGTGAGCAACCCGGATCAGAAATTGTCAGGGAGGAGTTGTCAATACAAATATTTTTTTAACCTGTTAGGGGCTATCATATTTTGTAAATGTTTGGATCTTCTATAGGTAATACCAGGTTTAGTGGGGACCACATCCTTGAGAATAGGGTCATTCGAAACGATATGCCAATTGTGTTTAAAGATATTGTGTATCTGTGAAGCTGCTCTATTGTAATTAGTTTAGAAGTTATACTTAAATTGATTATTGACTCATTGACTTTCATATTGATTTCTTTCTTTATTTTCTTCTGTAACCATATTAGTTTGTTTTCTATTTTTGACTCGGTGATATGCCTGTGTTAGTAAAGGGACTGGGTAGCCCTTTGACAAAAAAACGATTTTTCAATAATGACGCTTGGAAAAGTCTGAATCTGAAGTACAATTTTTGCGGACTCTCAGGTTTTGTTCCTAAGGGACCCATTTGAGCCAGCTAGGATAGTGAGCACTATTATAATTCAAAAAACTGTTCACATCTACTGATTTGAAATATGTTTTAGTGCAGATTTGTCCAGCTTGATTCGAGCAAAATTCAATGTGAACTGTAACCCCCATTTGTTGGAATTTAGGGAGGCAACAAATTCATGTGCCTGGTCTTCTGTCCCCATCCATAAAAAGAACAAGTCATCTATATATCTACAAAAATAAAATATAAAAGGTGAATAGATCAGAGACTGTGCTATGTGGAGGGCTTCGAACACCCCAACAAATTAGCATAACTGGGGGCGAAGCGAATCCCCATAGCACAGCCTCTGATCTGTTTGTAAATAATATCATTGAATGAGAAAATATTATGTTTAAGAATAAATTATATAGATTGTAACAAAAAAGTGGCTTGATCTATATGTAAAGAGGTATCTCCGAGGAGAAAATCCTGAATGACTTTCATACCAGGCCGGTATCAATATTGGAATATAATGAGCAAACGTCTAAAGTAAGAAAAGAAAAAAATGGGGTAAATTGATTTGTTGAAGTTCGGAAATGAATTGTGAAGAATCTTTGAGATAGGATGGTAAACGTAAAACATACGGTTGCAAAAATAAATCAACAAAATGTGATAAATTGGCAGTAAGAGATGAAATTCCTGAAATAATCTGGCGACGGGGGGGGGGGGGGGGATTAACAGAGCTTTTATGAAGTTTTGGTAAATGATAAAAATGAGGAAGGGAAAAATGCTGAATAGTGAGAAATAATAATTCCTTTTTATTAAAGATACTTTTAGCTGAGGCATCATTAATGATACTGACATAGGTCTGGTGGTAGTCAGGGGAGGGATCTGCAGAAAGAACAACGTAATATTTTCCATCTGATAAAATTCTCTGAGATTCAAGGATGTAGTCCCCACGGTCAAGAATGGCAACTCCCCTCCCCCCCCCCCTTATCTGTGGGACGTATGATAATGTTTGCATTATTTTGTAAACTTTTTATAGCTTCTCATTCTCTCATAGTGAGGTTATCAATTTTATGAAAATTGATTCTAGCATTATTAATATTACTAAATTCGGTCATAACTACTGTGTAAAAAGTTTCTAAAAAATTCCCTCAGTGGTGAAGAGGGTAAAAAGAGGAGACAGGTTTTACCTCAACATGCTTATATGGGTATTCGATAGTCTGACTATTTTCACAATTAGAATTTATGACTGTCGTTGCAATATGATTATTGGCTAGTATTGTAAACTGTTAATTTTCCAATGTATTCATTCAAATCTAAAAAAAAAGTTGGAATTGATTTGGATTGGACACCGGACAAAATGATAGTCCTTTTGAGAGGAGATTTATTTCACTCTCAGAAAGGAAACGGGATGATAAATTAAACAATTTTATTTTTCCTTTTTGGCTTGTTCCGGATTGAGTCGTTTAGACTCTGCATGAACATCCTCCTCTGCACCCTCTATAGGATTTTTTCTTTTTTAATGAGGGTTTGTTCAGAGGAGTTTATGACAGCAGTGGAAAGTAATGAGTGATGTGTTGGGGTAGGGAAGTGAAGGCATGAGTTTGAATAATTGACCTGGTTCGAATCTGGACCGTAATCTAAAAAAGAGATGTCTGATAATAGAAATAGACATGATGTTATGGACGAAGTGCATAATGCCTGAGAAAGAGTGTTAGTATCGAGAATAGGAAAGCCATGTGTAGTGAAGAGAGATGAATCGCGAGATGGATTGTTGGATTGGGAAGGAATGGAAGGAAGGCGTGTGGAATGTGTAGGGGATAGGGCTGCAGAGTGAGAAGAGACAAGAGATGGTAAAAGTGAACAAACCATATTGTGATTAATCGGTAAATGAGAAATGTCCTGGTGAATGGAATGTATATTGAAATCTTTGGCAGGTGCAGTGGAAGTAAGTGTATGCAATTCAGACAGACTTCGTATTTTGTTGAAGGGCTACCCTGTCCCTTTACTAACACAGGCATATCACCGAGTCAAAAATAAAAAACAAATTAATTTGGTTACCGAAGAAAAAAATAAATAAAGAAAAAAATTTATATAAAAGTGTCAATAATCAATTTAAATATAACTTTATAACTAATTACAATAGAGCAGCTTCACAGATACACAATATTTTTAAACGCAATTCGCATATCGTTTTGAATGACCCTATTCTCAAGGATGTTGTCCCCACTAAACCAGCTATTACCTATGGAAGATCAAAAAATTTACAAAATATGATAGCCCCTAACAGGTTAAAAAATATTTGTATTGACAACTCCTCCCCGATAATTTCTGATCTTGGTTGCTCACCTTGTGGGAAGAGTAGGTGCTTGTGTTGCAATATGGACCCGTTTACGAAAAAGTTTACTTCTACTTTTACTATTAATCAAGTTTTAAACTGTAGTACCCAGTATGCAATTGTCCTGCAGTTGTAAGCTCCAATATGCCGGACGTACTATTTAGACCATGCGGTGCCGCATGTCAAAACACCAGTCCAATATCAAGAATCAATTCACATTACACAGTGTATCGTGGCATTTTACTATGGTTCATAAGAATGACATTTCATCTTTACGTTTAGTGGTGTTTGAATCGATTACAGTCGATAAATCCAACCGTTTTCAATATTTAATTAACAGAGTATCCTATTGGATATTCACACTTTCAACTTTAACACCGCATGGTCTGAATGAGACCATAGAGAATGCTCGCTGAGATATCCAACCATTCTCTCTGGTCTAATGCTTACATTATTATTTTATCATTACCATATATTTTTTATTTTAATTGTATTATTGAGATATATATATATATATATATATATATATATATATATATATATATACTCCCTTGGCTTGTTTTCGATTTTCTTTGATTTAGTCACATAGATTTTGGATATTATTTATATATCCATTTACAATATATATTTTTTGATTTTTATTATTATTCTAATTTTGGTATCTTGTTTTAGTGGTTTAAATATGTGTTTGCAGATTTTACGTATAAATCAGGTTATTACATGACCTTATATCTTCTAGTCCATTTGTAAATGCATTTCACCAGCATTCATTGGTCCGCAGAGTTTTTTCTCCTGCTGTGACTAATTAGTACTAGGATAAATGCACCACCCTGTTGTTCTCACCTATGCCTGATGAAGCTGCTTATGCAGTGAAATGCGTTACATTCTGGGAAAATTAAACATCCTTGCTTTTACCTGTTCTTGTTGCCTGTGTCCAGCGCCATGTTGAGCCGGCGTCTCCTTCGAAGCTACTCCTATCTACTCTTGTTTTAGGCCGGAGGGCTGCGGACACACTTATATTATATGTTCACCATTGTTGTATATGTGGTTACACAACCACATCAGATGAGCAGCTTATACAGCTTTTATACGTTTATATTGTCCTCTTTTATCACACCACGGAGCACTGTTACTTCAGATTTTTGCTTCTGTGTCTGCCTCCCAAATGCCGGCAATTTAACCCGTAATTCGTCGTCCCAGGCATTAGCTCTCCGGGGTCACATTCTTCTTCCAGCGCATCAAGCCACGCCCCCCCCCCAAATCGTAACTCTTTTATAATTTCATCCACAGACTAGCATGAAGGATTGTTTTTTGCATGACTAGTTGTCCTTTGTAATGACATCACTCATTTTACCATAAAATGTATGGCGCAACCAAAAAAATACTATTTGTGTAGGGAAATTTAAAAAAAATACGCAATTTTACTAATTTTGGAAGGTTTTCATGCCGTACAATTATGGAAAAAATTATATGTGTTCTTTATTCTGTGGGTCAATATGATTAAAATGATACCCATGATTACATATTTTTCTATTGTTGAGCTTAAAAAAAAAATCGCAAACTTTTTAACCAAATTAGTATGTTAAAAATCCCTCAATTTTGATGACCTAGAACTTTTTAATTTTCCGTAAAAGCGGCGGTATTAGGGCTAATTTTTGGTGCGTGATCTGTACTTTTTATCGATATCCCATTTGTTTATATAAAACTTTTATACATTTTTTTTAAATTTTTGTTTTAAATAAAATGTGACAAAAAAAGCAGCAATTTTTGAAGTTTTTTTTTTTACGTTCACGCTGTTCACCATACAGTATCGTTAACATTATATTTTAATAGTTCGGACATTTATACACGGGGCGATACCAAACATGTTTATTATTATTTTTTTTACCCTTTTAGGGGATAAAATGGGAAAAGGGGGCATTTCATATTTTTATTGGGGGAGAGGATTTAAAATTTTTTTTTACTTCTTTTACTATTTTTAGCAATCAGTTGATTGCTAATACTGTTCTGTGCTATGAATAGGGCATAGCACTGATCAGTGTTATCGGCTATCTTATGCTCTGGTCTGCTCGATCTCAGACCAGAGCAGAAGAAGCCAGGAAGGCGGTGGAGGCAGGTGCAGGGGACCTCCATATGCCATGTTAGCCGATTCGATCCCTGCAGCCGCAGGCGATCAGATCAGCATAAAATGTAGCCGCCCTTCCGCAATACAGATCACGGCATCTGGAGGGTTAATGGCCCACATCCGCGCTATCAGCAGCTGGGACCTGCCGCTCATGGTCCGATCATTACTCCGATGCTCAGGGTCATGTACAGGACGTAAATGTACGTCCTGGTGCGCTAAGTACTGCGGCACCAGGATGTAAATTTACGTCTGTGGTCGTTAAGGGGGTTAAAGGAAAAAAACAACAAATTGCTAATATATGGTGAAAACTTGTTACTTTTCTGAGAGGATCATATAAAGGTACACATGAAAATAATAGGGGGGCATGAGAAAAAAAAGGGGTAACAGGTGAAGCCCTACTCTTATAGTCCCTAACAAAAATTCTCCTACATAAAGTGTGGAAATAGAGAGAAAGAAGGGGTATTACAATACAATCATTTAATTGTGGTATGTCTCTTTTACCTATGCGTTTCACCCTCACTGATATTGGGGGCTCATCAGGGATAAGAGAACCACAAACATATACAGTATAAATGAGTGTACCTGATATAAGAAACATGATAAGATTAATTGAAATTATGATATAAAGTGAGAATGGGCAGGCGTCTCATAAAGGATAGATAAGATGAAAAGAAGTCTGTGTCCGTCTTAGTCACAAGTCTGTCATAGAACAGTGGTGGTGACAGTTGCATATATAATAAATACAAATAAATGCATCCACTACACAGAAGATGATGGCTTCACAGGATGTTAGGCGTATGGTCGCTTAGATTTTATTTATAATTGATGAAAAACCGCACTGTCAAAAAAGGAAAATAAATCCACTTAGATATAAATTGTAATCATAAATTGGACAGTAATTAATTTTGTCATACATGATTATCTGGGCTTACCCAAAAATAGATATTTGACAAAAACCGACAGACATATCATTCAAGATACCACATATGATCACAGACTCCTAAAGAAAATGAACAATAACAATATCATAAAGGGGCCCCCCTAGGCCAAAGAGATATACAAAATTATAGATGACATAGTAGCTTACCCAGACAGTATGACGGCAGAAAATGATAAACTAAATCGGTAGCACATCTGATAAAGATGAAAAATATATCAGCCAGTGGCTATAGAGGATCGAGCTCTAAATCAGGAAAACCACAGAAAAATAATATAACTAACTAAGACATGGTTTTTGGTAAGTACCATATGTCAAAAGACATAGGAGGTTGGAAAAAACACTCAAATGAATCCTACCTTAATAAGGGTATATCATAGAAGAAAGGTAATGCTGGATCAGGGTACATATGATAAAGTAGAACCCTTGGTGGAGGGATGTCCCACACTGCAATAATGGAAAGTCCATTATGATCTAGACCAACATATAGGTGATCAATAGATACCAGATAATCAAGCAAAGTTTACAGACCTGGTAGAGCCGCCGTGTATAGGCAGATATGTGCCACAGGGACGCCGCATTCTGCCTGGAGAGATGCAGTGGTTTAAATATCCGAGCCGGATAATGACGATAACGTCATTTCCTGGGATGTTGAACGCAAATTGCTTTCCACAGATAAGGGCCTATCCAAACGGTGCTCTAGATAGAGCAAGGAGGCTTCCGGTTCCTGTGTTGTGGAACGCATACTGCGCTCCACACACATCTCTGCTTAGACAGAGGCGCTGAAGCCAGGGCAACCCCAAGAGGAGTTCTGTGGAACAGAAGGGAAGAACCAAGAACTCCAGCGTTTCAGTGTGCGAATCCTACGCCCATCAGTATTGGTAAGATGCGGTACTGCACAGTGGCAGAAAGTCTCTCTCCGTTGACAGTGGAAATGAGAAATGGATGCTTGTCAACCAAGGAGGCATGGATGAAATTGCCAGCAGATCCAGAATCCAAGAAGGCGGTGGCAGTGAAGGTAGACTTGGAGGGAACGGAAAGCTGCACTGATACCATAAAACATGGAGAGGAAGAATCCACACCTAGCAACGCCTCTCCTACGTTTACTAGGTGCGAGCATTTCCCGAACGCGATGGACGAAGAGGACAGTCTCTGAGGAAGTGCTGGGTACTAGCACAGTACAGACACAGGTTCTCGTCTCTGCGACGGCTCCGTTCCGGCGGGGTCAGGCGAGACCGGTCCACCTGCATGGCTTCCACAGTAGGAAGCCCCGAGACGGGTTGCGGTGGCCCTGAAAAACAGGAGCCAGACGAGTATAATGTCTAGGACGAGCTCTCTCTTTCTCCTGAAGAAGTTCCTCTCGTCTTTCGGCGAATCGCTTATCAATCCTAGTGGCCAGCAGAATAAGGTCACTGAGGGTAGACGGCATCTCCCGTGCAGTTAAGACATCCTTAACTTCACTACTTAGTCCCTTCTTGAAAGTTGCACAGAGGGCATCATTGTTCCAATTCAACTCGGAGGTGAGGGTACGGAATTGGATGGCATATTCACCCACGGTAGAGCCTCCTTGGGTCAGGTTCAGCAAAGCAGATTCAGCGGAGGTAAATCGGGCAGGTTCCTTCAAAACACTCCAGAACTCTTGACAGAAGTTCTGGATGGAGGTAGTGGCTGGATCAAAGCGGTCCCATAAAGGTGTAGCCCAGGCCAGGGCCTTCCAGGAGAGCAAGCTGAGTATGAAAGCCACCTTGGCTCGTTCGGACGGGAACTGGTCGGCCAGTAACTCGAGATGGAGTGAGCACTGCGACAGGAACCCACGGCACTGCTTCGGATCACCGTCGTACTTGTCCGGCAAGGACAAACGGACTCTGGCACTGGAGACGACTGCAGGCTGTGATGGAGCAGCAGGTGCAGGTGGAGGTGACGGCTGTTGCTGGGCAGACAGGAGTTGCTGCATCATGGCGGCCAACCGAGCCAACTGTTGATCTTGCTGGGCTATCTGCTGATTCTGTTTAGCCACTATGGTGGTAAGATCCACAAGGCTAGGGAGAGGCGTCTCAGCGGGATCCATGGCCGGATCCTACTGTAACGTACCGGTCAGGAGACAGGAGGTGGATCCACTGAACCAGAGGGGCGATGACGTGGGCCGTAGCAGGGGAACGGAGTCTAAGGGAATACTGGTCTTCACCAGGGCCCGCCGCAAAGCGGGATGGTCTTGCTGCGGCAGGTAGCCCCCAGGTCGTTCCACCCGATAGCGACTCGACCCCTCTGGTAGCTGAGAATGGCGTGGTACAGGAGGAGCAGGCAGAAGTGTAGTCGGACATGGCAGAGGTCAGGGCAGGTGGCACAGGTTCACAGGCGATAGTCAAGAAACAGGTCAGGGCAGGCAGCACAGGTTCACTAGCGGTAGTCACGGGCAATGGTTTGGCAACAGGCAACACAGAACAAGGGAACGCTTTCACTAGGCACAAGGCACTAAAGATTCGGCGAGGGCAGGAAGGGCCAGGAGACATTTATAGAACAGTGAGGACCAGGCACCAATAAATGGTGCGCTGGCCCTTTAAATTTCATGAAGCCGGCGCGCGCACGCCCGGGGAACAGAGGCAGCACACGAGGACGGGGCTGCAGGTGAGGAGGAACGGGATGCGGCGCGTGTGCGGTGATCAGCCGCCACTCTAGCCACAACCCCGCCGGAGGAATCCCCGCGCTCTCGGTCAGCGTGTCTGAACCGGACGCCCCGGGGAACAGCAGGCAGAGGCAGCGAGCGCTCCGGTACAGAGGAGGGGACTGGAGCATTCACTGTTACAATGGGTGCCGTGAGCGTACCCTCAGCCCAACTGCCGAGAGCACAAGGGCAGTAAAATACCTTGAGCGTATGGACTGTGGAAATTTGAAAACGTGTGAAACAGAATAAATATTATGAGCATATGAACTGCCTATCAAAAGTGTATGACTCTTGTCAGTACCATGAGTACCAGAATAACCTAAAAAGCCATGGGCCAATCATCATCAAGAATGAAATTACCCCTGCCCTAAGCTGGTAAACAATGTAACTACCGTGGCTTAATGTACAGTATGACACTATGAGCATATGAAAGTATAACACACCATGAGCGTTTTAAAGTATAAATGCCATGACCTAAGAATACTATAAACCAACCACAAGCGTATGAACAATAAAGGCGATGAGCAAATGCATAGAATCAACACTATGAGCATAACCAGTGTAAACGTACTGAAACCCATGCATAGTATCCATACCATGAGCGCATAACCACGTATGCCATAATCGCGAGAACAGAACACATACTAACACGCGTGTATATAGTGTATCTGCTATAAAAAGTATAGCGTACACCTACCCAGAGCATGTAAAATTATGAGTGTCATGAGATGTGAAAATAAACAACGCCACAGGCGAGGAACGGTGTAAAACCAATTAGCATGAACATTGTGGGGGTGTAAACAGTATGAATATCGTGAGCATCCCTGAACCGGAATAAGGCTATAAGCGTATGCATGATATGCATGCCATGAGCGTATCAGGAGTAACAACTGTCCTTAACCGCATTGACCTGAATGCAACAACAGAATACTGTGACCACCTGCGAAACGGGCACATTTGCCCCAGGATTGTAGGCAACACGTGTAGCCACTGCAAGCGCTATCAACAAAGCTATGAAACTTGACCGCCTCTACTGCAACAGCCGTAAGATTGCTAACGTATATTCCCCAAATGTTATAAATATATATGCCCTGCAGACCCTACAACGTATCTGCCAAACTGATTGTACTGAAATACTATGTGAGAAACTAAACAAAATGCTACAAGTGTATGAACCATAAATGTACACCCTAACCTATAGAATGTGAGATAAGATACAAGCATATGTGCACTAATGAGACTAAAACCGAAAGAACCAGAATAAATGAGCTTGTGTACAGCGACTACGAGCGCAAACTACAGTAAGCTACGAGCGCATGCTGATTAACAGCGTATAACAGTGTAATATCTATTGACGTATGAATTACACCAACGTATATATATATGAAACTACTAAAGTATGGTCAGTGTAACAACTACAAACATATGCACGACACAACAACTACTTGCAAATGCCCAGGATAACCATTCTTAGGATATGCCTGGTACAATGATTTGCAGCTTATGTATAGCATAATTACTACTAGCGCATGCACCAAATAAGCGCCTGAAGAATAATCACGAGTGCGTGTAACCTATTAATGGAGCTAACATAAAACACCTTTATTAATTCTATGAGCGTTATATATATATTTTTTATACATATATGCACTTACACATATCTATATCTATATCATGTCTACGATTACAATCGCCCACCATAAGCTTAAAACGAAAACTGACCACTGTGATCGTGCTGGAAATAAGCAATATGGCAGCGTATATGTACATGGCTACACAATCGCATACATGAATACCCCTCATAAATGCTTGAAAATGGATAGAAACATGCATACCACATGAGCGCATGTAAGGCGAACCACACAAACATGAATGACCAATACAGGAATGTAAACTGAATAACCATTATGCCTAGTACGAGAGCATATACCCACCTGACCACTGTAAGAACTCAAACCTATACAAGTGTAGTAGTAATAATGCTGAACCTCTGCGCCACATATCCCCCACTACCCAATATCTCACCCGCCAATGCCGTGACCCCCAACGAACCTGCCCGCAGGCTGTAACTGCGGAGCTAACCTCCTATGGTCAGAGGAGTGGAAAACAGCTGGGACGGCCAGCGTTACACCGGTCCGCTCGGAAACCGATATCCGAGCCTGCCGCACGTCACTCTTTAAAAATGGGCGTGTCAGAGTGCCAATAACTCACTGCACGGCGGACCGGCCACCTATTTCTTGTGCCCCCTCCACACATCCGCCCGGCTCCCGGATCCTGCAACGCTGCAGGCAGAGCCAGCGGGTAACAAAGCACGACCTTACTTGGGAACTGCAGCTTCTCTGATCGCTGTAGACACAGAGTGGGGAACAGGCAATTACACGGCAGCTGAACTGGACCTGCAACGAGCAGCTACACAAACGCCACAGGATTGCCAGCAGGAAATTCAAACGTCCATGTGCAAAACGTCAAGCACACCCTGATAGTGGGAGGAGGGGTTTATATACACCTGCCCCCACCCACAAAGCCTATAAGCCCCACCTATTAGTCTGGGGGTGGAATACTCCAGCCCCTTGCACAAACACAGCCAGATAGGCTTACACTTAAACTGGCGCTGCTGCTCTGATGTGAAGGATGAAATACAAGAGAACTTCTTATGAAGTTTATTCAATAAAATAAAAACAAAGCAAATATAATTACGTATTTCAAGGTCACCTCACTCTTTTTCAGATTGATCAGACCACATTGGTTTGCAGGACCAGTGGGAAATCAACAATGAACTTGTGCTTTAACCATAAAGATGTGTTCGCTGAATTGTGGCCCATACAGTAGTACCAGCTGTGAGTGCTGCCATACAGCAGAATAAAGCAGAATACCCCGTAGCCCCCCGAATGGTAGTGTGTGATTTTAAACTGTACTTTATTACTGAATATTACACATAAACCTGTAACTGTACTTTCTAAAAAAAAAAAAAAATATATATATATATATATATATATATATATATATGTATATATATATATATATATATATATATATATATATATATATATATTGTACCAGTACTCATGATAAAATTGCAGAGGAATAGCAAAGGGATAGTGGATAACATAACAAAGGTTCATACTTGAAAAAAATCAGGTCACTGTCAGATAAAATGTGTGGTTGAAACATAATACTAAGAAATTATGTTTCCCGCAATTTGTGGCTATAAATAACGTTTGAAATAGCTGAAATGTTTCCTGAAAGCCACTTAAAAAAAAAGACTTTCATATAAAGGATCATCAAAAATGTATTTACTCAACCTTAACCTTTCTATCACCATTACTGATCATAACATACCATCTTCATCAGCAGAATTTATGGGAATGGGAAAAGCAATCAAGAGTCTAGATATGTTATATTGTGTATGCAACAATTATTTACAGAAAATGGTATAGCGTTTACACATTTAACCAAATCACAGCTTTTTGTTACAGATGAAGGTTGCGATCCTAATGAATTATAATGCTTGTTTCCATGTTGTTTCCTTGTGACCTATCATTGCTTTTGCAATCAAAATGCATAATGGGATTCACCTGTGTATTATTTTTGCATTTTTGTTTTTTTCCCCTAAGAGTTTTTTTTCCATCTAAAGAGCCATATGAGGGTTCTGTAATAACATCCTTCATTTTACCATAAAATTTACTAAAAAAAAGGAAACTGAAAGAAAACTATTTGTGGGATGAAATTGAAAGAAAATTGCAATTTGGTAGGGGTGTTTCCTTTATACGTAAATAAAAAAATTGTAAAATTAACATGATATCTTAACCCCTTAAGGACCAAGCCCATTTTCACCTTAAGGACCCGAGTGTTTTTTGCACATCTGACCAGTCACTTTAAGCATTAATAACTCTGGGATGCTTTTACTTTTCATTCTGATTCCGAGAATTCCGAGATTCCGACATATTCTACTTTATGTTAGTGGTAAATTTTTGTCGATACTTGCATCATTTCTCGGTGGAAAATTTTGAAAAATTTTAAAATTTTGCAGTTTTCTAAATTTAAAGCTCTCTGCTTGTAAGGAAAATAGACATTCCAAATAAATTATATATTGATTCACATATACAATATGTCTACTTTATGTTTGCATCATAAAGTTGACATGTTTTTACTTTTGGAAGACAACAGAGGACTTCAAAGTTCAGTAGCAATTTTCCAATTTTTCACAAAATTTTCAAAATCGGAATTTTTCAGGGACCAGTTCAGTTTTGAAGTGGATTTGAAGTGAAGGGCCTTCATATAAGAAATACCCAACAAATGACCCCATTATAAAAACTGCACCCCTCAAAGTATTCAAAATGACATTCAGTAAGTGTGTCAACCCTTTAGGTGTTTCACAGGAATAGCAGCAAAGTGAAGGAGAAAATTCAAAATCTTAATTTTTTACACTTGCATGTTCTTGTAGACCCAGTTTTTTAATTTTTAAAAGGGGTAATAGGAGAAAAAGCCACCAAAATTTGTAACCTAATTTCTCTTGAGTAAGGAAATACCTAATATGTGTATGTCAAGTGTTCGGCAGGCGCAGTAGAGAGCTCAGAAGGGATGGAGCAACAATGGGATTTTGCAGACTATTTTGGAAACTACACTCCTCAAGGCACGTAACAAGGGGTCCGGTGAGCCTTAACGACTTTTCATTCGGATGTGTAAATGAAGAAAAATTTTTTTTCACTAAAGTACAGTTTTTCCCCAAATTTACCATTTTTACAAAGGGTAATGGGAGAAAATGCCCCTCAAAATTTGTAGCCCTATCTCTTCTGAGTATGGAAATACCCCATGTTAGGAGGTAAAATGCTCTGCGGGCTAACTACAATGCTCAGAAGAGAAGGAGCCACATTTGGCTTTTGATAAGCAAATTTAGCTGAAACGGTTTTTGAGGGGAATGTTGCATTTAGGAAGCCCCTATGGTGCCAGAACAGCAAAAAAATAAAACACATGGCATACTATTTTGGAAAGCTACACTCCTCAAGGAATGTAACAAGGGGTACAGTGAGCCTCAACACCTCACAGGTGTTTGATGACTTTTTGTTAAAGTTGGAAGTGTAAATGAAAAAAATTGCATAGGGGTGGGCATAGGGGTATTCTACTCCAGTGATTCCCAAACAGGGTGCCTCCAGCTGTTGCTAAACTCCCAGCATGCCTAGACAGTCAGTGGCTGTCCGAAAATGCTGGGAATTGTTGTTTTGCAACAGCAGGAGGCTCCTTTTTAAAAACACTGCCGTACGATTCTTTTTTTTTTTATTGGGGGAAGGGACAGTGTAAGGGGTGTATATGTAGTGTTTTACCCTTTATTATGTGTTAGTATAGTGTTTTTAGGTACATTCACACTGGCGGGTGGTTACGGTGAGTTTCCCTCTAGGAGTTTGCGCTGCGGCAAAAAATTTGCCACAGCTCAAGCTTGAAGCAGGAAACTCACTGTAAACCTGCCCGTGTGAATGTACTCTGTACATTCACATGGGGGGGGGGGGGGGCAAGCCTCCAGCTGTTTCAAAACTACAACTCCCAACATGCACTGACAGACCGTGCATGCTGGGAGTTGTACTTTTGCCACAGCTGGAGGTACACTGGTTGGAGAACCTTCAGTTAGGTTCTGTTACCTAACTCAGTATTTTCCAACCAGTGTGCCTCCAGCTGTTGCAAAACTACAACTCCCAGGGTGTACTGATCGCTGAAGGGCATGCTGGGAGATGTAGTTATACAACAGCTGGAGGTACACAACTACAACTATTGGCATGCCCAGACAGCTCTTTGCTGTTTGGGCATGCAGGTATTTGCAGTTTTGCAACATCTGGAGGGCTACAGTTTACAGACCACTGCACAGTGATCTCCAAACTGTAGCCCTCCAGCTGTTGCAAAACTGCAAATCCCAGCATGCCCAAACAGCAAACAGCTGTCTGGGCATGCTGGGAGTTTTAGTTTTGCATCATCTGGAGGGCTACAGTTTAGAGAACACCGTATAGTGGTCTCAGACTGTAGCCCTCCAGATTTTGCTAGGCCACTCACTGGCTTCCGTAGGATCCAGGGAGCCGCATTGCTGTCCTCTGCTGCCACCGATCACCACCCGCTGCCGCCACCGAGGGGTAAGTGGTCCCCGCCGCATGCCGGTACAGGTACGCCCTTGTTCCCTAAATGGTTAATAGTGATGAGCATCATTGCCGATATTCGAATTTGCGATATTTCACGAATATATAGACGAATATTTGTCCTATATCCTCTAATTTCGCATATTCCCATATTCGCATATTCGAGGAAGAAAACAGTGAGGGGGTGGGCAACTTTACTATTGGTTAAGTGTATTTGCATCATTTTAGTTTGCCCACAAGTGAAAAGAAGGAATATGCAAATATTCACAAATGTGAATATGTGCATATGCGAATATTCACCTATGCGAATATGTGCATATGAGAATATGGGAAAAAATTTGAATATTCGTAATTTTTTATGTATAGCAAATATATTCGTAATATTTGCGAATTTGCGATATTCGCGATAAAAATTTGAAATGCGAATATTCCAACACTAGTAGTTAATGATTCATATCAGTACAATTACAAAGATACCCATTTATGTAATTTTTGGATATGCTTTACAACTTTTGTTTGTTTGTTTTTTATATAATGTTTCAACCGCTTCAAACCTCCAATTTTGGCCTTAAGGACACAGCCAGCATAATTTTAGCATTTTAGTTTTTTCCTCCTCACCTTTTAAAAACCATAACTCTTATTTTTGCAGCCACTGGCCCATATGCTTGTGGGATTTATTTATTTTTTGCCAATTTTACTTTGTTATGATGACCATTTATTTTACAATAAAATGTATGGATGGCACAATCAAAAAAATATTATTTTTAGGAGATGTTGAAAAGAAAAACCCAATTTTGCAACTATTGGAGGGTGTAGGTTTTTTGCAGTGAACAAAAATTCTGTTTTGAAATTCCGTTTGGAAATTCCACTCAATGGGATTCCACTGCACAGTGCACACTACAGAATTTCTTCAGCAGACATTTTTTAGGCGGAATCTGCTCCGCAGACATTGCTTTCTATTGGAACGCCAATGTCTGCGCAGTCCTGAATTAGTCAGTGCTGAACACACTAGAAAGCTCCACCTGGATTTTCCAATAGTTTGGAAAGATACCCAAAATGTTTATTTTTAATTTATTTTTGTAATAAAACATAAATAAAAAATGAACAAATTGTTATTGTCGAATGTAAACTATTAAAATACAATGTTAAAGGAGTACTGTGATAAAGAAATAAATGGCACCATAGGACAGGCTATGTAAGTACCTTTCAATAAAAAAAATGTAAATTTTTTTTCTATATCAAGATGTGAAAAAAAAGTTTATGTGAAACTAAGTGAAACTTAGTTTCACATAAACTTTTTTTCACATCTTGATATAGAAAAAAAATATTTTTTTACTTTTTAATTTCTTTGTTTGTATGCACGCATATATTTTCTTTCTCTTTGTAGTCCAATTTTATTTTACCACTTTTTTACTTTTTTCTTTATTTTATTTTTACCCTTATCTCTATACCTACACACATTTATTTCCTTCTTTACACATCTTCTTTCACACTGGGCATAGACACTCTTTTTACAGGTTCTTACTAGAGATGTCGCGAATTTTTCGCCGGTGAACGGTTCCCGGCGAACATAGCTTGTTCACGTTCGCAGCGCCGTGCGAACATATGCGATGTTCGATCCGCCCCCTATTCGTCATCATTGAGTAAACTTTGACCCATTACCTCACAGTCAGCAGACACATTCCAGCCAATCAGCAGCAGACCCTCCCTCCCAGACCCTCCCACCTCTCGGACAGACTCCATTTTAGAATCATTCTGAAGCTGCATGGTTAGTGAGAGGTGGGATAGTGAACCTGCACCTGATTTAATAGGGAAATCGATAGCTAGGTAGTTTATTCAGGGTCCACTACAGTCCTGAAGGACTAATCTGATCTCTGCTGTAAGGACAGCACCCAAAAAGCCCTTTTTAGGGCTCAAAAATCAGTGCATTTTTTTCCCCCTGTGTAATCTAATAGCATTTGCCTGCCTGGCAGCATGTGTGGCAGGCTCACAGCGTATATTGTGCCCACTTACCCAGTGCCACCACTCACTATAGCAGTAATATGGCAGTCAGTTTCTTTCACACGTGTGTTTTGCAACAGCTGGAGGCACCCTGGTTGGGAACCACTGGTTAAAAGTGGTACTCCGTTGGAAAACTTATTTTTTTTCAATCAACTACAGTATTCAGTGTCCACTACAGTCCTGAAGGACTAATCTGATCTCTGCTGTAAGGACAGCACCCAAAAAAGCCCTTTTTAGGGCTCAAACATAAGTCTGCATTTTTTTCCCCCTGTGTTATCTAATAGCATTTGCCTGCCTGGTAGCGTGTGTGGCAGGCTCACAGCGTATATTGTGCCCACTTGCTCAATGCCACCACTCACTATAGCAGTAATATAGCAGTCCGTTTCTTTCACAGGTGTGTTTTGCAACAAGTGGAGGCACCCTGGTTGGGAACCACTGGTTAAAAGTGGTACACCGTTGGAAAACGTTTTTTCTTTCAAACAACTACAGTCTTCAGTGTTCACTACAGTCCTGAAGGACTAATCTGATCTCTGCTGTAAGGACAGCATCCAAAAAAAAAGCCCTTTTTAGGGCTCAAACATCAGTCTGCATTTGTTTTTTCCCCTGTGTAATCTAATAGCATTTGCCTGCCTGGCAGCATGTGTGGCAGGCTCACAGCGTATATTGTGCCCACTTGCCCAGTGCCACCACTCACTATAGCAGTAATATAGCAGTCAGCTTCTTTCACACATGTGTTTTGCAACAGCTGGAGGCACCCTGGTTGGGAACCACTGGTTTAAAGGGGTACTCCGGTGGAAAACTTTTTTCTTTCAATCAACTACATTAATCAGTGTCCACTAAAGTCCGGAAGGACTCATCTAATCTCTGCTGTAAGGACAGCACCCAAAAAAGACCTTTTTAGAGCTCGAACATCAGTCTGCATTATTTTTTGCCCCTGTATAATCTAATTGCATGTGCCTGCCTTCCAGCGTGTGTCAAGCTCATAGCGTATACTGTGCCCACTTGCCCAGTGCCACCCCTCATATCTAGTGTCACAATAGCTTGCATTTAAAAATAAAAAAATAATAACTTTTTTGACGGTGAAATAATAACAGTCAGTTTCCTTCGCACAAGTGCGTTTCAGGGTCTGCAAGGCCACAGTGTCACACCAGTGCAACCCATAAATGGTGTAACAGTAGTGTACATTTAAAAAAATTAAAAAACTTTTTTGACTGTGAAATAATAACAGTCAGATTCCTTCACACGTGTGCGTTTCAGGGCCTGCCAGTGCACAGTGTCACACCAGTGCAACTCATATCTGGTGTAACAGTAGTGTACATTTGACTGCACATTTGACTTGCACTTCCCCTTATATACCAAGAGCACTCTCCCCCTTTCCCCAAAAAAACGACAGATTTGGGGGGCGTGGCTTCGATGGCTGCCTAAGCATCCTGTAATTCATCCTGCGGATATCCCTACTATCCTGTCTGGTTACGTGTGCTGCAATACCTTGAGGGACCCCTGCTGCTTGGGGGAACCTTGTGGAGGTACTGTTTGGAGGAGAGGCGGCATCGGGAGCGAGCCCAGCTGCAGGGAACGATCTAGGCCCTGAAGCCTGCGGCCTCAGGTGTCCCTTCCGGCTGCCGACCGAGCGCTGCTGCACTCCCTGGGGAGCTGAAGAGGCCTCTTACCTGGACTGGTGGCGGATCGGGACGGGCCCGGTGAGCGGGTGAAGTGTGTGGCCTGCGGGGGTGACTGGCGGGGATCCTCTCTGTGGCAGCGGCAGGGTCCTGGGCGCCATCTTGGGACACCCCCCTCTGTCTCCGGCTGTTAGTTTCTGCGCGGGGAGCCGCACTGGTGCCTCCGGACGCCGGCGCTGAGTGCAGGGCCCCCAGACGTCCTCAGAGGCTGCGGTGAGGTGACCTTGTGGCAGCGGAGGTGTGGTGCAGGTGGGAGAGAGTCCACGTGCTGTGCCGGCCGCCATCTTGTGCGCCTGCAGGGCCTCTTGCCGGGGTCCCTGCGTTTCCCTCAGTGAGTGCCTGGCCCTTCTGTGCGTGGTCGGCAGGCAGCTGCCTGTGAGAGGAGGGCACCCACAGTACCCGGAGTCTCAACAGCTGGAGGACCCCTGGATTACAGTGAGTGGAGCTGTGGTGGCATTGTTGAAGGATGGGCTGCTGTGACTTGGGGACCCCTCCTGCCCTCTACATCATATTGGGGACTGAGTGCTGGACTGTTGGCTGGACTGAGTGCTGCTACGGCTTAAAGGGGTACTCTGAGATATCTTGTTGCTGGCTGGACTGAGTGCTGAACGTGATTGCAACCTACAGGTGTTCTCTACCTCCTACTGCTGCTGGCTGGGTTGAGTGCTGACAGCTGTTACATCTTAAAGAGGTACCCTGCCTCCTACTGCTGCTGGCTGGACTGAGTGCTGACTACGGCTGCAACTTAAAGGGGTACCCTGTCTATTCCTGCCGCTGGCTGGCCTGCATGCTGCACGCTGACGCATCATACAGTGGTTCCCTAGCCCCTGCTCTTACCGCTACTGGCTGGACTGAGTGCTGACAGATATTCCAACTTCAAGGGGTACCCTGCTTGTTCTTGCTGCTGGCTGGGCTGAGTGATCCCTGCTGTTGCGGATTATAGACGTATTTTGACTCCCATTGCTGCTGGCTGAATTGAGTGCTGCATACTGTTACCATGCTACCTGAGTGGTCTTCCTGATTCATTACTTCCACCTTGATATGGGCCGCAGGAACAAAGAGGGGGCTAGTACCTCTCAACAGAGAACCGGTGGGTCGCCCGCTGGTAGAAATACACTGACTCTGCAACAAGAGGTGGCGGACAAATTGGAGAGGTTTGCTCTGAGACACCCATCCCCTGACTCCCCGGACCGCGGAGTGGCCCCTCTCCCAATGGCTGGTATGGTCCCCCCCCCCCCGGACCCCCTTGGGGACTGTGTGGATCTTGAGGCTTCTGTTGAGGATCCAGGTGTTTCCCTACCTAGTACTCCTCCTGAGCTGGCTGCTGCAGCTGCTGTTGCTTCTCCTGCACCCCGGGCGGAACCTACCTTGGCTGCGGTTTTCACTGAAATACAAAGATGCAATGTGGCTCTTTCTCAGCTATCCGTGCAGGTGGGAACTGTACAATCTGACATCTCACTTATTCGTCACGACCTGCAACGAGTGACTGACCGCACCTCGGCAGCGGAGGGTCGGATCAGTGACATTGAGGATACAGTTGTTCCATTGGTCCGGGACTCTACTAGACACAGCCAAGATATTGCCCTACTTAAAGCTAAAACAGATGACCTGGAAAATCGTCTGCGCCGAAACAATGTGCGCATAGTGGGACTGCCTGAAAAATGTGAGGGACGCTCTCCGACGGAATATATGGAAACATGGCTTAAAGATGTCTTTGGAGCTGATAACCTGACTCCTCTCTTTGCAGTGGAGAGAGCCCACTGTGTTCCTATGAGGCCGTTTCCCCCTGGTGGTCCACCCCGTTCTATGCTGGTGAAACTTCTTCATTACCATCATAGGGATCTGATACTTCGGTTGGCTAGAGAGAAGCAACCAGTGACTGTGGACAATCACATCATCTCTTTTTTTCCTGATTTTTCAGTAGAGGTGCAAAAGAAGCGTGCCTCCTTCTTGGATGTTAAAAGGAGACTGCGAGCCTTGCATGTACAATATTCCATGCTGTATCCTGCCAGGTTGAGGGTGGCTGCCTTGGGTTCCACCCACTTCTGTGAAGGAGTAGATGCTGCTGTGAGATGGTTGGATTCTCATGAGTCCCAGTTGCGCCGGAGGGCCCGTGAAGGCTCCCCGGGACCGGACCTGGACTGAACTGTTCCTCCCTGTGCTCACGCTGATGGGACCTTGCTATTACTTGCTAATGTTTTAAGTTGATGGTTCTGGTTTTGCATTGCACATTATAGTTTAGGTCACTATGTGAGACATATTGGGTTTTGTTTTTGGTAGCCCTCTGTGTCTCTCATACCTATTATTCTTCTAGTTATATATGTGTGACCTTTATATTACCTTAATGTCTGCTTATTTTTCACTACTGTGCGGCCTCGGGGGGGGAGTTGGATTGTGGAGGGGAAGATGCACACGTGTTTACTATGTGGGATATCTATGCTTCCTTTTAATTTTAGGAGCTGAACGAATGCATACCTGCTTGTGTTCGCTTGGCCGTTTGTATGCCTGCTGTATGCTCTCACTTTACTGCACAACTCCTGTTATGTTTCATTGATACGATTGGTTATGAGTGGTGTGGGTATACATGATATGGGTGTGTCCCGTCTTAGATACATATTGGGCTGATGTGCTACACCTTATCAGGGCTGTTTATGGGGTTACACTGCATAGAGAACCTAAGGTATGCTTACTTGGCCTTATTGGTTGTGATGAAGAACCCTCCTTGAGAGAAGTGGGGATCTTACGTGTGTTGTATCAAGCCAGGAAACTGATCGCGCAGTTCTGGATCAGACCGTCTCCACCGGGAACGGCTGATCTTATTAAAAGATTACGGCAGATAGTGCGCTTGGAGAAAGGGATATATATTAAATGTAACGTTGAAAGGAAATTTGATGGTGTTTGGGGACCCTGGGTACACTATTTTGACCCACCGACGACTGACTCGTAAATGACTGTGAGCCCTTGGGCTGTACTTGCCGTGGTATGCTTGGCTTGAATTCTGGGGATTTCTGTATGTGGCATCCCTCCTTTCTCATTCACTATCTCTATCCTTAGAGCTCTGTTGGAATGCCTGTAGGTACCTCTTGCTGAGGTTTGTGTGCAAGGTGTGAGGGAGCGATTTCATCGGGATATGGGTATATTTGAAACTCTAGTTCACTACTAGTGTGTATTATTGATGCTGCGGTGGGGAGAGACGGACGATTTGTTTGTGAGGTGGGTGGGGTGGGTGGAGGGGGGTTTACTGTTGATGTACTGTTTTTGTTTTAAAAATGTTTAAAATCTTAATAAAAATATCTGATTAAAAAAAAAAAACGACAGATTCAATTCTCCATTTTAACTGGGCTGGGTAGTGGTCACAGCTCAAATTTATTTTATGTAAACAACATAACCATATAAAACTGCACGGCAGTTAAAATTTAACATCAGCTTTTACCTCAACATAAACCAGAAACTCTGACCAAGACGGTGTGCCGACCGCCAGACTCCTGGCGGGCATATGTGCCCTCGGTACATTTTCCTCCAACTCCTCTCTTACCAGGCCACCGAGGAGCCCGTGTACACCTACACGGTGCTCTGACCGCCACTAAGGAGGAAAAGTGCCTGTTCTAGGCCATCCTGAAGGCCCGACAAAAATATGTCCAGGCCAATATAGTGCAGGTGGACCCCCTCAGGGATCATAAAATGCCTGTTGCCCCCTTCGAGCTCCTGGTGGCGAACAAGCACTGTTACGCCGAGCGCTCCGGGTCCCCGCTCCTCCCCGGAGCGCTCACAGCGTTCTCTTATTCACAGCGCCCCCGTCAGACCTGCCGACCGGGTGCGCTGCGATAATGCTCCCAGCTGGGATGGGATTCGCGATGCGGGACGCGCCCGCTCGCGATGCGCATCTCGATTCCCTTACCAGACCCGTTCCCCGTCTGTGCTGTCCCGGCGCGCGCGGCCCCACTCTTTAGGGCGCGCGCGCGCCGGGTCTTGCGATTTAAAGGGCCAGTGCGCCACTGATTGGCGCAGCAGGTTTTAATCAGTACCTTCACCTGTGCACTCCCTACTTATACCTCACTTCCCCTGCACTCCCTCGCCGGATCTTGTTGCCATTGTGCCAGTGAAAGCGTTTCCTTGTGTGTTCCAGACCTCCTGCCGTTGGCCCTGACTACGATCCTTGCTGCCTGCCCTGACATTCTGCTACGTCCGACCTTGCTCTTGTCTACTCCCTTGTACCGCGCTTATCTCAGCAGTCAGAGAGGTTGAGCCGTTGCCGGTGGATACGACCTGGTTGATACCGCCGCTACAAGACCATCCCGCTTTGCGGCGGGCTCTGGTGAGTACCAGTAGCAACTTAGAACCGGTCCACCGACATGGTCCACGCCAATCCCTCTCTGGCAGAGAGGATCCACCTCCAGCCAGCCGAATCGTGACAACCACTCCACCTCTTAAGCGCACAAACCTTGCCATCCGCGAGTTCACCAGCCGGCGAGATCGCTTTATGGCTTCGGCATTGTGGGCCCCCTGTCACGAAACCCTCGGAAGAATCTCCGACCACACCATCACCAGCTCCATAAAAAAAACCGAGATTCTCTCCACATCAGCCTTCATCAGTGTTATAAGGTCCGGAACCCGGGAATGACAAAAGTGGGGGGAAACATGAACCACCAAAATCACACTAGAAGGAGTTAACCTTGCGATGTCCACAGCCTCCGTCAATACCCTAGGCCACCGCATGCCAGGAATACCTCTCCAGTGAGTCACAATGTCACTGTAGCCCAAAGATCGACCGCCAGGCTGACAATCCGCTCTCTGTGCAGCCCGATGGAAGTAAGAGTGACCCAGGAAATAAACATTGGCTCTCGGAGAATCTAAAAAAGAAAAAACATTAAAGCATCAATTCTGGGCAAACATATCCCGCATAAAAACCAGACCTCCAGCACCCAATACGCTGTATTGCATCCACTGACAGGCCCACTCTCGAAGCCTTGGTTGCAGCCCCAATCCGAAAGGAGTGGGTACCATACCCGCAGAGCCGCTGACCTGCCCGCTGAGCCAGTCTTTTCAACAAGGGTTCGCTGCACACTGACTCATGCAAAGGAGGCCCTCAGCAGAGTGGGGATATCGGGGATTCCTTTCCCACCCTTGCGGGGCTCCTTTTAAAGCATAGTCCTCTTGACTCTGTCCATTTTGCCCCAGATTAAGCGAAAGCCATATACACGTCCCCTGATAGGGGACATAACAGGGATTAAACTGTTAAGAATAATACTACTTAACACACTACTCCTATCTGGTGGCACATTAGATTGCACGCGCAGTGCCCCAAATTTGAAGTAGGAGGACCAAACAAGCATCTTTTCCATCTCCCGGTTCCTAAAATAGATGCCATATACACGTCACCTGATACGGGACGTAACAGGGATTAAACTGATAAGAAGAGTACTACTTAACACACCATTTCTATCTGGTGGCGCATTAGATTGCACGCGCAGGGCCCCAAATTTGAAGTAGGAGGACCGACCAAGCATCTTTTTCCATCTCCCGGTTCCTAAAATAGATGCCATATAAACGTCCCACAGATACCCATATTCAATCCCTCTGGGAGCAGTCCTTGTAGCTGTGGGCCACTAGTCCGCAGAGGGTGCAGGTCTTGCTCTTGTGGCAATCCTTGGTTGTGTGACCTGTCACTCGGCAAAACCTGCAGGAATCTTACTTACAGTCCTTGCCCTCGTGGCCCATCTTGCCACATCTCCTGCAGGTCTGCAGCATGTCTGAGTAGAAGATAAGTCCTGTGTAGTTGCCCAAGGAAAATGTCGGTGGCAGGTGTTGTAGTCGATCTGGAGGGGCAGGGTTCTTGTTAAGTCTAACGACCACAGACCATTTTCAGGTCCAGTATCCAAGAGAGTTCAGGATGTGGGTGGGTTCCCTCAGCACAGTGCAGAAGCGCTTCAGGAATGTCGAGATGTCCTTGCCTGGGGTGTGTGGATTGATACTGTCACCTGCCTCTCTTTGAATAGGGCAGTTGCCCACAAAGCGAGACAAAGGGGATACAGGACTCGCCGCTTTTACCGCCTCCCAGTATCTTCTACAGGTGCTGATGGTAGGGAAGGTAATGTAGAAAATCCCAGACATGAAGGTCTAAATGCCAAAGGTGTCCGCAGAGGAGAAGCCTTGATCCGACAGCATCTTCTTGCAGAACACTTTGTCGGACATGTCCGGCACCCTTTCATCCACTGGCTTCAGACTGGCTACAGTCTGCCTCATTCAGGGCTCCAGGGTTGGAGCTTCTTGGTTGGGGGTTCTGCTGCCCTTCTGCCTTGCTGTGATAGAGGTTGAAGCTTGCTGTAGTTGGTGCTGGACCTCCAGGCCTTGCCCTGCAGCTTCCTGGGTTGACTTGCTGGTTGAGGCCATGGCTTCTTCCAGCAGGCTCTTTCCTCTTCCTTTCCTGCTTATGGAGAGTCTTCACAAAGTCTTCTTTCGTGGGTGGGAGGAGCTATGCAAATCCATTCCCAGTGGGAGGAGCTATGCAAATCTTCTCCAGCGGTCCTCTTGAAACCACTTTTGCATCACTATTGATGCCAGAAAGAGTCCCTGTGGGTTTTAAAATTCGCCTGCTTATTGAAGTCTATGGCGGTTCGCCCGGTACATAATAGTGGAAACTATATACACGAGTCCACAAACACATTACATATAGATAAGTGTATATGTACACAGTTGGATAAGTGTGGGAACATATAAATACATGGGTATTTATATTTACAGCCATATAGATGCTAATCGTTCACTGCTAATACCTCTTTATATACATATACCAGCCACAAGCATGCCATTAGTCCATGTTTGTGTTGGTTACGGGTGATACATTAGCACTTTATCATTTACATGGCATTACGTGTAACATGGATATACACATGCGCATTACGCCCTAAGTAAGATCTCTCCTCAGTCAGAGCCGCCCTTACCTTTGGCGCGCAAGCGCATAGTACATGAGGTATGCGTGCTCACTGGGTTTGCTCCTAAATGCCCTTATCTGTCATGGTTGTCGCTAACCATATTCCCCTTTACACATGTGCATAGTATTACATGCGCATGTGCACCATGTTTCATATACTTTTTCCTTGCCCTATCTCATCATGGCAATTGCGGGTCCCCTAATGCACAGTGAGTGTGCGTGGACCGTGACATGTTGTGATGGCTGCCTAGCAACTGATAATGCTCAACACAGATTGGCTACTACAATGTATTGTCACCCATGCTTTACAGTGATTGGCTATACCTCTTACACACTAGATGATGCCTGGAAGCCGTGTGTATGTACAGAGTCTGGCATCATCTGCCATCTTTACAAACAATGGGGGGTGTTTGACCAGTGTTTTGTCCCCTCCTCCTAATCTTTCTTTTAATCCTGCTCCTGCACTTATAATTATCACAATTAATTATTGGCACTGTAACACAGTAACACAAACATATACGTATATACGTGATTGTATATGTAATATAACAATATGTTTGCATGCTTGCATATGTTTTACTGTGTTTTTGCATATCACTGTGTTTTTTCAAATTTTTTCCTGTATTTTAATGTGTGTAATTTTTATTTTACAATAATTGAACACTAATGAAATTGTGGATGTGTGAGACAGTCGAAACGTTGCATCTTTCCATGAGGAAATAAACTTCACATTGATTTTTCACCTATTTGGAGTGCTGTGGGATAACTTTATTTGGTGTATATATGCGTAATTCTTTGTAAATATGCATGCATATTTGATATAATATAAATAATTTATCCAAATCTAAATTTAAAAAAATATATATGTATTTTATATGATGATGTATTAACGCATATTTCAATAAGAATTAAGCATTTTATATATACATATATATATATATATATATATATATATATATATATATATCCACACACATGTAACAAAAAATAATAATATATATATATATATATTTACATATACACACATAAATATGTATATAACTATACTTATAATATATAAATATGCATGTATTTTATATATATATTATATTTTTTTTGTATATATACACATATTATTATATGGTCCTCTATGTACATAGGTATATAGATGTATATATACTGCATGGCTAGGAGTAACAGGGTGAGAGGTAGAGGGATAGAAGTGGGTGTCAGGGAGACATTAGCATGGCTAGTAGAAAGAGGGTGAGAGACTCTGACACCCTCCTCTCTCTCTGAGTCTCTCACCCTCTTTCTACTAGCCATGCTAATGTCTCCCTGACACCCACTTCTATCCCTCTACCTCTCACCCTGTTACTCCTAGCCATGCATATGTCTCCCTGACACCATCTTCTATCCCTCACCCTCTCACCCTGTTACTCCTAGGCATGTATATACGTCTCCCTGGCACCCCCCTCTCTCTCTCTCACCCCCTCACCCTCTTCCTACTAGCCACGCTGATGTCTCCCTGACACCCTCTTCTATCCCTCACCCTCTTACCCTCTTTCTCCTATACACGCTTATGTCTCCCTTACACCCTCCTCTCTCTCTCACCCTCTTCCTCCTAGCCACGCTAATCTTTTCCTGATACCCTCTTCTATCCCTCACCCTCTTTCTCCTATAAACACATATGTCTCCCTGGCACCCACTTCTATCCCTCTACCTCTCACCCTGTTACTCCTAGCCATGTATATGTCTCCCTGATAGCCTCTTCTATCCCTCAGCTTCTCACCCTGTTACTCCTAGCCATGTATATGTCTCCCTGATAGCATCTTCTATCCCTCAGCTTCTCACCCTGTTACTCCTAGCCATGTATATGTCGCCCTATCACCCTCCTCTTTCTCTCTGACCATCTCACCCTCTTCCTCCAAGCCACACTAATGTCTCCCTGACACCCTCTTCTATCCCACACCCTCTCACCCTCCTTCTCCTATACACGTATATGTCTCCCTAGCACCCTCCTCTCTCTCTCACCCTCTCACCCTATTTCTCCTCACCACGCTCATGTCTCCATGACCCACAACTGTATTTCTTGAAATTTTAAAAAAAGTATTATGACAGCAGTAATTTATTGTTTACAGTCTGATGAAGAATTTCTATTTGATGAACTCTCCATTGTTACAAAAACGGTTACAACTTCCTCACAATTGAATTCAGACAATGTAAGAATATAATCTACAATAAATCACAAATTATAAAAAAAAAATGTAAAAAAAAATATTTAAAAATTAATACTTTTGAATATTTTTTTTTAAACAATAGGGGTCAGAAGAGTTTGAAGAGGATGAAGGAGAAAACCTAAGCGCAACATCATCTCATCGACTAAGAATTGTTGAAAACACAGTAATATAGCTCATATGGGTACTGTATCTTGTTCCTTGCTCTCTTTTTGTAACTAAACTGATATATTCTACTTTGTTATAATCGTGAGTTGTTATCCGTAATTTTTTTTTATGGATTGTTTTTTTTCTTATATGTGTACTGAATAGGAAAGGGGCTGTACATCCTACCCGCGGGCATATGTTGGGGCTTATCCTCAGTAATGCAGATTGATGAACAGTGCCACATTACCCAATTATAATATTATATATTTATTTACATAATAAATTTGAATTATAGATTGCATTTTATACATTGCGACAGCTACATATACTCAGCCTTTAGCTATATTGTTTCCCCGGTCTCATACATAGCAACTGATTTATAACTTACGTAGGCTATTTATGAATGTTAGATGTAAGAAATGACTATAACAGTACAATAATTAAAAAATAAATTACTTAGCCACATGCCTAAGGTAAATATAATTTTTAGAGATGAGCAAAGGTACAGCAATTCGATTTGCGGCTCGGCGGTTTCTGACTTTAGCCTGCATAAATTAGTTCCGCTTTCAGGTGCTCCGGTGGGCTGGAAAAGGTGGATTCAGTCCTAGGACTGTATCCATCTTTTTCAGCCCACCGGAGCACCTGAAAGCTGAGCTAATTTACACAGGCTAAAGTAAGCAACCGCCAAGCCACGAGGTTCGTGACGAATTACTGTAACTGCGCTCATCTCTAATAATGCAGGGTTTCCAGAATTTATAAGAAAGGTTGCAAGAAAGAATTGATGACCAAAAACAACTTGAACCATGTTGCTTTCAAAATGATCCACAGTGCGGTCCTGGTGAAGAAGGCCCCAGACCCGTTACCAGATCCTGAGGGAGGATTACAGGATCTAAGTTGGTGCAAATTTAACCAATGTAAAATTATGACCTCGGTGGTGGAGAGCATATGCTGCTATGAATTTTCCCAAATAAATTATTTCCAGGAGGATTACGAACGTGTTTGTTTACATCCTGACTTTGAAACTTCAATTCTAACAAAGAGATCACTGAAAATAAACATGGTATTTGTGAACGAGATAACAGAGAGAAAATTGACAAGAGATGACATTTTTTTGATTATTATTATTAAAATTATAATGTTTATTATATTGGTGTAACATTATACTTCTGTTAATTTTTACAAATGTTGTTAGATTTTATGTAACATTTTTGGATAATTTAGAATATTGAAAAGTACAGCTTATAAATAATTAAATATCACTTTATCAATTGACAAAGGCAAATTTATGTCCCTTTTATGTGGCATGGTCCATTCAGAGGGTTATATTTCGTTCTCTGCATTCATACTCAACACAATATATAACTGATAGCCTTTCCTTGGGATAAGAAAAAAGAAAAAAGAAAAAGAAGGGGGGCTCAGCTAAAAATGATGGTGAATGAGGGTGCTTAACCTGCATAAAACATAGGAAAAAAAAAAAAAGTCTCCCCACAGACTTAACATACAGGGTAATGAGGGTATGATAGGAATTCATATAATTTTAGGGAACTTGCAGGTGTGACAGTAGTTCGGTAGTATTAGATACAACCAACAAGAAGATGAAGTATATAGGGTATTTTGCTTCTTGGATGATATTTTGAAGTTCTATGCAAATATATAAATACCGGTATTAGGCAGGGTTAATCTATTAAGCATTAATGAGTTTTGATCACTAGGTACCACGTTGTATAATCTCAAATATGATATACATATATAGGGATATTTTATATATTTATTCATATATATATGTTTTTTCGCACTTTTTAGGTTTTATTTGATAGCGTGATCTATTTGGTTATTTGGGTACAGAGTTTAGCTGCACTTCATGAATTTTCTTAGGGGTTTATTTATTTATTTATGAATTATCAATATGGTGTGTATATATATATATATATATATATATATATATATATATATATGGTAGAGATTTGAGCTGTGTTTTAATTTATTGGATTAATTGTATATGGTATTATAGGTATTCTATACATGCATTTTCTGTTTTCTTTGTGATCATGGGATATATACTTTATACATTGATTGGAGAATTGTGATTTTATTTGTATCAATACACTTACCTTTGTGGTTGAGGATATGGGTGGTTCAGATCATGAATTCTCCACAATGTGATCATATGAAGCATAGAGATACAATGTAATAAACATCACCGGTCATGTGATCCTGTGTAATTGGTCACATGACTCTCTGTTTCTATGGAGACAGTGGCGTTATACTAACCTCACCGGCTGATGCCGACGCAATAGCGTTGTTTCTATGGGAACCTCCGGTCTGTATAACATTGGCTCCATCTTACGGGAGCCCATGTGTCTGTACATGGGGGCCGCCATCTATGTTATTGTTTTAATATATATTTAAATTATAAAATTATAAACAAGGAGGTTGTTTATTATGAAAGAAAAAAGGCAGGCTTTATCCTTCCTGAAATACCCTGAATCCCATGCGGGATGCAGCCTATCAGCATTCATTGACCCCTGTGATGTCACAGCCCTATATAATCGTATAATCGGCAGCCATATTGTGGCTGCTCATTTCATGCAATACACTACAGAGATAGGACGGACTGCGTGTCTCTGTGTGTTACACAGACACGCTGAATTGATTATACTGCAGCGTTCCACTTCCAACTGCTAGTCACATCAGCGTTGTGGGCAGAGAGAAGTGCAGTGCTTGTTGTCACTGAGCAGGATTTTGATGCCAGCCATTAAGCTCCCAGTCACTTCATTCAGCATTTTATCAGAGAGGTGCAGATAGCTTTTCGTTGCCTCATATATCAAGAAGCTGCCTGAACTTCATGAACCTTATCACAGGAGGCAGGAATGTTTTTTCAGCGCAATTTTGTGTATTTTTTCCACAAGAAATCAACTGCTGCTTATACTAGTCTGTAGACAGTATAAAAACCAGTTCACACCATTCTTAACACTCTGTGACAGAGTACAATTTAGTATAAAGAGAAAAAGAGAGAACGGTGCACACCTCGTGCAGGTAAACCAGGATTATATGGTCAGCAATAATTGATGAATACACGGGCCAGCAGGATGGACCCTTACCTTAGAGTGTTATGCTAAGAGCATAACACCTGCAGTCGCTTGTAATGTAGTAGGAAGGTCGCAGCATCCAAGTTCCTCTGGAGTTCCAGCTATGGGGTACAGTAGATCAATGGAGGAGGAGAGCGGATCGAGTAGAGTGTGCTGGGTTAGTGAAATAATACTGTTATTCAGAATAATATGCAGATTACCGGCATCGCTTTTAGAATCACTGCCGCACAGCAGCACAATGACAGAGCCTGGTGGTGGCATCAGTGTCAGGAGACCATATAGTGACTGAATGACAGCGTGGAGGTGTTGGCAGCATGAGGAGACCATTTAGTGGCTGAATGGCACAGCGTTGAGGTGTTGGCAGCATGAGGTCACCATATAGTGGCTCATTGACACAGAATGGACTTGTTGGCAGCATGAGGACACCATATAGTGGCTTGGTGACACAGTGTGGAGGTGTTGGCAGCATGAGGACACCATATAGTGGTTGAATGACACAGCTTGGATGAGGCTGAAGCATGAGGACACCATATAGTGGCTCAATGACACAGAATGGAGGTGTTGGCAGCATGAGGACACCATATAGTGGCTAAATGGCACAGTGTGGAGGTGTTGGCAGCATGAGGACACCATATAGTGGCTGAATGACACAGTGAGGAGGTGTTGGCAGCATGAGGACACCATATAGTGGGTGAATTGCACAGCGTGGAGGTGTTGGCAGCATGAGGACACCATATAGTGGCAGAATGACACAGCGTGGAGGTGTTGGCAGCATGAGGACACCATATAGTGGCTGAATGGCACAGTGTGGAGGTGTTGGCAGCATGAGGACACCATATAGTGGCTGAATGACACAGCTTGGATGAGGCTGAAGCATGAGGACACCATATAGTGGCTCAATGACACAGAATGGAGGTGTTGGCAGCATGAGGACACTATATAGACGCTAAATGGCACAGTGTGGAGGTGTTGGAAGCTTGAGGACACCATATAGTGGCTGAATGACACAGAATTGAGGTGTTTGCAGCATGAGGACACCATATAGTGGCTGAATGGCACAGTGAGGAGGTGTTGGCAGCATGAGGACACCATATAGTGGCTGAATGGCACAGTGAGGAGGTGTTGGCAGCATGAGGACACCATATAGTGGGTGAATGGCACAGTGTGGAGGTGTTGGCAGCATGAGGACACCATATAGAGGCAGAATGACACAGCATGGAGGTGTTGTCAGCATGAGGACACCATATAGTGGCTGAATGGCACAGCGTGGAGGTGTTGGCAGCAAGAGGATACGATTTAGTGGCTGAATGGCACAGCGTGGAGTTGGCTGATGCACTAGTACATTACACACCAGGGCTTCACAATACCCCCCAAAAAACAAGACATTGAGAAATTTTTCACAAAGATTTCTCATAGGTAGCACCCGCTATCCAAAAATTAGAAATTTCCAGAACCAGGCCCCACCCCTGCGGCATCAGTAACCCATATATTGCCTGAATGACACAGCCTGGAGTTGGCTGATGCAAGAGTACACACCAGGGATTCACAATTCCCACCAAAAAACAACACAATTAGAAATTTATGACCAAGATTTCTCATAGGTAGCACCCGCCATCCAAAAAAATTGAAATTCACAGACCCAGACCCCACCACAGCGGCATCAGTAACCCATATATTGGCCCAAGGACACAGCCTGGAGTTGGCTGATGCAACAGTACACACCAGGGCTTCACAATCCCCCCCAAAAAAACAAGACCTTGAGAAATGTTTCACAAAGATTTCTCATAGGTTGCACCCGCTATCCCAAATGTTGAAATTCACAGACCCAGTCCCACCTCTGCAGCATCAGTAACCCATATATTGCATGAAGGACAAAGCCTGGAGTTGGCTGATTCAAGAGTACACACCAAGGCTTCACAACTCCCCCCCAAGAACAACATAATGATAATTTTTTGACAAAGATTTAAAAATTTGTTGTGATAAAAACAATCTCAAATGAACGAGTTGATGAGGCCCAAAAATTAAGGACGGTGGACCACCAAAAATCATAATTTTTACCAAAAAGGATGAAGAAGCAGAATTAATCCCTCTTTGTATTTTCTTAGTAAAATTTTACGTAATAAATCACACGCAACAAGCGTTCCGTTGTGTAATGGTTATCCTTCTGGAAATTTCTAATTTATTACCCTGTTTCCCCAAATGTAGGACATCCTCGGAAGATAAAACGTACTATACCATACCAGGACAAGCTGGCTTGCAATGGCATCTTGCACTTTACCCTTTATTCTGAAACGTGCATCCCTGCAAAAAAGTTTCCAGAGAAGGTTTGATGCCCGTCAGAAGATTGGCATGACAGATGCCCGTCTGAAGCTAGGCATGAAGGATGCCCGCGAGAAAAAGGTCGCCAAAGATGCACGTTTCAGAATAAAGGGTAAAGTGCAAGATGCCCGAGAGATGTTGAATTCTAAAAAGCAGCAGGTGGGTTTTTCAATAAAACCGCCAAAATTGATGGACGCCCGGGAAAATATCAGCCTGAAGTTGAGCGCACCGGCCATCACTATGAACTCCGCCATGGCTCAATGGTCCCCATCCATAAACATTACCAAGACTCCCAGATTTCACAGCAGAAAACCATTACCCCAAGTCTTAGTAACAGCGTTAAGGGAATGCAAATAAATGTTGTCAACCATCAACTGAATGGCACAGCGTGGAGGTGTTGGCAGCATGAGGACACCATATAGTGGCTGAATGGCACAGCGTGGAGGTGTTGGCAGCATGAGGACACCATATAGTGGCTGAATGGCACAGCGTGGAGTTGGCTGATGCACGAGTACACTAGACACCAGGGCTTCACAATCCCCACCAAAAAACAACACAAAATGAGAAATGTTTGACAAAGATTTCTCATAGGTAGCACCCGCTATCCAAAAATGTTAAATTCCCAGACCCAGGCCCCACCTCTGCGGCATCAGGAACCCATATATTGCCTGAAGGACATAGCCTGGGGTTGGCTGATGCACCAGTACACACAGGGCTTCACAATCTACCCCAAAATCAACAAAATTGTATAAATTTTTTAATAAAATGTAAACCTTTGTGTAAGAACAAGCGCATATCCAACATTTCAGAAGACTCTATAATGCAGGACGGTGGACCACCCAAAGACTTTCTTCTAAAAAATAATAAACCACGCAATGTTTGAAATTATTTTAAAAAAAATGATTACATATGTGTGTAAGCGCATCTGTCTCCAAAAGTTCAGATCACCAAAGGATTTTTTTCGCCAAAAATTATTAAGCAGAGTTAATTCCTCTCCGGATTTTTTTTTATTTTTATTTTCATTAAAAAATCACATGCAACAAGAGTTCCGTTGTCTAACAGTTAGCATTCTGCAAATTTCAATTTTATTACTGATAAAATTATCAGTAAATTTAGCAATAACACTACCCAAGAGTGTTTAATTACCCCATACATTGCACCAGGAACAGTCAGGAGTAGGCCTCAGCAGTACCCAAGAGGCTTTAATAACCCCTTACCTTGCCCGATCAATTGCGAGATCGAGCAATAACAGGTGTGTTATGGCCTCAGATGTCCTGGGCCACACTAGCGCTCCACTGAACGGATTAGTGTGTCTCTATCTTTCAAGGACAGGTGCGTGTTACATGCTGAAACCAGTTCGTGATAGGGATCTGGGATTGCAATTATTTACCCTTAAAACGAGGAATTACAAGTAAGTGAGGGTCATAAGCTCGCGTTGATTAAGTCCCTGCCCTTTGTACACACCGCCCGTCGATACAACCGATTGGATTGGTTAGTGAGGTCCTCTGATTGGCCCAGGCGGGGTAGGAGAAGGCCCTGGCTGAGCGCCGAGAATTTAGCGATCATTGTTGAAATTTGCATTAAGCATGTATTTAGCTCCTGCTAAACATCCAAAATTTTAAGGCCCAAGGCAAGAGCCACCAGGGAGGCAAGTAGTTTGTGAAAGACACAGAATGAGTCTGGAGCAGTCATTCACAGTACCCAAGAGGGTTTCAAAACCCCTTACATTTAAAGAGCAATGTTTACATTTGCATTAAGCATGTATATAGCTACTGCTAAACATCCAAAAATGTAAGGCCTAAGACCAGAGGCACCAGGGAGGCAATATGTTTGTGAAAGACACAGAATGAGTCTGTAGCAGTTATTCGCAGTACCCAAGAGGGTTTCATAACCCCTTACATTTAAAGATCAATGTTTACATTTCCATTAAGCATGTATTTAGCTACTGCTAAACTTAAAAAAATTACAGGCCCAAGGCCAGAAGCATCAGTTTCCCCCATATTAGGAGCATAGTTGTCCCCCAGATTAGAAGCATAGATGTCCCCCAGATTAGAAGCACAGTTGTCCCCCAGATTAGGAGCATAGTTGTCCCCCAGATTAGAAGCATAGTTGTCCCCCAAATTAGGCAGCATAGATGTCCCCTAGATTAGGAGCATAATTGTCCCCCAGATTAGGCAGCATAGGTGTCCCCCAGATTAGGAGCATAATTGTCCCCCAGATTAGGCTGCATAGATGTCCACCAGATTAGGAGCATAGTTGTCCCCCAGATTAGGAGCATAGTTGTCCCCCAGATTAGGTAGCATAGTTGTCCCCCTATCAACACGGGCAGGTCAGAGCCAATCAAAGGGCCGTATGTGGCAAGCGGTCAGTAAAATGCCCAGGTCTGCCCCAGAGGGTATCATAACCAATCATAATAGAGAAAATTTTGTTGTAGGAGCATGGTCAATCTACTCAGACCCATCTGTCATTGGTGGCTGGAAATCCTGGCTGATCCATCCCTGATTCATCTTGACAAACATCCGTTTCTCCACATTTTTAGTGGACAGACGAGTTCGCCTTGGGGTGACTCTTGCCCCGGCCGCACTAAACACCCGCTCTGATGGCACTGGCCGGGCAGGACAACTTTTCCAGGGCAAACTCTGCTAGTTGTGGCCATAAATCAAGTTTGCCTGCCCAGAAGTCCAGCGGATCTTCAATGGTTGTTGGCATGGCCATGTCAAGGTATGCCACCACCTGCTGGTTCAGGTCCTGCTCCATGTCTACCTGCTGCTGATGAGTTGCTTCACTCTGCGGGTGAAGAAAGCTACTCATCAGCGACTGTAGACTCAGGCTGCTGCTGATTGAGCTGGTACTGCTCCTCCCACCCCTCCCCAGCAGCCATGGCAGTGGAAGGTGAGTGCAGAGGGCCCCCCGAGTCAGACCTGCGAGTGGATGGACAATGTGGCCAATAGGCATCAGCCAACTGACTATGTAGAATCTCTCTGTAGTAGGTCAGTTTGTCCTCCCTCTCAGTGGGTGTAAAAAAGGCCCCCATTTGGGGATGGTAGCGAGGGTCTAATAAGGTGGAGATCCAGAAGTCATCCCGCTGATTAATTTTGACAATTCGGGGGTCACTACACAAGCAACTGAGCATGCATCGTGCCATTTGCGCCAGTGACTAGAAGGGACTACCTCCCTCCATCTCCCCTGCATACTGCCACGGTGTGCCTGGCTCCTCTGTCTCAACTTCCTCATAACCCTCCAGCTCCTCTGGCTTCTCCTGCTCCTCCTCTCCTGTCGGAAGACTAGAAATACCGGCCATCTCATCCAACCTAAACTGTGCTCCGCTCTGCCCCTCATCATCCTCCTCCTCCAGTTCAGCCTCCACAGGGCTCATGTAGCCTTGAGATGTAGGTGCAACGTCTCCATTGCTGTGACCAGCCATGGTTTCAATCATTTGTTGTAGGAAATGTAGGAGTGGAAATACGTCGTTCATGGTGTAATCCAGGCGACTCACAAATAATGTGGCTTCCTCAAAGGGCCTCAGCAAACAGCAGGTGTCACGTATGAGCTGCCACTGGTTCACATTGAAGTTACACAGGAAAGTACTCCTATCTGCTTGGATAATCAAGAAATCGGTGATGGCTTTTCTTTGTTCGTATAGTCTGTCCAACATATGGAGGGTGGAATTCCAACGTGTGGCAACGTCACAAATACGACTAAGGTGTGGGATACCGTTCTGACGCTGCAGCTCAAGGAAGGTGTGCTTGGCGGTGTACGAGGGGCTGAAGTGCATGTACAGTTTCCTTGCCATTTTCAGGATGTTTTGCGAATGGGGTGAAGACTTGAGGAAGTGCTTGACAACCAGATTCAACACGTGTGCCATGCAGGGCGCATGTTTCATACTTCCTTGTCGCAGCGCGGACACGATGTTCTTCCCGTTGTCTGTCACTATGGTTCCCATTTCCAGATTTTGTGGAGTAAGCCATACTCGGATTACTTTACAAATGAACTTAGCAGTTCCTCCCCTGTGGGACTCCATTCGCCAAGGCAAACCATGTGAAGAACAGCTTGACACTGCCGTGCCTACACACATGGTACGATGAATGGCCACCGAGATTTGGACGTGCAGTGGAGGCCGAGGACACGGTGGAGCATGAGGAGGCGGCGTCGCACACTGACACAGGACCAACTGCCTGGGAGCGAGAGCGTGGGGGAGGTAGCGGTGTGACCTGTCCAAGTTGCTGTTATGGCTGTGCAGAAACCACATTTACCCAGTGAGCTGTAAAAGACAAGTATTGTCCCTGCCCGTAGTTACAGCTCCACACGTCTGCGCTGCCGTCCACTTTTGAACACACCGACAGGCTCAAAGACTGGCCCACCTTCTCTTGTACAAACATATGCAGGGCTGGTACTGCCTTCTTCGCAAAGAAATGACGGCTTGGGACTCTCCACCTTGGCTCGGCACAAACCATCAATTCTCTGAAAGGGGCAGAGTCCACCACTTGAAAAGGGAGGGACTGCAACACCAGCAACTTGGACAGGAGCACATTCAACTTCTGCGCCGTTGGATGAGTGGGCGCATACTGTTGTCTCTTGGACATGGCTTCGCCGATGAATTGTTGGCGGAATGGCTGACTAAAAGCGGTAGAAGCAGGAGCGGCAGAAGGAGGGTTTGACACACAGCTCCCTTCAGCTGAGGTGGTGGAGCCTTGGCTGGATGAAGGAGGGAGCGGATGGCAACTGGGTGATGCAGCAGGCTGGACCACTTCATCGGAGCCACGGTTCTCCCAGGCCGCTTTATGGTGGCGAAGCATGTGTTGACGCAGGGCCTTGGTGCCGACATTGGGACCCTGGCCACGCTTCACCTTCTGCCGACAGATCTTGCATGTGGCTATGTGAACCTCCTCCGGATGCCTTATGAAAAACTTCCACACCGCCGAGTAGCTGATTTTCCCACCCGCAGTCCGCACTAATTGACTGCTACTGGTGCCGTCTCCAGGAACCCCTGTTCCACTACCTCCCGGAAAGGTAGGCTGCCGCGAAGCAAGTGATCTCCCCCGGGCACGTTTGGCTCCTGAATTTCCACTACTGCCACCACGCTGACTGCCAACCGTGCTACCGCCTTGCTGCCTCAAGGGCAACCTGCAACTCTCTTCTCCTGATGATGATGAAGCCCCTTCTGCACCCGGCTCCCAATTGCGATCGGCTTTATCATCATCAACAGTTGTGTGCACGTCACTGATGTCCTCCTCAGGTTCCCCAACAGTGTCTGCTTCAGGACCCTGAACCCTTGCAACACCGCTTCCCACGTCACTCTCCGCATCACTACTTGGCCGACTAGCGGAGCAAGCGGCGCATGTCTCCTCCCCTTCTTGGTTGTCCAGTAGCTGCTGACTGTCCTCTATTGGATCGTCCTCAGTAAATAGTGGAGCTGAACCCACAGCATAAGATACTTCTTTAGGAGAGGGAACAGCATAGGACAAAGGCAATGGGAGGACACAGACTGCTCCCGGGCCATGCCAACTGAGGGTTGTGTCTGAGGATCCCACCGACTGTTGACTGGGGGTGTCAGATGTCACTTGTGATGATGTGGATGAGCTTGTTAACCAATCGAGTATGGCAGATGGGTTGCTGGTGGAGACACGACCGTTGGCTGATAATGGGAGCTCAGGCCTCTCAATGCGACTCTAGCTGCCACTCGCCCCAAGTCTGCTGCCAACTCTGCCTGAAGTATTTAGGCCTCTGCCACTCCTCTGTGCACGTCCTGACACTTCTCTGCCTGACATACTTAGTGCGTTTATAAGGGTATTACAATACGCTACACTACTCTTTAAACAGTATTTGTCTAGAACAGCAGCAGGTGATTACTTACGGCTGTCCCTGAACAGTATGTAGGCCCTTGACAGATTAACAGGTACTAGATGGTACAATACTTGGATGTACGTATGCGGCATGCACTGATGAGGGCAGTAATATGTCTAACTATTAGCAGAAAAAACTCTGTATTTTTGTAAAACGCCAGCCGGTGGATACTATTGTTTGGACTTTGACGGTATGGAGCACCTTGACAGCTTAACAGGTACTAAATGGTACAATACTTGGATGTACCTATGCGGTATGCACTGATGAGGGCAGTAATATGCCTAACTATTAGCAGAAAAAAAATCTGTATTTTTGTAAAACACCAGCCGGTGGATACTATTGTTTGGACTTTGACGGTATGGAGCACCTTGACAGCTTAACAGGTACTAAATGGTACAATACTTGGATGTACCTATGCAGTATGCACTGATGAGGGCCTATTAGCAGAAAAAAACTCTGTATTTTTGTAATACACCAGCCGGTGGATACTATTGTTTGGACTTTGACGGTATGGAGCACCTTGACAGCTTAACAAGTACTAAATGGTACAATACTTGCATGTACCTATGCGGTATGCACTGATGAGGGCAGTTATATATGCGTAACTATATGCAGAAAAAACTGCTAAAAAAAAAAACAGCCGGTGAATAGTATTTTTTGGACTTGCACAGTATGTAGCCAGCCCCTTGACAGATTAACAGGTACAACATGGTGCAAATGCACTACAGTCCACTGAACAATCACGTATTTCTGAACAGCAGCAGGACCCAACAGTGCAGCACCACAAAAATAAAATCCAGGGATTAAACCCTAAATTGCACTCTGTCACACAATTCTGAGCAGCAGAAGTTGTGTGGAGCAAATAAAAAAAACTCAATTGGGCTGAACAATGAGGGGATAAGATGCTTCAGAAGGTTAAGGCAACTTGGAGATCTGTATGAGGCAGCTGACAGCTATCTGCCCCTCTCTGCTGCAATGATCAATAACGTGAATAGGAGTTTTAGCAATCAATGATCCTTCTCAGTGTAACAGCACAGCTCTCTGCACTCCTGCCTTTCCCTAATGGTGATGTGAGTAGCAGTTGCAGTGTAACTGTCAGGATTCGGCAGAATGTGGTGGATCCTTTGTGTCAGTGAGGGATTGGCGAGGACCGGTTCTAAGTTGCTACTGGTTTTCACCAGAGCCTGCCGCAAAGCGGGATGGTCTTGCTGCGGCGGTAACAACCAGGTCGTGTCCACCGGTAGCGGCTCAACCTCACTGACTGCTGAGACTGGCGTGGTACAGGAGGACTAGACAGAGGCGAGGTCAGACGTAGCAGAAGGTCAGGGCAGGCAGCAATGGTTCGTAGTCAAGGGCAACGGCAGAAGGTCTGGAAACACTGGTAATGGCACACACAAAAACGCTTTCACTAGGCACAAGGCAATAAGATCTGGCAGGGACAGGAAGGGGAAGTGGGTATTTATGTGTGGAGGTGATTGACAACTGATTGGGCCAGGCACCAATTAGTGGTGCACTGGCCCTTTAAATTTCAGAGAGCCGGGGTGCACGCGCCCTAGAGAACTGGGCCGCGCGCGCCGGGACGTGACAGCCAGGGAACGGGACAGTTGAGAGGATTGGGATGCGACCCGCGGGCGGGCGTGTCCCGCTACGCGGATCGCATCCCCGCCGGCAGTCGCAGTGCAGCGCTCCCGGTCAGTGGGTCTGATCGGGGCGCTGCAGACAGGAGAACGCCGCGAGTGCTCCGTGGAGGAGCAGGGACCCGGAGCACTCGGCGTAACAGTACCCCCCCCCCCCCCTTAGGTCTCCCCCTCTTTTTTGGAGCCCAGTAATCTGCGGACAAGCTCTTTGTCATATGGCATTGGAACAACATTGGAAATTCCCAAAGCCTCACCATAGGAAGGGGCAGAAACAGCCGGTTTGGCAGGGACACTGGTGGCTGGCATACCGAAGGTAGGGACAGGAGCAGGGGAGATCGGAGACTCTGGAGGCAAGATGTGCTGAGGAAAAACTTCGGCTTGCTTTACAAAGAAATCAGAATAGTCCAGACAGACCTCGGGAAGGCCAGGCAAAGGTGTGGCAATGGAGACTTGGCAAGAAGGAACCGAGTGAAGACAACGCTTGTGGCAAGAAGATCCCCAACTTTTAATGTCCCCAGTGGCCCAGTCGAGACTAGGCGAGTGACGTTGGAGCCAAGGCAAGCCCAGAAGAATTTCAGAGGTGCAGTTAGGCAGAACGAAAAATTCTATTTTTTCGTGGTGAAGTCCAATGCTCATGGGCAGGGGTTCAGTGCGGTAGCGCACAGTGCAGTCCAATCTCTCTCCGTTTACTGAAGAGATAAAGAGCGGCTTGAAGAGACGGGTTACTGGAATACTGAACCTATTGACAAAAGAGTCCTGAATTAAATTTCCTGCTGAACCAGAGTCCAGAAAGGCCACAGCGGAGAAGGAAGTCTTAGTACTTGCGGGTAGAGAAATCCGTACTGGTGTAGTAAAACATGGAGAAGATGAGTTTACACCAAGTGATGCCAATCCCACATGAACAGGGTGCGTGCGTGCGTTTCTCTGACACAGAGGACGAATAGGGCAGTCCACCAGGAAATTTTCGGTAGGGGCACAGTACAGGCATAAATTTTCATTTCTGCAACGAGACCTCTCATCTTGGGTCAGGCGAGACCGATCCACTTGCATAGCCTCCTCGGTGCGAGGCACAGGAGTAGATTGCAGAGGATTCTGGAAGAGAGGTACCCAGTGATCAAGGTCCTTTTCTTGGCGGAGCTCCTGACGTCTTTCAGAAAAACGCATATCAATGCGGGTGGCCAACTGGATAAGTTCAGACAGGGTAGCAGGAATTTCTCGTGCGGCCAGCACATCTTTGATGTGACTGGATAAGCCTTTTTTGAAGGTCGCGCAGAGGGCCTCATTATTCCAGGATAGCTCAGAGGCGAGGGTGCGGAACTGGATAGCGTACTCGCCCACAGAAGAACTTCCTTGGACAAGGTTCAATAGGGCTGTCTCGGCTGAAGAAGCCCAAGCTGGATCCTCAAAGACGCTGCGTACTTCAAAGAAGAAGGACTGGATAGTAGCAGTGGCAGGATTGTTGCGATCCCAAAGCGGTGTGGCCCAGGACAAGGCCTTTCCAGATAGCAGGCTGACCACGAACGCCACCTCAGACCGTTCTGTAGGGAATTGGTCTGACATCATCTCCAGGTGCAGGGAACAATGGGACAGGAACCCACGGCACAATTTAGAGTTCCCATCAAACTTGTCAGGTAGGGACAAGTGGAGACTGGAAGTGGCAACTTGCTGCGGAGGAGAAGCAGGAGCTACCGGCGGAGATGGTTGCTGCTGTAGAGGCAGAACTACTGTAGAATGGCGGTCAACTGTGACAGCTGTTGTCCTTGTTGGGCGACCACGGTGGCGAGGTCAGCGAGACTTGGCAGCGGCACCTCAGTGGGATCCATGGCCGGATCTACTGTCAGGATTCGGCAGGCTGGTGGTGGATCCTCTGTGTCAGTGAGGGATTGGCGTGGACCGTACTGGAGGACCGGTTCTAAGTTGCTACTGGTTTTCACCAGAGCCCGCCGCAAAGCGGGATGGTCTTGCTGCGGTGGTAGCAACCAGGTCGTGTTCACCGGTAGCGGCTCAACCTCACTGACTGCTGAGACTGGGGTGGTACAGGAGGACTAGACAGAGGCGAGGTCAGACGTAGCAGAAGGTTAGGGCAGGCGGCAATGGTTTGTAGTCAAGGGCAACGGCAGAAGGTCTGGAAACACTGGTAATGGCACACTCAAAAAACGCTTTCACTAGGCACAAGGCAACAAGATCCAACAGGGACAGGAAGGGGAAGTGGGTATTTATAGTGTGGAGGTGATTGACAACTGATTGGGCCAGGCACCAATTAGGGGTGCACTGGCCCTTTAAATTTCAGAGAGCTGGCGTGCGCGCGCCCTAGAGAACAGGGCCGCGCGTGCCGGGACGTGACAGCCGGGGAACGGGACAGGTGAGAGGATTGGGATGCGACCCGCGTGCGGGCGCGTCCCGCTACACGGATCACCTCCCCGCCGGCAGTCGCAGTGCAGCGCTCCCGGTCAGCGCTCGGCGTAACAGTAACGCTGTGGTATGAGCTATTCACACACACGCAGTCCCGTCCTCTCCATCTGTGTGCATAGATGAAATGAGGAGAGGAAAGATGGCTGCCGATTATATAGGGGCTGTGACATCACAGGGGTCAGTGAACACTGATAGGCTGCATCTCACATGTGATTCAGGGTCAGCCCACCTACCTTCATTCCTGCTGCTGTTTCCCGCCCTCCCATAATCTCCTGCTACATGTACTCACATGTGGATCCACCATCTTAGGTCCCCAATAGCCTGGAGCACTGTAAAATGGAGTTTAATGAAGCGATTCGTGCGATAAAATCGCGACGATATTCGTATTCGTTGCAAATCAAATTTTTCATGAAATTCGTAACGAATTTGGGTTTGTCAACTTCGATTCGCTCATCTCTAGTAGTGATCAGATTTGAAGTAAATTTGTTATAACCAGTAAGTGTTGTTGGTTGTTTTTTTTCCGTGATGACAAAGTCAGTCTGAGACAATTTTTCTGTTTGGTTGTATCCATCATTGAGTACATGTTCTGCATAGTGTTTTTGGCAGAAACCGATCGTGAAGTATATGGGATTGTAGTTTGAATTGTTCTTGATCTGTACAATTTTTTCTGATCCTTTTATATTGACTTTATGTTTAGTAACCATTTTTTATAATGGGCACTATGGAAGTCGAGATAACTGTTTGTATCTACTTTCTTGAAGAATGTGGATGTGATAAGGGCAGATGTATTATGTGAGATATGAATGTCCAAGAAGTCGACGCTATTTCTGCTTGATGATAGGGTGAAACGTATACCCCATGAGTTACTATTGAGACGGTGTAGGAAATCAGCAATTTTGTCTGCGGGACCTTTCCACACAGAGAACAAGCCATCTATATAACGAAAATAGACAGCAATATGTTCTATATAGATAGTGTTATTCCAAATGTGATGGGACTCGAAGGCCCTTATAAATATATTAGCATATACTGGGGAAACCTTCGAGCCCATCGCTGTACCGAGTCTCTGATGGTAAACAGTACCATTGTAGGTGAAATAGTTATGTAAAATGAAAGATTGACAAGAAATTCCCGGTGGGCCGCAGCAATTGATTGATCTTTTTGAAGGGCTTCAGAGACACACTTAATACCAAGGTTGTGTTGCATATTCGAATAAAGCTAGGTGAAATCAAATGTGATAAAGATGTATTCAGGTTTCCATTGTAATGGAAGAAGATGATCGATTAATTGGGTAGAGTCCCTGAGATAACTACGAAGACTGGTGACATATGGTTGAAGAAATAGATCCAGATAATGTGCTAAATTGCTATTGGTAACATTGGTGCAAGCAATAATCGGGCGCCCACGTGGTCGGGTAACAGACTTATGAATTTTCGGTAACTGATAGAAGTATGGCTTGTTGTGATTAGTTTGGAGAATGCATTGTTGTTCATTCTTAGACAGAATCTTCTCTTCTGTGGCAGAGTTGATCAAAAATGCTAGGTCTTTTTTCATTTTTTTCAAAATGTTCGATTTTAATAATCGTATAATAATCTGAATCTGATAGAATGCGTAAGCATTCTTGATCGTATTGGTCATAGTCAAGGATGACTAGACCACCGCCTTTTTCAGCTGGTCTAATCACAAATTGAGTATTTTCACGTAGATTTTTCAAGGCCATACATTCATTTTTTGTAAGATTGAAGATACGTCTCAAGAATTTGATTAACCCTCTCCACTTGACCGTTGAATTGACGGTGATAGGCCTAAGAGAAGTCCAGACTGATGTCCAGATGGTTACAAAGGGCTTGCCAGAACTTAGAGACAAACTGCATGCCACGATCCGAAACGATACGCTGAGGAAGATCATGTAAACAAAAGACATGCAACAAGAAGTACTTCCCCAGCTGTGGGGCAGAAGGAAGACCTGGTAGAGGCATAAAACAAGCCCTCTTGGAAAACCGATCTACAATGACCCAAATGACAGTGTTATTATGAGATGGTGGCAAATCGGTGATGAAATCCTTGGTGATATAGGACCAGGGAGTCTTTGGAATGGGTAAAGGCTGTAAGAGTCCTGCAGGTCTCAGTCGAGGAGGCACAAGTTTCACAGGTACAAACAAATGAACGAACAGGCCTGCAGAGTAGAAGTAGAGTCTTGCGTATACCAGGATGACCTGCTGTCAATGAAGAATTACCCCATTTCAGTACCTTGCGTCTCAACCTGCCAGACAAAAAGGATTTTCCTGGAGGAACTTGCTGAGTTTCAGCAGGAGCGGCAGGAATCTAACTGTCAGAAGGAATAATATGCCTAGGCATGGAGTCCAAACCGATGACATCCAAGGACCTGGAGAGAGCATCTGCCCTGATGTTCTTAACTGCCGGACGGAAATTGATGAAGTTGAACCTAGAAAAAAACAGTGACCACCTTTCCTGGCAGGGGTTCAAACGCTGAGCAGACTAAAGGTATAGAAGATTCTTATGGTCGGAGTGGATGCTGACCTGATGAGAAGAACCTTCCAATAAAAGTCGCCAATAAATGTTTGAACTACAATGCTCTGAAGAGAAGGAGCGCCAATGGGCTTTAGGAGAGAGAGAAAGTGTCCGAATTTGAAGGCCATGTGTGTTTACAAAGCTCCCATAGTTCCCGAACAGTTGACCCCCACATGTGACCCCATTTTGGAATCTACACCCCTCATAGAATTTAATAACGGGTGCAGTGAGCATTTAAAACAACTGTTCCAAAGATCTGTCAAACGCCAGTAGGGTGTAAATGCTCACTGCACCCCTTATCAAATTCTGTGAGGGGTGTAGTTTCCAAAATGGGGTCACATGTGGGAGGTCCCCTGTTCTGGCACCACGGGGGGGGGCTTTGTAAACGTACATGACCCTCTACTTCCATTCTAACCAAATTCTCTCTCCAAAAGCTCAATGGCGCTCCTTCTCTTCTGAGCATTGTAGTTCACCCGCAGAGTACTTTACATCCACATATGGGGTATTTCCATACTCAGAAGAAATGGGGTTACAAATTTTGGGTGGCTTTTTCTCTTATTACCCCTTGTGAAAATGAAACATTTGGGGTAACACCAGCATTTTAGTAAAAAAAATCAAATTTTTCATTTTCACGTCCAACTTTAGCGGAAATTTGTCAAACACCTGCGGGGTGTTAAGGCTCACTGTACCCCTTGTTACGTTCCTTGAGGGGTATAGTTTCCAAAATAGTATGTCATGTGGTTTTTTTTTATGCCATGTGGGTTTTGCACAGTCCAGATTTTTTCCATTAACAGAGGAGATGAACACTTGTGGACCAAAGAAGCATCAATAAAGTCACCTGCTGATCCAGAATCCAAAAATACTTTAGCACTGAAGGAAGATTTGGCCGAATCGAAGACGTGTACTGAAATAGAGACAATCAATGTAGTAGAAGCAAAGGAGCCTGGCACTAGTAGTTTTGAGCTGGAAAGGTATGTATATGTTCCTATAAATGTGGAATCAGCGTAGGAAGCAATGTGCCTGCTGCGGGTGGTGCTCACACTGTGCGATTCAGTCCATATGAAAATAACACAAGAAGAGAGATGAATAGGAGCAACTCACCCAAGACATATCTCTTCTTGTGTTATTTTCACGTGTACTGAAATAGTTAAGCGTGGAGAAGTAGTATTCACACCCAGGGACGCCTCTCCCATGTACCCTAGGTGCATTTCCGGGACGCTGTGGGCAAACTGTACTGTCCTTGAGGAAGTGCTCTGGGTTAGCACAATACAAGCACACATTCTCACTGCATCGTCGTGACCTCTCCTGTTGCGTAAGATGAGAACAATCCACGTGCATAGCCTCTTCGGCAAGAGGCGCAGGGAACTGAAGAGGTGGACATTTAAACACGGGTGCCAGGCGAGTATAACTCTGCGTTCGGGCTGGTACCCTCTCTTAGCGCAGATCCTCCTCTCACTCAGCAAAACACACATCAATGCGCATGGCCAAGTGGATAAGTTCAGTCAAAGACATTGCGAAATTCTGCCAAGGAAGCCAACAAATTGGAGGATACCGGATCACCACGGTCCCAAAGGGGTGTAGCCCAGGCCAGGGCATTTCTGGACAGTAGACTAATGACAAAGGCCACCTTCGCACGTTCTGTCGGAAACTGTTCAGACATAAGCTCCAAGTGAATGGAGCACTGTGTGACGAAGCCTCTGCATGACTTGGAATCACCTTCATACTTAAAAGGTAAAGACAGACGTAGCTGGGAGCCAGAAGACACTGTAGGGACTGGTGGTGGGAGTGGGCCAGGTTGGGGTACCTGCTTCTGTTGTTGCAAGGCCAATAACTGTTGCTTCATAGCAGACAGGTAAGTGGTTTCATCTCAATAACCATAAATCTTTGATACGCATGGGAAAAACTGGAGTTGCCAGTATCCAGACATTTTTTAGAATACCATCATGTTGTTTACGTTAAGATTTGCTATTGTTCATCATGTTCTACAGTTAAGGAGGGGTGGGAATAGAGAGAAGATTTTAAAGCAACATGAAACCATGTGGATTAAGAAGTTGAATATGCTTCAACCCCATGGTTTGAATGCTGATTTACCATTTAAGTATTTCTCTGAGTTCCCTTGCCTTAGTTTTTTACTTAATTGAAGTCTAGTATCTAGATTGGTAGTACTGTTTTTTTTCCCCAAAAATGTTTTTACAGTAGATATATTTATCTCACAATCGGTGACTCTTTTTCACTTGTTAATTATACATTTTTTTTTCCTTTTTCTCAAGAGATGCCACATCTAGTTGTGGCCATTCACTAACGTCTGTTCCTGCTAAATGTGAACGACCATTAGGAATGCTGAAGAGTTTTTTCATATGCTATCACTATGATGCGGCCTGTAACTTGTTAAGGGTGAGCTGATCTTGAGCTTTAACCACTTTGGGACCAAGGGCGTACAGGTATGCCTCGACGCCCTGGTATTTAACCTCTTAAGGACCCAGGACGTACGGGGACGTCCCCGCACCCTGGGCTTTAAGGACCCAGGACGTCCCCGGACGTCCTGGCGTTTTCCGGTCTCTGCCGCGTGCCGGGCAGAGATCGGAACTGGATGCCTGCTGAAATGCTTCAGCAGGCATCCAGGGCAAACGCCGAGGGGGGCCATGTAGGAAATCGCCCTTGCGATCTGCGGCGAAACCGGGCTGATCGGGTCCTTGGGACCCGACTGCCCGGTAATTTTGCATGATCCCGGCTGTCACAGACAGCCAGGACCATGCTAAAGAATAGGAGCGAGGTGGCAAGCCTGCCACCTCCTCCTATTCCCTGCGATTCTTCGGTTAGTTAACCGACCAATCGCAGGAGGGGGGGCGGTTACTTCCTCCTGTCCTGCCTGGCCCCTGAAAGTCCGGAGAGGACGGGAGGAAGACTGGAGGACGCGGCGGGGGACGGGGGAGTGCTGGGGCCCGGCCCCGGTACTTACCTCGTCCCTTAAGACCCGGATCCCGGCGATGAAGATGGTGGCGGCGACAGGTGAGTAGATCTTCAGCCGCGGTCGGGCCCTTTACAGCAATGCACGTCGCCGTAAAGCGACATGCATTGCTGTAATTGGACCGTGTAAACTACAACTCCCAGCATGCCGAGACAGCCCTTGGCATCTGGGCATGCTAGGAGTTGCAGTTTTGCAACATCTGGAGGTCCACAGTTTGGAGACCACTGTGCCCTTCCAGATGTTGCAAAACTACACATCCTCAGCATGCCCTTACTGTCCAGGCATGCTGGGAGTTGTAGTTCTGTAACATCTGGCCCTTCAGATGTTGCAGAACTACAACTCCCAGCATGCCTGGACAGTTTTGGCATACTGGGAGTTGTAGTTTTGCAACATCTGGAAGGGCACAGATTGGGAACCACTGTATTAGTGGTCTACAAACTGTAGTCCTCCAGATGTTGCAAAACTACAACTCCAAGCATGCTGGGAGTTGTAGTTCGGCAACATCTGGCTCTAAAGATGTTGCCGAACTACTACTCCCAGCATGCCTGAGAATGTTTGGGAGTTGTGGTTTTGCAACAGCTGGAGGCATACTGGTTGGGAAACATTGTCTGTTTCCTAACTCAGTGTTTCCCAACCCGTGTGCCTCCAGCTGTTGCAAAACTATAACTACCAGCATGCACTGAGACTGTGCATGCTGGGAGTTGTAGTTTTGCAACAGCTGGAGGTCCCCCCCTGTGAATGTACAGGGTACATTCACATGGGCAGGGGGCTTACAGTGAGTATCAGGCTGCAAGTTTGCAATGCAGCAAATTTTGCGCGGCAGCTCAAACTCGCAGCAGGAAACTCGCTGTAATCCCCGGCCCGTGTGACTGTACCCTAAAAACACTACACTACACTAACACAAAATAAAATAAAAAGTAAAAACACTACATAAACACATACCCCTACACAGCCCCCCTCCCCAATAAAAATGAAAAACGTCTGGTACGCCACTCTTTCCAAAATGGAGCCTCCAGCTGTTGCAAAACAACAACTCCCAGTATTGCCGGACAGCCGTTGACTGTCCAGGCATGCTGGGAGTTTTGCAACAGCTGGAGGCACCCTGTTTGGGAATCACTGGCGTAGAATACCCCTATGTCCACCCCTATGCAAATCCCTAATTCAGGCCTCAAATGCACATGGCGCTCTCAATTCGGAGCTCTGTCGTATTTCAAGGCAACAGTTTAGGGTCACATATGGGGTATCGCCGTACTCGGGAGAAATTGCCTAACAAATCTTGGGGGTCTTTTTCTCCTTTCACCCCTTATGAAAAGGTGAAGTTGGGGTCTACACCAGCATGTTAGTGTAAAAAAATAAACTTTTTACACTAACATGCTGGTGTTGCCCTATACTTTTGATTTTGACAAGAGATAAAGGGGAAAAAAGCCCCCCAAAATTTGTAAAGGCCCAGAAGGGAGAGTGCGCCATATACATTTGAGGTGATTTGCACAGGGGTGGCTGATTGTTACAGCGGTTTTGACAAACGCAAAAAAAACAAAACCCCACATGTGACCCCATTTCGGAAACTACACCCCTCACGGAATGTAATGAGGGGTGCAGTGAGAATTTACACCCCACAGATGTCTGACAGATCTTTTGAACAGTGGGCTGTGCAAATTAAAAATTTTGTACAGCCCTCTGTTCCAAAGATATGACAGATTCCAGTGGGGGGTAAATGCTCACTTTACTCCTTGTTACGTTCCTCAAGGGGTCTAGTTTCCAAAATGGTATGCCATGTGGGGGTTATTTTGCTGTCCTGGCACCATATGGGCTTCCTAAATGCGACATGCCCCCCGAGTAAAATTTGCTCTCAAAAAGCCAAATATGACTCCTTCTCTTCTGAGCATTGTAGTTCGCCCGTAGTGCACTTCAGGTCAACTTATGGGGTACCTCCATACTCAGAAGAGATGTGGTTACAATGTTTTGGGGGTATTTTCTGCTATTAACCCTTGCAAAAATGTGAAATTTGGGGGCGAACACACCTTTTAGTTAATTTTTTTCTTTTTTTTTACGTATGCAAAAGTCGTGAAACCCCTGTGGGGTATTAAAGCTCACTTTATTTCTTGTTACGTTCCACAAAGGGTCTAGTTTCCAAAATGGTATGCCATGTGTTTTTTTTTTTTGCTGTCCTGGCACCATAGGGGCTTCCTAAATGCGACATGCCCCCGAGCAAAATTTGCTCTCAAAAAGCCAAATATGACTCCTTCTCTTCTGAGCATTGTAGTTAACCCATAGTACACTTCAGGTCAACTTATGGGGTACCACCATACTCAGAAGAGATGGGGTTACAATGTTTGGGGGGTATTTTCTGCTATTAACCCTTGCAAAAATGTAAAATTTGGGGGGAAATACAAATTTTTGTGAAATTTTATTTTTATTTTTTTACATATGCAAAAGTTGTGAAACACCTGTGGGGTATTAAGGCTCACTTTATTCCTTGTTACGTACCTCAAGGGGTCTAGTTTCCAAAATGGTATGCCATGTGGGGGATTTTTGCTGTTCTGGCACCATAGGGGCTTCCTAAATGCAACATGCCTCCCAAAAACCATTAAAAAAAAAGTACTCTCCAAAATCCCCTTGTCGCTCCTTCGCTTCTGAGCCCTCTACTGCGCCCGCCGAACAATTTACATAGACATATAAGGTATGTCCTTACTTGAAAGAAATTGGGCTACAAATATAAGTATACATTTTCTCCTTTTACCCCTTGTAAAAATTCAAAAATTGGGTCTACAAGAACATGCGAGTGTAAAAAATGGAGATTGTGAATTTTCTCCTTCACTTTGCTGTTATTCCTGTGAAACACCTAAAGGGTTAAAATGCTGACTGAATGTCATTCTGAATACTTTGGGGGGTGCAGTTTTTATAATGGGGTCATTTGTGGGGTACTTCTAATATGAAGACCCTTCAAATCCACTTCAAACCTGAACTGGTCCCTGAAAAATTGTGAGTTTGGAAATTTTGTGAAAAATTGGAAAATTGCTGCTGAACTTTGAAGCACTCTGATATCTTCCAAAAGTAAAAACTCGTCAATTTTATGATGCAAACATAAAGTAGACATATTGGAAATGTGAATAAAAATAAAAATTATTTGGAATATCCATTTTCCTTACAAGCAGAGAGCTTCAAAGTTAGAAAAATGCAAATTTTTTTAATTTTTCATCATATTTTGGGATTTTTCACCAAGAAAGGATGCAAGATACCACAAAATGTTACCACTATGTCAAAGTAGAATATGTCACGAAAAAACAATCTCGGAATCAGAATGATAAGTAAAAGCATTCCAGAGTTATTAATGTTTAAAGTGACAGTGGTCAGATGTGCAAAAAATGGCCGGGTCCTAAGGTGTAAAATGGCTGGGTCCTTAAGGGGTTAAGGACCCAGGGCGCACCTATACGCCCGGTGGAATTTCCAAAGGTTATGGCTCTTAGAAGGCAATGAGGAAAAAGCAAAAACACATAAATGAAATTTTCCTTAAGGGGTTAATATCAGCAGAGGTATCAGCAGAGGTCCTGGAGATCTCCGATCATAATGTTATGGCATATTTTAATGCTATCCTATAACATTCAATAATGAACTACCCATCAGTAAATTGCCTAGGAATAATTAGAACCGGCAGTTCACCCCAATTTAAGTGATATGGGTCATTCATTGCCACAGTTGTATTAAGCATATAATGCAGTTACTATTCTCACCTTTTGGGTTGATAACAAGTAAATGTATTTAATTCTGCAAAGTCAGTTTACACATTCTTAAATCAATGAAAGAGTTATTCTACAAAATCAGGCTACTTTGTGTCAGCATTCATAGATATTCAGCTGGGGACCTTGCTTCAGCTGACTCCTTTTGGAAATGTCTACTTTTCTCTCTTTGGAAAGGTGTTAGATTAGAAATGACAAAGTAGAAAGTGTGTGACAAAATTGGGGTCATTTCTGATTAGTTTCATTGCCAAGAGTTTTTAATGGAACTTATCAGAAATGCATTATACATTCCTACTCAATTTCTCTCTGAAAATTGCTACATATACTTGTAACATTGTCTTGTTAATGAGAATCTTCTTTCTGAAAGGATACAATGTTCAAGTTTTGGTTTCAAAATTACACTTCTATAAATTACACTTCTATATAACAATCCCAGGAAAACATGGTGTGTGGTACTACTTTAAAGGAGTTTTCCACTATACTAAGTATTGATATGTGGAAAACGGTTGGGTCCAAAAGCTGGGACCCACCAATCTCTATGAATCAAGGGCTGCATTTTATATACAACTTTTATTCTAACAATTAGTGTGGTTCTACTTGTAGGACTTCCACCATTCAGATAACATATAAAGTAAATCCTGCCAGGAAAACTCCTCTAACCCTTCCCCACATATGGACACACCTGTACATCCATTGTGCTAGTGCAGTCACCCAAATAAAGTACATATTTGTCCAAGGGAAGGCACAATAGCTGTGTCCATGCCATTGGGTACCAACTGTAATATACGGTGCAGAGATAATCTTAAATGCCAAGGTCAATAGTAACTCCGGTATTTGCCAAAAAAAAAAAATTTGCACCCTGTAGATAACATCTCTTTATCAATACCTACAGGCTTATACCCAATAAATTCAGCTATATATAGCTTGAAGAGGAAATGCCCCTATAACCCTGTTGTTGTGGTTCCAGTGTTGTAATCCTTTTTACAGTTCCACTCATTGTGTAATCTTGCCGAATACACCAATTGTTGTGGTTTTGAGGATTAGAGTAAAACAATTATCTCACCCCGGCCATGTGATTGTGTCAGATATTTTGGCAGCAAATGTCTTGTACTAGCAGTTTATTCTAACCAAATTAAATCATTAGCATAGGTAAGACAATTTCAGTAACCAACAAAGTTAGAGATGTTTAATAAAAACATTTATAGCTAAACTAAAAAAAAGAACATCCATACAAACATCCATGGTAAATGGCAGCAACGGTATATGTCATATGTTTAGCAAAGTAGCATGTAAAGTGTAGAAATGATACAATCTATATATATAGAGAGAGAGAGAGAGAGAGAGAGAGAGAGAGAGAGAGAGAGAGAGAGAGAAAGTGGAGAACAGCATTAGGCCCCAACTGTTTGTACAAGTGATCGTCCAGATAGCCAGTCCAGTGTATCAAAATCCACGCACAAGTTGGTCACAGCACAGAAATAGCGGACTCCAATATGTAAAGAAAGCTGTGGTCTTTTATTGGTTACAAGTAGAGATGAGTGAACTTTTCAAAAATTCATTTCAGCCGAATTTTCCCGAAAAGTTTGTTTCGATCCGAATTTATTTGCGGCGAATCGATATTAACCCCTTAAGGACCCGGGCTTTTTCCGTTTTTTCATTTTCAATTTTTCCTCCTTAACTTTAAAAAATCATAACTCTTAAAAATTTTCACCTAAAATTATATATAATGGCTTAATTTTTGCGTCACTAATTCTACTTTGTAATGACATTAGTCATTTTACCCAAAAATCTACGGTGAAATGGGAAAATGTGCAACAAAATTGATGAAAAAACACTATTTTGTAAGTTTTGGGGGCTTCTGTTTTTATGCAGTACATTTTTTGTCAAAAATGATACCTTATCTTTATTCTGTAGGTCCATACGGTTAAAATGATACCCTACTTGTATAGGTTTGAATTTGTATCACTTCCGAAAAAAATCATGAATACATGCAGGAAAATTTATACGTTTAAAATGGTAATCTTTTGACCCCTATAACTTTTTTATTTTTCTGTGTTCAAGGCGCTTTGAGGACTCTGATTAGACTTGTTGATCACTTTTTATTCACTTTTTTGTGGTATAAAAAGTGATCAAAAATGCGCTATTTTGGACTTTGGAATTTTTTTGCGCGTACGCCATTGAACGAGCGGTTTAAAAAGCAGTATATTTTTATAATTCGGACATTTCCGCACGCGGCAATACCACATATGTTTATTTTTATTATTATTTACATAATGTTTTTTTTTATTTTTGAAAATGCCGGGTGATTCAAACTTTTATTAGGGGAAGGGATAATTGAAAGGGTTAATGATTTTTTTTTACACTTTTCTTATGCAATATTATAGCTCCTATAGGGGGCTATAACATTGCATGTACTGATCTTTTACACTGATTATCCATCTCCATAGGAATGGACCAATCAGTGTTTTCGGCGATTGAATGCTCAAGCCTGGATCTCAGGCTTGAAGCATTCATTCGGCGATCGGACAGCACAGGAGAAGGTAAAAAGACCTCCTCCTGTGCTACAGCTGTTCGGGATGCCGCGATTATACCGCGGCGATCCCGAACAGCTCCCTGTGCTAGCCGGGCACTTTTACTTTCGTTTTTAGCCGTGCGGCTCAGCTTTGAGCGCGCGGCTAAAGGGTCAATAGCGCGCGGCACAGCGATCAGTGCCGCGTGCTATTAGAGGCGGGTCCCGGCTTCACTATGATGCCGGGCCCGCTGCGATATGATGCGGGGTCACCGTGTGACCCCGCGTTATATCACAGGACCGGGACTCGTGACGTACGCATACGTCATGGGTCCTTAAGAGGTTAAAAAAGGCTATTTCTAGCCTACATACAGCCTCTATAGGCGTATAGAACACTTTGCTGTGTCCTAAAACGCATATGGAGTGTGCTGGGGTAGTGAAATAATACTGTTGTTCAGAATAGCAAGCAGATTACCGGCATCGCTTTTAGAATCACTGCCGCACAGCAGCACAATGACAGAGCCTGGTGGTGGCATCAGTGTCAGGAGACCATATAGTGACTGAATGACATAGCGTGGAGGTGTTGGCAGCATGAGGACACCATATAGGGGCTGAATGACACAGCGTGGAGGTGTTGGCAGCATGAGGACACCATATAGTGGCTGAATGGCACAACGTGGAGGTGTTGGCAGCATGAGGACACCATATAGTGGCTGAATGGCACAGCGTGGAGGTGTTGGCAGCATGAGGACACCATATAGTGGCCGAATGGCGCAGCGTGGAGGTGTTGGCAGCATGAGGACACTATATAGTGGCTGAATGGCACAGTGTGGAGGTGTTGGCAGCATGAGGACACCATATAGTGGCTGAATGACACAGCGTGGACATGTTGGCAGCAAAAGGAGACCATTTAGTGGCTGAGTGGCACAGCGTGGAGTTAGCTGATGCACTAGTACACTACACACCAGGGCTTCACAATCCCCCCAAAAAAACAACACAATATATGAAATTTTTGACAAAGATTTCTCATAGGTAGCACCCGCTATCCAAAAATTAGAAATTTCCAGACCAAGGCCCCAACTCTGCAGCATCAGGAACCCATATATTGCCTGAAGGACACAGCCTGGAGTTGGCTGATGCACCAGTACACACCCGGGCTTCACAATCCCCTCCAAAAAACAACAACATTTTAGAAATTTTTGAAAGAAATACCTTTGTGTAAGAACAAGCGTATATCCAACAGTTCACAAGACTCTATAATGCAGGATGGTGGACAACCTAAAGACATTCTTTTCAAAAATAATAAACCACACAATGTTTGAATTGTTTTTACAAAAACTAATTCAATATGTGTGTAAGTGCATCTGTCTCCAAAAGATCAGATCACCAAAGGACTTTTTTTGCCCAAAATGATGAAGCAGAGTTAATCCCTGTCCGCATTTATTTATTTATTTATTTTTCATTAAAAAATCACACGCAACAAGCATTCCATTATGTAACGATTAGCATTCTGGAAAATTAAATTCTAACCGATAAAATTATCAGTAAATAAAAAAAAAAACACTACCCAAGAGTGTTTAATTACCCCATACTTTACACCAGGAGCAGTCAGGAGTAGGCCTCATCAGTACCCAAGAGGCTTAAATAACCCCCTACCTTTGCACGATCAATTGCGAGATCGAGCAATACCAGGTGTGTTATTCCCTCAGATTTCCGGGGCCACAGGCGCGCTCCACTGAATGGATTAGCATGTCTCTATCTTTCATCGACCGGTGCCGGTAACCCGCTAACTCCCAGAAAGGTAAGCTGCCGCGAAGCAGGTGGTCTCCCCCGGTAACGTTTGGCTCCAGAATTTCCACTACTGCCACACCACGCTGACTGCCAACCGTGCTACCGCCTTGCTGACTCAAGGGCAACCTGCAACTCTCTTCTCCCGATGATGAACCCCCCTTCTCCTGAGATCGAGCAATAACAGGTGTGTTGTGCCCTCAGATGTCCGGGGCTGCAGGCGAGCTCCACTGAATGGATTAGGGTGGGTCCATCTTTTTTGGTTGCACCCGCAATCCAAAAATTTTAAATTCCCAGACCCAGGCCCCACCTCTGCGGCATCAGGAACCCATAGATTGCCTGAAAGACACGGCCTGGAGTTGGCTGATGCACGAGTACACACCCGGGCTTCACAATACACCCCAAAAAAAAAACGCTAAATTTTATTGAAATTGTCTGACAAAAAACCTGTTTTTTAAAAACAAGCGCATATGCAGCAGTTCAGAAGACTCTATAATGCAGAACGGTGGACCACCAAAAGACATTCTTCTCAAAAATAATAAACTACACAATGTTTGAAATTTGGTTAAAAAATTATTACATGTGTGTAAGCGCATTTGTCTCCAAAAGATCAGATCACAAAAGGATTCTAATCGCCAAAAATGATTAAGCAGAGTTAATCCCTCTCCATATATATATATATATATATATTTTTTTTTTTTTTCATTAAAAAATCACACGCAACAAGCGTTCCGTTGTGTAACTGTTCAAATTTCAATTTTATTACTGATAAAATTATCAGTAAATTTAACAATAACACCACCCAAGGGTTTTTAATTACCCCATACATTGCACCAGGAGCAGTCAGGAGTAGGCCTCAGCAGTACCCAAGAGGCTTTAACCTCCCTGGCGGTATGATTCTGTCTGGAAATTTGTACCAAAAGCGGTACAATTTTTTTTTACTGAATTTCACATCTCCCTCCGCCCATTTCACATCTCCCGTCACATTCCCCCTCTCCCTTGTCACATCCCCCGTCACATTCTCCCCCCTCCTTGTCACATTCTCCCCCCTCCTTGTCACATTCTCCCCCCTCCTTGTCACATTCTCCCCCCTCCTTGTCACATTCTCTCCCCTCCTTGTCACATTCTCCCCCCTCCTTGTCACATTCTTCCCCCTGTCACATTCCCCCCCTTGTCACATTCCCCCCCTGTCACATTTCCCCCCCTGTCACATCCCCCCCTGACACATCCCCCCCCTTGTCACATCCCCCCCCTTGTCACATTCCCCCCCTTGTCACATTTCCCCCCTTGTCACATTCCCCCCCCTGTCACATTCCCCCCCTGTCACATTCCCCCAGTTGTCACATTCCCCCCCCTGTCACATCACCCCCCCTGACACATTCCCCCCCTTGTCACATTCCCCCCCTTGTCACATTTCCCCCCCTTGTCACATTCCCCCCCTTGTCACATCCCCCCCCGTCACATTCCCCCCCTTGTCACATCCCCCCCCCCTGTCACATTCCCCCCTTGTCACATTCCCCCCCTTGTCACATTACCCCCCCCCCTGTCACATTCCCCCCCTTGTCACATCCCCCCCCCCTGGTCACATTCCCCCCTCTGTCACATTCCCCCCCCCTTGTTACATTCCCCCCTCTGTCACATTCCCCCCTCTGTCACCTTCTTGTCCTGCAGCAAATACATTAGGTTTGCCGGCAGATTTCAAACCTAGTGTATTTCCTGCAGAACAAGTCCTTTCCCCTTCAGCCAATCACAGGCTTTACACCACTGTGGCCTGTGATTGGCTGAAAAGTGAAAGGTCCTAGAAGATGAATAGTGAAGAGAGGACACCCCGGACCGCACGGAGGGGAACGGCATCTGCAGGGACCGGGACTAGGTGAGCAAAAGGTTTTTTTATTTTACTACTTCTTCCTTTTACACTTAGCTCAGTGTTTTTCTAACAGGGGGCCTCCAGCTGTTGTGAAACTACTACTCCCAGCATGCCCGGACAGCCTTTGGCTGTTCGGGCATGCTGAGAGTTGTAGTTTTGCAACAGCTGGAGGCCCCCTGGTAGGGAAACACTGACTTTTAGTATTTTTCTTTACCTGCTCTGGCCGGCCCACGCAACGGGAGCCGACCAGAGCAGATAATCGCATGTTTTCCCGGGGGCCGCATCGCTATATCGCATTGCTTTTGCGATATATCATGCAGCCCAGCCGGGAACTCTGCAATTCTACCCCGAGCGTGACTCGGGGTTACCGATCCTGGCAGGGAAAGTTAACCCCGAGTCACGCTCGGGAATACCGCTCAGGAGGTTAATAACCCTCACCTTGCCAGATCAATTGCAAGATCGAGCAATAACAGGTGTGTTATGGCCTCAGATGTCCTGAGCCGCACTAGCGCTCCACTGAACGGATTAGCGTGTCTCTATCTTTCAAGGACAGGTGCGTGTTGCACGCTGAAACCAGTTCGTGATAGGGATATGCTATTTCAATTATTTTACCTTAAAACAAGGAATTACCAGTAAGTGAGGGTCATAAGCTGGCATTGATTAAGTCCCTGCCCTTTGTACACACCGCCAGTAGAAGCGAATGGATTAGTTAGTGAGTTGGTTAGTGAGGTCCTCGGATCGGCCCAGGCGGGGTAGGAGAAGGTCCTGGCAGAGCGCCGAGAATTTAACAATCATTGTTGAAATTTGCATTAAGCATGTATTTAGCTACTGCTAAACATTCCAAAATGTTAGGCCCAAAGCCAGAGGCACCAGGGAGGCAAGTAGTTCCTGAGAGACACAGAATGAGTCTGGATCATGCTATTGCAGTACTCAAGAGGTTTTCATAACCCCTTACATTTATAGATCAATGTTTACATTTGCATTAAGCATGTATTTAGCTACTGCTAAACTTCAAAAAATTATAGGCCCAAGGCCTGAGGCACCAGGGAGGCAAGTAGTTTGTGAAAGACACAGAATGAGTTTGGAGCAGTCATTCACCGTACCCAAGAGGGTTTCATAACCCCTTACATTTAACCCCTTAAGGACCAGGCCATTTTACACCTTAGGACCAGAGCGTTTTTTGAACATCTGACCACTGTCACTTTAAACATTAAAAACTCTAGGATGCTTTTACCTATCATTCTGATTCCGAGATTGTTTTTTTGTGACATATTCTACTTTATGTTCTTGGTAAAATTTTGTCGATACTTACATCGATTCTTAGTGAAAAATTCCAAAATTTGATGAAAAAATTGAAAATTTTGCATTTTTCTAACTTTGAAGCTCTCTGCTTGTAAGGAAAATGGATATTCCAAATAATTTTTTTTTATTCACATATACAATATGTCTACTTTATGTTTGCATCATAAAATTGACGAGTTTTTACTTTTGGAAGACACCAGAGGGCTTCAAAGTTCAGCAGCAATTTTCCAATTTTTCACAACATGTTCAAACTCACAATTTTTCAGGGACCAGTTCAGGTTTGAAGTGAATTTGAAGGGTCTTCATATTAGAAATACCCCACAAATGACCCATTATAAAAACTGCATCCCCCAAAGTATTCAAAATGACATTCAGTCAGCATTTTAACCCTTTAGGTGTTTCACAGGAATAGCAGCAAAGTGAAGGAGAAAATTCACAATCTTAATTTTTTACACTCGCATGTTCTTGTAGACCCAATTTTTGAATTTTTACAAGGGGTAAAAGGAGAAAATGTATACTTACATTTGTAGCCCAATTTCTTTCGAGTAAGCACATACCTCATATGTCTATGTAAATTGTTCGGCGGGCGCAGTAGAGGGATCAGAAGCGAAGGAGCGACAAGGGGATTTTGGAGAGTACGTTTTTCTGAAATGGTTTTTGGGGGGCATGTTGTATTTAGGAAGCCCCTATGGTGCCAGAACAGGAAAAAAAAAACACATGGCATACCATTTTGGAAACTAGACCCCTTGGAGAACGTAACAAGGAATAAAGTGAGCCTTAATACCCCACAGGTGTTTCACGACTTTTGCATATGTAAAAAAAAATTTAAAAAATGTCACTAAAATGTGTGTTTCCCCCCAAATTTCACATTTATGCAAGGGTTAATAGCAGAAAATACCCCCAAAAAACCCCATCTCTTTTGAGTAAGGAGGTACCCCATAAGTTGACCTGAAGTGCACTATGGGCGAACTACAATGCTCAGAAGAGAAGGAGTCATATTTGGCTTTTTGAGAGCAAATTTTGCCCGGGGGCATGTCGCATTTAGGAAGCCCCTATGGTGCCAGGACAGCAAAAAATACCCACATGGCATACCATTTTGGAAACTAGACCCCTTGAGGAACGTAACAAGGAATAAAGTGAGCCTTAATACCCCAGGGGTTTCACGACTTTTGCATACGTAAAAAAAATTTTTTTTCACTAAAATGTGTGTTTCCCCCCCAAATTTCACATTTTTGCAAGGGTTAATAGCAGAAAATACCCCCCAAAATTTGTAACCCCATCTCTTCTGAGTATGGAAGTACCCCATAAGTTGACCTGAAGTGCACTATGGGCGAACTACAATGCTCAGAAGAGAAGGAGTCATATTTGGCTTTTTGAGAGCAAATTTTGCTCAAGGGCATGTCGCATTTAGGAAGCCCCTTTGGTGCCAGGACAGTAAAATAACCCCCACATGGCATACCATTTTGGAAACTAGACACCTTGAGGAACGTAACAAGGGGTACAGTGAGCATTTACCTCCCACTGGTGTCTGTCAGATCTTTGGAACAGTGGGCTGTACAAAATTTATAATTATTTTTTTGTGTTTGTCAAAACCGCTGTAACAATCAGCCACCCCTTTGCAAATCACCTCAAATGTACATGGCGCACTCTCCCTTCTGGGCCTTGTTGTGCGCCCCCAGAGCACTTTGCGCCCACATATGGGGTATCTCCATAGTCGGGAGAAATTGCATTACAAATTTTGGGGGGCGTTTTTTCCTTTTACCTGTTGTCAAAATGAAAAGTATGGGGCAACATCAGCATGTTAGTGTAAAAAGTTTATTTTTTTACACTAACATGCTGGTGTAGACCCCAACTTCATCTTTTCATAAGGGGTGAAAGGAGAAAAAGACCCCCAAAATTTGTTAGGCAATTTCTCCCGAGTACGGCGATACCCCATATGTGGCCCTAAAGTGTTGCCTTGAAATACGACAGGGCTCCAAAGTAAGAGCGCCATGCGCATTTGAGGCCTAGATTAGGGATTTGCATAGGAGTGGACATAGGGGTATTCTATGTCAGTGATTCCCAAACAGGGTGCCTCCAGCTGTTGCAAAACTCCCAGCATGCCTGGACAGTCAATGGCAGTCCGGCAATACTGGGAGTTGTTGTTTTGCAACTGCTGGAGGCTCCATTTTGGAAACAGTGGCGTACCAGATGTTTTTCATTTTTATTGGGGAGGGGAATGGGGCTGTGTAGGGGTATGTGTATGTGTAGTGTTTTTTACTTTTTATTTTATTTTGTGTTAGTGTAGTGTAGTGTAGTGTTTTTAGGGTACAGTCACACGGGCGGGGGATTACAGCGAGTTTCCCGCTGTGAGTTTGAGCTGCCGCGCAAAATTTGCGGTGTGACCTGTCCAAGTTGCTGTTGTGGCTGTGCAGGAACAACATTTACCCAGCGGGCTGTAAAAGACATGTATTGTCCCTGCCCGTAGTTACAGCTCCACACGTTGGTGCTGCCGTGCAATTTTGAACACACCGACAGGCTCAAGGACTGGCCCACCTTCTCGTGTACAAAGTTATGCAGGGCTGGTACTGCCTTCTTCGCAAAGAAATGACGGCTTGGTACTCTCCACCTCGGCTCGGCACAAGCCATCAATTCCCTGAAAGCTGCAGAGTCCACCAGTTGGAAAGGGAGGGACTGCAACACCAGCAACTTGGACAGGAGCACATTCAACTTCTGCGCCGTTGGATGAGTGGGCGCATACTGTTGTCTCTTGGACATGGCTTCGCTTATCGATTGTTGGCGGAATGGCTGACAAAAAGCAGAAGAAGCAGGAGCGCCAGAAGGAGGGTTTGACACAATGCTCCCTTCGGCTGAGGTGGTGGAGCCTTGGCTGGATGACGACTACTGCCACCACCACGCTGATTGCCAACCGTGCTACCGCCTTGCTGCCTCATAGACAAAGAGCAAATCTCTTCTCCTGATGATGATGAAGCCCCGGCTTCTGCACCCGGCTTCCAATTGCGATCGGCTTCATCATTATCAAAAGATGTGTGCATGTCATTGATGTTCTCCTCATGTTCCAGTGTCTGCCTCAGGCCCATGAACAATTGAAACACCGCCTCCCACGTCACTCTCCGCATCACTACTTGCCCGCCTTGCGGAGCAAGCGACGCATGTCTCCTCACATTCTTGGCTGCCCATTAGCTGCTGACTGTCCTCTATTACATCGTCCTCACTAAATAGTGGAGCTGAACCCAAAGCATGAGATACTTCTTTGGGAGAGGGAACAGCATAGGACAAAGGCAATGGGATTACGGGGACTGCTCCCGGACCATGCCAATTGAGGGTTGTGTCTGAGGAATCCACCGACTCTTGACTGGGGTTGTGAGATGTCGCTTGTGATGATGGGGATGAGTGTGCAAACCAATTGACGAGGAGAGATGGGTCGACGACACGACCGCTGGGTGTTAACGGGAGCTCAGGCCTATTGCTGCGACTCCTGCTGCCACTCGCCCCAAGTCTGCTGCCAACTCTGCCTGACGTATGTAGGCCTCTGCCCCTTCTCTTTGCACGTCCTGGCACTTCCCTGCCTGACATACTTACAGAATAACAGTTACTAAATAGTACACTCCTTTGTTGTATGTATGCCCTTTGCAATGATGAGAGCACTGGTATGTGTATTTCTATGCAGAAAAAACACTTTTTTTTTTTTTTAATACACCAGCAGGTGTATACTAATGTGTGGAATAGCACTGAATTTAGCACAGAGACAGAATAACAGGTAGTAAATAGTACACTACTTGGTTCTATGTATGCCCTTTGCAATGATGAGCACACTGTTAAGCGTATTTATACGCAGAAAAAAACTCTTTTTTTTGTTGTATACACCAGCCGGTGTATACTAATGTGTGGAATATCACTGAATTTAGCACAGTGACAGAAATACAGGTACTAAATAGTACACTACTTGGTTCTATGTATGCCCTTTGCAATGATGAGCGCACTGTTAAGCGTATTAGTACGCAGGAAAAAGTTTCTTTAATACACCGGCAGGTGTATAACGTGTGGTATAACACTGAATTTAGCACAGAGACAGAAAAAAAGGGGGTATATGGTACACTACTTGCTTGTATTTGGGCCCTTTGCAATGATAAGGCCACTGTTAAGCATATTTGTACGCAGGAAAAGCTTTTTTTTTTCTTTCATACACCGGCAGGTGTATAACGTGTGGTATAACACTTAATTTAGCACAGAGACAGAAAAAAAGGTAGTATATGGTACGCTATTTGCTTGTATGTAGGCCCTTTGCAATGATAAGGCCACTGTTAAGCGTATTTGTACGCAGGAAAAACTTATTTTTTTTTTTCATACACCTGTGGTATAACACTGAATTTAGCACAGAGACAGAGTAACAGGTGAAAAATGGTAAAAAGGCACTAAAGTCCACACTAATATGACAGAATTTTTTTTTACAGGGATTAAACCCTTAATTGCACTCTGTCACACAATTGTGAGAATCAGATTTGTGGAGCAACAGAAAAAACTCAATTGGGCTGAAAAAAGAGAACTATGACTCAGGTGACAGCAACACTGTGCCCTGTGTCTTTCCCTAATGCTGATGTCACCGCTGCATATATGCTGTATAACGCCATTGTATACGATCAGCACACAGATGTGCAGTCACTTCCTTTCCCTATCTCGTGCATAGTAGAAATGACCAGAGGGAAGATGGCTGCCGATTATATAGGGCTTTTACATCACAGGGGTCAGTGAACACTGATAGGCTGCATCTCACATGTGATTCAGGGTCAGCCCGCCTACCTTCCTTCCCGCCGCTGTTTCCTGCCCTCCAATAATCCCCTGCCCCATGTACTCACATGTGGATCCGCCATCTTAGGTCTCCAATAGCCTGGAACGCTGTAAAATGGAGTTTAATGAAGCGATTCGCGCAATAGAATTGCGGCGATATTCATAGCGAATCGAATTTTTCATTAAATTCATAACGAATTCGGGTTCGTCAACTTTGATTCACTCATCTCTAGTTACAAGCAGTACAACGTTTCTGCTATAAGTCAGCCTTTGTCAAGACCACAGCTTTCTTTACATATTGGAATTTGCTGTTTCTGTGCTGTGACCAACCTGTGCACGTACATATATATATATATATATATATATATATATATAGCCATCCCAGCTATGTTATGTTGATGAGATGCAGCAGATGTGTGGTCCTACCCACTTTCTTACAGAGAAGTTCAGAGAATGTCTCACTCAAGGACAAACACTAAATGTTGGATGAAGGATAAAAATTAGGACAGTCCGAATGGTGCCTTCCTTAAAAGATGAGAGTTGCCAGGATGTATTAAAAGGCAAACTTTTATTGAAAATTGGTGCAACTTAAAAGTTTTGAATCCAGGCCGGATTCTTCGTCAGGCAGTGTAAGATAAAATGCGCCAGTTTTTAAATGTACAGGTAATGGAACTGCCGCCGGGTCATAGGGTCAGGGGGAGGGAAAGTGCAAGAAAAAAACTTTTTACATTGTACATAAAAACATAGTTACATAGTTAGTATGGTTAAAAAAAGACATACGTCCATCAAGTTCAACCAGGGAATTGAAGGGTAGGGGTGTGGCGCGATACTGGGGAAGGAATAGGATTTTATTTTTCTTCATAAGCATTAATGTTATTTTGTTCCAGGAATGTATCTAATCCTGTTTTAAAGCTGTTAATTTTTCCTTCTGTGACCAGTTCCTGAGGTAGACTGTTCCATAAGTTCACAGTTCTCATGGTAAAGAAGGCGTGTCGCCCCTTGAGACTAAACTTTTTCTTCTCTAGACGGAGGGAGTACCCCCTCGTCCTTTGGGGGGGTTTAACCTGGAACTGTTTTTCTCCATATTTTTTGTATGGGCCATTAATATACTTATATACATTTATCATATCTCCCCTTAAACGTCTCTTCTCAAGACTAAACAATTGTAACTCCTTTAATCGCTCCTCATAGCTAAGATGTTCCATGCCCCATATTAGTTTAGTCGCACATCTCTGCACCCTTTCCAGCTCCACAGTGTCCCTTTTATGGACTGGTGCCCAAAACTGAACAGCATATTCCAGGTGAGGCCGTACCAATGCTTTATAAAGGGGGAGCATTATGTGCCTGTCCCTCGAGTCCATGCCTCTTTTTATACATGACAATATCCTGCCGGCCTTGGAAGCAGCAGCCTGACATTGCATGCTATTCTGTAGTCTGTGATCTACAAGTACACCCAGATCCTTCTCTACCAGTGACTCTGCCAGTTTAATCCCCCCTAAGACATACGACGCATGCATGTTATTAGTACCCAGATGCATAACTTTACATTTATCCACATTGAACCTCATTTGCCAAGTGGATGCCCAGAAACTTAAGTCTATCCAAGTCATCTTGTAACCTATACACATCCTCTATAGACTGTACCGTGCTACAAAGCTTGGTGTCATCTGCAAAGATAGCAACAGAGCTGTTGATGCCATCCTCTATATCATTGATAAATAAATTAAACAACAGCGGTCCCAATACTGAACCTTGGGGTACACCACTAATAACCGGGGACCAATCAGAGTACAAATCATTGACCACTACTCTCTGGGTACGATCCATGAACACGTGTTCAATCCAGTTACAAACTAAAATTTCCAAACCCAAAGACCTTAACTTACCTGTCAGACGTCTATGAGGGACAGTATCAAACGCTTTAGCAAAATCCAGAAACACTATATCCACAGCCATTCCTCTGTCAAGGCTTCTACTCACCTCTTCATAAAACAAATTAGATTGGTTTGACAACTTCTATCCTTAGTAAACCCATGCTGGTTATCACTTATAATACAATTATCCCCTATGTATTCCTGTATGTAATCCCTTATAAGTCGTTCAAACAATTTACCCACAATGCACGTTAAACTTACCGGTCTATAGTTTCCTAGGGAAGACCTAGAGCCCTTTTTGAAGATTGGCACCACATTCGCCTTGCGCCAGTCCCTTGGTACAATACCAGACACCAGTGAATCTCTAAATATCATGAACAGGGGTACAGATATTACTGAACTTAGTTCTCTAAGAACTCTTGGGTGCAATCCATCTGGCCCTGGAGATTTGCTTACATTTAAACTACTTAACTTACCTTGTACCATCTCTACATTTAGCCAGTTCAGTACATTACATGATGTGTTACCAGCACTGACCTGTCCAATGTCAGCTCCTCCTTCTTCACTAGTATATACAGAACTAAAGAACCCATTCAGTAGCTCCGCCTTCTCTTGATCGCCCGTGACAACCTCCCCATTATCATTATTAAGGGGTCCTACATGCTCTGTCCTTGGTTTATTTGCATTTATATATCTAAAAAAATATTTAGGATTAGTTTTGCTTTCTTTGGCCACCTGTCTCTCATTTAGAATTGTTGCTGTTTTTATTACATTTTTACAGATTTTACTAAGCCCTTTGTACTGTTTAAAAGTTATAGCTGACCCATCAGATTTGAATTTTTTTAAGGCTATTTTTTTGTTGTTTATTTCTCTTTTAACATCATTTGTCAGCCATGTAGGATTTAGTTTTAATCGTTTATATTTGTTCCCCTTTGGTATATATTTAACTGTATAGTTATTTAGAGTTGATTTAAAGATGTCCCATTTACCTTCTGTATCAGTATTTGACAACACCTCCCCCCAGTCTATGTCCTGTAGTGCAGCTCTCAGCCCAGGGAAGTTTGCCTTTTTAAAGTTATATGTTTTTGCCTTCCCCGCCTGTCTTTGTTTTCTACATTTTAAGTCAAAAGTAACTATATTGTGGTCGCTATTACCAAGGTTTTCCCTCACAGTTACATTACCAACCAGCTCTGCGTTGTTGGAAATGATCAGATCCAACAAGGCATCACTTCTTGTTGGGTCCTCCACAAACTGGCCCATAAAATTATCCTGCAATAAATTTAGTAATTGTCACCCCTTTGTAGTTTTAGCCAACCCCAGACCCCAATCTATATCTGGATAGTTAAAATCTCCCATTATTACCACTGTACCTGCCCGGTCGGCCCTCTCTATTTGTTTATGCAGCTGACCTTCTATCTCCTCAGTGATATTAGGGGGTCTGTAGATTACACCAAATATAATTTTTTCAGTATTTCCCTTTTGTAATTCTACCCACAGTGATTTACATCCTCAGAATCATCACACACTATGGCATCGTTCACACTGACTTTCATACCACTTCTTACATACAGACAGACTCCACCACCTTTTCTGTTCATTCCATCTTTGCTAATAATCTTGTGGACAGGTAGTGGTGTCCACTGCCTAGTATAGACAACTCCCAAAAATAAACAAATGAATAACAGGGGGGAGAAAAATATATAAGTGCTAATAAAACATAGCTTTTAATAAATCGTCTAAAACACACTGATTCAACAAAGTGATGTATGAATAGGTGACAAGGCAGATGTCAGCCCTGTGACCTAAGGATAGACACTAACAAGGCTGTTAAAATTGCATGTAAAGGGATTGTCCCACAAATGCAGTAGCCCAATATATTGTATGCTGCTAATAGAGATATAGCTGCTAGCTATGCCCAACGCGTTTCAGCACATGGTTACATGTGACCTCATCAGGGGCTAACTGGCGTAGAACAATACAGTTATTGCATATGAAAATTAATATCGGGGTAACTAGATACAATAGCGACCCCTACAAAGAGCGTGCTGGATGTAATGCACAAATACTCTGTACAGCATATGAATGACAGGACCCGGACGCAACCTGCAAGGAAGCACATAAGAACAATGGTCCTCAGTAAGCATATCATTACCATGAAAAGTAGGGTACCTGTAAAGCAAAAGAGAGAGTTACTCACGGTTATGGCGTCTATCTGGGATAAATCCTGACAATGTGTGTGTAACCCGCAGTGGCGGGGAGCCTAGCATCCGAGCCGGCTACTCACACACATGTCAGAGAAGAGCGGCGTCTGACGACTTATCCGCTTCCGGTCTGGGTGGGCGTGGCCCGGCCAACGACGCCGTCTCCATGCCAGCGCCAAAACAATGGAGAGCGCGTCATCCGTCCTGCTGATCTCGCGGGGCGGTAGCACAGGCGTAGTTAACCCTAGCCGACCCGAAGGTAAGTCAGTTACACTGTCCAATAATAGGACAGGTGGAAAAATTAGCTTCTAATGGCAGCCCAAAAATACACTCTGGATATGTGGATTAGGGTAGGCGAGGACCTAGCCAGACATATATATGTACTGGGTCCGGTATTAGACATTAAATAATGTATAACAGGGGAACAGTACATGGATTGGCACATCTAGATAGTACAGAAAGAGTTGAATTATTAAATTTTGAATTTTAATAATAATAATTAAAAGTAAACAGGCTAGAGATCAGAGACCCAGAATATAACAGAGAAAGATACCAATAACAAATAGCAACTCTGGTGGATGAAAAAGGGGTAATGAGACCGATACCCTCAAAAACGGGTATCCGTATCAAAAGTGTCCGAAGGGTATTGTGGCTAGGGGGAGCCCTAGATAAAAGGTGGAGCGGGATTAGCAGGGGCCTAGTGAACCTATAAAATTCCTAGGCGTCCCTATACTGAGCCCTATGCCTAGGCGGGGTGGCCGCCCTAAGAAGGGCGGTCCCGCTCTGGAACCTAAGCCTAGTGTACCCTAGTAGTCCCTAACTAGGGGGTGTACTAGCTAATTGGCTGACTACAGCCACCCCTAACTGCCTAAAACACCCCTAATTAGAATACCCTTCCGGACACTCCTAGAGAAAACTACCATAGCAGAGTAGCTCATTCAGTCCTTTAGGCGTGACAGTTTCTAGATTAAAGATCCAACGTGCTTCTCGCTGTAAAAGAAGCTTGTCTAGGTCCCCACCTCGAGAAGATGGATTCATCTTTTCAATTCCAAAAAATGTAATGCCCTTAGTGTCCCCACCATGTATCTCATTCACATGCCTAGCCAGGGCAGTGTCTCTCTTGTTTCTAATGTCACCTATGTGCTCAAGCACCCTTCGACGTAATTCTCTGATGGTCTTACCTACGTACATCAGGGTGCACGAGCACACAGCGACATAGACCACTGCCCTGGTGCTGCAATTGATAAACTCTTTGATCTTAAATAGTTTGTTGGAAATAGTGATGGTAACACTTTCTGTTTTTTTCATAAAGGGACATGCCCGGCAATGACCACATTTGTGAGATCCTGTGATGTTACTTCTGTCTAGCCAGGTACTAGGACGGGGAAGAGGGGCGAGATGACTATGCGTGACCATGTCCCCTATGCTTTTCCCTTTTCTGTATGTAATTTGTGGGTAGTCTCCGACAAATGTCCTAAGATCTTTATCCATCTGTAATATGCCCCAATGTCGTTGTAATATCTCACGTATGGGGCCTGACATGTTGTCAAAGGTACCAATCACCCTACATAAAGGTGTCGTCTCCGGGTGCTTTTTGGGTACCAATAATTGTTGTCAAACAGACAACAATTATTGGTACCCAAAAAGCACCCGGAGACGACACCTTTATGTAGGGTGATTGGTACCTTTGACAACATGTCAGGCCCCATACGTGAGATATTACAACGACATTGGGGCATATTACAGATGGATAAAGATCTTAGGACATTTGTCGGAGACTACCCACAAATTACATACAGAAAAGGGAAAAGCATAGGGGACATGGTCACGCATAGTCATCTCGCCCCTCTTCCCCCTCCTAGTACCTGGCTAGACAGAAGTAACATCACAGGATCTCACAAATGTGGTCATTGCCGGGCATGTCCCTTTATGAAAAAAACAGAAAGTGTTACCATCACTATTTCCAACAAACTATTTAAGATCAAAGAGTTTATCAATTGCAGCACCAGGGCAGTGGTCTATGTCGCTGTGTGCTCGTGCACCCTGATGTACGTAGGTAAGACCATCAGAGAATTACGTCGAAGGGTGCTTGAGCACATAGGTGACATTAGAAACAAGAGAGACACTGCCCTGGCTAGGCATGTGAATGAGATACATGGTGGGGACACTAAGGGCATTACATTTTTTGGAATTGAAAAGATGAATCCATCTTCTCGAGGTGGGGACCTAGACAAGCTTCTTTTACAGCGAGAAGCACGTTGGATCTTTAATCTAGAAACTGTCACGCCTAAAGGACTGAATGAGCTACTCTGCTATGGTAGTTTTCTCTAGGAGTGTCCGGAAGGGTATTCTAATTAGGGGTGTTTTAGGCAGTTAGGGGTGGCTGTAGTCAGCCAATTAGCTAGTACACCCCCTAGTTAGGGACTACTAGGGTACACTAGGCTTAGGTTCCAGAGCGGGACCGCCCTTCTTAGGGCGGCCACCCCGCCTAGGCATAGGGCTCAGTATAGGGACGCCTAGGAATTTTATAGGTTCACTAGGCCCCTGCTAATCCCGCTCCACCTTTTATCTAGGGCTCCCCCTAGCCACAATACCCTTCGGACACTTTTGATACGGATACCCGTTTTTGAGGGTATCGGTCTCATTACCCCTTTTTCATCCACCAGAGTTGCTATTTGTTATTGGTATCTTTCTCTGTTATATTCTGGGTCTCTGATCTCTAGCCTGTTTACTTTTAATTATTATTATTAAAATTCAAAATTTAATAATTCAACTCTTTCTGTACTATCTAGATGTGCCAATCCATGTACTGTTCCCCTGTTATACATTATTTAATGTCTAATACCGGACCCAGTACATATATATGTCTGGCTAGGTCCTCGCCTACCCTAATCCACATATCCAGAGTGTATTTTTGGGCTGCCATTAGAAGCTAATTTTTCCACCTGTCCTATTATTGGACAGTGTAACTGACTTACCTTCGGGTCGGCTAGGGTTAACTACGCCTGTGCTACCGCCCCGCGAGATCAGCAGGACGGATGACGCGCTCTCCATTGTTTTGGCGCTGGCATGGAGACGGCGTCGTTGGCCGGGCCACGCCCACCCAGACCGGAAGCGGATAAGTCGTCAGACGCCGCTCTTCTCTGACATGTGTGTGAGTAGCCGGCTCGGATGCTAGGCTCCCCGCCACTGCGGGTTACACACACATCGTCAGGATTTATCCCAGATAGACGCCATAACCGTGAGTAACTCTCTCTTTTGCTTTACAGGTACCCTACTTTTCATGGTAATGATATGCTTACTGAGGACCATTGTTCTTATGTGCTTCCTTGCAGGTTGCGTCCGGGTCCTGTCATTCATATGCTGTACAGAGTATTTGTGCATTACATCCAGCACGCTCTTTGTAGGGGTCGCTATTGTATCTAGTTACCCCGATATTAATTTTCATATGCAATAACTGTATTGTTCTACGCCAGTTAGCCCCTGATGAGGTCACATGTAACCATGTGCTGAAACGCGTTGGGCATAGCTAGCAGCTATATCTCTATTAGCAGCATACAATATATTGGGCTACTGCATTTGTGGGACAATCCCTTTACATGCAATTTTAACAGCCTTGTTAGTGTCTATCCTTAGGTCACAGGGCTGACATCTGCCTTGTCACCTATTCATACATCACTTTGTTGAATCAGTGTGTTTTAGACGATTTATTAAAAGCTATGTTTTATTAGCACTTATATATTTTTCTCCCCCCTGTTATTCATTCCATCTTTGCGAAACAATATAAACCCCCTGCAGATTGACAGCCCAGTCATGCGAGGAGTCCAGCCATGTCTCAGTGACCCCAACTATATCAATATGTTCCTCCAGTATCAAGGCCTCAAGCTCCCCAATTTTATTTGCTAGGCTTCTGGCATTTGTGAACACACACTTTACATTTCCATCCTTTATGTTATTGGGGTTAATGGGATTCAAGGGTGTAAGTTTTATTTTCCTATGAAGCCTATTCCTATTAACTATTCTAACCCCTCCCTTCACTCCATCCCCAGGTACATTTATAATTCCCACCTCTCTATCTACACTATCTTCCCCCTCTTTGCTGTAGGTTCCCTCCCCCCAAGTCCCTAGTTTAAACACTCCTCCACCCTTCTAGCCATCTTCTCCCCAAGCACAGCTGCACCCTCCCCATTGAGGTGCAGCCCGTCCCTACGGTAGAGCCGGTAACCGACAGCGAAGTCAGCCCAGTTCTCCATGAACCCAAACCCCTCCTTCCTACACCAGCTTCTGAGTCACTTGTTTACCTCCCTGATCTCCCGCTGCCTCTCTGGTGCGGCTCGTGGTACTGGCAGTATTTCATAAAATACTACCTTGGAGGTCCTTGCCTTAAGCTTGCGGCCTAAGTCCCTGAAATCATTTTTAAGGACACTCCACCTACCTCTTACTTTGTCATTGGTGCCAATATGTACCATGACTGCTGGGTGCTCTCCAGCCCCGCCAAGCAAACTGTCAACTTGATCCGCGATGTGCCGAACTCGTCCGCCAGGCAGACAACACACTGTTCGGCGATCCCGGTCTTTGTGACAGATCGCCCTGTCTGTCCCCCTAATAATTGAGTCCCCCACCACTAGCACCTGTCTGGCCTGCCCTGTACTCCTCTCTTCCTCCTTACTGGAGCAGACCCCCCCCCCCTGGCGGTCAGAGGCAGTATCCTGCTGCAGTTCTGCTAGCTCTGTAATGGCATCCCCCTCATCTGCCAAGCGGGCAAACTTGTTTGGGTGTGCCAGTTCAGGACTAGCCTCCCTGACACTTTTTTTTTAAACTCCTCTTTCACTTCCCCTCTTACACAGCAACACTCGGAAGAGCTCTCTGTAAGAGTCCCAAGCTAAGATTTATACACCTGTGCCCAATCTACTCCTCCTCCCCCTAGAGGTGGAACAGAGAAAAAAAAAAGCAGATAAAGGGTGTTTAAACTCTAACATTTATTCCACTATATGCAAGAGAGAAAGACTTACCCAAAATATGAATGTGGGCTATAGGCAGTCGCACCCACTCCACAGATTCACTACGCACAACAGATATTCAAAGTTTTTGAAACTCCTCTTTCACGCCCCCTCTTACACAGCAACACTCAGAAGAGCAAGCTCTCAGTAAGAGTCCCAAGCTAAGATTTATACACCTGTGCCCAATCTACTCCTCCTCCCCCTAGAGGTGAGTCCTTATAAAAGCATTAGTATATGTACTGGTATTTTAGGTAATATTTAAAATAGTAATTGATTTGAGTATATTTCAGCAAGCACTGAAGTACATTGCTCTCCTGGCGAAGTGAAAGCAGTGTAGGGCTGGGATTGATACATATAGAGTATGTTAACCACTATTCTGATGTTGCTAGTTCCACAGAGTTTAGAAATAAGATGGGAAATGATGATATGAGTTTATGGGATGGCCCGGAAAATGCATCTGAAATTCGTTTAAAAACTTTAAATGCTAATGATTGAGGTCTACAATTCACCCTGGAAACCAGCCAAGAAAAAATCACTTCCTAGATCTTTGCATCTCTCATGATAATACAAACTGCATCACTTCAACCTTTTTTAAGACTGTCGATGTGAACAGTTATTTAGAATTTAACAGTGGGCACTATAAACAATGGCTTAAAAATGTTCCCTATAGCCAGTTTCAGCAGATTCAGAAAAACTGCTCGGAAGATAACATGTTAAAAAAAAAAGCAAGAATTTTGGAAACCAGGTTTAAAGAAAAAAAGTACCCCAGAATGATCATCAAACAGGCCCTCCAGCAGGCACAGAAGAAAACACAGAAGGAGTGCCTTCACTCTGCAGAAACAACTGACAAAGATACGGTCAAAAAACAGGCACAAAGACAAAAAACAAATTTTATCACTACCTTCAGTAACTCTGCAAACAGAATACGTGAGGCCCTAAAGAAGAATTGGCACATCTTGTTAAGTGATGTACATCTCAAAGGGAATATACCAAATTGTCCGCAAATAACCTTCCGGAGAGCTCCCACTCTCAAAACTCTGCTGGCCCCAAGTCAAATACGACAGCACAAGATAAAAAGGAAAAGAGATGACTTACCTCCGGGAAGCTAAAGATGTGGGATAAGACGTTGTGTGTGCTGCAAAGAGATCAGACATAAAACTAATGAGATCACATCGCACACCACAAATGAGACATTTCAAATAAAATATGAACTTACGTGCCAGTCCTCATATGTCATCTTCCTCATTCACTGTGTATGAAGCCTCCAGTATGTAGGGAGGACGATCCAACCACTGCACTGTAGGGTTAACAAACACCATCAAAATATAATAAAACAATTTCTTCTCCATAGATTATCACGCCATTGTAGCTCACACCATCCTAATGAAATGAACCCTATTAAAGGGACTCTCATTGACCACATCGGGGAGCATAATTCCAACCGTTTTGAATTATTGAAAAAACGTGAAGTATATTGGATATTTAAGCTGAGCACAATCTCCCCCGGGGTCTTAATGAAATTACAGAGACCATTATTTAAACCCCATCCCACTGTTTTAATATGCTATCACGCTCATGAGCATTCTCTCTTCTTGCTTTCTATGTTTATAACACTTTTATACTACTATCGTTGTTTGGTTTTAATGTTTCATCCCATATCATATAGGCTAGTTGTGATTTTCCAAAATCATTTTTTTATATACCCCACTTAATTTTTACCCCTCATACCTTTTTATATATGTATATATAATACTTTATATGGGCTAACCTCATATATTATATAGGCTGGTCTATAATTTCCAGATAGATAAAAGCCCACTTTGCAATAGGACCCCCGGAGGATGCAACAATGATTTAACAATACACTCAGTTAAATGTACCTTCAGTTCCTCTACAATAAACTCAATCCCATCCACCTACGGCCCGATACAGAAAAACAAGATAAAATATATGGGTTTTGGTGCCGGAACACTAGCTAACTTATAAGTCCGGCAACCCTATAAAATATAAATAAGTTCTGCCTACTCTATACAACCCTGAAAGAAGGATCACTTATGAATATAACAGATTACTGTTCATTTGCTCCACGGCGGGATCGGCACTTGAGAACAGCGTGGCGCATGCAACAGAACTTACCATAACCCATCGAGCTCACATGAGCTTTTGAATATCCTCCCACCGAACAAATGTGCTGTTAACAAATAGGATAAGACTATACTACAAACTGCACCTGAACCAAAGAATTCTTCAATATCCAATTCAGGAGTGGGACGTTTTTTAGGGAGCTCCAGCGCTGCAAAATGCAGTAGAAGGCGGCGAATTGTATAGCCTCAGCGTTGTACAACGCAAATCATCATATCCCTTATTTCTAAACTCTGTGGAACTAGCAACATCAGAATGTTGATTAATATACTCTATACGTATCAACTAACTCCTGCGCGACATTGTAACAAGCAATCCCAGCGCTACACTGCTTTCACTTGGATGGCAATGTATTTCAGCGCTTGCTATCGATTACTATTTTAAACATTACCTAAAATACTAGTACATATACAAATGCTTTTATGAGGACTCTTGTTTTTTATGTACAATGTAAAAAGTTTTTTTCTTGCACTTTCCCTCCCCCTGACCCTATGACCCGGCGGCAGTTCCATTACCTGTACATTTAAAAACTGGCGCGTTTTCTCTGTAACTTACACTGCCTGACGAAGAATCCTGCCTGGATTCAAAACTTTTAAGTTGCATCAATTTTCAATAAAAGTTTGCCTTTTAATACATCCTGGCAACTCTCATCTTTTAAGGAAGGCGCCATTCGGATTTTCCTAATTTTTATCCTTCATCCTATTTTTTCCACCGAACCAGGAGGTCATGGGAAAAGGATGCCGAGGCTGCCACCTTTTTCTGCACTACTCCTCAGCGAGATTATATGCACTCCAAGGTGTTGTACTCTTAGTACAACACCACACGGTAGGGGGAAATTTATCGATACACCTTACTCTAATTTTACGCAGTACTTCACTAGGAGCGCACCTCTTCTTTAAATTTATCTTTCAAATACTAAATGTTAGCAAAGTAGCATGGATCTACAAACCATTAATGCCCAGTTCATCAGCTTAGTCCCCGCCTCCTCACATTCCCAGAAACCAGGAGAACTGATTTTTGGCAACACCTACTGTCGAAGTTACTTTTAGGGATGAGTGAATCGAATCTGACAAATCCGAATTCGGTACGAAATTCAGGAAAAGTTTGATTTGCAGCAAATGCAAATATCGCCGCCATTTGTTCGCGCAAATCACGTCATTGAACTCCATTTAGTGCGGTCCAGGCTCCAGGGCATCTAAAATGGTGGATCTACATGTGAGGGCATGGGGGCAAGGAATCCTGGGAAGGCGGAAACAAGGGTTAGCAGAATGACCGTTAATCACATGCAGCCTATCAGCAGCCAGCCATGCCTGTGATGTCACAGCCCTATATAAACGGCAACCATCTTGCGGCCAGTCACTTCAGCCTTTTATTGCAGAGAGAGAGGGACAGACAGCAGTGTGTGTTACACAGAAAAGCATTTTTACAGCAATGATTCACCTCCCAGTCACATCAGCGTTCTATTGCAGAGAGGGACAGAAAGCAGTGTGTGGCACAGAAAAGCTTTTGTACACAAGCGATTCACCTCAAGCCCAAATTCAGCCTAGAAGCAATGATAGGAAAGGGAGTGAGATTGAGAGAGAGAGTGCAATATTGGGTGTAGTACACAGTGACTGTGTGCTGCAGCACTGGTGTGTACAACAACTGAAAAAGGCCAGGAAAAAGTACACACCTGCTGGTGTTGTAGACAAATACTGTTTTAAGCGTTCTGGAGCACATTGTCCTCCCCTCATAACTGCATACCACATATGTACATGTAAGTGGTGTACCATTTTGTACCTGTTAAAGTCTTAAGGGTCTAGATATTGTGAAAGGCCAGCCAAAAGTACACACCTGCTGGTGTTGTAAACATATACTGTTTTAAGCGTAGTGGAGCATACTGTATTCTCCTCATATGCGCACTAATTATGTCAGAGAAGTGCCAGGACGTGTACAGAGGAGTGGCAGAGGCCTAAATGCATGAGGCAGAGGTTGCAGCAGACTAGGGGCGAGTGGCAGCAGGAGTCACAGCGAGAGGCCTGAGCTTCAGGTATCAGCTAGTGGTCGTGTCTCAACCAGCAACCCATCTGCCGTCATCGATTGGTTAACCCCAGTCAACAGACGGTCGGTTCCTCAGACACAACCCTCAGTTGGCATGGCCCGGGAGCAGTCCCTGTTCACCCATTGCCCCTGTCCTATGCTGTTCCTTCCCCCGCAGAAGTATCTTATGCTGTGGGTTCAGCTCCACTATTCAGTGAGAACAATCTACTAGAGAACAGTCAGCAGCTACTGCCCAGCCAAGAAGTGGAGAAGACATCCGCTGCTTCCTTCGCTAGGTGGACAAGTATTGATGGATGAGGAGAGTGGCGTGGGAGATGGTGTTGCGAGTGATCAGGTTCCTGAAGCAGACACTGTTGAGGAACCTGAGGAGGACATCAGTGACGTGCAGACACAACCCAATGATGATGAAGCCGATCACACTTGGGAGCTAGGTGCAGAAGCGGCTTCATCATTATCAGGAGAAGAGGGTTGCTGGTTGCCTGTGCAGGTCGCCAGATGTGGTGGTCCAGCTTGCTGCATCACCCAGTGGCACGCCACTCCCTGTTTCAGCCAGGCAAAGCTCCCCCCCCACAGCTGAAAAGAGCTGTGTGTCATACCCATTTTCTGTCACTCCAGATGCTCCTGCTCCTCCTACCTCGAGTCAGTCATTTGGCAAGCATTCCATCGGCGAAGCCATTTCCAAGAGACAACAGTAGGCACCCACTCATTCAGTGGCGCAGAAGCTGAATGTGCTCCCGTCCAAGTTGCTGGTGCTGCAGTCCCTCCCTTTTTAAGTGGTGGACTCTGCACCTTTCAGAGAACTGATGACTTGTGCTGAGCCGAGGTGGAGAGTCCAAAGCTGTCGTTTCTTTGCTAAGAAGTCACTACCAGCCCTGCACAATTTTGTGGAACAGAAGGTGGGCCAGTCCCTGTTTGTGTATACCAAAGTGCTCTGCAGCGCCGGTGTCTGGAGCTGTAACTACGGTCAGGGACAATACATGTTGTTTACGCCCATTGGGTGAATGTGGTTCCTGCACAGCCACAACAGCAACTTGGACAGGTCACGTCGCATCCGCCTCCACAATTTCAGGCTGTTGGTCCTGTGACAGTGTACAACTCCGCCTCCTCATCCTCCACCGTGTCCTCAGCCTCCAATGCATGGACAAGTCCCAGTGCCTCTCCAGAATACCATGTGTTCATGGCACGGCGGTGTCACGCTGTTCTTCACATGGTTTGCCTTGGCGAACGGAGTCACACAACTGCTAAAAGTCATTCATCAAGAAATCGAATCATGGCTTACTCCACGAAAACTGAAAATGGGAACCATGGTGACCGACAAAGGGAAGAACATCTTGTCTGCGCTGCAACAAGAAAGCCTGAGACATGCACCCTGCATCTGTTTGTCAAGCAGTTCCTGAAGTGTCCCCCCATCTGCAAGACATCCTAACAATGGGAATGAAACTTTGCATGCACTTCAGCCACTCGTACACCGTAAAGCACACCCTCCTTGAGGTGCAGTGTCAGAACAGTATCCCCCAACATAGCCTGATTTGCGATATTTCCACACGTTGGAATTCCACCCTCCATATGTTGGACTGACTATACGAACAGAGAAAAGCCATCAAAGATTTCTTGATGATCCAAGCGGATAGGGGGACTCCCCTGTGTAACTTCAATGTCAACCAGTGGCAGCTCATACGTAACCACTGCCTTTTGCTCAGGCCCTTCTATGAAGCCACATTATTAGTCAGTCACCAGGATTACAGGATGAATAACGTCCACATTCCACTGCTTCATCTACTGCAACACATGTTGGAAACAATTGCTGGTCAGGGCACTGGAGACGTGGCGCCTACAACTCACGGCCACATGAGCCCTGTGGAGGCTGAACTGGAGGAGGACGGGAAAGGGCACAGTGGAGCACAGTTTTGGTTTCACGAGATTGGTTTTACTAGTCATCTGACAGGAGAGGAGGAGCAGGAGCAGCCAGAGGAGCTGGAGGATTATGAGGAAGGCAAGACAGAGGACCCAGACACACCGTGGCAGTATGCAGTGGAGATGGAGGCAGGGAGTCCCTCCGAGTCACTTGCACAAATGGCACGATGCATGTTCACTTGCCTGCATAGTGACCGGCGAATTGTCATCATTCGGCAGCGGGATGACTTCTTGCTCTACACCTTATTGGACCCTCTCTACTGGCACAAAATGTTCTCCTCGTGCTGATGCCACCTCCAGGCTGTCTCATTCTGCCAACATATGTTCTCATGCTGATACCACCTCCAGACTGTCTCATTCTGCCATCATATGTTCTCCTCATGCTCATGCTAAATTCGTACCAAAAAATTTGGGGGCAAAATTTGGCGAATCGGCCGAATCTAATTTTTTAAAAATTTGCTCATCTCTAGTTACTTTATTGTTTGAAATTAAGCTTTTCACTACTGGAGACTGCAAGTGGACAGGAAATGTTTGTAAATGGTGTATTATGGATGTAAAAAACACAAATATCATTTTTCATATCCATTACATTCCAGCTCTTGCTTTTACACCATAATTTACCAATGTTAGGTGGTTCCCTAAAATCCATGTTTTTTAGTTTTCCTACATACAACATGTGCATCTCCATGAGGTTTCTTAGCCACAGACTCTGCTATTAGCATTAACCCCTTAAGGACGCAGGATTTTTCAGTTTTTGCACTTTCGTTTTTTTTTCTCCTTACCTTTTAAAAATCCTAACCCTTTCAATTTTCCACCTAAAAATCCATATTATGGCTTATTTTTTGCATCACCAATTCTACTTTGCAGTGACATTAGTAATTTTACCCAAATATTCACGGCAAAACGGGAAAAAAATAATTGTGCGACAAAATCAAAGAAAAACGCAATTTTGTGATGTTTGGGGGCTTCCATTTCTACACAGAGCATATTTCTGTAAAAATGACACTTTGTTATTATTCTGTAGGTCCATAAGATTAAAATTATACCTTACTTATATAGGTTGGATATTGTCGTACTTCGGAAAAAAATCATAACTACATGCAGGAAAATGTATATGTTTAAAAATGTCCTCTTTTGACCCCTATAACTTTTTTATTTTTCCCCGTACAGGGCGGTATGAGGACTAATGTTTTGTGCCGTGATCTGATGTTTTCATCGGTACCATTTTTGTTTTGATCTAACTTTTTGATCACTTTTTATTCATTTTTTAATGGCATAAAAAGTGACCAAAAATACGCTTTTTTGGACTTTGGAATTTTTTTACGTTTACGCTATTGACCGTGCGGTTTAATTAATTAACGATATATTTTTATAGTTCGGACATTTACACATGCGGCGATACCACATATGTTTATTTTTATTTTTATTTACACTGTTTTATTTTTTTATGGGAAAAGGAGGGTGATTCAAACTTTTATTAGGGAAGGGGTTAAATGAGCTTTATTAACACTTTTTTTAAACTTTTTTTTTGCAGTGTTATAACTCCCATAGGGACCTATAACACTGCACACACTGATCTCTCATGCTGATCACTGGCGTGATCAGTGTTATCGGCGCTTGACTTCTCCTGCCTGGATCTCAGGCACGGAGCAGTCAGTCGTCGATCGGACAACGAGGAGGCAAGTAAGGGCCCTCCCAGTGTCCTGTAAGCTGTTCGGGACGCTGCAATTTCACGGCGGCGGTCCCGAACAGCCCGACTGAGCAGCCGGGTTACTTTCACTTCAGACGCCTCGTCTGAAGGGTTAATACAGGGCTTCACTGCGATTGGTGATGTTCTGTATTAGCCGCGGGTCCCGGCCATTGATAACCGCCGGGACCGACCCGATATGACGCGGGGACACCGCGTGACCCCGCGGCATATTGCAGGAGCCGGCGGAGGACGTAAATATACGTCCTTCATCGTTAAGGGGATAAAAAGATAATCTAGGGCAACAAGATGTTGGAGAGCTACCACTCTTATTTGTAGCTGCTCTTGAGTCAGTTTCTTTTTTGAGTCATTTGTGGTGTCCAAAGTAGTTTCCAAAATGTGCTGGAGGTTATCCTTTGGTATTTACTGGATTTTCCTGTCTTGCAATGCGATTCAAACTCAGTCTTGTTGACTTTATTCTTGTCATGTTCCAACCATTGGTCACTGAGGAATGGGTAACGTTCACTCAATTAGAAGCGATGGTCATTTGTGTGTAGTGAGCCAGGATGCTCATGAATGAGTTGGAAGTTCATGGGTTGAGTGGGATTACCCAGCCACTAATCTGTAGTCTAGACAAAAAAAATAGGTTTAGAGTCACTTTCCAACAATTCCAGACACTCTCTCTCCCCCTTCTGCCTGTGCTGATCAGGGAACATTGGTAAAAACCGACAATTCAGACCCTACTTGTACTTGTACTTAATTTCATCCCAATTAACTGCAGTCTTGTAGGGAACTAGGATTGCAGTATTCTCCTAAAATGGTACCAGCAGTAACCCTACTTTAACCCCTTAACCCCTTAAGGACCAGGCCATTTTACACCTTAGGACCAGAGCGTTTTTTGCACATCTGACCACTGTCACTTTAAACATTAATAACTCTGGAATGCTTTTAGTTATCAATCTGATTCCGAGATTGTTTTTTCGTGACATATTCTACTTTACCATAGTGGTAACATTTTGTGGTAACTTGCATCCTTTCTTGGTGAAAAATCCCAAAATTTGATGAAAAATTTGAAAATTTTGCATTTTTCTAACTTTGAAGCTCTCTGCTTGTAAGGAAAATGAATATTCTAAATATTTTTTTATTTTATTCACATTTCCAATATGTCTACTTTATGTTTGCATCATAAAATTGATGTGTTTTTACTTTTGGAAGACACCAGAGGGCTTCAAAGTTCAGCAGCAATTTTCCAATTTTTCACAAAATTTTGATCCTCGCTTTTTTTCAGAGACCAGTTCAGGTTTGAAGTGGATTTGAAGGGTCTTCCCATTAGAAATACCCCACAAATGACCCCATTATAAAAACTACACCCCCCCAAAGTATTCAAAATGACAATCAGTAAGTGTTGTAACCCTTTAGGTGTTTCACAGGAATAGCAGCAATGTGAAGGAGAAAATTCACAATCTTTATTTTTTACACTCGCATTTTCTTGTAAACCCAATTTTTGAATTTTTACAAGGGGTAAAAGGAGAAAATGTATACTTATATTTGTAGCCCAATTTCTCTCGAGTAAGCACATACCTCATATGTCTATGTAAATTGTTCGGCGGGCGCAGTAGAGGGCTCAGAAGCGAAGGAGCGGCAAGGGGATTTTGGAGAGTACTTTTTTCAGAAATGGTTTTTGGGGGGCATGTTGCATTTAGGAAGCCCTTATGGTGCCAGAACAGCAAAAATAACCCACATGGCATACCATTTTGGAAACTAGACCCCTTGGGGAACGTAACAAGGAATAAAGTGAGCCTTAATACCCCACAGGTGTTTCACGACTTTTGCATATGTAAAAAAAAAATTTTTTTTTCCACTAAAATGTGTGTTTCCCCCAAATTTCACATTTTTGCAAGGGTTAATAGCAGAAAATACCCCCCCAAAATTTGTAACCCCATCTCTTCTGAGTATGGAGGTACCCCATAAGTGGACCTGAAGTGCACTGCGTGCGAACTACAATGCTCAGAAGAGGAGGAGCACCATTGAGCCTTTGGAAAGAGAATTCGGTGGAATGGTAGTCAGGGGCCATGTGCATTTACAAAGCCCCCCGTGGTGCCAGAACAGTGCCCCCCCCCCCCACATGTGACCCCATTTTGGAAACTACACCCCTCACAGAATTTAATAAGTGGTGCAGTGAGCATTTACACCCCACTGGCGTTTGACAGATCTTTGGGACAGTGGGCTGTGCAAATGGAAAATTACATTTTTCATTTTCACGGATCACTGTTCCAAAAATCTGTCAGACACCTGTGGGGCGTAAATGCTCACTGCGCCCCTTATTACATTACATGAGGGGTGTAGTTTCCAAAATGGGGTCACATATGGGGGGGTCCATTGTTCTGGTACCATGGGGGCTTTGTAAACCCAAGTGGCCTTCAATTCCGGACAAATTTTCTCTTCAAAATCCCAATGGCGCTCCTTCTCTTCTGAGCATTGTAGTGCACCCATAGAGCACTTTACATCCACATATGGGGTATGCTCTTACTCAGAAGAAATTGGGTTACAAATTTTGGGGGGCTTTTTTTTATTTTCCCTTGTGAAAATGAAAAATTTAGGGTGACACCAGCATTTTAGTGAAAAAAAAATTTTGTTTTCACTTTCCCATCCAACTTTAATGAAAATGTGTCAAACACCTGTGGGGTGTTCAGGCTCACTATACCCCTTGTTACGTTCTGTGAGGGGTGTCGTTTCCAAAATGGGGTCACATGTCTGTATTTATTGTTTTGTGTTTATGTCAGAACCACTGTAAAATCAGCCACCCCTGTGCAAATCACCAATTTAGGCCTCAAATGTACATGGTGCGCTCTCACTCCTGAGCCTTGTTGTGCGTCCGCAGAGCATTTTACGCCCACATATGGGGTATCTCCGTACTCAGGAGAAATTGCGTTACAAATTTTGGGGGTCTGTTTTTCCTTTTACCTCCCGTGAAAATAAAAAGTAAAAGGACAACACCAGCATGTTAGTGTAAAAAAAAAATTTTTTTTACACTAACAGGCTGGTGTAGACCCCAACTTTTCTTTTTCATAAGGGGTAAAAGGAAAAAAAAGCCCCCAAAATCAGTAACGCAATTTCTCCCGAGTACGGAGATACCACATATGTGGCACTAAACTGTTTCCTTGAAATACGACAGGGCTCCGAAGTGAGAGAGCGCCATGCGCATTTGAGGACTAAATTAGGGATTGCACAGGGGGGGACATAGGGGTATTCTACGCCAGTGATTCCCAAACAGGGTGCCTCCAGCTGTTGCTAAACTCCCAGCATGCCTGGACAGTCAGTGGCTGTCCGGAAATGCTGGGAGTTGTTGTTTTGCAACAGCTGGAGGCTCTGTTTTGGAAACACTGCCGTACAATACGTTTTTTATTTTTATTAGGGGGACAGTGTAAGGGGGTGTATATGTTGTGTTTTACTCTTTATTAGGTGTTAGTGTAGTGTAGTGTTTTTAGGGTACATTCACACTGGCGGGTTTACAGTGAATTTACCGCTAGGAGTTTGCGCTGTGGTGAAAAATTTGCCACAGCCCAAACTTGAAGCAGAAAACTTACTGTAAACCCGCCAGTGTGAATGTACCCTGTACGTTCACATGGGGGGGCAAACCTCCAGCTGTTTCAAAACTACAACTCCTAGCATGTACTGACAGACCGTGCATGCTGGGAGTTGTACTTTTGCAACAGCTGGAGGCACACTGGTTGGAAAACCTTCAGTTAGGTTCTGTTACCTAACTCAGTATTTTCCAACCAGTGTGCCTCTAGCTGTTGCAAAACTTCAACTCCCAGCATGTACTGATCGCCGAAAGGCATGCTGGGAGATGTAGTTATGCAACAGCTGGAGGGATCGCAACTACAACTCCCAGCATGCAGAGACAGCTGTTTGCTGTTTAGGCTTGCTGGGAGTTGCAGTTTTGCAACATCTGTAGAGCTATAGTTTAGAGACCACTGCATAGTGGTCTCCAAACTGTGGACCTCCAGATGTTGCAAAACTACAACTCCCATCATGCCCAGACAGAAAACTGCTGTCTGGGCATGCTGGGAGTTGTAGTTTTGCAAGATCTGGAGGTGCACAGTATAGAGATCACTTTGCAGTGGTCTCAAACTGTAGACCTCCAGCTGTTGCAAAACTGCAACTCCCAGCAAGCCTAAACAGCTCTCTGGGCATGCTGGGAGTTGTAGTTTTGCAACATCTGGAGGGTTACAGTTTAGAGACCACTATAGTGGTCTCAGACTGTAGCCCTCCAGATGTTGCTAAGTAACTCACCGGCTTCCGTTGGATCCAGGGAGCTGCGTCGCAGTCCTCTTCTTCCGCCGATCGTCGCCCGCTGCCGCCGCTGATCGTCGCCGCTGCCGTCGCCGATGGGTAAGTGGATCTTCGGCGCCGTTCCCTGTCGGTTTCCCCGTTCTGCCCCGCCTATTGTGGGTGGGCAGAACGGGGAAACCGAAAGTAAACCCCTCCGCCCCCGATCTGCTATTGGTGGTCGCGTCTAGACCACCAATAGCAGAGATAGGAGGGGTGGTAACTCTGCCACCTCACTCCTATCGCTACAGGGGGATCGTGGGTTTCTAGGACACCCGCGATCCCCCTTCTATTCCGGGTCACCAGGTCACCATAGACCCGTATGACCCGGAATCGGCGCAAATCGCAAGTGTGAATTCACTTGCGATTTGCGCCGATCGCCGACATGGGGGGGTCTAATGACCCCCCTGGGCATTTGCGCGGGGTGCCTGCTGATAGATATCAGCAGTCACCCCGGCGCGATCCCCGCCCGGCGCGCGGAGGGGACCGAAATTCCCACGGGCGTACAGGTACGCCCTTGGTCCTTAAGTACCAGGGAGCAAAGGCGTTCCTGTACGCCCTTGGTCCTTAAGGGGTTAAGGACCCATGACGTACCGGTAGTCATGAGTCCACTCCCGTTCTATAACGCGGGGCCACGGCATGGCCTTGCGTCATAGCGGGTCAGGCCCGGCCTCTAACAATGACTGGAACCCGTGGCTAATAGCGCCCAGCTAGGATCGTGGTGCCACGCACTTTTAACCCTTTAGGCGCATCGTTAAAAGTTGAACGCCGCGTCTAAAGTGAAAGTAAAACCATGCCGGTTTGCTCAGGGAGCTGTTCGGGATTGCCGCGGCGAAATGGTGGCATCCCGAACAGCTTACAAGACAGCCGGAGGATCCCTACCTGCCTCCATGCTGTCCGATTGCCGAATGACTGCTCAGTGCCTGAGATCCAGGCATGAGCAGTCAAGCGGCAGAAACATCGATCAGTGGTTTCATTTGAGAAACAACTGATCAATGTAAAAGATCAGTGTGTGCAGTGTTAAAGCGATCAATAAGTCCTATCAATGCTAATATAGTACCGTTAAAAACTTCAGATCGCGGAACAAAAAATGAGCCCTCATACGTATGGGGAGGCTTATAAAATGAGCCTCCCCATACGCGGAAAAATAAAAAAGATATAGGTGTCAGAATATGACAATTTTAAACGTATACATTTTCCTGCATGTAGTTATGATTTTTTCCAGAATTACAACAAAATCAAACCTACATAAGCAGGGTATCATTTTAATCGTATAGACCTACGGAATAAAGAGAAGGGGTCATTTTTACTGAAAAATTTACTGTGTAGAAACGGAAGCCCCCAAAATTTACAAAATGGCGTTTTTTGTTTTCAATTTTGTCTCACAATTATTTTTTTTTCTGTTTTGATTAGAGTTTTGGGTAAAATGACTGAGGTCATTACAAAGTAGAATTGGTGTTGCAAGGAATAAGCCATAATATAGATTTTTAGGTGCAAAATTGAAAGAGTTATGATTTTTTAAAGGTAAGGAGGAAAAAATGAAAATGCAAAAACGGAAAAACCCGGGTCCTTAAGGGGTTAATCATTTCTATGCACAGTTGCACTCCATGTTTGTCCACCCATGCTCACTTTTCCAGTAATATTCCAACCCTGGCTAACTAATTTGTAATTGAGTGTGAGTGTTACCTCAGTCTCTCTAGGCACAAAGAAAGAAACTTTCCTTGGAGGAAGAATGTATATGTTATTTCCCAGTACGCCTGGATTTACCTTCCTCTGCTTCATGTTTCCAGTAGAACAGTAACTTGTAGAGATATGGCCACTATGACTACATGTAGAACATTAAGCTGAGAAGTATTTCTTTTGAGTTTTGTTACCATGTGATTTGTAGTATCTAGCAATATGGCCTAAAACGACAAAACATATATTTAACCTTTAACATGTACCGTATTTATCGGCGTATAACACGCACTTTTAAGGCTAACATTTTTAGCCTAAAGTCTACCTGCATGTTATACGCCGATAAGCTGCTGCAGTTCAATGATTTAAAGCGGGCGCTTTAAATCAATGAACTGCAGCGGCTTTGCAGGTGCAGAGACCGCCAGCGCTGCCGGCTTCTCTGCCCCTGCCTGTCCTGGGGTCTAGAGCCCTGCTGCCGGCCCTTCTCTCCCCCTGGCTATCGGTGCCGCTGCCCGTTCTCTCCCCCTGACTATCAGTGCCGGCGCCCCATTGCCGGCACCGATAGCCAGGGGGAGAGAAGCGGCGCTGGCAATGGGGCAGCGTTGCCGACAGACAGGGGGAGAGAAGGGGCAGCGGCACCCATTGCCGGTGCCGCTGCCCCGTTGCCTCCCCCATCCCCGGTTGTATAATTACCTGTTGCCGGGGTCGGGTCCGCGCTGCTTCAGGCCTCCAGTGTGGTGTCCCCTGCGTCGTTGCTATGCGCTGCACGGCGCAATTACGTCACTCGTCATTGCGCCGCGCCGTGTAGTGCAATGACGCATGGGACGCACAACGGAGGCCTGAAGCAGCGCGGACCCGACCCCGGCAACAGGTAATTATACAACCGGGGATGGGGGAGGCAACGGGGCAGCGGAGCCGGCAATGGGTGCCGCTGTTCCTTCTCTCCCCCTGTCTGTCGGTGCCGCTGCCCCATTGCCCAGCGCCGCTTCTCTCCCCCTGGCTATCAGCGCCGGCAATGGGGCACCGGCACCGATAGTCAGGGGGAGAGAACGGGCAGCGGCACCGATAGTCAAAGGGAGAGAACGGGCAGCGGCGCAGATAGCCAGCGGGAGAGAAGCGACAGCAACAGGGCTCTAGACCCCAGAAAAGGCAGGGGGAGAGAAGCGGGCAGCGACGACCTCTCTCCCCCTGCCTTTCCTGAGGGTGCATCGGGGTATACACATGTACACATGCACCCTCATTTTACCAAGGATATTTGGGTAAAAAACTTTTTTTACCCAAATATCCTTGGTAAAATGAGGGTGCGTGTTATAGGCCGGTGCGTGGTATGCCCCGATAAATACGGTATATGCTATCTGTTATAGATTTATCAAAGTAGCATGGATCTACATATAGAAAGTGTAGAAATTATACAAGCTACATATTTAGCCATCACAGGCTATGTTACGTTAATGAGAAGCAGGAGATGTGTGGTCCCACCCACTTTCTTACAATATATCAGCAATTTTTTCGCTATATTCATGCCCTTCAGCTAGAATTTCTGTTAATGGATAATACTTGGACCCATTTTAGATTACAAACTGTATTAAACAGGGATGCCTTTTATCACCGATACTTTTTGTATTAGTTATGGAACCCCTGGCTGAAACAATGAGATCCAGTGAGCATATTAAAGGCATACCACACCCAGAAGGACTTGGAAAAATTAGCCTATTCGCAGACAACATAATGTTTTTGGTATCTGATCCTGAGAAGTCATTGAAGGATATGCAGAATGAACTAACCTGATTAAGTGGGATCTCCTATTATGAAGTAAATATTAATAAATCATCCATTCTTAGTAGTGTTGAGCGGCATAGGCCATATTCGTATTCGCGAATATTCGCACATGTGAAAATTAGCATAAGAGGAAATTCGCATATGCGCTAATTAGCATATGCAAATTTTCGCATATGCGAAAATTCGCGCCCCCGTCTCTCACAGTAGTATTAGAACCTTCTTTACACCACACAAGCTGGAAGCAGAGAGGGATGATCACTGTGATGTGTACTGTGAAAAAAAAAAAAAACGAATATTCGTAATTACGAATATATAGTGCTATATCCGCGAATATTCGCGAATTCGCGAATATGCGATATTTGCGAATAAAATTCGCATTGCGAATATTCGCGAGCAACACTAATTCTTAGCATAAATCTAAGTGCGAGGATTTCCGAAAGATTGAAATCAAATTTTCCATTTGAATGGGAACCAAAATCAATTAAATTTTTGGGACTTAGTATTACAAGTGAACTATCAAACTGATAGAAGCTAGTTTTCCTGAAATTGCTAGATAAGATTCAAAAATAACTAAATGAGTATGAGAAACTAGGTTAGGGATGGTTTAGCAAAGCAGTGCTCTATAAAATGTTTGTATTTCTTAAGGTATTTTATAAGGTATTGTCGAATCTGGTGGCGTACCTGCAAGCTACTATTTTAAAACAATCACTAGAGTGGTTTAAATCTAAATGGGTACTTTAAACCCAACCCCATGGTATCTACAGTGGGATTTTTATATAAATATATATATATATATATATATATATATATATATATATTTGTGTGTATGTGTGTGTGTATATATATATATATATATATATATATATATATATACACACATACACAGTATCTACATGGAAGTCATATTTAGACTTTAACTTAAGGCATGATTTATATTCCGAAAATTGAAATTCCTCCTCATACTCTCTGCAAGTATACTATCCTGAATGACCTGCAGTCTTGGATATCTTATGGAATATGGAATTTATCTGATCTAGCCTGTGACAGTAAAATTATGTCTTTTGAAGACTTACAACACAAGTTTAACCTACATAAGAGTGAACAGAAGAGGTATTGGACATTGCAGGCTCACTTTAGAAAGTACCCATATTAGAGGGCCAAAATTTCTCAATATTTACAATGTTTAAGTTGTCACGAGAAAACATTGATAAGACGGGCATTAAGTAAGTATATGATTTGTTTTTTTATAAAGATAAGTACCCAATGAAAGCTACATCTCTATTCAAAAAGATACTGCATGTGTCAGTCGAAGAGAACAACAATATAAAATTCTGACTAGATGGTACATAACACCTTCACATTTACATAAAATGTCAAACACATGCTCTTATACTTGTTGGAGAAGATGTGGAGAAAGGCACACTTAGACATATTTTTTGGGAATGTCCTTACCTATATAAGCTAAGGAAAGATCTAAATAGCTCAGTGTGTATGATTTCATTGGGTACAGTTGTGCTCACACCGGAGATGTTCCTGTTGAACTTAAATATGGACAAAGTTAAGGAAGAATATAGAACACCAATATGCCATATGTTTATTGCTATGAGAATGAGTCTGGCGAGAAGATGGAAATTGAAAGAAGTTCCTGTGATGGCCGAAATATTAGAAAAAGCGTCAACTTCTTATATTCCTGAGCAGACATACAGATGGCAGATTGGAAAAGGGGACAAGAATAAAAAATATGAAAATGGGGGCTTTTTACATTTCCTAAAAAATGAAGGTAATATATTTGTTATTAAAATTACATACAGTACATACTGGCAATAAATATCATGGTAAGATGCTTGGTAGAAATAAAGGGTTATAATGCAAACTTAATGGCCATAGAAATATCATACATTCAATAAGTGCCCACATGGTACATATGCGTACAAATTTATCTGAGAGGTGGATGCGGGAGAAGGAAGAGACAACAAAAGATCCTGGAAATATAAAGGTATGAAACTGTTAAACGTTAATGGTGTGGATGGTAGGGTTAATTACACCCTCAATAGCATTATCTAAAATTCTAGTCTGACCAAATGGGACAAATGTAAACATTCACTGCATCTTTCCACTCTCTGGTCTGCTCTAGCCTTTTCTAGTCCTTTATTAGTTACTGGTCGTCTAGACTAAGTTAAAGTAAAAAAAAACTTTTAACTCTCCCTGTGACTGGGCTGCAAAAACAAAAAAAAAATAACTTTAACTCACCTTCCTACATTTCCCCATTGCGCCCGTATAGGTGTTCTGTTCCTCTGGCACTGCACCCTGCTTCTTAGGCTCGGAACTTGACACTACAGTCAGTGTAGCGCTGCCTGCAGCAATGTCCCGCCTCGGCCGGTGATAGGCTGAGCGCACTGTCATGTAAGGAGCTAGCCAGAAGCAGGTAAACAAGCAGTGCTGGAGGAACGGGATGCCAATACCGGAAGGTGAGTTAAAGTTAGTTTTTTAGTTTTTGTAGCCCAGGCACAGGGAAAGTTAAAAGTTTTTTGCTGCATTTCTCCTTTAATATTGTTGATAACGGTTATTTGTATGACCAGTAGTCTAAAGTAAGCTTACTCTAAGATTGAGTGAGAAGCTAAACCGACAGTTTGTATCTTTGTTTGTCTTTATACAAAAGTCAATAAAAAAAAGCATTTTAAAAAGTTGGTGGTCAAAATAGGGCAATATTAAACATACTAATTTTGCAAGTTTTTTTTTTTTTTCAAGCAGTACAATAATAAAGTGTCTAAACATAAGTATCATTTTTATCATATTGACCCACAGAATAAATAAAACTTGTCATTTTTACTGTAAAGTATACAGCGTGAAAACAAAACCTTCTAAAATTAGCAAAATTGTGATTCCTTTTGTATTTCCACACAAAAATAAAAAAATTTTGTTTTGCCATACATTTTATGGTAAAATGAGTGATGCCATTACAAAGGACAATTTGCGAGAAAAATAAAACTAAAATGCAAAAATAAAATTGTCTGTGTCCTTAAAGGGGTACTCCGCCCCTAGACATCTTATTCCTTATTCAAAGGATAGGGGATAACATGTCAGATCGCCGGGGTCCCGCTGCTGGGGACCCCCGGGATCTCCGCTGTGGCAGCCTGCTATCATTACTGCACAGAGCACGCTCGCTCTGTGCGTAATGTCCGGCGATACAACACCGGAGCATCATGACGTAAGGGCTCCGCCCCCTCATGACGTAATGGTCTGCCCCCTTAATGCAAGTCTATGGGAGGGGGCGTGATGGCCACCACGCCCCCTCGCATAGACTTGTATTGAGGGGGCGGGCAGTAACAACACGAGAGTGGCGGAGCCGTGACGTAACGATGCTCCGGCCCCTGTATTGCCCGTCATTACGCACAGAGCGAGTTTGCTTTGTGCAGTAATGATAGTGGGGTGCCGCAGCGGAGATCTCTGGGGTCCCCAGCAGCGTGACCCCGGTGATCTGACATCTTATGCCCTATCCTTTGGATAGGGGATAAGATGCTAGGGGCAGAGTACCCCTTTAAGGCCAAAATGGGCCGTGTCCTTAAGGGGTTAAATGTAAGATGTTTAAGCATTTTTTGTATATATTTAATCTCTTTACATATTACACAAATATTAACTATCTATAATACACTGCATCAAATTGTTCTGCATATGAATAAATAAAGAGAAAAACAAAGGTGCGCTCCTAGTGCAGGCGGTTAAGATGGCGGTGAAATGCACAATTTAAATTGGGGGCTTACCAGATGGTGTTGTGCTCAAGGCACAACACCTCAGCTGGCGTGTAGAACCGCTGTTGAGATGGGGGTCAGCGGCCAATGTGTAATTTCCAGATGGCTCAAGGTGAGCTGCATACTGGCAAATAGACTTGTGGATAAATCCAATGGAAAAAAGGATTTCCCAACCGGCGCTTCTCCTCCCAGGAAGAATGTGAAAACAGCCGTCCACTGTGTGAAAGCTGATAATTTTATTCATGCAACAAGTAGTTTCGAGCCCGTACCTCGGGCATAGTGACAAAATTTAACACATAGTTTAAAAAGACACAGGGAACAACTCCAACAGGGTCAAAGGTCATGATGCATGAATAAAACTGTACATAAAATAAGACAATATCAAACAAAAATTACACTACGATCCTACAGGTTAATGTGACAGTCATTGAGGGTCATATAAAAGTTAACTAAAAAATTGTTATACTAGGCAGCGATGCTGTCACTTTTTTTTCGGCGCCCACTGTCAGCTGCTGGATATGAATGAAATTGTGAGCGAGGCTGTGTAAACAGTAGTGGAAGCGCAATCTTGTTTGCAGGGTTGTGCTGTGAGAGACCCAGGAGTGGGTCTGTAGGTTAGAAGAAAGTCCATTTGACCTGTGAACTGCGAGACGATAGCTGAATTTACAGTGTAACAGGACCAGGTAAAAAGGGGCCAAAATAAAACGTACCATATATGACGGTATCATAGGGGCACAATAAAAAGCCTGTGTGCCATGTTTAAAACCATAAATTAGATAGAAGTACAATGTGTGTACATAATAACAGACACAGGGTAACTGCATTTGACAACATGAGGGCACAATGTGTGAATATATAAATATATGTTATAAAATTATGTATATGAAACTGAGACCAGAGCTTTATGAATAGATGCACAATGTATATAAATATATAACATTTTTTATATGAGAGCATGCAGTTGCCGGCTTATAACTCACGAACACAGCGGATCTCAGGACTAACTGACTATAACTTTTTACATGCCTGGGCCACATGTCAATAGTTTTTTCTAATAGCAGTAACCCTTTAAGGTAACGCTCTCATTGCTGTTGTTCCCCCACATGTTCTGGGACCATTCAGCTCTTTTTTGCACCGAATAGCCCCAAAACTGGTCGGTGCAAAACTCACCCCACCCGATCACCACCGGGTACCGACTTGGTAATGGAGTCTGTAGGGATCCACTAGTTTACTAGTGCATGCACAATTTTTTTCTCCACTAAACTTCTGTTTTGACAGAATTACTGACACAGTTCCATATAACGGAACCTGATGGCATTGTGAAAGAATCACCCTCACGATGCTGATTTTATCAAAGTGTAATAAAAGATGTGCTTTTTATTGGAGATATATGAGTGCTGTGATCCTTTCTATCTTATATGGTTGATGCATTGTGAAAGAGGCCTAAAGATACATCATATGAACCCCCTTAAATATGTGAACCCCTGAATCAGAGACAGGTGTACACTTACTTCATAGTTAGGGAAAATGGACACTATCACTTATACTCACCAGTATTACCACCATACAGTAATTGCATAGTGGTCATTAGAGATGAGCGAAGTTACAGTGATACAATTCGTCACAAACCTCGCTGCTCGGCAGTTGGTGACTTTAGCCTGCATAAATTAGTTTTGCTATCAAGTGCTCCGGTAGGCTGGAAAAGGTGGATACAGTCCTAGGACACTCCCTCCTAAGACTGTATCCACTTTTTCCATCCCACTGGAGCATGTGAAAGCTGAACTAATTTATGCAGGCTAAAGTCAGCAACTGCCTAGCCGAGAAGTTTGTAACGAATCGAATCACTGTAACTTCGCTCATCTCTAGTGGTCATATACCTGGTCATATTCGGCACTCTGCCGACAATAAAAGAGACTATAGCTATGGTCTGACTCAGAAGGCAGAAAACGGTATGTAAATATCCCAGAGGATACAGTATGTCATGTTGAACAGCCCCAAAATGGGTCCGAGTACAACTGACACCTCCAGGTCCCGATGGATCCCATTGACTTGAATGGGGCCTGTCGGGGATCCGGTATTATTTCAGAGTTTAGCTGAGGAAAAAATGGTAATTTTCAGTTGTGATCTGAAGTTTTAGACTGCACCATTTTTGTTTTAATGGAACTTTTTTTTAAAGCTTTTTATAAAAAAAATTCTGAGATACAATGTGACCACAAATTAGCATTTGTTATTTTTATTACACTGTTCACTGTATGGGATACTAAATATTATATTTTATTACCAAATAATATTAAATATGAAGTTTTTTTTTTTTTTTAAATGGGGAAATGGGGAGTTGAGGAGACCTCCAGTGGCCATTTGAGCTTATCAGACCACAACGATTGCACAGCTGAAGTATGATGAGTCCACCTGAATGTGCTGGAACTTGTATTTTTAGTATGGATGCCATATTTGGTATTGATCACAGCATCTATAGGGTAATCATTGGAGTCCGCCATTATCATGAGTCCCAGGCTGCTGATAGCAGCCAAAGCTCACCTGCTAATTAGCAAGTGCAACTCCTGCACTCGCTACATAGCCACACCGTAAATGTATGATGCTGCGCCATACATTTACTGAACATGTCCTTAAGGGGTTAAAGCAACAATAAACTCAGACCCCTAAATTTAGACCAGACCCTCCAGTATATTATTCAGACTTTGATCCAGAGGCTGACATGGCTGATAATAGGGAAACCCCAAAAGAACAAATGTGTTCATGTGGATTAAATATTCAAACTTTGTTACAGCAAAATTGAGACAAAAAATAAAATAATCACTGTAAAAACTTAAAATCATAACAAAGAAAATTCCAAAAATAGTAGTCCAGTGAACAAGAACCAAATGGCGGTGGCTAGGACAAGGACGTAAATGTATAGGGTAAATGAATCAAATACTGATCTCCAAATAGGGCACCAGGGAGCTACAGATCACTATAGTAAAGTGCAATCAACAAAAAGTGCATAAGGAAAGGCTCCTTTGTTAGAGACAATATAGATAGATAAAGTGCAATAATAACAGTACATATTAGATAACACTGGTCTCCATCTGAGTTACCAAAGGTTAAAGTAAGTGCAATCATTCAAGTGCATAGTAAAATACAACAGGAGACCTAGAGCACAATAGTTAGTAATGTATGCTATGGAGGACATATATCAGCATGATAACAGATACATGATACAACCTAGTAAGTAAACCTAGCCGACTGCCAGACCCAACGTTTCGCTTATCCTTCATCACGGTTGAAGCGATATGCAAAACGTTGGGTCTTGCAGTAGACTATCTATCTATATTGTCTCTAACAAAGGAGCCTTGCCTTATGCACTTTTTGATGATTGAACTTTCCTATAGTAATCTGTAGCTTCCTGGTGCCCTATATGGAGATCAGTATTTGATCCATTTACCCTATGTATTTATGTCCTTGTCCTAGCCACCGCCATTTGGATCTTGTCCACTGGACTACTATTTTTGGAATTTTCTTTGTATTGATTTTTATTGTTTTTATAGTGATTTGTTTATTCTTTGTCTCAATTTTGCTGTAATAAAGTTTGAATATTTGATTCACATAAACGCATTTGTTCTTTTGGTGTTTTGCTAATTTAGCGTTGGGTCACTAACCCTTGGGAACTTTTTTGTGTATGATAATAGGGAGCAATAAACATTCACCCATCCTACACTCAGACTCTGTAGGAGGCATAAGGGGAGCGTTAAGTATATACCTACCCTCAGTGCTTCTATTGCTGTCACAGCCCCAGGTTTACTTAGATGAATCTGCCCAATAGTATTATGCATTTTGAAGCTCTGTTTTGACCTGTACAAAGGGCTGATTATCACAAGTCAGAGGTTATTTCACTGGAGTGACAAGCATAGGGGATGAAAGGACCAGGGTTAGGAATCACCTTTATAGATACTGTGGACTGAATTTCATAACTAGCACTGGTTGGTCACATCAGCCTCTATACTTGTCCCTACTCCAGCCCCCCACAGATGCATATAGTGTATCCAGCCTTACCAGCCTGGGGCAGCTTGTGAGAGCTGGGATGGCTCCTAGGAAGACATAGGGAACTTCATCATACAAAGATCACTTCCCGTGCAGAGCAGCCTAGGGTCAGGGGGCGGAGATACCACATGTAATCGACTGGGCTTTCACTGTTCACACATTAGGTGTGCGCAACAGGCCAAAATAGAAGGCAAGCGACCTACCAGGAATTTTCCCGGTGTCCTGGTAGGCCAGTCCAGCCCTGGGAGTCATTATGGGGAGATATATATGGAGAGAAAAATAATAAAGCTGCAGAGTACAGTTACTAAGGCAAATAAACAAGGCCACATAGGTGATTATTTTCGGGGGAATTTTAACTATTCTGACAAACTAGGAAACTAAGGACTATAAATCTCATAAATGAAACAAATTTTGGACTATAGCAGACGATCATTATCTGTCCTTAATGGTGCAGGACCCCAGACCACAGAATGGGCACCATACTGGACTGAACCAACAGACCCAACAGAGAACTTATGTGCAGGTTGGAGGACACCTAGGAAATAGTGACCACAAAATAATACATTACAGCTTGTTCTTTATTATTATTTTATTTTATTTATTTATATAGCACCTACAGATTCTGCGCTTACAATTATGGGGTACAAACAAAGACAAGTATCAGACATAATATTACATAATAACTATTCAAACAAGAGGTGTGAGGATATGTTAAGGATATGTTGAGGCCAATTAGAGAATGTTATAGGCCTGTCTGAAGAGATGTGTTTTTAGGCCACGTTAGAAAATATGGATGTTGTTGTTAAGTCTGAGGGATTGAGGGATAGCATTCCAGAGAACCGATGCAGCACGAGTGAAGTCTTGGAGACGGGAGTGAGAAGTTCGGATTATAGAAGATGTTAGTGTGAGATCATTAGCAGATCGGAGAGAACGTGTAGGATGGTAGACGGAGTTGAGAGAGGAGATGTAGGGTGGTGCAGCATTGTGGAGAGCTTTGTGTGTGAGACTGAGGATTTTGTACTGTATTCTGGACTGAATTGGCAACCAGTGTAGAGACTGGCACAGGGTGGAGGCGTCGGTGTAGCGGCTGGAGAGGAAGATGAGTCTGGCTGCGGCATTAAGGATGGACTGGAGAGGAGAGAGTTTGGAGAAAGGAAGGCCTATTAGTAAAGAGTTACAGTAGTCGAGGCGGGTGTGAATCAAAGCAATAATGAGAGCTTTAACAGTTTCAGTAGTGAGAAACGGGCAGATGCAGGTGACAAGAACGTGAAAGGGACTGAATATGGGGAGTGAAAGACAGATCAGAGTCAAGTATAATTCCAAGACAGCGAGCCTGCTGCCTGGGAGTTATGGTAGTACCACATACCGAGACGGAAATGTCAGGGTTAGGCACAGTATCAGTTGATGGAGAAAAAACAAGAAGTTCTGTTTTAGAAAGATTTCGTTTCAGATATAAAGAGGACATGATGTCTGAGACGGCAGAGAGACAGTCACTGGTATTCTGTAGGAGTGCAGGGGTGATGTTGGAGGAAGAGGTATAGAGTTGGGTGTCATCAGCATAGAGGTGGTACTGGAAACCAAATCTACTGATTGTTTTTCCAATGGGGGATGTGTAGAGTGAAAAGAGTAGAGGACCCAGGACTGATCCCTGGGGAACCCCGACAGCAAGGGGAAGAGGAGAAGAAGTAGAGCCAGAAAACGAGACGCTAAAGGAGCGACCAGAGAGATGGGAGGAAAACCAGGCGAGAGCAGAGTCCTTGAGACCGATGGAACCTACTGAGGAGGAGTTGGTGATCCACAGTGTCAAAAGCCACAGACAGGTCCAAGAGAATCAGTAAAGAGAAATTGCCATTTGATTTGGCTGTCAAAAGATCGTTAGTGACTTTGGTTAGGGCCGTTTCTGTGGAGTGAAGGGAGCGGAAACCAGACTGTAAGGGGTTAAGGAGAGAGTTCTCGGAGAGATAACGGATAAGGCGGGAGTAGACCAAACGTTCCAGGAGTTTGGAGATAAAGGAGAGATTTGAGACGGGTCGATAGTTTGCTGCACAGGACGGGTCCAGAGATGTTTTTTTCAATAGTGGGGTTACAATAGAGTGTTTGAAGGAGGAGGGAAAGACCCCAGAAGAGAGGGAGAGGTTAAAAATGTTTTGGTTAGGTGACAGCTGATAGCAGGAGAGAGAGACTGGATGAGGTGTGAAGGCATGGGGTCACTAGAGCAGGCGGAGGAGAGGAGCCTGGAAACCTCGTCCTCTGTTACAGGCTCAAAAACTGAGAGTGATGAAGAGGAGACATGGCTGGGAATTGGATCAGAACTTTTAGGGGACTGGGAGAGGATTTCATCACGAATGTTATCGATTTTAGTTTTGAAGTATTTGGCCAGGTCTTCAGCACAGAGATCAGTGATTGGGGTCTGTACTTTAGCCCAAAGGAGAGAGTTGAACGTGTCAAAAAGGCGTTTTGGGTTGTTAGACTGAGAGGAGATGAGGGAGGTAAAATATGTTTGTTTGGCGAGATGAAGAGCGGAGTAATAGGATTTAAGCATGAATTTATAGTGCAGATAGTCTGAAGAAGTCTTAGTTTTTCTCCACAGACATCCAGCTCACCTAGAGCTTCGCCTGAGAAAGCAGGTTGTTAGCGTGTGCCAGGGTTGCTGCCGTCTGTGTCGGGAGGTTCGTGTTTTAGAGGGTATCATTTGATCCAGGGTAGACTTTAGGGTGTCATGGTAATGTTTGGCTGCTAGATTAGGGCAGAAGAGAGAAGAGATTGGTGATAGTGAAGATTGTAGAATGTCTATAAATTGACTGGTGTTTATGGCACGCAGGTTTCTTAAAGTGTACAAGGTTGGAGTGTCTGGAAGAGGATAGGAGTTACTGATAGCGAAAGAGAGAAGGTTGTGGTCAGAGAGCTCAAAAGGAGAATTAGTGAATTTAGAGACAGAGCAAAGTCTAGAGAAGATCAAGTCCAGTGTATTCCCATCCTTGTGTGTGGGAGAGTCAGTAAGCTGTGAAAGGGCAAAGGAGGAGGTTAGAGACAGAAGCCGAGAGGCAGAAGAGGAGATTGGGGTATCAATGGGATATTAAAATCACCCATGATGAGTGTAGGTGTTTCTGAGGAAAGAAAGTGAGGGAGCCAGGTGGCAAAATGATCCAGGAACATTTGGGGAGGACCAGGAGGACGATAGATGACCGCCACTCTGAGAGACAATGGGTAGAAGAGCCTGAGGGTGTGAACCTCAAAAAAGGGAAATGTGAGTGAGGGTAATGGGGGGATGACTTGAAAAGTGCATTGTGGGGCTAGAAGCACCCCAACTCCTCCACCATGCCTGGTGTCAGATCTGGGGGTATGGGAAAAGTGAAGGTCACCATAAGATAAAGCAGCGAGAGAAGCAGTGTCAGAAGGTTGTATCCATGTTTCTGTGAGAGCCAGCAGATTAAGAGAATTAGTGAGAAATTAGTAATTAATCTGGGTGAGCTTATTGCACACAGATCGAGAGTTTAGAAGAGTGCAGTTAAAGTTTGTAGTGGTTCCGCAAGAGGCAGGTAGTGTAGAGCAAATATTAGTTAAAAGTGGGCCAGGGTTAGGAGCAACGTCCCCAGCATCTAAAAGCAGAAGAAAGAAGAGGGAGAGCAGATCACTGGGTGAAGTGATGGAGCGACTTCTGTGCTGTACCATGGAATTAGGTGACTCTGGGTGGTTTATGATGGTGAGCAGTGCATGTGAGCAATACATAGGTGAGGGAAGGAGGCAAGGACAGATGTATATAGAGTCCACCGGAGAAATCGGTGGGGGATAGAAGAGAAAATGTATCGCAATGATGTAAGTAATAAGTGTGTGCATTTTTGTTTTTTGTTTTTTTTCTGAAAAAGAGTGACTTACTTTTGTAGTTGTAATGTTGAGTTAGTTCCCTTTTGTTCCCTTCTAGTTCAATTCTGGTATAATTCTTGATATCACACTTAAGAAGCACTTTAGATGGCATATTTGAATGTCTCCAGACCTAAGGTCAAAAGACATATAGCCTCTAATATATAGTGCTAGGCTGAGCCAGAAAATTGGCAGAGGAGTGCAATCAGGTGTGAAAAGGGGTGGGGAGCAATAAAATTTGGGGAATAAAGTAAAAAAAAAAAAAAAGAAACAGTTTGGGATCATGCAGGGGAAATACATTTTGATCAAACAAAATAGAAACACTTGGCAGATAACAGTAATAAATATACATGACAATGCAATAATGGGGAAATGGGAGTACACATTCACAAGATGAGTGACATACCAGGTTGATTATTTAAATACAGCTAAACAGATATGCAGTGGTGAGAACAAATGATGGTGTAGTTGTTCAAGAGATGAATGATGACATACCAGGTTGATTATTTAAATGCAGCTAAACAGATATGCAGTGGTGAGAACAAATGATGGTGGTAGTTGTTCAAGAGATGAATGATGACATACCTGTAAATGAAAGAATAGGCTGGTGAGAAGATGAAGTGAATGAATTCTGGTATAATTCTTGATATCACACTTAAGAAGCACTTTAGATGGCAGTTTTAGATGGCATATTTGAATGTCTCCAGACCTAAGGTCAAAAGACCTATAGCCTCTAATATATAGTGCTAGGCTGAGCCAGAAAATTGGCAGAGGAGTGCAATCAGGTGTGAAAAGGGGTGGGGAGCAATAACATTTGGGGAATAAAGTTAAAAAAATACAAATAAACAGATTGGGATCACTCAGTGGAAATAAATTTTGATCAAACAAAATAGAAACACTTGGCAGATAACAGTAATAAATATACATGACAATGCAATAATGGGGAAATGGGAGTACACATTCACAAGATGAGTGACATACCAGGTTGATTATTTAAATACAGCTAAACAGATATGCAGTGGTGAGAACAAATGATGGTGTAGTTGTTCAAGAGATGAATGATGACATACCAGGTTGATTATTTAAATACAGCTAAACAGATATGCAGTGGTGAGAACAAATGATGGTGGTAGTTGTTCAAGAGATGAATGATGACATACCAGGTTGATTATTTAAATACAGCTAAACAGATATGCAGTGGTGAGAACAAATGATGGTGGTAGTTGTTCAAGAGATGAATGATGACATACCTGTAAATGAAAGAATAGGCTGGTGAGAAGATGAAGTGAATGAATTCTGGTATAATTCTTGATGTCACACTTAAGAAGCACTTTAGATGGCAGTTTTAGATGGCATATTTGAATGTCTCCAGACCTTGTTCTTCAATAAGGGAACCATTCAAAGAGCTACAAGAACATTGAAATTAGAAAGGCAACGTTTGATCAGCTAAGAGAAGCCCTTACTGTTATAAATTGGTATAATGTCCTCATTAAGTGGGATTTAAAAAAAAATCATTAATTCTCACTGTGAAAGTTACATACAGTATGGGAATGAAAGGGTGAGGAACAGAAGAAAACTAATATAGATGAATAAAAATGTAAAGGGAGCAATAAACTCATTCAAGCTACTAAAACTGGCAGTGAAGGAGCATTAATAAGCTATAGAACTCATTGCCAAAGAGAGTAAAACTAGCCCCAAAAAGTAATTTAGCTATAAAAAAAACAAGTAAAAATGATTAAAATTGAAATTGTTGGTCTTTTGAAAACACCAGGTAGAGATGGCATTCACTCCCATATTTTGAAAGGAATGAAGTAATGCAATAGACAGACACGGGCAGCTCTTTCCTTCTCTTCATACTCACAGCGGGTTAGCCTTGGGGACAGGATCTCGGGCTGGAGCGATGACGTCACATCATTGCGCCAGCCTGTTGGAGATCGCGTCCCTGCAGCTCACATACTGCAAACATGAAGAGCTTACAGCATATGAGAGTGAATGGTGGAGTGGGAGATGACAGCAGAAGCAGAGGCAGTAAAGCGTTGCTGAGGAGACATCACGGCGGGATTACTTTTCACTTGGTGGTGTCACCCCACTTACTTTTTAATGTAAGAGCAGTTAGACTATGGAACTCTCTGCCAGAGGAAGCGGTCATAGTGAACATAAAAGAGTTAAAAAGGGGCCTGTATTCATTTCTGGATAGTAACAACACACAGTTTGTGGATGCTGGATTTATAAAGATAGAATATTGATTGCCAGAATTGGAGTCGGAAAGGATTTTTTCCCCCTGGTTTTGAGCAATTTTCATCAGCCCGATAAGGGTTCTTTGCCTTTCTCTGGATCAACACAGTAGGGACACAATAGGGATATAGGTTGAACTTGATAGACTCTGTTTTGTTTTTAACCTTATGAACTATATAACTATGTATCGCAACAGTCAACAAATGTGTTAGAATCCACACAACAAAGAGGTGTATATACCGGCACCGCCAAACAGATATACTGCTGCACTTGCTTTCCAGGACTTCTGCACCTGTAGTTACCCCTCAAGGCAATATTTAGTAGTGCTCACGTATAGAAACAGTTCATGTGAATAAACCAACTTCAAAGAAGAAAGAACGGAGCACATACCATGTTGAAGATCACTTCATTTCTTTATTGCTTCAAATCGGAGTGTGCGGTAAGGGGGGGGAGGGAGGGTGGACGAGTGCTTCAGGGGAACCTCGGGCAACGGTCCGTATCACGCTGGAATGCGCTTCATCAGGCCCTACATCATGGGACTAGAGAGAGTGTTTTAACATTGGTACAGGGTGGAACAAAGACGGTGACGTTAACATGGACCGGAAAGGGATCGGGAACATACAAAAGTTAAGTGAATACAAAAAATACAAAAAAAATCGTCCACCCTCCCTCCCCCCTTACCGCACACCCTGATTTGAAGCAATAAAGAAATTAAGTGATCTTCAACATGGTATGTGCAACAAATGTGTTACTCACACATGTTACAATGTGCACGTTTGAGGCCACAAACTTCTGAATCAAAACTCTCATCAGTGGGGCAGGATTTTAACCAGTTAAGGACCAAGCCCATTTTAACCTTAAAGACCAGGCCAATTTTTATTTTTGAATTTTCGATTTTTCCTCCATGCTTTCTAAAATCCATAACTCTTTTATGTTTCCATCCACAGACATATATGAGGGATTGATTTTTTGCATGACCAATTGTACTTTGGACTAATGACACCTCAATTTGCCATAAAATGTACGGCGAACACAAAAAAATATTTTTTTTACTGAGGAGATTTAAATGAAAAGCACAATTTAGCAAATTTTGGAAGGTTTCGTTTTCACGCTGTACACGTTATGGTAAAATGACATGTTTTATGTGGGTCAATATGATTATAATGATACCAATTTTTACATACTTTTCTATTATTGTACTGCTTTTAAAAAATAACTAACTTTTTGTACAAAATAAGTATGTTTAAAATCGCCCTATTTTGACCACGTATAACTTTTTCATTTTTCTGTATATGGGGTGATTTTTGCACCGTGATCTGAACTTTTTATCAATACCGCATTTGCGTATAAGAAACTTTTAAATCACTTTTTATTATTATTTTTATAACAAAATGCAGCAATTTTGGCTTATTTTTTACATTTACGCCTTTCACAGTACGGGATCATTAACCCCTTAAGGACTCAGCCCATTTTGGCCTTAAGGACTCAGACAATTAAATTTTTACGTTTTCATTTTTTCCTCCTCGCCTTCTAAAAATCATAACTCTTTTATATTTTCATCCACAGACTAGTATGAGGGCTTGTTTTTTGCGCGACCAGTTGTCCTTTGTAATGAAATAACTCATTATATCATAAAATGTATGTCGCAACCAAAAAACACTATTTTTGTGGGGAAATTAAAACGAAAAACGCAATTTTGCTAATTTTGGAAGGTTTCGTTTTCACGACGTACAATTTATGGTAAAAATGACATGTGTTCTTTATTCTGAGGGTCAATACAATTAAAATGATACCCATTATTACATACTTTTATATTATTGTTGCGCTTAAAAAAAACTTTTTAACCAAATTAGTACGTTTATAATCCCTTTATTTTGATGAACTATAACTTTTTTATTTTTCCGTATAAGCGGCGGTATGGGGGCTCATTTTTTGCGCCATGATCTGTACTTTTTTTTGATACCACAGTTGCATATAAAAAACTTTTAATACATTTTTTATAATTTTTTTTTTAATAAAATGTATTAAAAAAGTAGGAATTTTTGACTTTTTTTTTTTTCGTTCACGCCGTTAACCGTACGGGATCATTAACATTTTATTTTAATAGTTCGGACATTTACGCACGCGGCGATACCAAATATGTCTATAAAAAAATGTACGCTTTTTGGGGGTAAAATAGGAAAAAACGGACGTTTTACTTTTTTATTGGGGGAGGGGATTTTTCACTTTTTTTTTACTTTTACTTTTACATTTTTTTAAATTTTTTTTTACACTTGAATAGTCCCCATAGGGGACTATTCATAGCAATACCATGATTGCTAATACTGATCTGTTCTATGTATAGGACATAGAACAGATCAGTGTTTTCGGTGATCTTCTGCTCTGGTCTGCTCGATCACAGACCAGAGCAGGAGACGCCGGGAGCCGCACGGAGGAAGGAGAGGGGACCTCCGTGCGGCGTTATGAATGATCGGATCCCCGCAGCAGCGCTGCGGGCGATCCGATCATTCATTCAAATCGCGCACTGCCGCAGATGCCGGGATCTGTATTGATCCCGGCACCTGAGGGGTTAATGGTGGACGCCCGCGAGATCGCGGGCGTCGGCCATTGCCGGCGGGTCCCTGGCTGCGATCAGCAGCCGGGATCAGCCGCGCATGACACGGGCATCGCTCCGATGCCCGCGGTTATGCTTAGGACGTAAATGTACGTCCAGGTGCGTTAAGTACCACCTCACCAGGACGTACATTTACGTCCTGCGTCCTTAAGGGGTTAATGTTATATTTTGATAGTTTGGACATTTGCGTATGCGACGATACCAAATATGTGTATGAATAATTTTTTGACACTTTTTGGGGGTAAAATGGGAAAATTAACACTTTTATTGAGGGGGTGGATTTTTCAAATTTTTTAAACTTTTTGTACTTTTTTTTACTTTTTTGACACTTTTTTTTACAGCAATCACTTTATTGCTAATACTGTTCTGTGCTATGCATAGGGCATAGCACTGATCAGTTTTATCGGTGATCTTCTGCTCTGGTCTGCTCGATCTCAGACCAGAGCAGAAAACCCCTGGAGATGGCTGGAGGCAGGTGAGGAGACCTCCGGCCGCCCTTTTAGAAGATGGGATCCCCACACCAGTGCTGCAGGCAAAACGATTATAAATTTAACCTCTTAAGGACCCTTGACGTACCGGTACGTCATGAGTCCACTCCCGTTCTATAACGCAGGGCCACGCCATAGTCATAGCGGGTCGGGCCCGTGGCTAAAAGCGCGCAGCACTGATCGTGGTGCCGATCAAACCATGCCGGTTAGCTCAGGAAGCTGTTCGGGATCGCTGACGCGAAATCGCGGCATCTCGAACAGCTTACAAGACAGCCGGAGGGTCCTTACCTGCCTCCATGCTGTCCGATCTCCAAATGACTGCTCAGTGCCAGGCGTACGCGCAAAAAAATTCATCAATAAGTCCTATCAATGCAAAAATGGTACCGCTAAAAACTTCAGATCACGGCGCAAAAAATTAGCCCTCATATCGCCCCATACGCGGAAAAATAAAAAAGTTATAGGGGTCAGAAGATGACAATTTTAAACGTATGCATTTTCCTGCATGAAATAGACAAAATCAAGCCTACATAACTAGGGTATCATTTTAATCGTATGGACCTACAGAATAAAGAGAAGGTGTCATTTTTACCGAAAAATTTACTATGTAGAAACGGAAGCCCCCAAAAGTTACAAAATGGCGTTTTTTTTTTCAATTTTGTCTCACAATGATTATTTTTTCTGTTTTGCCGTGGATTTTTGGGTAAAATGACTGACGTCATTACAAACTAGAATTGGTGGTGCAAACAATAAGCCTTCATATGGATTTTTAGGTGAAAAATTGAAAGAGTTATGTTTTCATAAAGGTAAGGAGGAAAAAACGAAAATGCAAAAACGGAAAAACCCCGGGTCCTTAAAGGGGTACTCCGGTGGAAAACTTTTTTTTTTTAATCAACTGGTGCCAGAAAATTAAACAGACTTGTTAATTACTTGTATTAAAAAATCTTAATCCTTCTAGTACTTTTTAGGGGTTATATATTACAGAGGCAATGTTTTTCTTTTTGGATTTCTCTGAGGTCCCGACCACAGTGCTCTCTGCTGACCTCTGCTGTCAATTTTTAGAACTGTGCAGAGCAGGAGAAAATCCCCATAGCAAACATATGCTGCTCTGGACAGTTCCTTAAATGGACAGCAGAGGTCAGCAGAGGACACTGTCGGCGTTGCATCAGAGAAATCCAAAAAGAAAACCATTTTCTCTGTAGTATACAGCCCATAAAATGTATTGGAAGGATTAAGATTTTTTAATAGAAGTAATTTACTCTTTTTAACCTGTTGGGGACGAAGGGCGTATGCATACGACCTTGCGTCCTGGTACTTAAGGACGAAGGGCGTATCCATACGTCCGTGGGAATTTCAGTCCCCGCCGCACGCCGGGCTGGGAGCGGACCGGGGTGACTGCTGATATCAATCAGCAGGCACCCCGTGCAAATGCCCAGGGGGGTCATTAGACCCCCCCATGTCAGCAATCGGCGCAAATCGCAAGTGAATTCACACTTACGATTTGCGCCGATTCCGGGTCATTGCGGGTCTATGGTGACCCGGAATATAAGGGGGATGGCGGTTGTAATCCCCCTGAAGGGATAGAAGTGAGGTGGCAGGGGTGCCACCCCTCCTATCCCTGCTATTGGTGGTATAGACGCGACCACCAATAGCAGATCGGGGGCGGGGGGGTTTACTTTCGTTTTCCCCGTCCTGCCCACCCACAATAGGCGGGGCAGAACGAGGAAAACGAAGAGGACCGGCGCCGAAGATCACTTACCCGTCCGGAGGCAGCGGAGCAACAGTGATCGGCAGGCAGCCGAGCAACAGTGATCGGCAGGCGGCAGAAGAGGACGGCTCCCTTGATCCGACGGAAGCCGCTAAGTTGCCTAGCAACATCTGGGGGGCTACAGTCTGAGACCATTATACATCCCTTCAGATGTTGCAAAACTACAACTCCCAGCATGCCCAGACAGCTGTTTGCTGTTTGGGCATGCTGGAATATGTAGTTTTGCAACATCTGGAGGTTCACAGTTTGGAGATCACTATACAGTGGTCTCTAAACTGTATCCCTCCAGATCTTGCAAAACTACAACTCCTAGCATGCCCAAACAGCTCTTTACTGTCTGGGCATGCTGGGATTTGTAGTTTTGCAACATCTGGAGGTTCACAGTTTGGAGATCACTGTGCAGTGGTCTATAAACTGTAGCCCTCCAGATTTTGCAAAACTGCAAATCCCAGCATGCCCAAACAGCAAACAGCTGCCTCGGCATGCTGGGAGTTGTAGTTGTGTACCTCCAGCTATTGCATAACTACATCTCCCAGCATGCCCTTCGGCGATCATTACATGCTGGGAGTTGAAGTTTTGCATCAGCTGGAGGCACACTGGTTGGAAAATACTGAGTTAGGTAACCAAACCTAATTGAAGGTTTTCCAACAAGTGTGCCTCCAGCTGTTGCAAAAGTACAACTCCCAGCATGCACGGTCTGTCAGTACATGCTGGGAGTTGTAGTTTTGCAACAGCTGGAGGCACACTGGTTGGAAAATACTGAGTTAGGTAACAGAACCTAACTGAAGGTTTTCCAACCAGTGTGCCTTCAGCTGTTGCAAAAGTACAACTCCTCAGTCAGTACATGCTGGGAGTTGTAGTTTTGAAACAGCTGGAGGTTTGCCCCCCCCCCCCCCCCCCCCCCCCATCTGAATGTACAGGATACATTCACACGGGCAGGTTAACAGTAAGTTTCCTGCTTCAAATTTGGGTTGTGGTAAATTTTTCCCTAGCGGGAAATTCACCGTAACATGCCAGTACGAATGTTCCCTAAAAACACTACACTACACTAACACATAATAAAGGGTAAAACACTACATATACACCCCCTTACACTGTCCCCCCCAATAAAAATGAAAAATGTATCGTGCGGCAGTGTTTCCAAAACGGAGCCTCCAGCTGTTGCAAAACAACAACTCCCAGCATTTCCGGACAGCCACTGACTGTCCAGGCATGCTGGGAATTTAGCAACAGCTGGAGGCACCCTGTTTGGGAATCACTGGTGTAAAATACCCCTATGTCCACCCCTATGCAATCCCTAATTTAGTCCTCAAATTCGCATGGCGCTCTCTCACTTCAGAGCCCTATCGTATTTCAAGGAAACAGTTTAGGGCCACATATGGGGTATTTCCGTACGCAGGAGAAATTGTACTACAAATTTTGGGGGGGCTTTTTCTCCTTTTACTCCGTATGAAAAGGAAAAGTTGGGGGCTACACCAGCCTGTTAGTGTAAAAAAAAAAAAATTTTTTATACTAACATGCTGGTGGTGCCCCATACTTTTTATTTTCACAAGCAGTAAAAGGAAAAAAAGAGCCCCAAAATTTGTAACGCAATTTCTCCTGAGTACGGAAATACCCCATATGTGGGCGTAAAATGCTCTGTAGGCGCACAACAAGGCTCAGGAGTGAGAGCGCACCATGTACATTTGAGGCCTAAATTGGTGATTTGCACAGGGGTGGCTGATTTTACAGCGGTTCTGACATAAATACCCACATGTGACCCCATTTTGGAAACTGCCCCCCTCACGGAATGTGACAAGGGAGATAGTGAGCCTGAACACCCCACAGGTGTTTGACGAATTTTCATTAAATTTGGATGGAAAAATGAAAGAAAAGAAAGTTTTCACTAAAATGCTGGTGTTACCCTAAATTTTCCATTTTCACAAGGGAAAATAGGAAAAAAGCCCCCAAAATTTGTAACCCCATTTCTTATGAGTAAGAAAATGCCCCATATGTGGATGTAAAGTGCTCTGCAGGTGCACTACAATGCTCAGAAGAGAAGGAGCGCCATTGGGATTTTGAAGAGAAAATTTGTCCGGAATTGAAGGCCATGTGTGTTTACAAAGCCCCCATAGTGCCAGAACAATGGACCACCCCACATGTGATCCCATTTTGGAAACTACACCCCTCATGTAATGTATTAAGAGGTGCAGTGAGCATTTACGCCCCACAGGTGTCTGACAGATTTTTGGAACAGTGGTCCGTGAAAATGAAAAATTTTATTTTTCATTTGCACAGCCCACTGTTCCAAAGATCTGTCAAACGCCAGTGGGGTGTAAATACTCACTGCACCCCTTATTAAATTCTGTGAGGGGTGTAGTTTCCAAAATGAGGTCACATGTGGGGGGGTCCACTGTTCTGGCACCACGGGGGGCTTTGCAAACGCACATGGCCCCTGACTACCATTCCAAACGAATTCGCTTTCCAAAAACCCAATGGCACTCCTTCTCTTCTGTGCATTGTAGTGCGCCAGCAGAGCATTTTACGTCCTAACATGGGGTATTTCCATACTCAGAAGAGATGGGGTTACAAATTTTGGGGGGCATTTTCTCCCATTACCTTTTGTAAAAATGGTTAATTTGGGGGAAAAACTGCACTTTAGTGAAATTTTTTTTTTTTCATTTACACATCCGATTTTAACAAAAAGTCGTCAAACACCTGTGAGGTGTTAAGGCTCACTGGACCCCTTGTTATGTGCCTTGAGGGGTGTAGTTTCCAAAATGGTATGCCATGTGGAGTTTTCATAGGGGCTTCCTAAAGTTGACATGCCCCCCAAAAACCATTTCTGCAAAATTTACTCTCCAAAATCCTATTGTTGCTCCTTCCCTTCTGAGTCCTCTACTGCACCCGCCGAAAACTTGACATACACATATGAGGTATTTCCTTAATCGAGAGAAAATTGGGTTACAAATTTTGGGGGGCTTTTTCTCCTATTACCACTTGTAAAAACAAAAAAACTGGGTCTACAAGAACATGCGAGTGCAAAAAATGACGATTTACAATTTTCTCCTTCACTTTGCTGCTATTCCTGTGAAACACCTAAAGGGTTAACAAACTTACTGAATGTCATTTTGAATAATATGAGGGGTGCAGTTTTTATAATGGGGTCATTTGTGGGGTATTTCTAATTGGAAGGCCCTTCAAATCCACTTCAAACTGAACTGGTCCCTGAAAAATTCCGATTTTGAAAATTTTGTGAAAAATTGGAAAATTGCTGCTGAACTTTGAAGCTCTCTGATGTCCTCCAAAAGTAAAACATTTCAACTTTATGATGCAAACATAAAGTAGACATATTGTATTTGTGAATCAATATATAATTTATTTGGAATATCTATTTTCCTTACAAGCAGAGAGCTTCAAAGTTAGAAAAATTCTAAATTTTCACATTTTTCATCAAATTTTTTAATTTTTCACCAAGAAATGATGCAAGTATCGATGAAAATTTACCACTACCATAAAGTAGAATATGTCACGAAAAAACTATCTCGGAATCAAATTTATAGGTAAAAGCATCCCAGAGTTATTAATGCTTAAAATGACAGTGGTCAGATTTGCAAAAAATGCTCCCATCCTTAGGGTCATAATGGGCTCCGTCCCCAAGGGGTTAATTTTCTGGCACCAATGATTTGAGAAAAAAATAAGTTTTCCACGGGAGTACCCCTTTAAGGGGTTAAACATGCGCATTGCCTCAGATGCCGTGATCTGTATTGTTTACGGCATCTGAGGGGGTTAATGGTGGACATCAGCGTGATCGCTGAGATATGCACTCTCTAATAAGCTGATGTCCATATATGACACTTTCCTTCAGGAAATATACCAATCCCCATGTTTCGTCTGGAACAAAAATGTGCTGTATGTCTTTCTGTATTGATTCCTTGTTCAAGTATCCATATTCTGTGAACAGCAAAAAATAAATGCTTTTCTTATCCATATATAAAAAGGTGAAATATATAAGCACAACTGCTAGCTGATTTAAACATAACATAGTATGATGAAATCATAACTTTCCTTCATTTACTTTTTTTTACATTGACAGCATTTAACTATCAATACATCACTCCTCGCTTCACACATCTACTTTACAGTGTGTAACTGGTATGACAGAAAGCCTAATTGCAAAGTGTATCAATTATCTCAGTGAAGATGAATATTCTATAATAATCTCGTCTATTAATTAGAGACATTAGTGGTTAACTGGATATCCTGAAAAGTATACACAAAAAGATTGGAGTTACATATTGCTATCACACACAGAGTTTTGGTCAGCTTTTTTTTTTTTTTTTTCCTAACTCTTTTAATCAAAACAAAGAAACAAAACAAAAACATAGATAAAAAATCTTTCCATTATAGTTTTTCTCTGTGTCAGTTACTGTTCAAAATACTGGCCGAAATACTGTGTATGAACCGAGCCTTATGGTTCTCCCTACCATTATTATGATTCAGTTCTCATAATGTCCACCTTTTTACCATACAGTTGTGCTGAAAAGTTTGCATACCATCTCGGAAATAATTACATTTTTGTATTGATTAAAAAAATATGGCTGATCTTGCAAACACTTCCTTTTGTTCAAGGATAGTGATCAGCATAAAACCATTTATTATCACATCATTATTTGGCTCCTTTTTAAGTCGTTTTGATAACAGAAATCTCCCAAATGGTTCTTGACTACTTGGTGACATGAGGTGACGCACAGGTAAAAATGGCAATTAACCCCTTAAGGACTCAGCCGATTTGGGCCTTAAGGATGCAGACAATTTTATTTTTACGTTTTCGTTTTTTTCTTCCTCTCCTTCAAAAAATCATAACTCTTTTCTATTTTCATCCACAGACTAGTATGAGGGCTTGTTTCTTGCGCAACCAGTTGTCCATTATAATGCCATCACTCATTTTACCATAAAATGTATGGCGCAACCAAAAAAATACTATTTGTGTGGGGAAATTAAAAAGAAAACCGCAATTTTGCAAATTTTGGAAGGTTTCGTTTTCACACCGTACAATTTACAGTAAAAATGACATTTGTTCTTTATTCTTTGGGTCAATACAATTAAAATGATACCCATGATAGCATACTTTTCTATTACTGTTGCGCTTAAAAAAATCGCAAACTGTTTAACCAAATTAGTACGTTTAAAATCCCCCTAATTTGAAGACCTATAACGTTTTCATTTTTCCGTATAAGCGGCGGTATGAGGACTATTTTTTTGCGCTGTGATCTTTACTTTTTATTGATACCATATTTGCTTATATATAACTTTTAATACATTTTTTATAAATTTTTTGGGGAATAAATTTTTTTTAAGAAGCAGCTATTTTTTTTTTACGTTCACGCCGTTCCCCATACGGTATCATTAACATTTTATTTTAATAGTTGGGATATTTACCCACGTGGCAATACCAAATATGTGTATACATTTTTTTTTTTTTTTACAGTTTTTGGGGGTGAAATAGGAAAAATTGGACAATTTACGTATTTTGGGGGGGAGGGGGTTTTCAAATTTTTTTTACCTTATTTTTTTTTACTTTTTTTACTTTTAATTTTACACTTTAATAGTCCCCATAGGGACATAGGATATAGCACTGATCAGTATTATCGGTCATCTCCTGCTCTGGTCTGCTTGATCGCAGACTAGAGCAGAAGACCCGTGGAAGGCAGCAGAGGCAGGTGAGGGGACCTCCAGCTGCCATGCTGGATGATTGGATTGCCGTGGCAGCGCCACGGGCGATCCGATCATTCATTTTAGTGTCTGCAATGATGCAGATGCCGTGATCTGTATTGATCATGGCATCTGACGGGTTAATGGCGGACATCCGTTCGATCGCGGATGTCCGCCATTACTGGCGGGTCCCTGGCTGCTATCAGCAGCCGGGACCTGCCGTTTACGATGCAGTTATGTATAGGATGTAAATGTACGTCCTGCATCGTTAAGGGGTTAAAGGGGTGGTCCAAGAATAGATCAAAGCTATTTGTTTTTGTTTTTTTAAACTAGCTCTGGGTTTCTATTCCTGGACAACCACTTTAAAGGTTAATTTCCCACACCTTTGGCTTTTAAATTGCAATTAGTGTTCGTGTTTAAATAGACAATTGGTTTGTTAGCTTCCAGGCAGATATTGAGCCATTAGGAGCAGAAAAGAACCAAGTAAGGGTGGGTTCACATATGTTTAGCATCTGGCATAGGTGAACTCAGCATAGATCTGGACGCAACTGATGCCACAACTGATCACATGTTGTCATCAGATGAATGGCATCTGGTGTCCATGGTTTCTGGACGGCGGACAGGGGAACGCAGCAAGCCATCTGGTGTGTCCAACCATCCGGCGTCAAAATTGAGTAGCTGAATAATTGGAAACTGTTCCATTCAAATGAATAGGATCAGTTCTAGCATCAGTTTCCCTCTGGTGTACGCCGGAGGAAACTATGCCGGACACTAGAGATGAGCGTATCGAAGCTAACGAACCCAAATTCGTTACGATTGAAAAATTAGATTTGCAACGATTGCGAATATGGCCGCGATTCTATTGCGGGAATCGCTTCATTAAATTCCATTTAGTGCCGTCCAGGCTCCAGGGCATCTAAAATGGCAGATCCACATGTCAGTACATGGGGCAAGGGATGCTGGGAAGGTGGGAAGGCAAGGCGTGAAGGCAGGTAGGCGGGTTGCCCCTGAATCACATGCAGGATGCAGCTTATCAGCAGCCAGTCACCCCTGTGATGTCACAGCCCTATATAATCGGCCACCATATTGCGTCTCGTCACTTCGTCCTAACTCTCAGCAGTGTAATGAATGGACAGCCTGTGTGTGTGTGTGTTACTCAGAAAAGCTTATTACAGCAGCATTTTACCTTCTAGTCACATCAGCATTTTGGTGGACAGAGAGCAGTGCTTTTTTTCACTGAAATTTTTTTTTACTGCAGAAATTTACCTCCCAGTCACTTTCTACAGCATTGTATTACAGAGAGGGGCAGAGAGCTGTGTGTTGCCTCATACATTTCAACAAGCTGCCTCAACTTCAAAACCTTAGAAGAGGAGGCAGGAATAATTTTTCAGTGAAATTCTGTGTCTTTGTTCCACAACAAATCTGCTGGTTTTACTAGTCTGTAGATGGTATAATACTCAGCAGTCCATTCCTAATAGTCTGAGAGAGAGTGCAATTTTGGGTTTAGTACACAGCGACTGTGTACTGCTTGTGTTGTGCAAAAATACGTATTTTTAAGCGTACTGTAGTGCATTTTTCTGCCCTCATAAGTATACCACATACCAAACCACATACCTACATCTAAGTGATGTACTATTTTATACCTGTTAATCTGTCAAGGGTCTACATACTGTGAAAGGACAGCCAAAAGAATTCACCGGCTGGTGTTTTACTCAAATAATGTTTATACAGTAGTACATTTTTCTGCCCTCATAAGTGAATACCACATGCCTACATCTAAGTGGTGTACTATTTTGTACCTGTTAATCTGTCAAGGGCCTAGATACTGTGAAAGTCCAGCCAAAAGTACTCACCGGCTGGTGTTGTACTCAGATACTTTTTTAAGTGTAGTGTAGCACATTTTTCTGCCCTCATAAGTGCATACCATGTACCTACATCTAAGTAGTGTACTATTTTGTACCTGTTAAACTCTCAAGTTCCTAGATACTGTGAAAGGACAGCCAATACAATACATAAGTGCTGCTGTTCTAGACAGAGGAGTGTCAGAGCCACCTTTTGCTGCCACCTCCGGGCTCTGTCATTGTGCTGCTCTATGGTCTCCTCAGGCTAATGCTACCATCTCTAGGCTCTGTCATTGTGCTGCGCTATGGTCTCCTCATGCTAATGCTGCCACCTCCAGGCTCTATCATTCTGCTGCTCGATGGTCTCCTCATGCCAATACTACCACCTCCATGCTCTGTCATTGTGCCACCATATGGTCTCCTCATGCTGATGCTTCCACCTCCAGGCTCTCTCATTCTGCTACTCTATGATCTCCTTATGCTGATGCTACGACCTACAGGCACTGTCATTGTGCCGCCATATGGTCTCCTTATGCTGATGCTAAAACCTCCAGGCTCTATAATTATGCTGCTCTATGGTCTCCTCATGCTGATGCTACCCCTTCAGGCTCTCTAATTGTGCTGCTCTATGGTCTCCTCATGCTGATTCTACCACCTCCAGGCTCTCTCATTGTGTGCTATGGATACTGCAAAACATAATTAAGGTGCTGGTCCACAGTTTCACTATATGGTCTCCTCATGCTTCAGACACCTCCAGGCTGTACCATTAAGACACTATATGGTCTCCTCATGCTGCCACAAACTCCAGGCTGTGCCATTCAGCCACCATATGGTCTCCTCATGCTTCAGCCACCTCCAGGCTGTGTCATTAAGACACTATATGGTTTACTGATGCAGCTGGGCCTAGGACATTATCTAAATATATTTTATGGTAGCACTAGCTACCATAAATCTTCAATTTCAATTTTACAATTCATCTTTTAATCTTGGGGATTTTGAAGCCCTCTTGTCTACTCATGCTTCAGCCACCTCCAGGCTGTGCCATTCAGACACTATATCATCTCCTAATGCTGCCACAAACTCCAGGCTGTGCCATTCAACCACTATATGGTCACCTCATGCTTCAGCCACCTCCAGGCTGTGCCATTCAGACACTATATGGTCTTTTTATGCAGCCACCTCCAGGCTGTCCAATTTAACCACTATATGGTCTCTCATGCTTCAGCCACCTCCAGTATGTGCCATTCAGACACTATATGTTCTACTCATGCTTCAACTACCTCCAAGCTGTGCCATTCAGCCACTATATGGTCTCCTCATGCTGCCACAAACTCCAGGCTGTGCCATTCAGCCACTATATGGTCTCTCCTCATTCTTCAGCCACCTCCAGGCTGTGCCATTCAGACACTATATGGTCTTTTTATGCTGCCACAAACTCCAGGCAGTCATTCAGGCACTATATGGTCTCCTCATACTGATGCCACCTCCAGGCTCTGTCATTGTGCCGCCATGTGACATGTGACTCCTTGTTAGATTTGGTCCTTTGTAACCACACGCCGGCCCCGGGACACTAAAACTCGGGAGTGTTAGCTAAAATTGCAATTTCAAAATCTTATATTTCCATTTCAAGATCTTATATTTCAATTTCAAATTCTTAAATTTCAATGTTCTCCTCATGCTTCTGCCAACTCCAGGCTGTGCCATTCAGACACTATATGGTCTCCTCATGCTGCCACAAACTCCAGGCAGGCATTCAGCCCCTATATGGTCTCCTCATACTGATGCCACCTCCAGGCTCTGTCATTGTGCTGCCATGTGACATGTGACTCCTTGTTAGATTTGGTCCTTTGTAACCAGACACCGGGGCCCGGGACACTAAAACTTGGGAGTGTTAGCTAAAATTTCAATTTCAAAATCTTAAATTTCAAAATCTTAAATTTCAATTTCAGAATCTTAAATTTCAATGGTCTCCTCATGTTTCTGTCAACTCCAGGCTGTGCCATTCAGACACTATATGGTCTCACCATGTATCAGCCAACTTCAGGCAGTGCCAATCAGACACTATATGGTCTCCTCATACTTTCGCCACATCCAGGCTGTGTCATTCAGCCAATATATGATTTACTGATGATGCTGGGCCTGGGAAATTACCTGCAAATATTTTATGGTAGCACTAGCTAACATAATTCTTCAATTTCAATTTTAAAATTAATCTTTTAATCTTAGGGATTGTGAAGCCCTGGTGTCTACTCATGCTGGTGCCTGCTCCAGGTTGTGTCATTCAGCAACTATATGGTTTAGAGATCCTGCTCCTGGGACATTACCCCAAATTCCAATTCCAGCCTGTGTCATTCTGCCAGATTATGGTCTCCTCATGCTGCTGCCACCTCTAGGCTCTGTCATTGTGCCGCCATGTGACTACTTGTTAGATTGGGTTTTGTAGTCACACAGTATTAGTTCAAAGTAAACACTGGGACATTACACTTTTGAATCTAATATAAATCTTAAATTTAAATGTAAAAAAATCGATGTAATATTTTCAAGACTGAGGCCCTATGGTAGTCAACGTCATATTACTTGTGGAATGATCACAAGAATCCAACGAAACAGCTTGGAGCGATAACACAAACCATAACTGATTAAATGAAACATTTGCACTTTCATAGTCAGTGGGGCGCTGAGAGGCAGGTGCAGGAACAGGTGGTATCTCACCTGGCGGAGGACCGCCAGCTCGATGCTCACCAGAATGGGAACCCAAAAAATTGAAATAAATTCTAATTAAATTAAATAAAAATGACATGACAAAATCTGTTTATTCTCTTCAATTTTGACACCATATGGTCTCCCTGCTGCCACATAAACGCTCTGCAGCAGTGATTCTAATAGCAATGTTTGTAATCTGCATGTCATACTGAATAACAGTATCATTTCACTAACACAGCACACTCCCTATGCATGTTAAAACAAAGCAAACTGTTCTACACTCCTATTGAGGTTCTCTGTAGGCCAGAAATAGTTGGTTTTAATGCAGATTCGCCGCAAATAAATTCGACCCGAAACAATTTTTTTCAAAAAATTCGGCGAATCGGCCAAATCGAATTTTTCAAAAGTTCGCTCATCTCTACAGGACACCTGATATATGTGAACCCCGCTTAACAAAGTAATATAATATTATAAAGATTGCAGAGTTTATGAAAAAGATTTCTTTCAATCTTAAGAAGGGGTAAAATAGGGATCTCTTAATAATAAAGCCAAGGTCAGGTTGACCAAGAAAATTTTTAGCCACAATTCTTCAATTGCTTAGGTAGAGCCGGGGAGATCTGAAACATGTGGTCAATGCAAGATGACCATAATCTGGAACTGATTTTTACACCAGGGTCCTTGGCGGCATTGACTGTGCGACGTTAAATAATACATCAAATTTGCTTGCAAATATAGCCATTTATGTCCGCGAATCTAGTTTGCTGCATGCAGCACAAAATCTAGACTAAAAAAATATTTATACATATTCATACGTCACCCCCTAAAGGTATGCAGACTTTTGTACAGGGATCCTTTAGTTTTTCTGTTTGCTGCCATGATTTGTTTTTATGATTGTGCCATTCTGTTATAACCTACATTTTAACCCCTTCCCGCTATAGGACATATACAGACATCCCAGCTGCTAATGTTAGCACAACTGGACGTATGCATTGATCCTGCCTTAACCTTTTTAAGGACGCATGGCACAGGGCGTGAATTTTTACCAGAAAATGTACTGCGTAGAAACATATGCCCCAAAAAGTAACAAAATGGCATTTTTCTTCAATTTTGTCACACAATAATTTTTTTTATGTTTCAACGTAGATATTTGGGGAAAATGACTGATGTCGTTACAAAGTAGAATTGGTGGGGCAAAAAATAAGCCATCATATGGATTTTTAGGTGGAAAATTGAAAGGGTTATGATTTTTAAAAGGTAAGGAGGAGAAAGCGAAAATGCAAAAACTGAAAAAACGGTGAGTCCTTAAGGTGTTAAAAGCTCCAGTGTGCGGTATTGCACAGGGAAACAATATTGATTGCTGCTGATATTGACTGCAGACAATTACTGTCACTTAACAGAAGAATAAACAGAAGAGTCACGCCCCATCTATCATTCTGATTGGTCAGTCAGAAACTGACTGACCAATATTAGCGAAGATCACATTGGTGGGCCTTTCAAAGCCATCCTAAATTTGTTGAAGGTATGTCTCTTGAGATCGTCTGCCCTGTTGTCACTTTTACGTCTTGTGTTTGTTGCCCCTATTGTTGTCACCTTCTCTCTTAGTGTTGCTGACTGCCAGATTTTAATGTAGGTCAGTTGTCCTGAGATAGTCTTTTTTCCCTTTCACCCCATGATCTTCACCGCAATATTACATAAAATTAAAAATATGTATATATATTTAAAAAATTACACGTGTTGAAGCATAACAACATGCAATAAAATGTCCCAACATGTGTATTTCCTAGAGGAGGCATATTAATATATGGCTTTAGAAAGGGAAACTGCTAATAAGGATGATGAGGACCCCCCATTCCTCCTGTCATCATGCATGACATCTAGTTACTTTAATGTGCAACCCTAAGAAGAGAAGGCCTCTGAATCCCCTAGCCCTTCTGACCCTCTTTGCCCTTTGACCACAAATGGTAGACCCAGTGGGATTATACACCTCAAATAACTTGTTTTCTGGCAGTAAGGGATGCAATTTCCATATGAAGGTCTGATGGAGAAGGACTTTTTAAAGTTTTTTTTTTTTTTGGACTAGCTAATAGAGTTCATGGTGGTCCAGACTAAATGTGCACCAATTCATTGCTCACCATCCCAGCTCTAGTTATGCTCAACCAAAAACATGTATCCCTGTAACTTCGTCCGAGATGGGTGAATTGTTGGGCATTATTCTGAGCATGGTCTTATGAAGAAACCAAGTATTAGGACCTATTGGAGCACAGACGTTTGACCTGGTTTGACTGCATATTTTGGTTTCTTCATACAATAATAATGGTGCATGGCTACCTTGAGAGGACCTCAGTTATGATAGTCTCTATAACATCAGGCCCCTTATAGACTACTTTCATGGCACATTTCAGTAGGCATATATCCCAAAGAGGGAAATACCAAGCAATGAGTCCCTGGTGCATTTTAAAAGGAGGCTACAATTCCAACAATACCTGCCACATAAGGGGGAAAGGTTTAGTGAAAATGTATAAATTATGTGAAAGTGATCCAGAATACACATTTAGGTTGTGTATATGTGGGAAAGGACTTAACAATTGAACCCTCAAAATGCACCCTCCAATCCTGGGATTTACAGTAAAAATAGTGTGGGAGTAATTGCACCCAATGTGCACCAGGGCCATCATCACTACCTGGATAATTTTTATACCAGTGTCTTCCAATTCAATGCCTCGCTGACAGGAGGACAGTGGCATACAACACTGTAAGAAAGAGTAAGAGAAGCTTCTGTAAATCCCTACTTGGACAACCAATGTGAAAGCATAACAGTAGGGCACTATGCAGCGGACAGTGTATTGTGTGTCTGGTATAAGGACAAGAGATCCTTCTTGTACGGAGCACATGGCCACGCCACCACCCCAGTTACTGTACGTTATACAAGTACAAAAGTCTATAACCCAGATTGCATCATAATAATAAATTATAATCAATTCATAGAAGTGGTGGACTTATCCAGCCAGGTTCTTAAGTCATATGACGCAATGCAGAAAACAAGGGTGTAGTACAACAAACTGGCTGTGCACTTGGTTCAGATAGCATGATAAAATGCCATTATTCTGTACAGATGTGCAAGCCAGAGGGGGATCTTCCCTGAGTTCAAAGAAGTGGTGATCAAGGTCCTACCCAGGGCCAGCACCAACATAAGGCAGCTCAGGAAGCTGTCTTAGGGCATTGAGTTGGGAAGGCCAAAAAATCTGAATCCTACTGAGAGGATTCAGATCAGAGGTGCCCCTCTGGGGAGCATTGTAAAGAACCAGGGAACAGGAATCACCGCTCCTGTACTTTACCACAGCAGCATAGCGCACAGAAGAAGCCATCTATCTTATTGTCCCTGCCTCTTTGTTCTCTTGACTGGTGGCAGCAGGAGACAAGAGAAGGAAGAAGTGGGGCAGTGTAAGGTAGCTGGTGAGGTGGTGGGGGCCATGTCGGGGCCCATGTAGAGTTCAAAGTACCGCCCACATTGTCAGCACTTTCTGCCTTCCTTGCTTTGTGCACAGCCTTTTGGATATGTAGCATTACTTACATTATGCTGCGTATCCTACATTGAGCTCCCTCCTGCTGTTGGGTCCCGAAGGAGGCGGAGAAGTCTCAGAGAACGGCCGCCTGTAGAGAAAAAAAAGCACATAAAGTGCAAGAGGCTGTCTGTAGAACTGTCTGTGCTGTGTCCCTCCTATGCATGATGGGACCCATAGCAAGTCCTGACTCTTGAACCCCATTATGACAGCCTGGGATGGAGGGAGAAGCAATGTAAGGACTCTGTATTAAAGAAGGTCATAATAAGTGTATGTATATTTGTGTATGTATATACACTTTAATAAGTGTATGTATATTTGTGTATAGGTTTGTGTTTATATATATATGTGTATATATATATATATATATATATATATATACATTTAAGAATGTATGAGTGTGCTCATTTGTTTTGTTTTTTGTAGATTCGGAGAAGGATTGAAGAAGCCGGGTCCACAGCGCGATCCACCAGTCAGAAGCAGTGTAGTAGGAAGCGTGACAAACTTTATTTGCCGAACATAACACGTTTTGAGTCAGTAGAGCCTCTTCGTCAGATGCATAGGCATAGCATACATGTACAGTGTTTACAGCCTTATATGTTCAAAAACGGCTCATTCCATATTGGAATGTATATACATGTGAAATATATACATATACTTTTCTTGTTGTATATTTCTTTTATGCTTTTTAACCTGCGTGTAATTATAGTATTTTAGATATGCCCAGGGAGCGGGGCTATCCCACTTGGTGCTGTTTTTGAACAAATAAGGCTGTAAACCCTATGTACATGTATGCTATGCCTATACATTTGTCGAAGAGGCTCTAATGCCTTGAATTGCGTTATGTTCAGCAAATAAAGTTTGTTAAGCTTCCTATTACATGGCTTATGACTGGTGGATTGTGTTGGGGACCTGGCTTCTTCATACCTTCTCTGAATCTACTGCACACTGCTCAGCAGGTGTACATCCTATCTGAATCCAAGATAGCTGCACCACCTTCTATCACACTTTCACTGTGGATGTGTCTGGTCCACAACCCGATCGGGGGAGCAGACTACATTAACCCTGCAGGGTTCTGTTATTCATCATACTCTTTGTGTACCTAATGGTACTGCCCTATGAGGAGCTCTACCCCCTTTGCTTTTTCGAATATCTATTTGTTTTTTGAGCATGCAGGGCACACTTGCATCAAGTGGTTCACTGTGGTTTATCATTACTGGTTCCATCAAAAATACAAAATAAAATGGTGCAGCATACTGTATTTAGTTGCAGATTTTCCGCAGCTCATTTTTCTAGTGGTAGCAAAAATCAGCTAAAGAAAATCTGCAGCAAATTACATAGCAAACTATGCACACCTGAATTAACCTTTAGGATGTGTTCACACTTTTTTTTTTTTTTTTTTTTTTTGCATCTTTAACATGAAAGTTTTGTGAATTCATTCAAACATATAGGAGTTCACCAAAAAAGAACATGCTAAAATATGAGTACAAATGCACAGTGTGGACACATAAGGCTGCATTTAGTTTTTAACTTAAGCTCAAATCCAGCGGTGCATGGCTGAATTATTATTATCCTGCTACTGAAGAAAAGGCCCGCGGCCTTGAAACCCGTCTAGCATCATTACCTAATCACCCTTACCTTTCTACCAACTGGAGAACCCCTTTTGCACACTTGCAACAGCTGGATGCCCCTTATTTCGGGACCACCGCTGCACGCATGCTCCTAGCGCATCACCGACACGAGGACGCCGGTATCTACCCCCGTACCAGCTCAGGACTCAGCCTTATCTCCACACCATTATCCACAGCGATCACCTACCCTAAGGCTGGACTCTGTCCTGTGCCAGCCGTGCACCGCTGAACACACTTGGAGACCAAGACCCTGCAGCACCACGCAGACGGATATCAACTATAAGTGCCAGACGCCTCCGTGCCAGCCCGGACTTCGGATTTTTCTACACCCCAACGGTCGGTGAGTGGTGCCGTGCACCAACCCTGCATCCTCCTATACTACTAACGTACATGATAAGAACAGAATTTGTGCCTGATACAATACCTCTACCTCAGCATCCTAATTGTTAAAATGTTGCACTGTGCTAACAATGAATCTTTTATTTTGCTATTGTGCACAATACCACCAGTGAAATATCACTGCTGAACATTTCTATATTATTTGAACTTTGCACTGTCACCAACAAACTATTATAATATCTAGCGCAATCCATTTTATTCTATTTTATTCCATCCAGACGTTTTCTTCTCAGTTGGTATACCCATTCCAGACTGTTTTTACATATATTTTATATTATTATACTATTTTGTATTTACCATTGTAACCCCTCCACCTGATGCAAGGGCCCTGCTAAGGTGACAGGAAGTTCACTTGATTTTAATTCTATTTTATGCATCATATAATAAATTGTCTTTATCTGGATCCTACTTCCTCTCATCTTTTCCTTCTCCCAATGTACCTTTGAGGACTGGTTCACTTTATTTCCATTACCTCCATATATTTTGGCCTTTCTTGGGTGAAGGCAAAACTGTTAACCTCAGGTACATCTTTTTTGCAATTCTAAGTGAGCTACACATTCCTTTTTTTTCTATTGGCTTCTTAAATGTGACAAGCCCCCCAAGAGCATTTCAGAAAAACTCACTCTCCAAAATTCCATTGTTGCTCCTTCCCTTCTGAGCCCTCTAGTGCACCCGCCGAACACTTGACATACACATATGAGGTATTTCCTTACTCGAGAGAAATTGGTTTACACATTTTAGGAAGATTTCTCTCCTTTTACACCTTGTAAAAATTGGGTCTGCAAGAACATGCGAGTGTAAAAAATGAAGATTTTGAATTTTCACCTTCAATTTGCTGCTATTCTTGTGAAACACCTAAAGGGTTAATAAACCTTTTGAATGTCACTTTGAATACTTTGAGGGGTGCAGTTTTTATATTGGGGTCATTTGTGGGGTATTTCTAATATGAAGGCCCTTAAAAACCACTTCAAAATTGAACTGGTCCCTGAAAAATTTCGATTTTGAAAATTTTGTGAAAAATTGGAAAATTGCTGCTATACTTTGAAGCCCTCTGATGTCTTCCAAAAGTAAAAACATGTCAACTTTATGATGCAAACATAAAGTAGACATATTGTATATGTGAATCAATACATCATTTATTTGGAATATTAATTTTCTTATAAGCAGAGAGCTTCAAAGTAAAAAAAATGCAACATTTCCAATTTTTTCATCAAATTTTTTAATTTTTCCCCAAGAAATGATGCAAGTATCGACAAAATGTTACCACTAACATAAAGTAGAATATGTCACGAAAAAACTATCTCGGAATCAGAATGAAAGGTAAAAGCATCCCAGAGTTATTAATGCTTAAAGTGAGAATGGTCAGATGTGCAAAAAATGGCCGAGTCCTACACTGAAAATTGTCTGGATCCTTAAGGGGTTAAACAAATGGCGAAATTCCCCAATTTTATATCCAGCCTCCCCCATTTCACGTCTATCCCCACCATTTCATCTCCACCATTCATTTCTCATTCCCCCCATTTCTATCCTGCTATTTCACATCCACACCCCCATTTAACATCTCCATTTAATGTCTATATCCACCTCCCATTTCATATTCCCCCTCTTATTTCACACATATCTCCCATTTCCTATCTCCCCCATTTCATGTCAGCACCCCCATTTCACATCTCTCCCCATGTCACATCTCTCCCCTCCACCATGTCACATCTCTCCCCTCCCCCATGTCACATCTCTCCCCGATGTCACGTGTCTTCCTCCATGTCTAATCTCTTCCTCCATGTCACATCTCTCCTTCCATGTCACCTCTCCCCTCCCCATGTTACATCTCTCCCCTCATGTCAAATCTCTTCCTCCATGTCACATCTCTCCCTCCATGTCACATTTGTGTGGTCCTCCCTACGTATTGTATGCCGCACGGGCATTCGAGCAGGTAAATTATGTGTGTGGATTTGCATGTCATCAGGCTCTGGATTTTGTGGCTTTCCCTGGTGGTTTTTGAGGTGAACTCCCTGCACCGATTCTTTATGTTATTGCAGCATTTGCATTTTTTTTTTTGCAATTTCTTTTTTTTTTTTGTACAGCACCTGTAAGATCCGACTAATTCTTTTGTGGTAAATGCGGCTTTCTTGTTTTTAGTTTTCAGTCTGCTGGGGGCCAGTATGTTTTTTAGTCTTTTATTTTTCCTGAAGGTGACCTGGGGGCGTGTTGGTAGTGATCGTTTGAGGAAGGGATCCATTAGGAGGATGTTCCAGTGAGACTGTAGGATTTGTTTGATTTTGCTGTGGTCGGTGGAGAAGGTGGTGATGAAGTTCCATACCATTAACCAGCACGACCTGGGAATATCTGCCGTTTCCAAATATCTACAGTCGGATGAAAACATGCCTGAACCACAAAAACAATTCCTCCTGGATGCCATAAAATTCACCCTAGAACACAACTTCTTTCAATTCAACAATCACATTTACCGCCAGCACTGTGGGACAGCGATGGGGTAAAAATTTGCACCCAGCTTCGCAAATCTGTTTATGGGGGCCTTCGAGGAAGAAATCTTGTACCCCCATCCTCTATTTCATCACTGCATTACTTACCAGAGATATAGAGATGACATCTTCATCGTATGGGACGGCAACACAGATGAACTCAGTGAATTCATTTCCACCCTGAACAGTAATAACTGGAAGGTCCACTTCACCCACAACCACTTTTCCAATGATGCAGAATTTTTGGACGTAATCGTCTCTCACAATCCGGAACAAAAAATCACTACCAAAACTTTCTTTAAGAGCGTTGATGGAAACAGCTATCTCGATTTCACCAGTTGTCACTACAAAAAATGGACTCAAAATATACCTTTTGGATAATACAAAAGAATACGCCGGAATTGTACTAACAATACTGATTTTCACTCAAAAAGCAAAATACTAGACCAAAGATTTAAGGCAAAAGGATACCAACAGTAAACAGATACCAACAGTAAAAAGAAAGCAAGCACCCTGGACCAAAAAACCTGTCCAATACCGAAAAACATTGCGGTTAAGGATCAAAAAGACACATCAAGTTCACGGTTATTGAACTTCATCACCACCTTCTCCACCGACCACAGCAAAATCAAACAAATCCTACAGTCTCACTGGAACATCCTCCTAATGGATCCCTTCCTCAAACAATCACTACCAACACGCCCCCAGGTCACCTTCAGGAAAAATAAATCACTAAAGAACATACTGGCCCCAGCAGACTGAAAACTAAAAACAAGAAAGCCGTATTTACCACAGAAGAATTAGTCGGATCTTACAGGTGCTGTACAAAAAAATAAAAATAAAATTGCAAATACTGCAATAACATAAAGAATCGGTGCAGGGAGTTCACCTCAAAAACCACCGGGGAAAGCCACAAAATCAAGAGCCTAATGACATGCAAATCCACATACATAATTTACCTGCTCGAATGCCCGTGCGGCATACAATAGGTAGGGAGGACCACACAAATGCTGAGTTCCAGAATCAACAAACATCGTTCAAACACAAAAAATGGATATCAATTCCACAGCATGTAGAGACACGCTTCCACTAAACACAACTGTGATTTTTCAAACTTCTCAGTAGTACCAATAGAACACATACCACCCTCCAGCAATAGGAGATTTACCCAACTCTGCCGTAGAGAAAATGATTGGATTTTCAAACTAAAAACACAGACCCCACTGGGTTTCAATGAATACATAGAACATACGATATAGCCCAGGGACCACTACATACCTGTCTCCCATCCAGCTATTCAACTTTTAATTGCCCACTGTTACCACTTAGCTGCCTCCCCCATACCATCTTCCCTCACCAGGGCACAGGCATTCTACTGATCGGTCCACCCGCAGCCGACTCTAAGAACTCCGATGGACTATTGTATTACCTAGGAGAATTCACTCCGCTCTTCTTTTTGTAAAAAAAAACCCCCGCTGTTTCCTTCCTACATCATTCAATAGAAAGTAGGCGCTTCAGTGATTGGCCGAGTTGCCATCAACAGGCGCCTAGCTGATTGGTCTCTGACATCTTTAAAAATACCGCCTGTAATACACTATATTGCATAATTTTTTTTCCTATTCCCTTCTATACGAAGTAGGCAGCCCAGTGATTGGCTCACATGCCATCACAGTAGTACTCTCCCATTGGCCGGCGAAACAACCAATGGGATGAATGAACTTCACGTATGCCACGAAAAGTATGCCGTACCAAGCCGGCGACACCTCCCCACTCCCGCCATTGGTTGCGCCTACCTCACGTGACCTTCTGATGTAACCCATCTCCACTGCTCTCATTGGTCGCCCCCTGATGTTAACCTTACAGCGGGAACTACAAACCCCCGCGTTCCTTTATACACATGTCTACGCTGTGAACATCAAAATCTAAGAGTTTAAAGCCCTTCTGTTGAATATTTATCATCCTCTCACATGTATAAAACACAGTTTGGTTATGATGTGTTCTCATGAACTACTGACGTATTCTTCCTATGACAGCTGTTACCTCCCACTTTTTCCACAAGCCACGCCAGATGTTTCCCACCCTGTGTATGTTAACCCATTGTTTGTTCACTGTCTGTATGCAATTGATAAAGAGGGAATATACCCTTGAAACGCGTTTTGCTATGTATGTATGTATGAATAAAATACATGCTGCTTAAGAATACCTACGGCATCCGAATCCGATTCCTCGACTTCCAAGGCAGCGCCACCGCGAGTCCTTTTTATCTTCCTCATCCATGTTTGCATTTACCGACTCCGTAGAAGTGCCCGGTCGACTCTGCAGGCTGCAGCCTAGGAGATCCTGTTCGCTACCCTTATTCCAAGGGGTTACATGCACAATACCAAGACATACCTAAGGTGAGCTTAATACTGAGGGCACCTGGGATTCTCATAACCTACGGAATTACGCCAGGAGCTGCCCTCCATTTTTTCCTCTTATTTCCTTACCACTTCCTGAGTTTGGACTCCTGCCAGGAGTATTTGTGGCAAGGAACAGAACAGAGCCACTTTTTATATTACATTTTAAACATATTTATGTTAATAATTTTAAAAGCAAGTGAATGAGAAAGTTTCTGCTAATTACACAAGGAACACTATATTAAAAGTTTTATATGATGACAGGTACTCTTTAATGGCAGATATGATAATATGCACAAGACTAGATAAGGATAAGTTTATAGCATACAAAACCAGGAGGTGCAGGAGATGAAAAAGAAAACAGAATGCCAGAACACTAAAAGGGTCAGGAAATCAAGAGCACTGTTCACACTGAACTCAGAACACACTAGACACCTCACTTCAGTGCTAGGGTCTAAATAACCCCACCCGAGATGCCAAAGGCTGGAAGCATTAACTCTTCCAAAACCAGGGATAATTAACACAGAAACTGTACAGACACAAACCTATTGAACAGGAAACAGAAAATAAAAAAATACAGACAAACGGACATTACAGCTAGACTGTTAATCCAGGGATTTATTTTGATGGCCAAATTGGAGTTGGGAAATAATTTTTCCTCTGTCATGGGACTATTGGCATTAGCTTCATGGGAGGTTTTTTCTTTCCTCTGGATCAACATAGTAGGGTTTTAACCTGATAACGACTGTGGACAAGTATAGACGTCTAGTTTGGCGGCCGTTCCCGCAAATGGACGTCTATACTCGTCCACTATTCTAACGGTCACTGATCCTAAACCTGCGGTGACCGGAGTGTGACCCCGGCTGTTGCCGACAGCTGAGGGTCTCTGCCCGCGGGGTGAGGACCAATCATAGCGGTCCACGCCCCACGATCTCTGTAATTGGTCACCTGTTCAGACCAATTACAGCGTTCAAATCTCGGCACGCCGGCAGCTCATCTGCTGCAGCTCCGACCTCCTTCACTCTGTAGCGTGTATGTGAAGGAGATCGGAGCTGACAGAGAAGAAGAGAAGAAGATTGTTACAAGAAAAGTAACAGTGTGAGAGAGTCTGAGAGATATACTCCAGACCTCTTTTTCCCAATCCCCCTCACAAGTGTAACACCAAGCACCACTTCCCCTCCCTTTCATTCCTTGTCCCAATCTTTTTTTTTTCATTCATTCATTTTTTTTTGTAAAAAAAAAGAAATAATAATAAATCAATATATATATATATATATATTTATATAGTAAATTTGAGTAGCCGTATTAGTCCAGTGATGCAGATGCAAATCATAAAATGTTGCAGCATTTTGTAATACCTTTTATATTGGACTAACAGCATTTTGTAGAGACAAGCTTTCAGGATTCCTCCTTTTATCAAGTCCAAAGCAAAGCAAATATATATATATAGTTTGATAGTAGTTAGCGAGGTATATAGTTAGTGTTAGGTGTAGGGCGTTAGCGTCAGTTAGAGTCATTTAGGGCTAGTTAGTTAGCGTTATTTAGCGTTAGTGTTTTAAAAAAAAATTAATAAGAAAAATAAAAAGATTAAAATCTGTAAAAGTTTAGGGTTCTAGATTTTAGTGTTATTTGGCGTTAGTTTTAGCGCCAGTTAGTGTCGTGTTTTAGCGTTTAGCGTTAAAAAAAGTACAAAAAAATTATTTAAAAAAGTTTTTTGGTTACTTTTTTATTTGCTATATCAGAAGTATGTCCCGCAGGCGCTACACTGCGGAGCAGGCAGTTGCTATACTCTGCTCGGACACCGACAGTGCAAGTGAAGGGGAGGAGTTTGTTATTCCGTCCTTCAGCGATAGCAGCGATGAGGAGGTTGAGGAACAGCGCAGGGAAAGATCACCTGTCGTTGCAGTCCATAACTGGGTTCCCACGGAATCGTATCCTCCCACAGATTCCGGAATTTACTTCCTTTATTTTCCCTTTTAATAGCAAATTTTTATTCACTTTTCCATCATATCATTGACTGGGATTTCAAACATCTTTACCCAGATGTCCAAAAACAGGGTGACTTTTATTTTTTTTAAAATAAATGTCTCCAATTGTAAAAAAAAAAAAATCATAAACAACACCCATGTTACGCCGAGCGCTCCGGGTCCCCGCTCCTCCCCGGAGCGCTCGCAGCGTTTTCCTGTTCGCGGTGCCCCGGTCAGACCCGCTGACCGGGAGCGCTGCGATAATGTCTCTAGCCGGGATGCGATTCGCAATGCGGGACGCGCCCGCTCGCGATTCGCATCCCGGCTCGCTTACCAGACTCGTTCCCCGTCTGTTCTGTCCCGGCGCGCGCGGCCCTGCTCCCTAGGGCGCGCGCGCGCCGGCTCTCTGCGATTTAAAGGGCCAGTGCGCCACTGATTGGCACCTGGTTCTAATTAGTGTGTTCACCTGTGCACTTCCCTATATAACCTCACTTCCCCTTCCCTTCCTTGCCGGATCTTGTTGCCATTGTGCCAGTGAAAGCGTTCCTTGTATGTCCTAAGCCAGTGTTCCAGACCTCTTGCCGTTGCCCCTGACTACGATCCTTGCTGCCTGCCCTGACCTTCTGCTACGTCCGACCTTGCTCTTGCCTAATCCCTTGTACCGCACCTATCTCAGCAGTCAGAGAGGTTGAGCCATTGCCGGTGGATACGACCTGGTTGCTACCGCCGCTGCAAGACCATCCTGCTTTGCGACGGGCTCTGGTGAATTCCAGTAGCAACTTAGAACCAGTCCGCCGGCACGGTCCACGCCAATTCCTCTCTGACAAAGAGGATCCACCTCCAGCTTGCCGAATCCTGACAACCCACATTTTAGTGGCAGGTTGATCAGAAAAATAGCAAGACTTTGGGCCACATGTGGTGCACAATGCTAATAAATAGAGATGCGTTTCCCCATGCTTTTTTAACCAAAATTTAAACAGAAACACAATAGCTCATGAGGCCCATAATGTTAAATATGCTCACAGCTAAGCCATTACAAACAGAGTCCCCTGCAGATCAATATTATATAAATGGAGGCATACAAAGTTGAAGGGGTACTCCGGTGGAAAACTTTTTTTTTAAATCAACTGGTGCTAGAAAGTAAAACTGATTTGTAAATTACTTCTATTTAAAAAAATAATAATAATCTTAATCCTTCCAGTACTTATCAGCTGCTGTATACTACAGAGAAAGTTCATTTCTTTTTAACCACAGAGCTCTCTGCTGACACCACTGTCCATGTCAGGAACTGTCCAGAGCAGGAGCAAATCCCCAGAGCAAACCTATCCTGCTTTGGACAGTTTTGACAAGGACAGAGGTGTCAGCAGAGATCACTGTGGTCAGACAAAAGAGAAATTCAATAAGAATAGAATTTCCTAAATTCTAGAAAGATTAAGATTTTTAAAAAGAAGCTATTTAAACCCTTGGGGACGAAGCCCATTTGAATCCTAAGGACGTGAGCATTTTTTGCAATTCAGACAACTGTCACTTAACTCTGGGATGCTTTTACTTTTCATTCTGATTCCGAAATTGTTTTTTCGTGACATATTCTACTTTATGTTAGTGGTTAAACTGTGTCGATTCTTGCATCATTCCTTGGTGAAAAATTTCAAAATTTTATGAAAAAATAGAAATTTTAGCTTTTTTTTTTATTTGAAGCTCTCTGCTTGTAAGGAAAATAGACATAACAAATAAATTAAATATTGATTCACAAATACAATATGTCTACTTTATATTTGCATCATAAAGTTGACATGTTTTTACTATTGGAAGACATCAGAGGGCTTCAAAGTTCAGCAGCAATTTTAAAATTTTTCACAAAATTTTCAAAATTGAAATTTTTCAGGGACCAGTTATTTTTTTAAGTGGATTTGAAGAGCCTTCATATTAGAAAGACCCCATTATATAAACTGCTCCCCTCAAAGTATTAAAAATGACATTCAGAAAGTTTGTTAACCCTTTAGGTGTCTCACAGGAATAGCAGCAAAGTGAAGGAAAAAATTCAAAATCTTCATTTTTTACACTCGCATGTTCTTGTAGACCCAGTTTTTGAATTTTCACAAGGGGTAATAGGAGAAAAAGCCCCCAAAATTTGTAACCCAATTTCTCTCGATTAAGGAAATACCTCATATGTGCATGTGAAGTGCTCGGCGAGCGCAGTAGAGGGCTCAGAAGGGAAGGAGCGACAATGGGATTTTAGAGAGTGAGTTTTTCTGAAATGTTTTTTGAGGGACATGTTACATTTAGGAAGCTCCTATGGTGCCAGAACAGCAAAAAAAAAAAAAAACATGGCATACTATTTTGGGAACTACACCCTTCAAGGCACGTAACAAGGGGTCCAGTGAGCCTTAACACCCCACAGGTGTTTGATGACATTTCATTAAAGTTGGATGTGTAAATGGAAAAAAAATGTTTTCACTAAAGTGCAGTTTTTCCCCCAAATTTACCATTTTTACAAAGGGCAATGGGAGAAATACCCCATGTTAGGACGTAAAATGCTCTGCGGGCGTACTACAATGCTCAGAAGAGAAAGAGTCACATTTGGCTTTTGGAAAGCAAATTTTGCTGAAATGGTTTTTGGGGGGCATGTCACATTTAGGAAGCCTCATGGTGCCAGAACAGCAAAAAAAAAAAAAAAAAAACACATGGCATACTATTTTGGAAACTACACCCCTCAAGGCATGTAACAAGGGACTGGTGTTTGACGACTTTTCGTTAAAGTCGGATGTGTAAATGAAAAAAAAATGTTTTCACTAAAGTGCAGGTTTTTTCCCAAATTTACCATTTTACAAAGTATAATGAGAGAAAATGCCCCCCAAAATTTGTAACCCATCTCTTCTGAATATGGAAATACCCCATGTTAGGATGTAAAATGCTCTGCGGGCGAACTACAATGCTCAGAAGAGAAGGAGTCACATTTGGCATTTGGAAAGAAAATTTAGCTGAAATGGTTTTTGGGGGGCATGTTGCATTTAGGAAGCCCCTATGGTGCCAGAACAGAAAAAAAACACATGTCACACTATTTTGGAAACTACACCCCTCAAGGAACATAACAAGAGGTACAGTGAGCCTTCACACCCCACAGGTGATTGATGAACTTTCGTTAAAGTGACACATGAAAACAAAAAGTTAGATTTTTAACACTAAAATGTTGGTGTTACCCCAAACTTTTCATTTTCACAAGGAGTAATATGAGAAAATGGCCCACAAAATTTGTAACCCCATTTCTCTCGAGTATGGAAATACCTCATATGTGGATGTAAAGTGATCTGCGGGTGCACTAGAGGGCTCAGAAGGGAAGGAGCGACATTGGGCATTTGGAGAGCGAATTTTACTGAAAAGGTTTTTGGGGGCATGTCGCAGTTAGGAAGCCCCGTAGATGCCATAACAGTAAATAAAAAAACACATGGCATACTATTTTGGAAACTACACCCCTCACAGAATTTTTAAGGGGTGCAGTGAGCATTTACACCCCTCTGGCATTTGACAGATCTTAGGAACAGTAGGCTGTGCAAATGAAAAATTAAATTTTTCATTTTTACGGACGACTGTTCAAAAATTCTGCCAGACACCGGTGGGGTGTAAATGCTCACTGCACCCCTTGTTACATTCCGTGAGGGGTTTTGTTTCCAAAATGGGGTCACATGTAGAGGGGCTCCACTGTTCTGGCACCATGGGGGCTTTGTAAACACACATAGCCTTCAACTCCAGCCTAATTCTTTCTCAAAAAGCCAAATGGCGCCCCTTCTCTTCTGAGCATTGTAGTTTGTCCACAGAACACTTTACATCCACATATGGGGTATTTATAGACTCAGAAGAAATGGGGTTACAAATTTTGGGGGACTTTTTTCTATTACCCCTTGTGAAAATTAAAAATTTGGGGTAACACCAGCATTTCAGGGGAAAAAAATATTTTAATTTTCATGTCCAACTTTAATGAAAATTTGTCAAAGACCTGTTGGTTGTTATGGCTCACTAGTTACGTTCCGTGAGGGGTGTAGTTTCCAAAATGTGGTCACATGTGGGTGTTTTTTTTTTTTGTGTTCATGTCAGAACCGCTGTAAGGATCAGCCACCCCTGTGCAAATCACCAATTATGGCCTCAAATGTACATGGCGCTCTCTCAATCCTGAGCCATGTAGTTCATCCGCAGAGCAATTCACGTACACATATGGGGTATTTCCGTACTCAGAAAAAATTGTGTTAGAAATTTCGGGGGTCTTTTTCTCCTTTTACCTCTTGTGAAAATGAAAAGTATGGGGCAACACCAGCATGTTAGTGTAAAAATCTTTTCATTTTTTTACACTAACATGCTTGTGTAGCCCCCAACTTTACCTTTTCAGAAGGGGTAAAAGGAGAAAAATACCCCCAAAATTTGTAACACAATTTCTCCTGAGTATGGAAATACTCCATATGTGGCCCTAAACTGTTGCCTTGAAATACAACAGAGCTCTGATGTGAGAGAGTGCCATGTGCATTTGAGGCCTAAATAAGGAATCTGAAATAGGGGCGGACTGGTTACAAGGATGGGGCTTGTCTCCACCAAAACCCTACAGCAGTGTTTCCCAAACAGGGTGCCTCCAGCTGTTGTAATATTCCCAGCCTGCCAGGACAGTCTATTTTGGTGGTTTTGCAACAGCTGTAGGCTTCGTTAAGAAAACACTGCTGTATGAGGTGTTTTTCATTTGTATTGGGGGAGGGGGGGGTACGTGTAAGAGTATATGTATGTGTAATGTTTCACTTTTCATTATTTGCTAGTGAAGTGTAGAGTAGTGTTTTTAGGGTACATTCACACAGACGGGGGGGTTCACAGTAAGTTTTCCGCTGGGAGTTTCAGCTGCGGGGAAAAATTTGCCGCAGCTCAAACTTGTACAAGGAAACCCACTGTAAACCCGCCCGTGTGAATGTACCCTAAACATTCACATGGGGGGGGGGGAGGGGGGCCAAACCTTCAGCTGTGGCAAAACTACAACTCCCAGAATGCACTGACATTCCATACCTGCTGGGATTTGTAGTTTTGCAACAGCTGGAGGCACATGGGTTGGAATCACTGAGTTAGGAAACAGACTCTAGCTCAGTGTTTCCCAACCAATGTGCCTACAGCTGTTGCAAAACTACAATTCCCAGCATGCCCAGACAGTCAGGGATGCTGGGCGTGTAGTTCTGCAATATCTGGCCCTTCAAATGTTGCAGAACTACAACTCCCAGCATATCTGGACAGTCTGGGCATGCTAGGAGCTGTGGTTATGCAACAACTGGGGAAGTACAGTTTGGAGACCGCTAAGTAGTGGTCTCTAAACTGTAGTCTTCCAGATGTTGCAAAACTACTACTTTCAGTATGCATTGACTGTCTGGGCATGCTGGGAGTTGTAGTTCTGCAACATATGAAAGGCCAGATATTACAGAACTAAACACCCAGCATCCCTGACTGTCTGGGCATGCTGGGAATAGTAGTTTTGCAACATCTGGAGGGCTACAGTTTGGAGACTACCGTATAGTGGTCTCCAAACTGTGCCACTTCAGATGTTGCAAAACTACAACTCCCAGCATGCCCAGACAGTCAACGCATGCTGAAAGTAGTAGTTTTGCAACATCTGAAAGACTACAGTTTAGAGACCAATACACAGTGGTCTCCAAACTGTGGCCCTCCAGATGTTGCAAAACTACAACTCCCAGCATGCCCAGACAGCCTTTGGATGTCTGGGCATGCTGGGAGTTGTAGTTTTGCAGCTTTTAGAAGGCCACAATGAAGATCACTTAGCGCAATCTTCACTGCAGCCTTCTCCACCGACTCACTTTCCGGGCGCCACTCCGATGATGCTGCCGCTACTCGCAAATGTCGCCGCCTGTCTAGGTAAGCAGGCCATGCTCCCCCCTCACCGCCCGTGTTTCCCCCCGTTCTGCCCGATTTCGATCAGTGGGCAGAGCAGGAGAAATGAACTCTAACCCCTCCCGCCTCCTCCTGCTATCGCTCCTATCCTTTAGGATGGTCGGAGCTGTCTCTGACAACTCCGATCATTCTTGTTTTCCGGGAGTTCAGGTCACCAGTGACCCGATTGGCCCGGATCAGCGCAAATCGCCGGTCTGAATTGACCGGCGATTTGCGACGATCACCGACATGTGGCGGTGACCGGAAATGCGGAGGGCGTACAGGTACGCCCTCTGTCCTTAAGTGAAGGGACGCAAGGGCGTATCCATACGCCCTCTGTCCCCAAGGAGTTAAAAATCTGTTTAACTTTCTGGCACCAGTTGATTTAAAATATATATATATATATATATATATATATATATATGTTTTCCACTGGAGTATCCGGCTCATAGTTGCTTATGGGTGCTTTGTTAGGGTACATTCCCACACAGCGTATTTGCTGCGTATTTGCTGCTGCGTATTTTATTTTCTCTGTTGAAGTCAATGAGTAGGAAAATACGCAGCACCAAATACGCAGCAAATACGCAGCAAAATACGCCGTGTGGGAACGTACCCTTACGGATTATTTTGGTCTGATGATCCGATTCCTGCAATTGAATCAGGTGTGTGTGTGCTACACTAATTCAAAGGTTTCAGTCTCAGTTCCTTGCATTTCAGTTCTAATACTGAGCTTCAGTTTATTGATCCAGCTATGCCTTTGTCCATTACTAAAATAGAATCATAAAAGGCAAAAAAGATACATTGGATTATTAGACTGCCATAGTTCTCCTGATAATAATCCCCATCATAATCCACAAAGCTGTCTTTATTTTTAATTCATTTACATAAAACATACCTTTGGACTACAAAAGCATGCATTTGCAGATCTCCGTCAAGCCTATATATAAACATTAAAGACAATGGGTCAAATTCATTACATGCTGTGACTAATCGATTCACAGCGCACAAAGTCCCCATGCTTTCTCCTTTGTTGGTTGATGTAATTTCACACATGTGTGGTGAGTCAACGATTACAGACTACTGAGCTCAATGTGTTGGCTTCAAAAACATGCAGAGGTGGAAATTAAACAAGTGAATGTAAGTCCCAGGAAAGCAGCTTTGTTATGTCCACGACTCATTCCCCCATGCCATGTCTTATTCTTCTGTCCTGTGACTCCTTCTTGCAAACATTAATTTGTACGTAAATATAGGATTGTGAGCACAACTAAAGTAACAAATGATTTACTAAGTGATATTGAGCCTCAAAATTGTACACAAAATTAAAAAACTCTTTTATTTAGCTAAGATTCTGAAATATTTCATTTATAAGGTTTATATGTCATGAGTAATGCCTGAATACAAAGCTTAGACAAGAGTGTATTAATGGATATAAGCCGGCATTTATCATCGTAGGTGTAAGGCTAAGTTTCCACTTGGTTTTTTTTCTGGCAGTTTTTGGAAAACTGCCACTGCAGTTTTTGAGCCAAAGTAAGAAGTTGTTCCATGAGGGAGAAGTGTAAGTCCTTCCTTTATATGTCCTATTCATTTTGAATACACTTCTGGCTTTGGCTCAAAAACTGCAGTGGCAGTTTTCCAAAAACTGCCAGAAAAAAAAACAAGTGGAAATTTAGCCTAAGTGAAGCATTTTTATACACCTTTTTTTTGTGTGCTGGTAATTAGTGTTGCTCACGAATATTCGCAATGCGAATTTTATTCGTGAATATCGCATATTCGTGAATTTGCTTATATTCGCAAATTTAGCACTATATATTTGCAATTACGAATATATATATATTTTTTTCACAGTACACATCACAGTGATCATCCCTCTCTGATTCCAGCTTGTGTGGTGTAAAGAAGGCTCTAATACTATTGTGTGAGACTGGCATACGAATTTTCGCATATGCGAATTTTCGTTTATGATAATTTTTGCATATGCTAATTTTCGCATATGTGAATTTTCGCTTATGCAAAAATAAACGCAAATATTACGAATATGCGAATTTAGCGAATATATGACGAATATTCGCCCATAAATTCACGAAATATTGCGAATTTGAATATGGCCTATGCTGCTCAACACTCCTGGTAATGTGTAGGAGCACCAAATTTATTGAATGGTCACAGCGCATTTGATAAATTTTCTGCAGGTCACGTTTTGTGAAATTTCTCTCTTCACATACACCAAAAAGCTAAGCTAACTCTGGGTTGGTGTCGTTTTAGAGACTTTTCAGTGGCTCTGCGCCTTTTTTGCGCCTTTTTCTAAAAAGGCGCAGTTCATAAAACCCTTCCATATCATGTGTATTGCCAAAATCAGTGGATTGCAACTCCTATGTAAACCCAAAGGTGCAAAAAAGGAGCAAATAAACCCTGCTTGCGCCTTTTTTGCGCCTATTGTAGACACAAAAAACTGTCTAAAGGCAATGATTAATGTCAGCCACTGTGTCCATATTGTGTCAATGCAGATAAAGTCAAAAAACCCTTATGTCAACTGCCTGATACCAGCAGAAGGGGGGGGGGGGGATTTCTTCCCAACATTCTGTCCCTATCTTGTATTCATAACTGTCCAGAAACATCCAGGTCCCTTTTGGTTCACTATGACCTCTTCCTCTGGCAGAGAGTTCCATAGTATTGCTGTTCTTACAGTAAGGAGCCCCCTTTTGTGCTGGTGTTGAAACCTTCTTTACTCTAGACATAGATGATGCCCCCTTGTTATAGATACAGTCCTGAGTATAAATAGATCAGGGGCAGTAAAGAGATCTCTCCCATAATTTATTAATACAGAGATTTTAGGTCACTCCTAAAAACCCTAATTCTGATAATTAGAGATGAGCGAATCAAAGCTGACGAACACGAATTTATTACGAATTTCATGAAATATTCGATTTGCAACGAATGTGAATATTGCTGTGATTCTATTGCGTGAATCGCTTCATTAAACTCCATTTACTGCAGTCCAGGCTCCAGGACATCTAAAATGGCAGATGCACATGTCAGTACATGGGACAAGGAATGCTGAGAAGGCGGGAAGGCGGGAAGGCAAGGTGGGAAGGGAAGCAGGCGAGATGACCCTGAATCACATGCAGGATGCAGCCTGTCACAGCCCTATATATTCGGCAGCCATTTTGCGGCTCATCATATCATTCATTACACTGCATACAGATAGGACAGACATCGCTGTGTGTGTGTGTTACACAGAAAAGCTCATTCCAGCAGCGTTTCACATCCTAGTCACATCAGCATTCTGGTGGACAGAGAGCAGTGTTTTTTTCACTGAAAAGGATTTTTACTGCAGCCATTAACCTCCCAGTTACTTTCTTCAGCATTGTATTACAGAGAGGAGCAGATAGCTTTCCGTTGCCTCAGACATTTTAACAAGCTGCCTCAACCTCATAAACCTTAGCAGAGGAGGCAGGAATAATTTTTCAGCGCAATTCTGTGTCTTTGTTCCACAACAAATCATCTGCTGTCTGTAGATGGTATAATATCCAACAGTCCATTCCTAATAGTCTGTGACAGAGTGCAATTTTGTGTTTAGTACACAGCTTTTTTTGTGCTGCAGCACTGTTGTGTACTGCTTTTGTTGTGCAAAAATATGTTTTTTTAAGCATGCTGTACCTAATTTTTCTGCCCTCCAAAGGCAAAAGTAATCACCGGTAGGTGTTTTACTAAAATATGTATTTTTAAGTGTACAGTAGCGCTTTTTTCTGCCCTCCTAAGTGCATAACTGCATACCATATATGTGCATTTAAGTAGTGTACTATTTTGTACCTGTTAATCTGTCAAGGGCCTAGATACTGTGAAAGGACAGCTAAAAGTAATCACCGGCTGGTGTTTTACAAAAATACGGAGTTTTTAAGCGTACTGTTGCACATTTTTCTGCCCTCAGAAGTGCATAACTGCATACTATATACGTACATCTAAGTAGTGTATTATTTAATACCTGTTAATCTGTCAGGGACCTAAATACTGTGAAAGGAAAGCCAAAAGTAATCACTGGCTGGTGTTTTACAAGTATACAGAGTTTTAAGCGTACTGTAGCACATTTTTCTGCCCTCAGAAGTGCATACCACATACCTACCTCTAAGTAGTGTACTATTATAAACCTGTTAATCTGTCAAGGCCCTAGATACTGTGAAAGTCCAGGCAAAATTACACACCTGCTGCTGTTCTAGGCAAATTCTGTTTTAAGCTTAGTGAAGCGTATTCTACTCCCCTCATATACACACTAAGTATGTCAGGCAGAGCAGTGCCAGGACATGCACAGATGAGTGGCAGAGGCCGTAAATCATCAGGCAGACGTTGCAAACGACTAGGTGCGAGTGGCAGCAGGAGTCGCAGTCGTGTCTCGACCAGCAACTCATCTGCCATAATTGATTAGTTAATACGGTCATCCAGTTCATCACAAGTGACATCTGACACTCCCAGTCAACAGTTGGTGGGTTCCTCAGACACAACCCTCAGTTTGCATGGCCCGGGAGCAGTCCCTGTCATCCCATTTCCTTTGTCCTATGCTGTTCCCTCTCCTACAGAAGTATCTTATGCTGTGGGTTCAGCTCCAGTATTCACTGAGGATGATCTAATAGAGGACAGTCAGCAGCTACTGCCCAGCCAAGAAGTGGAGGAGACATCCGCCGCTTCCTCCACTAGGCGGCAAGTAGTGATGAGGAGAGTGACGAGGGAGGCGGTATTGCCAGGGATCAGGGTCCTGAAGCAGATACTGTTGAGGAACCTGAGGAGGACATCAGTGACATGCAGACACTTGATGATGAAGCCGATCGCAGTTGGGAGTAGGGTACAGAAGGTTTCCCGTGAAGCAGCCACTGAGCTAGCAAGGTGGTAGCTAGAGATGAGCGAATTGATGCTGACAAACCCGAATTCGTTACAAATTTCAGGAAATATTCAATTCACAACGAATGTGATTATCGCTACGATTCTATGGTGAAACGCTTCATTAAACTCCCTTTTACAGCGTTCCAGGCTCCAGGGCATCTAAAATGCTGGATCCACATGTCTGTACATGGGGCAAGGGACGCTGGGAAGCCGGGAAGGTAAGTAGGCGGGATGACCCTGAATCACATGCAGGATGCAGCCTATCAGCAGCCAGTCACCCCTGTGATGTCACAGCCCTATATAATCGCCAGCCAAATTGCGGACAGACACTTCATTCAGGACTTTATTCATTCAGGACTTTATTGACAAAAGGTCTGTACCATCTTGTGCCCCCCCTTCTTTTCTTTTTTGTTTCCTTTAGATCCTATGAATATTTTTTCTGTCCAAATAGGACTATTTGTGCTAGGGAATGGACGCTTACCTGTGAGGATATTATGAGTCTAATTTTTATTACACATGAGCAACCTATAAGAATGTGCTGATGGCTGCTATATGAATTTGTTTATCCCTATAAAATTCCCCTGAGGAAGCGGGTGCCGTAAGGTTCTGTGCACACAGACACCCGCAGAAACGCGTCGGGATTAGGGGGTGCTTACATGACGCAGCTGTTAAGAATAAGTCATGTGTCATGTGAGAGAAAATCATGTGTATGACTTTGTGGAATCTATGATTTTACTTCATGTTCCTAATATAGTGATGCCTTTATATGTACCGCGGAACTGTGGATTTGAGGTATCCCTAATGTGAGGTGGACATATATATATTTTTTTTCAGTTTATTTGATTTGGTATCCACTTTAAGTTTGTGTGGGTGTATTTTAGTAGTAAATTTAGTAAAAGTTGTGTTTTAAAGCACCTATTCCTTTATGGGAAACTCTATATTCTAAGTTAATTTCTAGGTGACTACATTAGCTATTTTTGTACTCGTGTAACCCATTTATTATCTACACGCTATTTCCAAAAGTAAAAACATGTCAACTTTATAATGCAATCATAAAGTAGACATATTGTATATGTGAATCAATATATCATTTATTTGGAATATTCATTTTCCGTATAAGCAGAGAGCTTCAAAGTAAAAAAAAAAATGCAAAATGTCATCATATTTTGGAATTTTTCACCAAGAAATTATGCAAGTATCGACAACATTTTACCACTAACATAAAGTAGAATATGTCATGAAAAAACTATCTTGGAATCAGAATGAAAGGTAAAAGAATCCCAGAGTCATTAATGCTTAAAGTTACAGTGGTTAGATGTGAAAAAATGGCTGGGTCCTACACTGAAAATTGGCTGGGTCCTTAAGAGGTTAGGTGGTATTATAACAATTGAAATTTAACTACTCTGCCTGACATACTTATTGCGTATATGAGGGGAGTACAATTCGCTTCACTTTGCATAAACCAGTATTTGTCTAGAAAAGCAGCAGGTGTGAACGATTGGCTGTCATTTCACAGTATATAGACCCTTGACAGATTAACAGGTACAAAATAGTACACTACTTACATGTAGGTATGTGTATGCAATAATGAGGGCAGAAAAATGTGCTACAGTTCACTTAAAAATACTTATTTTTACCTGTGTCCCAGATTACAAAATTTCTTTAAAATCAGAAATTACAAATCCATAATATCAATTTTAAAATCTTAAATTTAAATTTTAAAATCATAAATTTCAATGGTCTTGTCATGCTGGTGCCAACTCCAGGCTGTGCCATTCAGACACTATATGGTCTCCTAATGCTTCAGCCAACTCAAGGCTGTGTCATTCAGCCAATATATGGTTTGCTGATGCTGCTGAGCCTGGGTCTGGGCATACATTTTTTTGTTATGGTAGCACTAGCTACCCAAAATCTTCAGTTTAAATTTCAAACTTTATCTTTTTTTATTTAGGGATTGTGAAGCCCTGGAGTCTCATCATGCTTCAGCCAACTCCAGGCTGTGTCATTCAAGCAATATATGGTTTACTGATGCTGCTGGGCCTGGGAATAAAAATTTTTGTTATAGTAGCACCAGCTACCGAAAAGCTTAAGTTCAAATTTCAAACTTCGTCTTTTTTGCTTAGGGATTGTGAAGCCCTGGGGTCTCATCATGCTTCAGCCAACTCCATGCTATGCCATTCAGACACTATATGGTCTCCTCCTACTGATTCACCTCAAGGCTCGGTCATTGTGCTTCCATGTGACATGTGACTGCTTGTTAGATTACGTCCTTTGTACCCACACGCCGGGGCCCGGGGCACTAAAACTGGGGAGTTAAAAGTTCCATTTCAAAATCCTCAATTTCAAAATCTTAGATTTCTATTTAAAATTCTTATATTTCAATGGTCTACTCATGCTTTTGTCAACTCCAGGCTGTGTCATTCAGGCAATATATGGTTTACTGATGCTGCTGGGCCGGGGTCTGGGAATAAAAAAATTGTTATGGTAGCACTAGCTACCCAAAATTTCAAACTTTGTCTTTTTTTCTTAGGGATTGTGAAGCCCTTGTATCTACTCATGCTGCTGCCAACTCCAGGCTGTGCCATTCAGGCAATATATTGGAATTGATCCACAAGAGTGGACAGAAGAAATATGCCCCAGTCGGTCACCGTAGTACTTGTGGCAGGTGCCGGATCAATGGAAGAGATTCGGACCACGAGATGTGTGAAATAAAATATGGTTTCTTGGATGCAGTGTTAGGACTACGCGTTTCAAGGGGTTGGAACCTTTTTCGTCAGGTCTGAATACAGAATTGTTGCACAGGATTTGTAACTGCAGATTAGAGTCATTAAGTTTACATTGAAATCTGCAACAGAAAATCCTGCTCATCAAATACTGGGCATGAAATCTGCGCAGGATCCTGTATGTGTGAACGTACCCTAAAACTACTTGAATACATTCCTAGCAGTGTTATACAGGGCTTTAGTTAGGCAGTGTTATAAATGTAAAAGATTAAATGTTTGTGGAGCTCACAATAGAAAAACATGAGGTTAACTGTAGCTTTCCTCACCCCAAAAGGAAAAAAGAATAAATACCAAAGTAGTAATAAGAGAACAGTTCTCAGTGTACTACTTGTGGTGTCCCGGTACCGCATCCTATACGGTACCTGTATAGAGGTCCCCATAGCCAGAGTCCCTAGGACGTCGGGGTCCTTCTTATCTAGTCCGCCCCTTGTCACCTCTCATATAGGTATTAGTTAACAACTGTCAGTCACTGAAGTGAATGGAGACTGTATTAATGAGACTGTTACTGTTCATTGGATGTACCGCAAGTCTTTAAGTAAAGTTTATCCAAATTCAAGTTCAGCTACCTTGTGGACCTTCAGTCATTATTTGCATGCACCTATCGTTACTGGGAAGGGCGGCGATAAGCCGGAGAATTACCTCAGCATACTAGCCCTCAGCCTGGCGTCACGAACAATAGGGTTAACCTTAACCCCTGATATACTAAAGCAAACCCCTGACTACACTACCACTACCCCAGAGGCATACCACAAAGCCTTTTTGGCGTCGCACGAACAGGATTCGGGTGTGTGCCTACTACAGTCGCCACTAGTGAAAGTGTACTCCCTCCCAGAACACAAACTTTATTCATGTGCTGTAAACCGTGTTGCTGTGTATGGTAGCGGTGCTTGTGGTGCACCATACAAGGGGGCCACGAGAAAAGTAAGGGGGAGGCGAAAATTCATCAACAACTAGGATGTGTAAACTGCGCAATGAGTTCATGCTGCGATCCTTTGGTCCGGTCGGCACAGGCGGGGCCGAACGGCTGCTGGAAAAGCGTGCAAAGAAAGCCCGCGCTGCGCCATGCCTCGCCCCTGGGCGTGGCTGCCAAGTTGCTGTGTCACAGCCACAAGGGAACTTGGAGACACAGGAGTCGTCTCTGGAGGGACCGGAAGTCAGGGCTGCACTGATAATGTCCTTCCTGCCGGCCGCCATTTTGAGGAAGCCCACTATAAAAGCCATCACGCAGAGCAAGCTCTTCAGTCTGCACAGAGAGCCGGAGAGTACAGATATGGTGGAGAGCAGCGTTCGACGTGGTGAAGTTAGCAAAATGGCACCGGAAAAGCGGAAAGTTGTGGCAGTCGCAGCCCAACTTTTCCAAGAACTTGTTGACCGTCTGCAGCGGTTGTCATTAGATGAAGAGGGGGCCTGCAATCTTCCCCCACTTCCTGATGATGACGACGATTGGCCAGAGACACCTCCAGCGGAGAGCGCAGGGACACCTGGAGGTGCATCGCTGGTGAGATTGTCCCCTCACCACAGAACTTGGGGCTCGTGGGCCGAGATCCCATCGGAGGAGTCTGCAGTGACTACCCCGCTAGAGGCGGCCTATTCTTCCTCCTCCAGCCCTGAGGTCATACCTCGATCAAGCTTGCCAAGTGCACGACCGTGCTCACCAAAATTTCCAAAATGGGTGTTTGGAGATGAGCCGGAGCTGATCGAGTACATGCACAAAGTACTTCAACCATTACCTGGGAAGCCACTCCCACCAATCCCAACTGCAGAAAGGGAAAGGGCCTGTTAAGAAGCCGAGCTGGCCGAATTGATGGAAAAGCTAAAGGCCCGACACAAAGAACTCTATGCCCCCAAGCACGTGCATTTGCCCCATGAAGAGAAAGTACGGTGGCAAGAAAGCACCAAAGAAATGGAGGCATTGTACATTCGTAAATGGGATCACCCCCGAGAATGGGAGGAGCCATTAGAAAGAAGAGCAACTGTGGCCAAGTTCAAACAAGGTCAGAGGTTATGGGACACTCCTTGACTGCCACACTGGGCAGAACATCCTCGTAAACCGGCGAGCAGTGCAAAGGCCATATCTCCATAAAAAGAGATATGCCAGTGTAGAGACTTTCCACGTCGATACTAGCAAGTGTCCAACCCTCTTACCACCCAAAATCCTCCAGGATGTGTATTAAGTGCTGGGTATCTTTTAGGAATGCAGTAATAGTGGATAATAGTGGTCGCAAGACCCAGTCCAAGTATTGGGACAGGGGCTCAATAATTGAGCCCCTGCCTGCAACAATGGGACGGCCTGGCCGCGACCTAGCATCCTTATGGACCTTAGGTGTCCAATACCAATAGGGTTTTGTAGGAAATTCCACGAATAGTTTTTTTGCAAAATTCTCTGAGAAAATATTACTTTCTACCCCTTTTCTTAATAATGTTCTAACCTGATTTTGGTAATGCATAGTGAGATCCTTAGTCAATACAGTGTAGGTAGTTGTGTCTTGCAACTGTCGGGAAGCTTCTTGTAGATAATATTCTCGAGACAACAACACTATGTTGCCCCCCTTATCAGCAGGCTTCACCACAATGTCGGATTGCTTCGATAACCATTTTAAGGCTACTTTTTCTTTATCAGTAATATTAGGAACTGATTTTGGATATATTAGAGCCTTAACGTTCCGAATGAAGTTTTCCATAAAATTATGGATGGTGGAGCCTGCGGGCAAGGGGGGACTAAAAGTGGAAGGTACACCTCCCATAAATGGTCCATGGGTATTACTAACATCACTAGTTTTTTCTCCCGACAATTGCATTAACACATCAACCACATCTTTGTCTTGTTCTGTCCACAAGGGGTTAACCATAAATCCTAACGGACCTATCTGAACTGGTACCTGACCCTCTAACTGCATATTACCACTTTTTTTTTACAAAACTGTTCTGTGAGAAAGAAACAATGTAAATACATTTTTCTTATTGCCCTATGTAAATCTATTGTAAATTGTGCAAAATCAAACTCTGCATGAATATAGAAATGTAACCCCTTATTAAGTAATGATATACAGTCCTTGGACAATGTATGATTAGTTAGATTGATTATGTTAGACTGACCTGTAGGATCTGGAGAAACAGGATCGCCTACTGCTGCCAGGTGACCTGTTTTCTCTTCATCCCTCGTCTTTGGAATCTTTTTGCACCTCCCCCGCCGTATCCTCCTCTTGTGGGGGGGGGGGGTGCATGGATTGGTACCCCGTAGCCACATGGCCGGGAAGATCCCTAGTTGGAGGGGCGGCAGCTTCTCATGTTCCACTTGAGTCAGAGAACTCTTCCGTTCACTAAACACGGGCAAGGGTTGTCCAAGAATTATATATCATATGAAAAATGCACATAATAACAACATTGAGGACCTTAAATTCCTAGGACTCTATGTGGTAGCCCCTAGTAACCATGGAGGTGATCGCCATAAATATCTTTTGCAAAAAGAAACAGAACTTATTATACGCACGGACGCACTAGGACCGCTCGGTCTGAACCAGCGCGAGGATTTGAATGTGTTTCCGTAGTCATTACGGTGCACGCCCTGCGCTGGCTCACACTGCATGTTATTAAAAGTATCTGTTTCGTAATACATTGTAACTATTATGTACTTGTAGCATCTCCTATAATATGGTAACTAATTGTGTTTTTAACCATTTCTTTTTCTTTATGTATTATCATAGTCATTGATTTTATTATAGGTGTGTACACACCACATGATATCATTAAAGTTGTTTGTATTTAAGGGAGGAGGGGATTGTTAAGGTCAGAGGTCACATCTAAGCGCTCTGTGCAGCAAGAAACCGGCCGCTTGACTATACGTTGCTTTGTATCCAGCTTGTCCCAATAAAGGAACCGCAAGTTTTTACCTGTGAGTGCCGTCTACCAGTGTCTTTCTGTTTCGTAAGGACTGAGCACCACACAGAACAGGGGAGGATAGTAATTAAGCAGTGTGACCAGACTCCTATACAAAGGTATAGACTTGCAGTGACGACTGCTAATTGCTTCACATGCTAAAAGTATATAGAGCTGTACTAATGTCTAGTTTAGCCTCGTAAAATGTGTAGAGAGCTAATAAAAATGTCTTAGGAGCTAGTAACTAGATATCAGATAGCTGCCTTATTGTATAGTGAGCTTAATAAAATGTCTGGAAGGCTAGAAACTAAAGGTTAGATGGCTTTGTTAATGTCTAGATAGCATTAATGTCTAGATAGCATTAATGTCTAGATAGCACCAATGTCTAGAAAGAATTCTATTGTCTAGTCCAGATACTAGTAAGGATATCAGAGAATGTAAATGTGTTCAATGTTTACTTAGAATGTATAGCAAATTTATAAGTATCATCCTGGTCTAGTCCTAGTTCCTCTGCCTTAGGGGACAGGCGTCGAGGTTGACTTATCTTAAGTAAGGGGGTTTGTGGTGTCCCGGTACCGCATCCTATACGGTACCTGTATAGAGGTCCCCATAGCCAGAGTCCCTAGGAAGTCGGGGTCCTTCTTATCTAGTCCACCCCTTGTCACCTCTCAACTAGGTATTAGTCATCTAACAGTTTATTCAGGATTTATATAAATATAATTGTTCAAATGTATATAATTGGTTAATTACCTGTACGGAGCGTAGCAGGACCTGCGGGTCACATGATCAGGTAAACTCTATGGTTTTTGCTTAAGGACCTTTGGAGGTCCCTATGATGTATTATACCCATCATTCCTTGTAACGGTGAGTGACAGTTACTCGGACCAATAGAAACGGCCCTGCCCATATAAGGGAGCGGAGGCCATGGCTCTGTCTCTTTCCTCGTGGGCTGTTGACAGGGAAGGATCTGCGCTGCTGTCATCAGTGAGTTAGGCCCGAGCCTTGCGGCGACGGCTGATCTTTACAAACCGTGAGTGTATCAATCCCTAAGCACTCTGCAAGATCAGCGGCCCTTATCTATCCCCTAAATCCGGACAGATCTTCGCAATTAACCCTAAATTCAGAGACTTATATCAAAAGTCAAGGTCCGCAACAACTGTCAGTCACTGAAGTGTATGGAGACTGTATTAATGAGACTATTACTGTTCATTGGATGTACCGCAAGTCTTTAAGTAAAATTTATCCAAGTTCAAGTTCAGCTACCTTGTGGACCTTATTTGCATGCACCTATCGTTACTGGGAAGGGCGGCGATAGGCCGGAGAATTGCCTCAGCATACTAGCCCTCAGCCTGGCGTCACGAACAGTAGGGTTAACCTTAACCCCTGATATACTAAAGCAAAACCCTGACTACACTACCACTACCCCAGAGGCATACCACATACTCAATCTCAAAGTGTGGTATGTGATGCATATACATATTCACAAAAGTGCCAATTTGATACAATAATGATATTATTTGTCCCCTGGGCTTCAGCCCCTCCGACGAGGCCAGAGAAGCAGAATTGCAATGTCTCACCAACTTGGTCGAATTGGCAGGGAAAAACATTCAGAGTGCCAGTTGTAATTCTGCTCATGAAGTAATTTTCAAAGGAGGTATTAAATCACAGTTTTGTCCCCCTATTGCACCAGGCAGTAATTTGGACTTGTTTTATTACAAAGTCCTGGAGGATATGGAAGCCCTTAAATATCCAGCAGATGTTAGCAACTTAAATAAAAAAGAAAAGGAGGCCTTAATTTGGTTAAGATCGCTCAATAATGTCATCTTTAAAAAGGCCAATTAAGGTGGCTATATTGTGCTACTTACCGAGAAATACTACATAAGAGAAGCTAGAAGACAGACAATGGTTCTAATTCTGAGAAACTTAAAAACAATCCCACTTGTAAGATAAGATCCAAACTTCAAACCTTGCTTAGAGAAGCAGTAGAGAAGGGTATATTATCTAAGGATATAGCATCAAAACTACTCCCTACTTTCCTGAAGTGTCCTTCCTGGTACTTCTTACCCAAGATACACAAATGTTTGAAAGCTTCCCAACACCCAACCCCCCCCCCTCCCGGACGCCCCATTGTGTCCGGGGTGGGCTCCATAACAGAGTGTATCTCTAAATATATTGATTTCTTATTGAGACCCCCTGCTCAAGGATGTCCCCACTTTAGTAAAAGACACAAAAAATTTTTTGCCCATACTCAAAGATCAGGAATGGGTAGAGGGAGGTGTATTGTCTTCTATCGATATAGAATCCCTCTATACCAATATCCCTCAAGATTTAGGAGTTATTGACTTTGTCTTATGTTAATCCTCAAAAACAATGCATTTATATTTGATAATGAATGGTATAGGCAGACCTCCGGAGTGGCCATGGGCACTCCGGTGGCCTGCACTTTTTCTAATTTATTCGTGGCATGTTTTGAGAGAGATTTTATTTTCTCAGTCTCGAATCCTTTTTTAAAATTTGTGAGAGGATATACCCGGTTTGTGGACGATATTTTTATCGTCAGGACGGGATCTGAAGCGGACTTCGCAGACTTTGTCAGTCACATCACCAACAACAATATGAATCTGAGTTTAACTTTTAATACTAGCACTACTCCAATTCCTTGATGTTTTGGTATTGGTAAGCGATGAAGGGTTGATAACTACTGGGTATAGGAAACCCACTGCAGGTAATTCTCTCCTACACTACAGTAGTTATCACCCGGAGCACGTAAAAACAGCTACACCCTATGGGCAAATGCTTAGACTTAAAAGGATTAACAACACTGAAGACGGTTTTAAAAACCAGCTGCTGAATTATCCGCAAGACTTGAAGAAAGAGGGTATCCTCGTAATGTCTTAGAAAAAGCTTACAATCGTGCCCTAGCCCAGGATAGAAATCAATTATTAAAAATTAAAAGGAAAAATGAACAACTTGACAGATATACTTTTTCCTTTAAATTCAATCCCATGACCAGCTTCATAAAATCAGTGATTTTATGGCAGACAGGAGGCTCGTATCAATGCATATTCTTCCTTTATTAAGCTCAATAGCAGAAAGAAACATGCAGTGTAAACTTTAATAACCAAGAGAAAAAACTGTATAGGGTGCCTAGCAACCCCTTACGCCTCCCATCTCCAATCCGACCAATCCCAACTCAGGACGCTCCATATAAATCGACTCCGGACCCGCCTCCTCTTTCTTTCTGCTCAATAGCAAGATAAGTATAAAGCTCTTGTGAGGACTGTGGCATTAGGCCCATTATTAATATATATTCGGTTTTTCTATTTGCCCTTGCTACTGTTCTGTCAATTACCAGGGTCGGTACTTCAGACCCTGTCCTTTTCTGCCTGGTACTGCTTCTCACAGTTTTTTTCCCCAGGCTTTCTTTCCACTACATCCCCCCCCCCCTCCCCCTTTTCCCTATTCCCTATTCCCCACTGGGCTTATGTTCTATTTCTTATGTGATTTTTCTGCACTACTTACTGTCACTCAGCCTTTGCTGCCTTTTCTCCCCCTTTTTCTGTGGTCCTTGGCAGTCCCTTCAGTGTGGCAGAGTCCGCCATTCCTGGTGACGTCAGCTTTCTTCTTCACAGTGCGAGGGGGCCGGCTCCCGCCCCCTCTCACTCTCTGTTTCTGCTCTTCTGTGCTGCAGAAGGGACGCAGCCACGAGAGTGCCTGTACTCGTGGCCACGCCCCCTCCCTGTTCAGCAGCTGGACAGCACTGTTTTTCTTCTTTCCTCTGTTTATGTACAGCTTGTTATAGTACTCTGTCTGTGGTGTGGAGGTTAACTCCACTGTTGCAGTAAGCACATATTGTGGGTTCAAAGTCCTGCTGTTATTGTATTGTTTCTACACAGTTTTCACACTTACATTATAGTTAGTGGAGTGTGCTCTGTGTTACAGCTTGGTAGCTGTGGCTCAGCAGTCAGGTCATTGGCCTTTCAAGTGCTGCTTTGCAGAGTTCAGGGTTCAATCCCCAGTCATTTTGATAGTTATATGCAATTCTAATATTGTCAGTTAGAGTGAATATATAATATTGATTTGTTTATTTTTTCCTTTACAGCCCCATATTGCTAGCTGTTAACCCCTTCCATACCAATACTTTGCACTATGTCTGACATTAAAGCTGACCTGACCCTGGGGGATGGCCCCGCTTCCGGGCATGAGCCCGAATTATTGTCAGCCGAACAAGTTCACCAGCTTGTTAATAGATCGGTCCATTCCGCCTTGGCGTCTGCCACGGCATCTGTAAATGAGACCATTTCGAAATCAGTTTCTCTAGCGATGTTGCAATCCCGTCAGGTGGCTACGGTCGACCCTGCAGTTTTGATTCCTACCCTGGTCCTCTCAATTCAGGCGCCTAGCACGCACAAATCAGGGAAATCAGACCGGAAGCGTCACCACTGCGCTGACGTCTTGAACTCTCCTGTACCCCAGCACATGTCAGGAGATGGCTTAAACATGACTAAGGGTGTTGTACCTTTGGGTTCCGCCCCCAATTCAGATGCCAAACCCTCTGCCCGTGGGGATGACAAAGCACTTCGGGCTTCGCGCTCAGCGAAACGTTGTAAGCCTGACTCCTATATGGAGGAGTCGGAGGAGGACTCCGTTTCAGCGGACATCCTCTCAAACCCTTCCGTCGACAGCAGTGACGGTGAGGATGATTGTGTGGAAGATGGTCGTACCCTGCCTGGTCCCGCTACCACGGCTGCCCAATCTTCACATACAGTACTGGATTCCAAAGGTGTCCCATTCTTTGACCCGGATGAGATTTCTGACCCGCGGTCAGGGGAGTGGGCGCCCCTGCCACAAGTGGCGAAATACTTGGAAGCATGGCTTCGGAAACCCCTTGATAGGGGTAATCGCAGTAAATTAAGGGCGGAATGCCCCAGGCCATCGCTTGACAATAAGATTGCAATGACCCCTGAATTGGATCCAATATAGGTCAAGTACCTACTGAAATCGGGGAAAAACCCGAGACGGGGAGTCGACCGCTCCTTTAAAGGAGTGCAAGATAAAATGTTAGACTTGCTGGGACCCCTGACCAAGATTTTGAACCTGGCTGAACATGTCGTTGCCACGGGTGAGCCAGTGGACGTTGAGGTCCTTAGAGGGTGGGCCTTGAGAATGACGTGCCTGTTGGGTAACGCCAACATGGCGATGTCAGCTGAGCACCGTCGCTCGATTCTCATGCGCCTTGACCCGCAACTTACACACCTGGCCACCTAGGAACCGGGTTCCTCGGCTGAGGGTCTCCTCTTCGGAGATTCTTTTATAAAAAATATCAACAAATTTGTCGGTCTGTTTTCAAGCCTTGACAAGGCACAGACTTCACTTAAAAAGACCCTAGGCCAAAAGGTTTTCGGAAAGGCCGGGAGGAGTAGGGGTCATCCTTCTGGCCGAGGCCCCACTTATAGACCCTATCACAGAACACAAGTGCAATATGTCTATGACAGACCCCAAGTGCATCCAGCGGCTCCACCAACCGCTCCTTCTCCATTCTTCCCTAATCGAGGACGTCCCTGGAGGGCGAGAGGAGGTTCTCGTGGATTTTCCAAGAGTAGAGTATCAGGTGAGTCAGGGGATCCCGATAGGGGGCAGACTGCGGTATTTTTTCCCCACTTGGTCAAGGATTACCTAAGACCCGTGGGTACTGCAGGTGGTCAGGGGTTATGTCATAGAATTTATAGCTCCGCCGGTGCAAATACGGTGGCCGAGGCTAATTCAGTTTTCAAATACGGACAAAGACCTGATTCGCTCAGAGATAAACAATCTGTATACCAAACGTGCCATATCCCCGGTTCCCATGAATCGTCCGGGATTTCTCAGCAATATCTTCTTGGTAAAGAAGAAGGACGGAGGGCACAGACCTGTGATCAATTTGCGGGATCTAAACGAGTATGTTTTGTATCGCCACTTCAAAATGAAGGGCATACATTTACTCAGGGATTTACTACTCCCAGGAGACTGGTTGGCAAAGATAGACTTGAAGGACGCGTACCTTACGGTACCGATACATCCTTCTTGTCGCCCATGTCTCCAATTCACATGGGAGGATCAAAAATGGGAATTTTCGTCTCTCCCGTTTGGCCTGTCCTCGGCTCTGTGGTGTTTCACCAAACTGATGAGACCAGTTATGACGGTCCTCAGGAGTCGAGGAGTGCGGTTGATAATATATCTCGACAACATACTAATTATGGCTCGTACGAGAGATCAGATTTTACTGCATGTACACTGGACGGTCTCGCTTCTAGAGGAACTGGGGTTCCTTCTCAACGAGAAAAAGTCGATCCTTATCCCTGCTCGGGCTATGGAGTTTTTGGGGTTTCTGGTAGATACCCGTTCGGCGACTCTCAGTTTACCCCACAAAAATTTGACTCTGATTCGCAAGGAAATAAGGACCTTGCTAAGGAGAGGACTGGTGTCCTTGCATGCGGTTGCTCGGATTGTAGGTCTGTTGTCGGCATCGATTCAGGCGATATTTCCGGCACCGCTACATTACAGGGCATTACAACGCCTCAAGACCAAACATCTCTTGTCTCAGGAGGCTCGGGACGAACTCCAATGGTGGCTCCAACATGTCCAGGATTGGAATGGAAGGACGATTTTCAATTCCAAACCAGACCTGATTATAGAATCGGATGCCAGCCTGAGCAGCTGGGGAGCCCGGTGCGGATCTTCCTCCACGGGAGGGAAGTGGTCCGAGGCAGAGTCGCAATTACACATAAACTGCCTAGAACTTCTAGCATGGTCGTTTGCACTCAAAAGCTTCGCTTCCCACAGGTCAGATTGTTGTGTACTGATCCGCATGGACAATATCACGGCGGTACAGTATATCAATCGTCTGGGAGGCACGAGGTCGAAAGTCCTGGCAGACATCGCCAAGGAATTATGGCTATTTTGCCTGCAAAAGAATGTTCTATTGCAAGCAGAGTATCTGCCGGGCATATCCAACTCCGTGGCGGATTGGAATTCCAGGTACCTGATAGACAGCAGTGATTGGAGGTTGCATCCTTCAGTTTTTCAAGCCATTCACTCCCTGTGGGGACCGCTGGAGTTGGATCTCTTTGCATCCCAGCTAAATTGCCAACTACCACAGTTCTTCAGTTGGCGGCCAGATCCGGAGGCTGTAGCAACCAATGCGTTCCTACAAATATGGCCACAAGTAAGGCTGTATGCTTTTCCACCATTCGCCATGATTCCCAGAGTATTATGGCAGACGGAAGCGCAACAGTCCACTCTAGTGTTGATCACTCCCTGGTGGCCGACGCAGTCTTGGTTTCCCCAAGTTCTGGGAATGACTGTGGATTATCCGAGGCTGTGTCCTCTTTTTCCCTCACTGTTACAGTGTCTGGCAGCGGAGTTCCATCCGCTGATCCTGTCCGGGAGTTTGCACCTGATTGCATGGCTGATTTCGGGTCAGCAGTTTTCGATAGACGCTTTTCACAGTCAGCTAGAGACCTCATCCGAGAGGCTTGGGCTCCAGGCACCAGATCGGCTTACGGATCTGCCTGGAAGCTTTGGGTTCATTGGTGCTCACAGAGACAAATGGATCCCATTCAAGCTCCTTTGCCCGGAATTGTAAATTTTTTGTCGAGCGCATATGATGAGGGGAAGGCTTATAGGACTATTAATGTCTATAGGTCTGCCATCTCGGCGCATCATGTACCGGTGGATGGTCTACCAATTGGTCAGCATCCGGTGGTATGTCGTCTATTGCGCGGCATAAGGTTTTGACGGCCTCCTACCCCTAGGTAACAAGTTACTTGGGATGTGTCGCTTGTTATCCGCATGTTTTCTGCATGGGATGACAATGAGGAATTATCACTAAAGTTGCTATCATATAAGTTAACCATGTTGTTATGCTTGGTATCCATTAAAACGCGTTTCAGATGTACGCGCACTGGATATTTCGAGGAGACAATTTACTCCTCAAGGTGTCAAGTTTGATATTTCGCGACGCACGAAAACACAATTGCGTTCGGTATTTTATCCATATTTTCCGGACCATCCTAAACTATGTGTGGTGCGTTGTTTAAAAGCTTATGAACAACGGACGGCTTTGTTGAGATCTCCAAGTTTTTCTCAACTGCTCATTTCTTTTTGTTCTCCCTATTTACCTGTGTCTTCCCCAACACTATCCCATTGGGTAAGGCAGTCGATGGTTTTGGACGGGATCGATATATCGGTCTTTAAAGCGCATTCTACCAGAAGCGCAATGGCTACTAAAATGGTCCAGTCAGGAGGTTCGCTTTCATACATTTAGGATTTTTTATTTTAAACCGAAGTCTCATGTATCTATGATGGTTTTATAATGTGTTGATTGTTATGCTTTGAACTTGCATTGATACGAGCCTCCTGTCTGCCATAAAATTTAGGATTTTCCTAGTTGTGATGACGGAAAATATAGATTTTATAAAGACAGGAGGCGAGTGTCATCCCTCCCTGTTTCCCTCCCTATCACTGTTATATTTTATGTCTCGTTTAGGATATTGAAGCAAAGAAGACTTACCAGTGGTTCGTTTTGCTTGTTCGTGGTTGACCTTCAGACTTCGGAGGATCGTTGAAGGTTATTTGGTTACATCGTTTGGTTTCATCGCGGAGATCTGCAGGTTCCAGTTTGCTGCGGTTCTACGATATGATTGGTTCCGGTTTTTGGTCGCATAAAGAAAGAGGAGGAGGCGGGTCCGGAGTCGGTTTATATGCAGCGTCCTGAGTTGGGATTGGTCGGATTGGAGATTTACACTGCATGTTTCTTTCTGCTATTGAGCTTAATAAAGGAAGAATATGCATTGATACTCGCCTCCTGTCTTTATAAAATCTATATTTTCCGTCATCACAACTAGGAAAATCCTAAATTCACAAACACTGGTTTCTTACACAGAACGATCCAGTTCTTTCAGAGTACGTCCGCCACAATCCGATGATAGCCTATAGGAGAGCCAAGAATTTAGGCGACTCAATTACCTGCAGTAAATTTTCTTCTCTCCGCACAAAAAAAGAAGATAGCAGTTGGTTTAATCTAAAAGGTAATTACAAGTGTGAAGCTTGTAAATGGTGTCCACAGTTATTGTGTGAAAAATCTGTGACCTCAGGTGGGATTCTTATTTGTTGTAAAGATTTTGTTTGTTGTAAGTCAAATTTTGTAGTTTATGGTTTGATTTGTAAGTGCGGACGATTTTATCTCGGAAGCACTACAAGAGCGTTGCACATTCGATTCCTTGAGCATCTGTACTCCTTACAGAGCAGGAAGGGCTCTCCGAGAGTTATAGAGCATATGTGGGAAACCCATAATGGGAATCCCTCGGCTTTGCATTTTTGTGGCATTGAAAGGGTGCACAATCAAGATGGGATAGACAGAAAGAGGGCCCTCCTTCAAACAGAGGCTCGTTGGATTATGCACACCGAAGCTCAAGGAAATTTAGGACTTAATGAAAAACTTGACCTAAGTATCTTTATTTAAACTAATGCATTGTCAGTGTATGTTTCCAAGCATGTATATTGTGTTTTTAATTGTTTTTAATGCACCTTTTTGGTACACACTTTTTGTATTCCCCATCCCTTGTTCACGTCACACAGGTCTATGCCTGAGGCGTGTGTGGTCTGAAGAAGTACGGAAGTACGACACAGCTGTTACCTCCACGCTGGGTCCCCGGCGTCCCCGCCATGATTCCTGCCTGACACCGCTCCCTTGATCTGACACGATTGCAAAATAATAATAAAGAAGTTGAAGCTACTTTCCTGGTGAGTGCCATCTACTTTTCTTCTCATTTGGATATCTGGAACTGTTCTTTTCTGGACGCAGCACCCGAATAGGATGTACCACCTGTTGCTTGCCTATTTTCGTATTACAGCAGTGCCAGTAGCTATTTTTTTCTACTGTTGAATGATATATTTAATAATCTACATCAATTAAAACATAAAACCTAAAAATTCCTATAAAAATTCTCAGAGATGGTAGTTTTTAATATGTTATATAAATGTCCGCAGGGCTCATGCGTCCATATTACAACATCTCCCCATATATTATTTAAAAAAATGACTGTACACATACAAATAAACTATCATTTACATATATTCGTATTAATCAATGCAAAACTTATGTGCAGTTCATATATGTCCGATACTGCAAAGAAGAAAAGTTACCCTGCAAAGCAAAAAATACAGGTGTATTCCTTTGTTTCTATGTATTCTTATATGCAGCAGATTTCCTATAGTGTCTAAGAAACGACTGCCAGCAGGATAGATCATGTACTTTCCAGCATACGCAATTTTAATCACACTGTGGAGTTGCATATCTACCGGCATGATATTATAGCCTGCGGGAAAAAGATAGCATTCGCTGGCACAATGTGCCACTCACCGCTCCGTAGCGTGTTGTTTCTCCATTCTGGTTAAGATGTTTAACTCCTTAAGGACCAGGCCATTTTACACCTTAGGACCAGAGCGTTTTTTGCACATCTGACCACTGTCACTTTAAACATTAATAACTCTGGGATGCTTTTACCTATCATTCTGAATCCAAGAGAGTTTTTTCGTGACATATTCTACTTTATGTTATTGGTAAAATGTTGTCAATACTTGCATCGTTTCTTAGTGAAAAATTCCAAAATTTTATGAAAAAATTGAAAATTTTGAATTTTTCTAACTTTGAAGCTCTCTGCTTGTAAGGAAAATGGATATTCCAAATAATTTTTTTTATTCACATATACAATATGTCCACTTTATGTTTGCATCATAAAGCTGATGTGTTTTTACTTTTGGAAGACACCAGAGGGCTTCAAAGTTCAGCAGCAATTTTCCAATTTTTCACAAAATTTCCAAAATCACAATTTTTCAGGGACCAGTTCAGGTTTGAAGTGGATTTGAAGGGTCTTCATCTTAGAAATACCCCACAAATGACCGCATTATAAAAACTGCACCCCCCAAAGTATTCAATATGACATTCAGTCAGCATTTTAACCCTTTAGGTGTTTCACAGGAATAGCAGCAAAGTGAAGAAGAAAATTCATTTTTTACACTCGCATGTTCTTGTAGACCCAATTTTTTTATTTTTACAAGGGTTAAAAGGAGAAAATGTATACTTAAATTTGTAGCCCAATTTCTCTCGAGTAATCACATACCTCATATGTCTATGTAAATTGTTCGGTGGGCGCAGTAGAGGGCTCAGAAGCGAAGGAGCGACAAGGGGATTTTGAAGAGTACGTTTTTCAGAAATGGTTTTTGGGGGGCATGTTGCATTTAGGAAGCCCCTATGGTGCCAGAACAGGAAAAAAACACATGGCATACCATTTTGGAAACTAGACTCCTTGAGGAACATAACAAGGAATAAAGTGAGCCTTAATACCCCACAGGTGTTTTACGACTTTTGCATATGTAAAAAAATGTTAAAAAAAAGTAATTAAAATGTGTGTTTCCCCACAAATTTCACATTTTTGCAAGAGTTAATAGAAGAAAATACCCCCAAAATTTGTAACCCCATCTCTTCTGAGTATGGAGGTACCCCATAAGTTGACCTGAAGTGCACTACAGGTGAACTACAATGCTCAGAAGAGAAGGAGTCATATTTGGCTTTTTGAGAACAAATTTTGCTTGGGGGCATGTCGCATTTAGGAAGCCTCTATGGTGCCAGGACAGCAAAAAAAACACATGGCATACCATTTTGGAAACTAGACCCCTTGAGGAATGTAACAAGGAATAAAGTGAGCCTTAATACCTCACAGGGGTTTCACGACTTTTGCATACGTAAAAAAAAAAAAATTCACAAAAATGTGTGTTTCCCCCCCAAATTTCACATTTTTGCAAGGGTTAATAGCAGAAAATACCCCCCAAAATATGTAACCCCATCTCTCTGAGTATGGAGGTACCCCATAAGTTGACCTGATGCGCACTACGGGCGAACTACAATGCTCAGAAGAGAAGGAGTCCTATTTGGCTTTTTGAGAGCAAATTTTGCTCGGGGGGCATGTTGCATTTAGGAAGCCCCTATGGTGCCAGGTCAGCAAAATAACTGCCACATGGCATACCATTTTGGAAACTAGACCCCTTGAGGAACGTAACAAGGGGTACAGTGAGCATTTACCCCCCACTGGTGTCTGTGAGATCTTTGGAAGAGTGGGCTGTACAAAATTTTTAATTTGAACAGCCTACTGTTCCAAAGATCTGTCAGACACCAGTAGGGTGTAAATTCTCACTGCACCCCTCATTACATTCCGTGAGGGGTGTAGTTTCCGAAATGGGGTCACATGTGTTTTTTTTTGTCAAAACCGCTGTAACAATCAGCCTCCCCTGTTCAAATCACCTCAAATGTACATGGTGCACTCTCCCTTCTGGGCCTTGTTGTGCGCCCCCAGAGCACTTTGCGCCCACATACGGGGTATCTCCGTAGTCGGGAGAAATTGCATTACAAATTTTGGGGGGCTTTTTTCCCTTTTACCTCTTGTCAAAATGAAAAGTATAGGGCAACACCAGCATGTCAGTGTAAAAAATTTATTTTTTTACACTAACATGCTGGTGTAGACTCCAACTTCACCTTTTCATAAGGGGGGAAAGGAGAAAAAGCACCCCAAAATTTATTAGGCAATTTCTCCCGATTACGACGATACCCCATATGTGACCCTAAACTGTTGCCTTGAAATATGACAGGGCTCCAAAGTGAGAGCGCCATGTGCATTTGAGGCCTGAATTAGGGACTTGCATAGGGGTGGACATAGGGGAATTCTACGCCAGTGATTCCCAAACAGGGTGCCTCCAGCTGTTGCAAAACTCCCAGCATGCTTGGACAGTCAACGGCTGTCCGGTAATACTTGGAGTTGTTGTTTTGCAACAGCTGGAGGCTGGAGGTCCTTAAGAGGTTAAAGTTGTTTAAAGCTCGAGTAGATGGTAGCTTGAGGATCCATACAGCTGCACTAGTCATTAAGCTATCAAACACGTTTTGGGGTATATATATAGCATCCTTCTTCAGTGGTGTATCTATGTATCGATATATATATATACCCCGAAATACTTTTGGTGATCGAACGCATAATCGAGTGGATAATCGAGTGTAACCCCATACACATTGTGCAATTTTTGTGCGGCAATCCTGCTTGACTAACTAACTGAGAGAAGTGGAGAGGACATACCATTCTAAATATCATCCAAAGGACATTTAAGGATAAGAAACAAGTCTTACAAAACCTGAAAAAACTACATTTTATTAGTATATAAGATATACGTGGATCCTAGGGAGCGCGCGCCCCATTGAAGATCAGATGGCCTGCAGTCAGCTGACTCTGGTCTCCAGTAGCTTGCTGACTTGTGCGGCTGCACAGATTCTCAAGCCGCTGTCAGCTCGAGCTTTAAACACCTTGACCAGGACGGAGAAATGACACGCTACAGAGCAGTGAGTGGCACATTGCAAATACGATCTTTCCCCCGCAGGCTATAATATCATGCCGGACGATATGCAACTCCACAGTGTGTTTGATTAAAACTGTGTATGCTGGAAAGTACGTGATCTATCCCGCTGGCAATCGTTTCATAGACACTATAGGAAATCTGCTGCATAGATAGAAACAAAAGAATACACTTGTATTTTTTGCTTTGCAGGGGAACTTTTCTTCTTTGCAGGATTGGACATATATGAACTGCACATAACATAAGTTTTGCGTTGATGAATAAGAATATATGTAAATTATAGTTATATGTGTACATAATTTTTTTTTATAATAAGTGGGGAGATGTTGTAATATTTACACATGGGCCCCGCAGACATTTACTGTATATAACATTTTAACAACTACCATCTCTGAGAATTTTTATAGGTATTGTTATGTTTTAATTGATGTCGATTATTAAAGAGTACCTCTCATCAAAAAAAATTGTTTTTTATTTGATAGTTTAATATGTATAGATTAATTTTCTAATTGGGTTCTATTAAAAAAAAATGTATACTTTTATGTGTTTTTTGTGTTTATACTTTTGTCCACTAGAGGTCTCCCTAGGAGTCCCTTTTTTAGTGATTTCGGACTCACGCCGGCCTGGCAGCTGAGTTCGAAATCGCATACTCACACAGCTCCCCGCCTGTCAATCCCCGCCTGCAGGGCGTGCTCCCGACTCTGCAGTTGTGAGGGGAAAAATTCAAACTTGTGGCTCTGCAAGATAGAAGCAGCTGGGCTAGAGCTGGGGGAGGGCAGAGCAAGGGGAGAGAGGAGGTACACGCCCCCTCCCTTATCTCCCCGAGCTCCGGAGGATGCAGATCTCCACGGGGAGAAGTACACGCCCCCTCCCTGAGCTCCCCGAGCTGAGGCCGCAGATCTCCATGGGCAGTCAGAGCAGGGGAGAGAGGAGCTCGGCTAGAGCAGGTCTAGAAGCCAGAGCTCTGTTCCTCATCTCCCCTGCCTGAGCTCTGACTGTTTACTGTACATGTGCTGGGGATTCATACACTGCAAGGACTGGGAATAAATCTCTGCCTGGGGATGATTTCTATGTGAGGAGGAGGGGGGGGGGGTCCCTGTTGTGTGTATGTATGCTGGGAGTTTTAGTCCCTGTTAGATGTGTGTGTATGCTGGGAGTTGTAGTCCCTGTTATGTGTGTGTGTATGCTGGGAGTTTTAGTCCCTTTTAGGTATGTGTGTATGTTGGGAGTTGTAGTCCCTGTTAGGTGTGTGTATGCTGGGAGTTGTAGTCCCTGTTAGGTGAGTGTGTGTATGCTGGGAGTTGTAGTCCCTATTAGGTGTATGTGTGTGTGCTGGGAGTTGTAGTCCCTGTTAGTTGTGTGTATGCTGGGAGTTGTAGTTCCTGTTAGGTGTGTGTGTATGCTGGGAGTTGTAGTCCCTGTTAGGTGTGTGTGTATGCTGGGAGTTGTAGTCCCTGTTAGGCGTGTGTGTGTGTGTGTGTGCTGGGAGTTGTAGTCCCTGTTAGGTGTGTGTCTATATATGATGTGAGTTGTAGTCCCTGTTAGGTGTGGGTGTGTGTGTGTGTATGCAGGGAGTTGTAGTTCCTGCTAGGTGTGTGTCTATATATGATGGGAGTTGTAGTCCCTGTTAGGTGTGTGTGTGTGTGTGTGTGTATGCTGGGAGTTATAGTCCCTGTTAGGTGTGTTTCTATATATGATGGGAGTTGTAGTCCCTGTTAGGTGTGTGTGTGTATGCTGGGAGTTGTAGTCCCTGTTAGGTGTGTGTGTATGCTGGGAGCTGTAGTCCCTGTTAGGTTTGTGTGTGTGTGTGTATGCTGGGAGTTTTAGTCCCTGTTAGGTGTGTGTGTGTGTGTGTATGCTAGGAGTTCTAGTCCCTGTTAGGTGTGTGTGTATGCTGGGAGTTGTAGTCCCTGTTAGATGTGTGTGTGCTGGCAGTTGTAGTCCCTGTTAGGGGTGTGTGTGTGCTGGGAGTTGTAGTCCCTGTTAGGGGTGTGTGTGTGTGTGTGCGTGTGCTGGGAGTTGTAGTCCCTGTTAGGTGTGTGTATGCTGGGAGTTGTAGTCCTTGTTAGGTGTGTGTATGCTGGGAGTTGTAGTCCCTGTTAGGTGTGTGTGTATGCTGGGAGTTGTAATCCCTGTTAGGTGTGTGTCTTTGCTGGGAGTTGTAGTCCCTGTTAGGTGTGTGTGTGTGTATGCTGGGAGCTGTAGTCCCTGTTAGGTGTGTGTGTATGCTGGGAGTTGTAGTCCCTGTTAGGTGTGTGTATGCTGGGAGTTGTAGTCCCTGTTAGGTGTGTGTATGCTGGGAATTGTAGTTCATGTTAGGTGTGTGTATGCTGGGAGTTTTAGTCCCTGTTAGGTGTGTGTGTGTGTGTGTGTGTGTGTATGCTGGGAGTTGTAGTCCCTGTTAGGTGTGTGTGTGTGTGTGCAGTGAGTTGTTGTCCTTGTTACGTGTGTGTGTATGCTGGGAGTGGTAGTCCCTGTTAGGTGTGTGTAGGTATGCTGGGAGTTGTAGTCCCTGTTATGCGTGAGTATGTATGCTGGGAGTTGTAGTCCCGTTTAGGTGTGTGTGTGTGTGTGCATGTATGCTGGGAGTTGTAGTCCCTATTAGGTGTGTGTATGCTAGGAGTTGTAGTCCCTGTTAGGTGTGTGTGCGTATGCTGGGAGTTGTAGTCCCTGATAGGTGTGTGCATATGCTGGGAGTTGTAGTCCCTGTTAGGTGTGTGAGTATGCTGGTAGTTGTAGTCCATGTTAGGTGTGTGTCTATATATGATGGCAGTTGTGTTCCCTGTTAGCTGTGTGCGTGTGTGTATGCTGGGAGTTGTAGTCTCTGTTAGGTGTGTGCATGCTGGGAGTTGTAGTCCCTGATAGGTGTGTGTGCGTGCTGGGTGTTGTAGTCCCTGTTAGCTGTGTGCGTGTGTGTATGCTGGGAGTTGTAGTCTCTGTTAGGTGTGTGTGTATGCTGGGAGTTGTAGTCCCTGATAGGTGTGTGTGTGCGTGCTGGGAGATGTAGTCCCTGTTAGGTGTGTGTCTATATATGATGGGAATTGTAGTCCCTGTTAGGTGTGTGTGTATGCTGGGAGTTGTACTCCCTGTTAGGTGTGTGTATGCTGGGAGTTGTAGTCCCTGTTAGGTGTGTGTGTGTATGCTGGGAGTTGTAGTCCCTGTTAGGTGTGTGCGTGTGTGTGCTGGGAGTTGTAGTCCCTGTTAGGTGTGTGTATGCTGAGAGTTGTAGTCCCAGCTTCCCTGTATGAACCCCTTGCATCTCTGCTTCCCTGTATGAACCCTGTGCATCTCTGCTTCCCTGTATGAACCCCGTGCATCTCTGCTTCCCTGTATGGACCCCGTGCATCTCTGCTTCCCTGTATGAACCCCGTGCATCTCTGCTTCCCTGTATGAAACCCGTGCATCTCTGCTTCCCTGTATGAACCCCGTGCATTTCTGCTTCCCTGTATGAACCCCGTGCATCTCTGCTTCCCTGTATGAACCCCGTGCATTTCTGCTTCCCTGTATGGACTCCGTGCATCTCTGCTTCCCTGTATGAACCCCATGCATCTCTGCTTCCCTGTATGGACCCCGAGCATCTCTGCTTCCCTGTATGAACCCCTTGCATCTCTGCTTCCCTGTATGAACCCCGTGCATCTCTGCTTCCCTGTATGGACCCCGTGCATCTCTGCTTCCCTGTATGGACCCCGTGTATCTCTGCTTCCCTGTATGAACCCCGTGCATCTCTGCTTCCCTGTATGAACCCCGTGCATCTCTGCTTCCCTGTATGAACCCCGTGCATCTCTGCTTCCCTGTATGGACCCCGTGCATCTCTGCTTCCCTGTATGAACCCCGTGCATCTCTGCTTCCCTGTATGAAACCCGTGCATCTCTGCTTCCCTGTATGAACCCCGTGCATCTCTGCTTCCCTGTATGAAACCCGTGCATCTCTGCTTCCCTGTATGAACCCCTTGCATCTCTGCTTCCCTGTATGAACCCCGTGCATCTCTGCTTCCCTGTATGAACCCCGTGCGTTTCTGCTTCCCTGTATGGACCCCGTGCATCTCTGCTTCCCTGTATGAACCCCATGCATCTCTGCTTCCCTGTATGGACCCCGTGCATCTCTGCTTCCCTGTATGAACCCCGTGCATCTCTGCTTCACTGTATGGATCCCGTGCCTCTCTGCTTCCCTGTATGAACCCCATGCATCTCTGCTTCCCTGTATGGACCCCGTGCATCTCTGCTTCCCTGTATGAACTCCGTGCATCTCTGCTTCACTGTATGGATCCCGTGCCTCTCTGCTTCCCTGTATGAACCCCATGCATCTATGCTTCCCTGTATAAACCCCTGTGCATCTCTGCTTCCCTGTATGAACCCCCGTGCATTTCTGCTTCCCTGTATGAACCCCGTGCATTTCTATGTCCCGTTTATGGGGCTAATGAACACCCCATGAAAAAGCGGAAACCAGCCCGAGCAGTTCAGAATCGTGATTGCATCAATCCCTAAGCACTCTGCAAGATCACCGGACCTTATCTATCCCCTAAATCCGGACGGATCTTCGCAAATTACCCTAAATTCAGAGACTTGTATTACTATTCAAGGTCCGCAACAACTGTCAGTCACTGAACTATATAGAGACTGTTTGCATGAGACTGCTATTGTGCATTGGAAGTACTGCAAGCCTTTCAGTAAAGTTTATCGAAGTTCAAGTGCCTTGTGGACCTTCAGTCATTTTGTGCATGCACCTATCTTTACTGGGAAGGGCCGGAGAACTACCTCAGCATACTAGCCCTCAGCCTGGCGTCATGAACTATAGGGTTAACCTTAACCCCTCATCTACCTAAACAACACCCCAACTACCATACACCCCCCCCCCCCCCCCCCAAGGGCTACCACAAAGCCTTTTTGGCGTTGCACGAACAGGATTCGGGTGTGTGCCTACTACAGTTGCCAATAGTGAAAGTGTACTCCCCCCCAGAAAACAAACTTTATTCATGTACTGTGACTTATACTTATACGGAGTAAGGGGTTGCGCACACGGTGCAGGTGGGAATGCATGTGTTGGAAAGGCAGGGTGTGATCGTCACTAATGTTAGGGATGAAGGAGCAGCTGATTTCATCTTAGGCATGAATATCATGAGGCACTGTTTTGATGATATTGTCTGTGCACTGCATGCATCTCTCCCTCACTTGCCAACCCCAGCCCGGCGAGCATCCCAACACCACCTTAAAACCCTCCAAGCAGAACAAAAGTTCGTGAATCATCAAGGAGAGATCTGTCGAGTAAGGATTCAAGATATACGAGCCGTTAGTCTACAGCCACAGACGGAGACGGTTCTTTGGTGTCGTGCCCGACCCGGGGTGAAAAATCAAGATTATCAGGCGATCTTGGAACCCATCCTACTGGAAGATTGCCCCTTGGTGCGAGCAGCTAGAAGCCTGGTAATTGTACGTAATGGGAAGGTTCCAGTGAGACTTATTAACCTCTCTCAAGTTGCAGTCCAACTATCCAAGTATACCCCGGTGGCTACCCTGCACCATTTGGATGTCAGAGATGTGGTCTCGAAGTCACAAGTGGCTCAACGAGGACCTGACCAGAATCCTGCGCAACCTTGGTGGAGCCAACTGCAAATAGGAGGTGAAGATACCCCCAAGGAACAGGTGGAAGGAGTCATCCAGGTAGCTAAGAGATATCAGGAAGCTTTCAGCAAGTTTCCCACAGACTTTGGCAGGACCACCATGATCAAACATAGGATTCTCACTGGGGACAATCCACCCATTGAAGAGAGACATCGCCCTGTGGCTTCTGGGATGTATCAGACCATAAAGAAAATGCTTGTGGAGATGAAAGAGGCCGATGTCATCCAGGAAAGCCAGAGTCCTTGGGCTGCACCTTTGGTCCTGGTGAAGAAAAAAAATGGGACTATCCGCTCATGCGTGGATTACCGGAAGCTGAACAGCATAAGGATGCCTATCCTCTCCCTCGCATCGAAGAATCCTTGACTGCATTGGGGTTGGCCGCCTATTTTTCCACACTGGATCTGACGAGTGGCTACTAGCAGGTGCCAATGGCAGAAGAGGATAGAGAGAAGACCGCATTTGTGACCCCTATGGGTCTGTTGGAGTTCAAAAGTATGCCTTTTGGACTGTGCAATGCACCAGCTACTTTCCAACACCTAATGGAGCGGTGCTTGGACTATCTTAACTTCCAGAGTGTTCTGTTGTATTTAGATGACGTCATCATCTATTGTCGGACATATCAGGAACACTTGGATCACCTGAAGGAAGTTTTCCAAGTCCTTATCCAACATGGACTCAAGGTTAAACCTTCCAAATGTCACTTGCTAAAGCCACAAGTACACTATCTGGGACATGTCGTCAGTGCTCAAGGAGTCCAGCCTGACCCAGACAAAGTGAGTGCTTTGAAAGAGTGGCCTACACCCAGGACGGTACGAGACGTCCGAAGCTTCCTGGGATTTGCTGGTTATTACCGACGCTTCATCCCTCCATTTTGCTCAAATTGCTGGACCCTCAACCGAATTACTGAGAGGGACTGCCCGGGACAATTATAATGGGAGGCTCCCCATACAGTGGACTGAAGAACAAGAAGATGCCTTTCGAGCCCTGAAGTACCTCCTCACGGAACCCCCCATTTTGGCGTATCCTAACTACAGCCTTCTGTTCCGTTTATACACTGACGCTAGCTTTGAAGGTTTGGGGGTGGTCTTATCTCAAGTGCAAGATGGCAAAGAGAGGGTGATTGCCTATGCCAGCCGGCGTCTCTGAGGTGCTGAGAAGAATGATGCCAACTATAGCTCCTTCAAGCTGGAGCTCCTGGCCCTGGTCTGGGCCATTACTGAGAAGTTTAAGGACTATCTGGCTGCTACTCCCTTCACGGTCTACACTGATAACAACCCCTTGGCCCATTTGAACGCTGCTAAGTTTGGAGCTCTTGAACAGCGTTGGGCCTCTCGGTTGGCCAACATTGATTTCAACATTAAGTATTGCAGCGGAAAAACCAATGTTAATGCGGATGTACTTTCTCGCATGGCCCCGGGGGAAGCACCACCTGCTGAAGATGTGTGGGAAGATGGAAATGCTTCCCTTCTACCAAAGGTTCGTGAGCCAGAGTGCTCTAACTGCCCAGGCGGGTGACAGACCTGAATCTCCCAAAGTCCCTGAAGATCTGTCCACCTGGAAGACACTTCAGGATGAAAGTCGGGTTATCGGGGACCTCCTAGACTATTGCCTCCACAAGAAAGTGCCCACTCGGGTGCGCAAGGCCCACAGGGACTTCGAATTGAAGCGGTTGTGGCGGCAGAGGAATCGCCTGTTCCTGCACAAGCGGCTGGTCTACCGAAATTCCCTGGACCCAGTTTCCGAAGACCGCATACACCAGATTGTGGTTCCCAGAAGAGATGCAGCCATGGTCCTGAATGCCTATCGTGATCAATCCGGACACTTCTGGGTCCATAAGACAGAGATCACTGTCAGAAGGAGATTTTACTGTATTGGGATGCGGGGAGACATCGAGAAATGGTGTGCCGAGTGCTCCGTGTGCAACGTGATAATGAACCCCCGAAGGGACGCAAGAGCCCCTTTGCATCCCATCTGTACAGAAAGGCTGAATCAAATTGTTGCCTTGGATGATGTGAAGCTGGCCCCCACTCGATCTGGCTATTGTCATGCTCTAACCATGGTGGATCATTATTCCAAGTGGGTGGTCTGTGGTCCCTGTCAAGGATCTTACCACCAAGACTGCTGCTCAACTCTTCTATCGACATTGGATCCAACCTCTGGGGTGTCCCAAATCGGTCCTCACGGATCGGGGAACCGCCTTTGAAGCCCAGTTGTTCCAGGAACTTTGCCGGTTGCATGATTGCAAGAAGCTCCGGACGACGGCCTACCATCCTCAAGGGAATGGACTCTGTGAGAGGATCAATCAAGTGTTCATCCAAATGCTTAGAGCTGCCTCTGTTTCAAAGCACGAAGAGTGGCCTCAGCTGTTGCCTGAACTCCTAGAAATTTACAACAACACTGTCCACTGCTCTACAGGATACACGCCTTTATTCCTGATGATGGACCGACACGGCCAATTGCCAAAGGATCGAACCTTCGGGCTACAGGCACCTTTCAACAATTCTCCTCAGGTTTCCCAAGGTTGGGTGTCCGAGCATCAACGAAGAATGGAGGAAGCCAAGGACATTGTTGAAAAGAAAATGGGTGAAGTTCATGAACGCCAGCAGAAAGATGTTAATCGACATGCTTCCAGCCCTTACAGCTTGGAGATAAAGTGTGGCTCAGAAAATTTCCTAGAACCCATAAATTGGACTCCTTGTGGGAAACGGAGCCATACACCATTACTGCAGTGCCTTATCCTGAAACGGACGTGTACGAGATACAGAAAGACGTGTTCGAGCCATAGGTGGTCCACAGGAATAGGATAAAAAGGTGCCTGAAACAAGATGTGATTGGCCCATCTCCTCCTACTCCTTCTGCTCCTCCTGCTACTTCTACTCCACCTCCAACAAGGCCAGTGAGAGAATATGTGCTGGGAGAAGGAATTCATCCCACTATGGACGTTCCTTTGTTCCCATCTCAGCAGCCTACCATGTATTGGGGTATACCATTCCCAGCTCCATCCAGCCAGCCGCCACTGGTTGCTCCACCCAAACAGTTGCCGGTAGCCGTTCCACCTAATCAGTTGCCAGTAGTTGTTGCTCCCTGTCAACCACCATTGGCTGCTACACCCAGCATCCGTCCTGCTCCAGTGACTGCTCCAGGTATTGATGTCACTACTCCACCTGTCTTCAGAGAACCCCCCAGTCCAACCGAAGATATTGCTTCTGTTTCCAGCCCTCCAGCTGGTCCCTCGGGGACTGAAGTTCTTGAAGAATCCCCAAGTGAAGGAATTTCTGATGACTCGGAGGTGGTGTTGCGGCGGTCTCAAAGGACTACACAGGGCAAACTACCCGTAAGGTACCAGGACTCACATTTAGTACCTGCACACATAGTACCTTTGATAACACATTTCAATGTTCTGCCTATCACTTTTCAGTACTCTAGATTATTGACTTAAATGTACTATCTCAAGTTTCTCTAGTACATACACAAAAACAAAATATTTCTCACATTCAAGTAACACTTAGGAATTGTAGCATATTGATTCCCAATTCCTGCCACTGTTAGGTACACTTCTTCTTCTCCTTCTTTGCGTGTGTGAGATGCTCTGCCTGGCCAGTAGGTGCTCTTGCGAATATAGAATTAAACACATATTTTTAAGAATAACCTAGTTAGGTTGTTTTGAAAGTGCTCTAGGGGTAAGTAGTGTGTAGCCGATAGACCCTAGCAGCCATCCTTACTGTGACCTAGCTTCCGGCTAGCCAGTTTAACCTTTCATGTACTAACAGGTAACTTATTGTTGGCGAATAAAATGTGTGAGATAATAAAAATGTCTAGTCTGCTTGAAACTAAAAGTATAGAGAGCTGTACTAATATTCAGTTTAGCCTCATAAAAATGTGTAGAGAGCTAATAAAATGTCTTAGGAGCTAGCAACTACATGTCAGATAGCTGCCTAATTGTCTAGTAAGCTTTAAAGTGTATAATAAGTTTGATAAAAATTCTATGAAGCTAGAAACTAAAAGGTTAGATAGCTTCCTTAAATGTCTAGATAGCACCAATGTCTAGATAGATTTCTATGGTCTAGTCAAAATACTAGTAAGAGTATCAGAGAATGTAAATGTGTTCCATGTTTACTTAGGATGTATAGCAGATTTATAGATCATCCTGTTTTAGTCCTAGTCCCTCTGTCTTAGGGGAGAGGCGTCGAAGTCGACTTATCTTAAGTAAGGGGGTTTGTGGTGTCCCAGTACCGCATCCTATCCGGTACCTGTGTATATAGGTCCCCATGGCCAGAGTCCCTAGGACGTCGGGTCCTTTTTGTCTAGCCTGCCCTTTGTCACCTCTCATCTAGATAGTCATTAAACTAATAGTTTATTCAGGATTTATGTAAATATAATAGTACTAATGTATATAACTAGTTAATTACCTGTCCGGAGCGTAGCAGGACCTGCAGGTCACGTGATCAGGTAAACTATATGGTTTTTGCTTAAGGACCTTTAGAGGTCCCTGTGACGTATTGCACCCACCATGCTTTGTGACGGTGAGTGACAGATATTCGGACCAATAAAAACAACCCCGCCCCTGCCCATATAAGGGAGCGGTGGCCATGATTCTCTATCTTGTTCCCGGGCTGTCAAACGAGCAGGATCTGCGCAGCTATCTTCCGCAGTGAGTTAGGCCCGAGCCTTGCGGCAACGGCTGATCTGTTGAGAATCGTGAGTGCATCAATTCCTAAGCACTCTCCAAGATCTATCTCCGGACCTTATCTATCCCCTAAATTCGGACGGATCTTCGCAAATTACCCTAAATTCAGAGACTTGTATTACTATTCAAGGTCCGCAACAACTGTCAGTCACTGAACTATACTAAACTAGAGACTGTTTGCATGAGACTGTTATTGTGCATTGGATGTACCGCAAGCCTTTCAGTAAAGTTTATCCAAGTTCAAGTTCAAGTACCTTGTGGACCTTCAGTCATTTTGTGCATGCACCTATCGTTACTGGGAAGGGCGGTGATAGGCCGGAGAACTACATCAGCATACTAGCCCTCAGCCTGGCGTCACGAACTATAGGGTTAACCTTAACCCCTCATCTACCTAAACATCAACCCAACTACCATACACCCCCCAAGGGGTACCAGATATATAATAACAAGAAAAAGAATAAAACAATGGAACAATTGTATTAATAAAATTACCATATAACAAATGACAGTAAAAATACACTCATATTGGTGCATCACTCTTAATAAGGAACGCTCCTCCACAATGCTATTAAAATTCTCACCACTGGCAATGTTTATTCAGAATGTGCTATCTAAGTGTGGATAGGTTCATAGTCCACCAGGTGGTGATAGGCTATTTGCCATAGTTGGAACATCAGATCACGAAGCCGTACAGGGAATCGGGCCATGCCAATACACGCTCCGAGACTGGAGTAAATTTGCAGAGAATTGGCGGAGCGTAAGTAGTATCTCAGAAACATGTATTAGTATACTAGATTTGTACATATAAATATGGCAAAGCTGGATAGTTACCTTTAGTACAATGCATAGAATGTAAATATATAATAGGAAAAAGTGTATGAAATGATTGCTGGGGGTGGAACTGATGGGCTAAGTAAAGGGCACTAGAAATAAAGAGATCAGCAATATGTTGCATCATGATGAATTGATAATATAAAATTATTTGAGACAAGCATTATCAGATGTAGCTGTAACAAAAATAAGGAAAGGCTACAGAATAACTTCTGAAAGTTCATTTAGACCATCCGGAGCAAGTGTTCCCAATCGATATGTCCGGTATATGGAGTATAGCCAGTACACTTCCTTACGCTTCAGTTGCCCAAATCGATTCGAGAGATCCTTAGGAATCCTTTCAAGGGGTGTAATTCTAATTGGATGTTCAGTATCTGGATGGAGATTGGCACAATGCCTGGAGACTCCATGTAACATTAATTTTTTTCTGATGTTATGACGATGTTTGTTCAATCTGTTATGTAAGGGCTGGGTTGTTCGCCCCACATACTGAAAAGTACATATACATTGAAGGGCGTAAATTACATAATCAGATTGACAGGTAAGATGGTTTTTTCTTTTGAAGGTTCCCCTGTTTTTTTTAGAAACGACTATTGTGTGCCCATGAGTGATTTCTGGCTGAACAACATGAACAGTTTTTTCTATCGCACTTATAACTATTCGGTTTAGTAATAAAATCTGTTTGGCTGTTGGCATTTATACTTTGCTATCTTAGGTGACTAGGGTCTAATAGGCTCTTAAGATTAGGTGCCCGTCTATATGTCAGCCGTGGTGCTGCAGGTAAAGAATTCTTCAGACATCTTATTGGAGCACATGCCAATGAGCATTTAGAATATTTTTTATTTCCGTAGTTTGATTATTATATGTAGTAATGAAATTGGCTGTATATTTCTGGGCTTGTGCTCCGTCATTTTGTTTTGGTTTTGGCACTATACAGCTCTTTTGTTCTAATTGTTTTGCCCTTTCAAAAGCACTGTTAATAATTTACGGTGGATATTTTTTTGATTTAAAACGTTCCTTTAAAATCTGTGATTGAGTCCAAAAAATTACTATCTCTTGTACAGTTTTTCTTGATGCGCCAATATTGGTTAAAAGGTATATTTTGAATACATTTTTTGTAGTGTCCACTTAAAAATTCAAGATAGCTATTCACATCAATTGATTTAAAATGGGTATAGGTAAAAAAGTATTGGTGATCATGGGATATATATATAAATCTAAAAACTTAATTACTTCTGTGTTAGTTTCCATAGTAACTGGAGGCAGGTTGCGGGACAACGCGTTTCAAGAGGGGATTCCTCTCTTTTCATCAGGTCTGCTATCTTATTGGGAAGTGTAGGTATTTATACAGTGGAAGGGACTTCAGTATTTTCAAATGTTGGTCTATGGTTAAATCTGTTGATCTTTACTGTAAGCTAAGCAAGTGCTCGGCCAGGCTTTGGATGGGAGATGGAGAGTGTACAGTAATTGAAGGCATCTCAGAGAATAACTTTAACTGTTGATAACAGCAAAGGTCAATAGGTTAAGTGGATATTGGCTTGAAGAAGTTATTAATGTAGTTTGTTGTTAGACTGATTAAAGGGGTACTCCGGCCCCAAGACATCTTATCCTCTATCTGAAGGATAGGGGATAAGATGTCTGATTGCGGGGGTCCTGCTGATGGGGACCCCCGCAATCTAGCATGCAGCACCCACCTGTAAGTACTGGGGCGGAGTCGTGACATCACGATACTCCGTCCCCGTGGTCAGGAGGCAAAAGACTGAGAACCTCCAGCGCTTCCGGCAGTACTTACAGGTGGGTGCTACATGCTAGATTACGGGGGGGTCCCCAGCAGCGGGACCCCAACGATCAGACATCTTATCCGCTATCCTTCGGATAGGGGATAAGATGTCTTGGGGTCGGAGAACCCCTTTAAATATGTGGCCACATTAGAATGTACATGGGTTACATTAGAATGTTGGCTTCATCGTGATTGACAGTAGAGATGAAGGAATGTAAACTGTAATGTTTGTAGGATTGTAATAGCTAGAAACAGCCAGCAGATGTCAGTATTGGACATAGTTGCTTAGTGTTAGCAGATGAGAAGGAGAGGCTAGTGATTATGTTATGTATGGTGGAATTGACTTAGTGATTTTAAATGAAATTATTTTGATGTAATATTTTTGGGGGGAAGGGAAGGGGGGATGGGTTTGGGGGGAGAGAGAGGATACAACGTTAGAAGTGATTGATAAGCTGTGAAAGGGGAATTTACGTTTAATGTTGTTTCTATGCTGGTTGAGTCGGAGGTTTAATTCTTGAGTGGTTCTTCCAATGTAAATGACAAAGCTGGATTTGCAATTTAGGGGAAATTTTATGTTGAAAGTTTCTTTGGTTGTCTTGCTGGAGAATGTTTTTTTGGTTGTGGTTTATGGTGGCACAGCATAGGCATCTCTTTTTTCCACATCTATATGCTCCTTTCATTTTTTGCTTGTGGTTGTGTTGTGGCCGTTTGTACTGCATCTTAGCCTGCTGGGGACTAGTATGTTTTTTAATGTAGGTGCTCGGCTGAATGTTATGCCTGGTTTATTGGGGAGGGCTTGCTTTAGTACTGGGTCGGTTTGGAGGATGTGCCAGTGTTTTTGAAGGACAGAACGGATTGAGTTGTGAGAACAATTGTAGGTAGTGATGAAGTTGAGATTTATGGTTTTTTTGTCAGAATGTTCGGAATTTTCATTTTTGTTTAAGGGATTTAAAGAGTCACCTTGTGTCAGTGATTTTGTTTCATTGTAGGCTTCATTTAGAATGCTTTTGGGATAGTCTTTGGCTAGGAATCAGTTTTGGAGGGTTTTTGCTTGGGTGCGGAAGATATTGTCGGATGTGCAGTTTTTACAAATGCTCAATTGTTTGTACTGACTAAAGGGTATGTTTGTTTTCAATTTTTTTATAATGTCCACTGTTAAGTGACAGGTAGCTGTTAGAATTGACTTTCTTTATATGGATGGCAGTAACAATGTTGTTTTGATAGATTTCAAAGTTGTTGGATGTGTTGGAGGTGAGTGTGATACCCCAGTTGTTGTCGTTGATGGTTTTGATGAATTCATTGATTAGATGTGGTAGTCTATTCCAAAGTAGGGAAAGGTTATCTATGTAAGGGCAATATAGTGAACCGTGTTGTTCAAATAGCGGTTGTGAGGTGATGTATGTTTTTTCGACTATGCCCATTACCAGATTTGCGTATGACTGTGCCACCCGTGTGCACATAGCGGTTCCCCGTGTCTGATGGTAGGTGGCACCATCGTATGTGAAATAATTGTGATTGAGTGTTATTTTTAGGCAGTCCAGTAAAAATTGTCTTTGTTTTGGTGGGGTGGTGGGGTCTTCTTCCATGGTGAGTTTGATGCAGTTTAAGCCTATGTCATGCTTTATATTTGAATATAAACCTGTGATGTCCATGGTGATGAATGTGAGGCTTTCTTGCCATTGTAAGGGACGGAGTAACTTGATAGCTGGGGAGGGAATGAATATGAGGTCCAGGCAGTGGGAGATTTGAGAGGTGTGGCTATGAATTGCAGTGATGATTGGTCTGCCAGGGGGATTTTCCTGGTTGTTGTGTACTTTTAGTAGATGATAATAGAAGGGTGTTGCCGGATTTTCTATGTATAGGAATTTCTTTTTATTTTTGTTGATGATGTTTTCTGAAGATGCATAGTCCAGTAGGTTTTTCATTGTTTCTTGTAGTTTAGGGTATGGATTGTAGTTGAGTTTTCTGGTAATCTTCATAGGTATATATGACAAGCCCTCCCCCTTTGTCTGCAGGTCTGATGACTATTTCTTTGTTGTCTTTAAGGTCTTTGAGGGCTTGTTTTTCAGACTTTGTTAGTGATCCATTTCCGTGGTTTTTTGGTGGTTGTAGTTACATGTTTTAGATTGTGGGCTACCAGGTCCTGGGATGTTTTGATGAGGTGACCTTGGCTATGGGTGGGGTAGAATGATGATTTATTTTTTATCTGGGGTTGTTTGCCCTCTGGATGTTCAGTTTCCTGAGGTGTTGGGTTGGTAGTCGTTGTTTGGCTAGGCAGAAGGAAATGTCTTTGAAGTGTGAGCTTCCTGGTGAAATGAAGTAAAGAAATGGATTGAAGTCAATCGGTTTATTTGTAGGGCAGAATTAAAGACTTTTTCTTAAAAGTGAGACTTCATATGAGTTGAGTTGCTGAGTGGATAAGTTGAAAATTTTGACTAGTGTTTCTTTTTCCTTGTTCGGTGTTTCTTTTTCGTTTTTGTTGTTTGATGTTAGAGGTTTTGTTCCGTTCTTCTTTCTTTTTACCTTTAGTTTTCCTCCTCTTTTTTCTCTTCTGTATTTGTTCTTTTCATGTGATTGGTAGAAAAAACTGTTCTTTTTTTTCTTCTTCGTGGTTGGTGTCTGGCTTATCCCTAAAAAGGCTCTGGTGTTTGTGGGTTTGTAGAGGTTGCGTTACAGGGTTTTAAGAAGGGCGCAAAATTGAGGATTCCATTGTTGGAATTGTCAACGGTGATAGGGATCTTAATTTTACTTGGATTATTTATATTATTTGTAGGGCTTTCAAGGGGGTTAGTGTAATCAGGGCTTCAGATGTGTTGTGTTCATCATAGGTTACGGCGTCATCATAGATGGAGATGGTCGATAATTGTGATAGTGTGGGAGATCGAGAGTTGTGGTTTGTAGTAGGTGATTTGTGGATGTGTTTTTTGAGAATTTCAATGGTTTGCATGATATTGTTAATTTTTGCTTTTCTGGGGGTGAGTGTTGAGGATGAGTGGTTTAACTGCAGTTGTTTTGTGGTTAGAGCTTGATTTTCGTTCTTCCGGACAGGCATGGTGGGCTTTTTTGGTGGATGGAGGGTGGTGTGGTAGCCATTAGTAGTTGGGGTTCCGGGTGGAGGGGTGATATTGTGGGGGTACTGATTCCTAGTCATGGTGGGGGATCTCTTTGGAAAGCGGTTGGGTGATGGTATATGGGTCGAGAATTGTTTGTCTGGATGTAAGTGCGGGTTTTGTATGGATGTGTTTTGAAAGAAGGAGAGTGGTGTTTTTTGGCAGGAGGCGGGGTATTATTTTGGTTTGGTGTTGGTAGCTGTTTTAGTGGTTGGTTCTTTTGTGTATGTTGGTATATTTTTGTTCCATGTTCTGTATATCATTCTGTATATCTATGCAGTCTGTTCTGTCGCATTTTAGTTTTGAGGCATTTTTTGAAATTGTTTCACTTAGCATTTTTGTTACTCTAATGGTCATTTAGTTTTTTGTATTCAGGGTGCGTGATGTCGTCAATTCTGTGATTGTCAAGTGTATTTCATGATTTAAACTGTCACATATAGCTGTTCTTTTTTTTTGCTAATATGCTGCATCATGAGGTTTGAACAATTGGACAAGATATATATTTAGAAAGTCAATATCTGAACTATGCCTAAGTTCATCTTGTAGCAGATTTTTAAGTTTCTGGAACAGATTAATCATAATGGTCGTGTCAAGAGTTCCTGTTGGAGTTACCTCAGTATCTAAGTTCTCATATGTCTGATGTGCGGCGCCGGTTAGTTCCGACATTAGATTCTCCCGATCTGTGTATCTCATTGTGAAGTAATCCATGGTAGCTTATCAGCACTGATCCCCGCAGCCCTCTGTGTTAGGTCCTTTGGGGGCCAGTCCGGTGCTCTCCTACGAGAGTCCGTGCAAATTTATACAGGAGGGAGGAGAGCACCGGACTGACCCACACCAAACCTAACACAGAGGGCTGCTAGGATAAGTGTCGATAAGCTAGCAAAGGGTTAATTCACAAATGAGACTCACAGATCGGGAGAAACTCATATCTGAACTGTCACAGCGAGCGCTCCGGTCATCGCCTCCGGACCGGAGCGCCAGCTGCCTCAGCCCCGGGGTCCCGGCATCTCTCGGTCAGTCACACTGACCGGGAGCGCGGGTTCCTCGGCTTCAGAGACGCGGCTGGCGTGGCGGCTGGTCCCCGCTCACGCGCCGCGTCCCTGCCCGGCTCACCTGGTTCTCGGCGTGCTGCTCTCTGCGCTCCTGCATCCCGGCACGCGCGGCCCCGCTCTCTAGGGCGTGCGCGCACCGGCTTCAGTAAATTTAAAGGGACAGTGCACCGGTAATTGGTGCGCTGGTTCCTCACCTCCTACTGTGTCCTCCTTATATAAACTGCCTCCCCCTTCCTGCCTTGCCGGATCTTTGTGCCTTGTGCCTCTGAGAAAGCGTTCCCTACTGTGTTATTGCCTTGCCAGTTGCTGAACCTGTTGCTACCGTATACTCGCCTGTGAACCTTTGTCGCCTGCCCTGACCTCTGCTACGTCTGACTACGCTCTTGACTACTCCCTGTGTACCACGCTATATCAGCTGCCAGAGAGGTCGAGTTGTTACTGGGGGATAAGACCTGATAGTTACCGCCGCAGCAAATCCATCCCGCTTTGCGGCGGGCTCTGGTGAAGACCAGTAACTGCTTAGAACCGGTCCTCCAGTACAACCTCACCTCTCTGGTCCAGAGGATCCACTACCTGTCCTGCCGGTTCGTGTCAGGAACTAACTGGCGCCGCACATCAAACATATGAGAACTTAGATACTGATGTAACTCCACTTAGATACTGATGTCAACTCTTACGCTACCATTATGAGTAATCTGTTCCAGAAACTTGAAAATCTGCTACAAGATGAACTTAGTTCAGATATTGACTTTTTATATATATATATATATATATATATATATATGTGTGTGTGTGTGTGTGTGTGTAGTAAATTTGAGTAGCCGTATTAGTCCAATGATGCAGATGCAAATCAAAAAATGTTGCAGTATCTTGTAATACCTTTTTTATAGGACTAACAGAATTTTGTAGAGACAAGCTTTCGGGATTCCTCCCTTTATCAAGTCCAAAGCAAATCTAAGCTCACAAGTAGAAGACACAGGTTACATCTCACAAATATGCAGGGGTTAAGACAGTAGATGTGGAGAATATATATATATATATATATATATATATCTTTCTGAGAACCTAGCTCCTAGGGGTTTGTGACTCACCAAAAAGTCCGAGATTCAGGGGAATGGGATGAGTTTTTGTCCAATTGTTCCACCCTCATGATGCAGCACATTAGCAAAAAAAGAACAGTCATACGTGACAGTTTAAATCATGACATACACTTGACAATGATAGAATTAAAAAAACTAAAAGGTTTGACCATTAGAGTAACAAAAATGCAAAATGAAACGATAAAAAAAAAAAGCCTCAAAATTAAAACATGACAGAAAAGACTGCATAGATGACACATACAGAACATGGAACAAACCACTAATACCACTACCAACAACAACACATCAAACCAAAATAATCCCCCGCCTCCTGCCAAAAACCACCACTCTACTTTTTTCGAAACACATCCATGCAAAACCTGCACCTACATCAGGACAAACAATTCTCAACCCCATATACCATCACCCAACCTCTTTCCAAAGAGATACACCACCACAACTAGGAATTGGTACCCCCACAATATCACCCCTGCCCCCAGAACCCCAACTACAACTGGCTACCACACCACCCTCCATCCACCAAAAAAGCTCACCACGCCTGTCCGGAAGAACCAAAATCAAGCTCTAACCACAAAACAACTGCACACCCTCAACACTGCTGCTCATCTCTGTACCCAACGGAGGTGAGCAGCAGAGAATATACATTTCCCGGCAGTGTGCTGATTGAGCTAGGAGGAGGGTAGCAGTGGGGACATGTTGGGTGGCGGCTAATGAATAAATTAAGTCTTTATATGGGACATGTCGGCTTCATTCATTCATTCACCGCCGTCGGTTCCCGGCATGTTCCTGCCCTGCTTCAAGAAAATGAGGAGCAGGCAGCGGGATCGGGGAATAAGCACACTGGGGCCATTGAATTATTATAAACACACTGGGGCCAAAGAATGGAATAATGAATAATGGGTTATTTACGTAGTCTGTCAAAATTATTACATAATTATTTTGTGCCTCATTCTATTTTAACACAACATTAATTTTAAAATTTAGAGGGTACGCCAGCATGTTTGTGTCCTAAAATTAAGAACCTTAAAATTAAGAGCTAATTAATATATATATATATATATATATATATATATATATATATATATATAATTAATATAATCTAATAATATTAATACAATATAAAAAAAATTCTATAATTAACATTAACATTAATGCAGTAGCTTTGTTGCATGATGCAGAACAAGAACAGTTGTTAAAGTGGGTGTTCATGTCCTTTTCGGTGGACGTATGCACTTTCTGTAAGCCAGGTTGTACCTGGAATACATATGCGACTTTTAAACAGAGATGCAACTTTTTTTCTTCATAAATAGCGACTATCGCACTTGATAAATACATGACCACTGCAATGTAAGAAAAAAAAATTACTACGTGAGCAGATTCAGAAATATGCGTTGGAATAAGCAAAAATCAAAAAGTCACAAAAAAACATCTACTAAGGAGCTTGATAAATATCCTTCTATGTTCATTACCTCCCCAGCTATCTCAAAAGCTCAGACCATGTAATCAAGTTTCTCTGTCCCCTACAATGGCAAGAAAACCTCACATTCATCACCATGGACGTCACAGCTTTGTATTCAAATATAAAGCATGACATAGGCTTAAACTGCATCAACCTCACAATGGAAGGAGACCCCACTGTCACGATTCGGCTTCCAGGTAGTGGATCCTCTGTGTCAGCGAGGGATTGGCGTGGACCGTGCTAGTGGACTGGTTCTAAGAGGCTACTGGCTTTCACCAGAGCCCGCCGCAAAGCGGGATGGTCTTGCTGCGGCAGTAGCAACCAGGTCGTATCCACTAGCAACGGCTCTACCTCGCTGACTGCTGAGAAGGCGTGGGACAGAAGGACTAGGCAGAGGCAAGGTCAGACGTAGCAGAAGGTCGGGGGCAGGCGGCAAGGTTCGTAGTCAGGATGGGTAGCAGAAGTTCAGGTACACAGGCTTTGGACACACTAAACGCTTTCACTGGCACAAGGCAACAGAATCCGGCAAGGGAGTGCATGGGAGGAGATCAGATATAGTCTGGGAGCAGGTGGAAGCCAATTAAGCTAATTGGGCCAGGCACCAATCATTGGTGCACTGGCCCTTTAAGTCTCAGAGAGCTGGCGCGCGCGCGCCCTAGAGAGCGGAGCCGCGCGCGCCAGCACATGACAGCAGGGGACCGGGACGGGTAAGTGACCTGGGATGCGATTCGCGAGCGGGCGCGTCCCGCTGTGCGAATCGCATCCCCAACGGCCATGACAGTGCAGCGCTCCCGGTCAGCGGGACTGACCGGGGAGCTGCAGGGAGAAAGACGCCGTGAGCGCTCCGGGGAGGAGCGGGGACCCGGAGTGCTAGGCGTAACAGTACCCCCCCCCTTAGGTCTCCCCTTTTTTTTGTCCGGTGACTGCCTCCCCTGGGATGAGGACACCGGGAAAGAATGGATGGTTTCCTCAATGGCAGGCAGTACAGCAGGAGTGGGAATGGGGAGGGAGGGCAGAGGGTGAAGCTTGGCACGGGGCAGTGTGACACCAGGACGGGGGCCATGGGGAGGCACAGAGGCTTGCCTGACGGGACTGGGAGGGGGGGAGAGGCACTTCCTGTGGCAGGCAGAGTCCCAGTTCCTGATCTCCCCGGTGGTCCAATCAATGGTGGGGGAATGAAGCCGGAGCCAAGGCAGACCGAGGAGGACCTCAGAGGTACAGTTGGGGAGAATGAAGAACTCAATCCTCTCAAGGTGGGGTCCAATAGACATGAGGAGGGGCTCTGTGCGGTAACGCACGGTGCAGTCCAATCTGGCTCCGTTGACCGCGGAAATGTAGAGCGGCTTGACGAGACGGGTCACCGGGATGCTGAATTTATTAACAAACGACTCCAAAATAAAATTTCCAGAGGCACCGGAGTCCAAGCAGGCCACGGCTGAGAGGGAGGAGTTGGCTGAAGAAGAAATCCGCACGGGTACCGTGAGACGTGGAGGAGCAGACTTGGAACCAAGAGACGCCACACCCACGTGAGCTGGGTGCGTGCGTGCGTTTCCCAGGCGTGGAGGACGGATAGGGCAATCCACCAAGAAATGCTCGGTACTGGCACAGTAAAGACAGAGATTTTCTTCTCTACGGCGATTCCTCTCTTCCTGGGTCAGGCGAGACTTATCCACTTGCATGGCCTCCTCGGCGGGAGGCCCAGGCGAAGACTGCAAAGGATGCTGTGGGAGAGGTGCCCAGAGATCTAAGTCTTTTTCCTGGCGGAGCTCTTGGTGTCGCTCAGAAAAACGCATGTCAATGCGGGTAGCCAAATGGATGAGTTCTTGGAGGTTGGCAGGAATCTCTCGTGCGGCCAGCACATCCTTGATGCGACTGGATAGGCCTTTTTTAAAGGTCGCGCAGAGAGCCTCATTATTCCAGGATAGTTCAGAAGCAAAAGTACGGAATTGTATGGCGTACTCGCCAACGGAAGAATTACCCTGGACCAGGTTCAACAGGGCAGTCTCGGCAGAAGAAGCTCGGGCTGGCTCCTCGAAGACACTCCGGAGTTCAGCGAAGAAGGCCTGGACTGTGGCTGTGGCAGGATCATTGCGGTCCCAGAGCGGTGTGGCCCAAGACAAGGTCTTTCCTGAAAGAAGGCTTACTACGAACGCCACCTTAGACCGTTCTGAAGGAAACAAGTCCGACAACATCTCCATATGCAGGGAACACTGAGACAAAAATCCACGGCAGAGTTTAGAGTCCCCATCAAATTTGTCCGGCAGGGACAAGCGGAGGTTAGGAGCGGCCACTCGCTGCGGAGGAGGTGCAGGAGCTGGCGGAGGAGATGGTTGCTGCTGTAGCAGAGGCAGAAGTTGCTGTAACATGGCGGTCAACTGCGACAGCTGCTGTCCTTGTTGGGCAATTTGCTGCGATTGCTGAGCGACCACCGTGGGAAGATCAGCGAGACTTGGCAGCGGCACCTCAGCGGGATCCATGGCCGGATCTACTGTCACGATTCGGCTTCCAGGTAGTGGATCCTCTGTGTCAGCGAGGGATTGGCGTGGACCGTGCTAGTGGACCGGTTCTAAGAGGCTACTGGCTTTCACCAGAGCCCGCCGCAAAGCGGGATGGTCTTGCTGCGGCAGTAGCAACCAGGTCGTATCCACTAGCAACGGCTCTACCTCGCTGACTGCTGAGAAGGCGTGGGACAGAAGGACTAGGCAGAGGCAAGGTCAGACGTAGCAGAAGGTCGGGGGCAGGCGGCAAGGTTCGTAGTCAGGATGGGTAGCAGAAGTTCAGGTACACAGGCTTTGGACACACTAAACGCTTTCACTGGCACAAGGCAACAGAATCCGGCAAGGGAGTGCATGGGAGGAGATCAGATATAGTCTGGGAGCAGGTGGAAGCCAATTAAGCTAATTGGGCCAGGCACCAATCATTGGTGCACTGGCCCTTTAAGTCTCAGAGAGCTGGCGCGCGCGCGCCCTAGAGAGCGGAGCCGCGCGCGCCAGCACATGACAGCAGGGGACCGGGACGGGTAAGTGACCTGGGATGCGATTCGCGAGCGGGCGCGTCCCGCTGTGCGAATCGCATCCCCAACGGCCATGACAGTGCAGCGCTCCCGGTCAGCGGGACTGACCGGGGAGCTGCAGGGAGAAAGACGCCGTGAGCGCTCCGGGGAGGAGCGGGGACCCGGAGCGCTAGGCGTAACACCCACCACCCCACCAAAACAAAGACAATTTTTACTGGACTGCCTAAAAATAACGCTCAATCACAAATATTTCACATACGACGGTGTCACCTACCATCAGACACGGGGAACCACTATGTGCACACGGGTGTCATCGTCGTATGCAAATCTGGTAATAGGCATATTCTAAAAAACATATCACCTCACAACCACTATTTCAAAAACATGTTTCACTATACCGCCATTACATAGATTATATTTTCCTACTTTGGAATGGACCATCACATCTAATCAACGAATTCATCACAACCACCATCAACAACAACTGGGGTATCACACTCACCTCCAACACATCCAGCAATAAAATCTATCTTTTGGACCTTGAAATCTATCCAAACAACATTGTTACCGGCACCCATTTAAAAAGAGTCGATTCTAATAGCTACATGTCATTTATCAGTAAACATTATAAAAAATGGAAAACAAACATACCCATCAGTCAATACAAATGCATCTGTAAAAACTGCACATCCAACAACACCCTCCGCACCCAAGCAAAAACCCTCCAAAACCGATTCCTAGCCAAAGACTATCCCAAAAGCATTCTAAATGAAGCATACAATTAAACAAAATCACTGACACAAGACACCTGCTTAAAGGGGTATTCCAGACGAAAACATTTTATCCCCTCTGCTGATACCCCCTGCGATCTCCCTGCAGCACCTGCACAATTCTTCTCACAACTCAATCCATTATGTCCTTAAAAACACTGGAACATACTCCAAACCGTACTAAAACAAGCCCTCCCCAATAAACCAGGCATCACATTCAGACGAGCACCTACATTAAAAAACATACTAGGCCCCAGCAGGCTAAGACGCCATACAAATGGCCGCAACACAAGCACAAGCAAAAAAACGAAAGGAGCATATAGATGTGGAACAAAGAGATGCCTATGCTGTGCCACCATAAACCACAACCAAAAAACATTCTCCAACAAGACAACCAAAGAAACTTTCAACATCAAATTTCCCCTAAATTGCTAATCCAGCTTTGTCATGTACCTAATCACCTGCATCTGCAACCAAACATACATTGGAAAAACCACTCAAGAATTACACCTCCGACTCAAACAGCACGGAAAAAACATTAAACGTAAATTCCTCCTTCACAGTCTATCAAAACACTGCTCTGAAAAACGTCCTGACATAACCAACCCCATCACAATATGCCCCATAGACCACATCCCAGCACAGAAACAACTGGTTTACAGCTCTGAAAAAATGTGAAATGTACTCTCTCCCCCTCAAACCCATCCCTCCCTTCCCCCCCCCCAAAAAAAAAATATTCCATGAAAACAATTTCACCCTCTCCTTCTCATCTGCTAACACAAAGCAACTATGTCCATTACAATACTGACCTCTGCTGGCTGCTACTAGCTATTACAATTAGAGATGGGCGAAGTTACAGTGATTCGATTTGTCACAAACTTCTTGGCTTGGCAGTTGCTGACTTTAGTCTGCATAAATTAGTTCAGCTTTCAGGTGCTCCGGTGGGCTGGAAAAGGTGGATACAGTCCTAGAGAGTCTCCTAGGACTTTATCCACTTTTCCAGCCCACCGGAGCACCTGAAAGCTAAACTAATTCATGCAGGCTAAAGTCCGCAACTGCCGAGCCAAGAAGTTTGTAACTAATCGAATCACTGTAACTTCGCTCATCTCCAATTACAATCCTACTCAACCAGCATAGAAACAACATTAAATGTAAATTCCCCCTTCACAGCCTATCAATTACTCCTAACGTTGTATCCTCTCTCTCCCCCCCCCCCCCCACAAAAAAATATTCCATCAAAATAACTTCATTTAAAATCACTAAGTCAATTCCACCATACGTGGGAAGTCTACGGCTGAATTTGTGGGAGGGGCCGGGTGTATTTAACGTTCGGCCTCTCTGCAAGCCGGCACGTTCATCGCACAGCGTTGGGTACGTCACAGGAAGGGACGTCAGCAAGCGGGGACTTACGGTTCCGGTCGGAGAGCGGCGTGCGTTGAGCGAGGGTACACGCATCGGTCTCCAGGACTGAATCCAGAGGACGGGTAAGTGCTGGCTACAGGTGCCTTTATAGTGGTCACACTCGTGGAACATACAGCTCCGCAAACGGTTCCTCGCCAGGGGGGACGGCAGGTTCGCAGCCAGCTGATTCTGCCGGGGACGCATAGATGGCAGTGCTAGAGTCTGTGAGGGGGGGGGGGGGGGTTGATTGGCGGCACACATCCGTTATTTCATGAGTAATTTCCGGAGGTGGTTGGTTGTGACAGGGCACGTGCCAAATGCATATTGCTGACAAACATAAGGAGGGCATAAGGTCTTCAATCCTGACGATGGTGTGGCTGGGTATTGTTATATTATGCATTTATACTTTATAGGCATAAAAGTGCGTGGGACAAGTCCTGGCAAAACAGTCAAAACTCATAGGTATGTTCCAAGGTATATGTATTAGCACTGGGAACCGGTAGTTGTCACAATTGATGCACATTACTGAGATACATTGACAGCAATGGTTGATTTGACAAGGCACAGGCTGTGACTACTCTGGAGATGTGATCACGGGGATACTACGTGCAGTGGGGCGGAGGTCATGTCTCCAGGGGGTCAACAGCCGCAGGTCATTCGGACAGATCCCAGTATACTACAATAGAACAGGAGCAAACACAGGCCAAACCTCTGAAACAACTATTGGCTTTGGACGCATCAGGGCATGCATGCGCAGGTGTACGCACATGCAGAGGTGTGAGTGCAGATGCGTATGCATGTACATGTGGGTGTGCATAGACGTACATGTATAAGAAAAAAAAAAATATATATATATATATATATATATATATATATATATATAAAAATATATATATATATAATAAAAAAAAAAAAAAAAGGGGGAGGAGTGTTACTCCTTGGACAGGCCCCATGACGAGCTTCACAGGACATACAGAACGCCACACAGGAGCAGATATTATTGACACTCCCGCACGACAAGGACTACTGACACGTGGCCAGAGCACACCGTATAGCTCACGTTACGGCACTCATAGGAGTAACCAGCAACCGTATTCCGACACGATTTAGGGGCAGCAGTCCACAGCTGGTCATCTTTGACTCGTTTCCAGGTGTGCTACTGACACGTTTTTTCAGAGCATACCACACGTGACGCACATATGTAGGAGTTTAACCTGTTATCCTGACACGCTTTCAGGGGGTAACCTACAGCCAGGTTTGCTACTGACACGTCTTTCAGAGCATACCACACGTTACGCACATTTGTAGGAGTTTAACCCGTTGTCCTGACACGATTTCAGGGGGGTAACCTACAGCTGGTTTGCTACTGACACGTCTTCAGAGCATACCATCACGTTACACACATGAATAGAAGTGAACCATTACCCTGACACGCATGCAGGGTGGCGGGGGGATATAACAGTTATTGGCTGCTGACACGTTTTCAGAGCGTACCATACGTCATACATGTGTAGGAATTTAACCCGTTGTCCTGACACGTTTTCAGGGGGGTAACCTACATCTGGTTTGCTGCTGACACGTTTTCAGAGCATACCACGCGGTACACGCACGATTAAGCGCAGATCCACTTATCCTGACACGTTTCTTCAGGAGGGTAGCTACGACTGATTGCTGCTGACACGTCTTCAGAGCAATACACAGCAACAACAAGTAATCATACTATCTCCTGAAACATCTTGCAGGACGGAACCACGACAAGACAGTTGCTGACATATTTTCAGAGCAATTCGCACGAGGCAACACGTTGCGTTCACACGGTTCACGACAGGGGCTTGTGCTTCTTCAGGCCTTAGAACTTTAGGTGCAGATATGTCACGGTGGTATCAATGTTGGCGGCTTCACTGTTCCACGATCATGGTTTTCACGACAATTGGGATGGTCTAGTATAGTCACGGTTACCGGGCCAGTAGAGTTGTTCCAGGTGGTACACGGTGAGGTGGTAGGCACCTGAGCCGATAGTAGGAATATTATAGCATGTTTAATATATCGTGTTGTCCTAGGTCCTTGCCTGACGGTTGACGGTGGTAGTTGGCAGGTTAGTAGCAGAAGGGGTTATCAACTAGAATCGGGAGGCATACATGGTTTTCATGTTTCATTAATCTCTCCCCGGCACCCGTCATGGCCCGGACAGGTGGTGGCATCATGTCGAACGCATCAGACATTGAAGACACGTTGTCTGTCCCAGAAACCCCTGCCAGGAGTTCCGAGCAGGGAATAGGCACTGCGTACAGATCCTGGACAATTCCCAGATTGATGGAGGAGCTTCGCAAGAAGGGAATTCCATTTCCGGCGTCAGCAAGGAAAGCGGAATTATACAAGCTGCTAATATCAGGACAGGAAGCGAGCGGCAGTCAGCAGGACATGTCGGGGCAGACAGTGGCCACGTCCCTGGCACAACTGCATTCTATGATGAACAGCATGATGTCCTCTTTGTCCAGCCTGGAATCCAGAATGGACACATTCGAGAGGGGTAGTGCGTCCCAAGCATCAGTCCCCCTTGCGGCGGTTGCACCCGCAACCCCAGCTACACCCGTGGTGGCAGCTCCTGTAGGTAGGGGAATAACACCTCCAAAAATCACGCCATCACACTTCATTCCCGCTTCCATCCGTAAGGATATTCTGGACGGCAAGGACGTTAACCTGGCATCCTTGCTCATCAGCACTCAAGACGTCACTGAGACGAAGACGGTAGCATGTGGGGAGGTCTCGGTGGTCTTCAAGAGCAAGGATGCCAGGTTAAACCGCAAGCTCACAATAGTAGAGTTTGTGATTGCTTTCAGTCTATACAGGGATGTGATCTGCACAGAGAAACCAGAGAGGAGGGAGGAGCTGGATCTGTATTTATACAAATTATCAGTTTGCTTACAAATATGGCGGGTCGTACTTCTACGAGTACCACAAGTCCTTTGCGGCAAAGGCTGCGGCAGGGGTCAGTCAGTTCGCTTACGAAACAGACTGGGGAGTGGTGGACACCGAACTGTTTTGTAAGCATTTTGCTGGGTTGAAGGCACCGACCTGCACCATCTGCCAGTCTATTTCGCACACAGCCCTGTGGTGTTCCAGCATCAGTCATGAGCCAGAGCCAAGTACCAGTAGGGGGGTCACGGCTTCTCCTGCTCCCGGGCACAAGTTCTCGACTGCTGTAGACAAACTGGGGCGCCCTGTGAGGTACCTGGGCAGGAGCCAGGTGTGCAACAACTACAACTTGGCGAGTTGCAATTTCAGCAACTGCAGGTTGTTGCATGTGTGCTTGCTTTGCTTCCGGGCCCATCCCAGCTCAATGTGCTCTCAGAGGTCACAGCAGTCTTGACTAGGCGGGGTCCAGGTGGATGCGTTGGCTGGTGTGTTGGCAGATCACCCGGAACAAGACTGGGTACAATGGTTACTCACAGGCTTTAGGACGGGTTTCCACACAGGCTTAGTGTCTTTACCTCAATCTACTTTTGAGTGTGAGAATTTACGGTCAGCCACGCAACAACCCCAGGTCGTTACGGAATTAATTCAACAGGAGTTGACCAAAGGCTTCATCATCGGGCCATTCCAGACGTCACCGTTCGAAGTTTGGAGGGTCAGTCCGGTCGGGGTGGTGACAGGAAAATTCTCCAATAAAAAACGTTTAATCTATGATTTATCTGCCCCATATTCCTCTGTAGTACCCAGTTTGAATGCCCTGATCCCATCTGAAGAATTTGCTATGAAATATGCTTCAGTCGACCTCGCTATACAAGTCATTCTTCAGTTGGGACCAGGTACATGGTTAGCAAAGGCAGATATTGCCGATGCCTTCAAGTTGCTACCAATAGCAGAAGAGTTGTGGAAGTGGTATGGCATAAAATGGCAGGGCATGTACTATTTCGCCTCAAGACTAACGTTCGGCTCCAAGAGCAGCCCGTGGTTGTTCGAACAGCTGGCACAAGCCTTGCACTGGGTACTGGTAAATGTGTCAGGTTGTAGACACGTCATACATTACTTGGACGACTTTCTCCTGTTAGATCCCCCAGGCGGTAATCCCAACAGTCTGCTAGCACTGAGGTCTTTATTCGACACCCTGGGTATACCAGTATCTCATGGGAAAACGGAGGGACCATCAGTCAAGATTACATTCCTAGGTGTGGTACTAGACACAGAGAGAATGCAGGCCAGCCTGCCCGCAGACAAACTCAGTAGAATCAAAGAAACCATCCAGAAATTCATGAGAACACGAGTGACATCAATGGTTGAACTCCAGAGCTTGCTAGGCATGCTGGCTTTCGCGATGCGGATAATTCCGCAGGGTAGATCTTTTGTATCAAGGTTGTTGGCACTACTGTCACTAGCAACAAAGTCAGGTAGTCAGGTCAAGTTAGGTCCTGAGGCGTTGGCAGACTTACACATGTGGCATGATCACATCAGTCAGTGGAATGGGGTTTCAATTTTCTTGCCAGCTGTCACTATCGACTCCCCTAAGGTGTACACGGATGCCACAGGCACACTGGGTTTCGCAGCAATCCATGGCGATCAGTGGATGGCCAGCCGATGGCCACCAGAGGTTATGGATGTTCCTGGGTTCAGCCGCACTTCCACCTTGTTCGAAGTGTATCCCATAGTGGCAGTAGCACACGTCTGGGGATCCTCATGGTCCAATTCCACGGTCACGTTTTTCTGTGACAATTTGGCCACAGTACAGACAGTTAACAAGGGCAGATCCAAATCATTACAGGTCATGAGTTATTTGCGCAGGCTGGTATGGATAGCACTACAACACAATTTCAACTTCATTGCAGTACACATAGCGGGAACTTGCAACACAGCGGCTGATGCCTTGTCTAGGGGTAACTATGATCTTTTTTTTCAGATCTCACCAGGTGCGGAGCCAGTAGCCACCACAGTGCCTTCATATCGGGTGCTAACCCTGGATTGAGGCGTTACTCCCTGATAGCAGAAACTTTAGTGAAGAGTTCATTAGCCCCAAGGACAAGGAAGGCTTACGCAGCAGCCATCAGCTTCTATAGCTCGTTTCTGGACAGACACGCCTTGCCTTGGGGCTTTAGCATTTCCACTATACTACAGTTCATTGCCTTTTGCCACTCTGACCTGAGCTTGTCATACAACTCCATCAAGTTGCATATATCCGGGATTCAGCACTACCATGCATTACAATTCCCTGAGGAGCTTTCCATATGCTCAATACATCTCATCAAAGCTGCATTAAAAGGGGTTAATTCCAACTCCATCCCGCGGGTGGGTACACGGCAACCTATCACAGGGGAAATCTTCAGAGACATGTCGACTCTTCTCGACTCCGCCCCGTTCGGGTGGTTTCATAGCAAGGTTATCAAGGTCGGCATATATTTAGCGCTCTATGGGTTTTTGAGGCCTGGGGAGATCACTTGTGCGTCACGTTCAGCACCTTTCGTGGACAAAGGCCAACTTAGCATCAAGCAAAGTCATGCAGAGCTGACACTACGGGTCACAAAAACCTGCAGGGAGTCCACTGTGGTGCGGTATTATCCCTCCGGCAACCCCTGGTGCCCCCTAGCGGTACTCGCGGAGTGGGTAAACATCATGAATGGCAAACCGGAGGTAAGGCCATTGCTGCCATTTGATTCAGCTCCTCTCACCACCGCTCAGTTTGTCAGTCATGTACGCACATTGATTAGGCTGTTAGGTCTTGACCCACGCTGCTACTCAGGACACTCGTTCCGCATTGGAGCAGCCTCTGCAGCCTCAAAACACGGAGTATCGGTCCATATACTTAAAAAATTAGGAAGATGGAACTCAGATGCCTATGCGGCATACATTCCCAACCCCCAGTTAGAAATGGCGGATGTATTCAGATTTTTAGTGCTGTAACAAATAAAAGTCATTTGCTTTCACCATTTACCTCACCGTGTTATCATTTTTGCCCACTATAGGCGTGCCCTCGTTCGCGGTTTGGGCACAATTCAACCGCTGTTAAGATTCAGTAATAATGGTCAGTTAGTATCAGTCCAGGTTAAGGCATGTGTGTTCAGTGGCAGGATGTGTTTTACAGGTGGACGAGTTGTGAAACAAACAGATCAAGACAAGCATTGGTAAGTACGTCCAATTCCACTATCATGGGCCACGACCACAAGTGGGAAGCCTACGGCTGAATTTGTGGGAGGGGCCGGGTGTATTTAACGTTCGGCCTCTCTGCAAGCCGGCACGTTCATCGCACAGCGTTGCCCACCCTCCCAAACCCATTTTTCATTTATCACCAATAGGGCATGCCCACTATAGGCGTGCCCTCGTTCGCGGTTTGGGCACAATTCAACCGCTGTTAAGATTCAGTAATAAGGGTCAGTTAGTATCAGTCCAGGTTAAGGCATGTGTGTTCAGTGGCAGGATGTGTTTTACAGGTGGACGAGTTGTGAAACAAACAGATCAAGACAAGCATTGGTAAATACGTCCAATTCCACTATCATGGGCCACGACCACAAATAACATAATCACAAGCCTCTCCTTCTCATCTGCTAACACAAAGCAATGATATCCAATACTGACATCTGCTGGCTGCTTCTAGCTATTACAATCCTACAAGCATTACAGTTTACCTTCCTTCATCCCTACAGTCAATCACGATTAAGCCAACATTCTAATGTAACCATGAACATTCGAATGTGGCCACAAACTTAATAAGTCTAACAAAAAACTACATTAATAACTTTTTCAAGCCATTATCTACTTAACCTATTGACCTTTGCTGTCATCAACAGTTAAAGGCGTAAGTCTGGAGAGGAAAAAATGGCAGAGCTCCTCATGGGACAAGTATCGTTTGATACACAGTGTGTAAGCAAGTGATGTGCAGTGGGTGTTAGTGAACCACTCACCTTGTTTAGTTGTGTATATAGACACAACTACAAATGCGCTTGGATGATCATGTAGGTAGTGCAGCCTCCTGGTCCCGGATCTAGGAGTGCTCCTGGCCGGTAGGTACAGTGGTAAATATGAGAGTTAAAATTTACCAGGTTTTCGGCGCAATCCACCAAGGATGGGTCAGAATTTCTTCAAAAGAATTTTTATTTGCCAAAGAAACAACGCGTTTCAGAGCTTTGGAGCCCCTTCGTCAGGTAAACATGGCAGTATGACAGAACTGAGTGCAGGAGTGCTCTTTATGTTAAAAATTGGTGCCAAAGTGTAGTTAGCCCCGCCCCCTGGGCATGGCCACCAGCTCCAGGCCAATGATAGACACAAGAGTTTATCCAATGTTATTAAGTGAGACAATGTTAAACTCTTGTGTCTATCATTGGCCTGGAGCTGGTGGCCACGCCCAGGGGGCGGGGCTAACTACACTTTGGCACCAATTTTGAACATAAAGAGCACTCCTGCACTCAGTTCTGTCATACTGCCATGTTTAACTGACGAAGGAGCTCCAAAGCTCTGAAACGCGTTGTTTCTTTGGCAAATAAAAATTATTTTGAAGAAACTCTGACCCATTCTTGGTGGGTTGCGCCTAAAACCTGGTAAATTTTTACTCTCATATTTACCACCATCAACAGTTAAAGTTATTCTCTGAGATGCCTTTAATTACTGTACATTCTCCGTCTCCCATCCAAAGCCTGCCGAGCACTTGCTTACAGTGAAGATCAACAGATTTAGCCATAGACTACAATGGCCTATTGATTTCTATGGGCAGATTTTGGTAATGTTATAGGTACAACACGGTGAATGTGCAGCAAACCCTTCCTTGAGGTCACAGAGGCTGAGGTCATACACTTGCCCCAGTGACCAAACCCGCCAAAATTTGAAAATACTGAAGTCCCCTCCACTGTATAAATACCTAAACTTCACAATAAAATAGCAGACCTGATGAAAAGACAGTAATCCCCTCTCGAAATGCGTTGTCCTGAGCACCCAGCTATCTGTGTAACTGCTATTGCCTATGTATAATCTATACTTCGGTGAATAAAAGGTTATCCCAGCATATTGCCTGCGAGAACTGTTTTCTACATCTTGGTGAAGCGCCAAACCGCAAGTCGGATTTGGGACCATCCCCCACCAGGGATAACCGCAACCTGCTTCTAGCTGCTATCCAGAACGCTGCCAGTGGTACCGATGAACGGCGGCTCTCGGACCATGCCGCAACCTATGCAAAGCGATTCCCAGTGTTATGCCTGCATCTAGCACAACTGGCAAAGGTGAAAAAAGTAAATGGCAGTAAATCGGAGCGCCATCTCTGTTTTTATTTTCTTTTTTCTAGACCCTCCCATATAGTTTTCATAGTAAAAAAAGATGCCTCAATGCAGTTAATTAGAAATTCTTTGTGTGGAGTAGTAAGAGTGGGGTCTACTATAAAAGGATTGTCACGATGCCGGCTGGCAGGAGGTGGATCCTCTGTGCCAGAGAGGGATTGGCGTGGACCATGCTAGTGGACCGGTTCTAAGTCACTACTGGTGTTCACCAGAGCCCGCCGCAAAGCGGGATGGTCTTGCTGCGGCGGTAGTGACCAGGTCGTATCCACTAGCAACGGCTCAACCTCTCTGACTGCTGAAGATAGGCACGGTACAAGGGAGTAGACAGAAGCAAGGTCGGACGTAGCAGAAGGTCGGGGCAGGCAGCAAGGATCGTAGTCAATAAGGTAATAGCAGGAGGTCAAGTACACAGTATGGACAAACACAGTAACGCTTTCACTAGGCTCTAAGGCAACAAGATCCGGCAGGGGAGTGCAGGGGCAGAGATCAGATATAGTCTGGGAGCAGGTGGAAGCCAATTAAGCTAATTGGGCCAGGCACCAATCATTGGTGCACTGGCCCTTTAAGTCTCAGGGAGCTGGCGCGCGCGCCCTAGAGAGCGGAGCCGCGCGCGCCAGCACATGACAGCAGGGGACGGGAACAGGTAAGTGACCTGGGATGCGATTCGCGAGCGGGCGCGTCCCGCTGTGCGAATCGCATCCCCGACGGCCATGACAGTGTAGCGCTCCCGGTCAGCGGGACTGACCGGGGCGCTGCGGAGAGAGAGACGCCGTAAGCGCTCCGGGGAGGAGCGGGGACCCGGAGCGCTAGGCGTAACAGTACCCCCCCCCCTTAGGTCTCCCCTTCTCTTTGTCCGGTAACTGCCTCCCCTGGGATGAGGGCACCGGGAAAGAATGGAGGGATTCCTCAACGGCAGGCAGTACAGCAGGAGTGGGAATGGGGAGGGAGGGCAGAGGGCGAGGCCTGGCACGGGGCAGTGTGACACCAGGACGGGGGCCATGAGGAGGCACCGAGGCTTGCCTGACTGGACTGGGAGGGGGGGAGAGGCACTTCTTATGGCAGGCAGAGTCCATAAAGACCTTAGGGAGACCGGATACAGGGGGAACCACAGGGTCACGGCAGGGAGTACTGGGAACCGGTTTAAGGCAGTCCTTGAAACAAGAGGTACCCCAGCTCTTGATCTCCCCTGTGGACCAATCCAGGGTTGGGGAATGGTGTTGAAGCCAGGGTAGTCCAAGGAGAATTTCGGAAGTGCAATTGGAGAGGACCAAAAACTCAATTTTTTCGTGATGAGGTCCGATGCACATTAGGAGGGGCTCCGTGCGGTAACGCATGGTGCAATCCAACCTGACTCCGTTGACCGCGGAAATGTAGAGTGGCTTGACGAGACGGGTCACCGGGATGCGGAATTTATTCACCAAGGACTCCCGAATAAAATTCCCAGAGGCACCAGAGTCCAGGCAGGCCACGGCTGAGAGGGAGGAGTTGGCTGAAGGAGAAATCCGCACGGGCACCGTGAGACGTGGACAAGCCGACTTTGAATCAAGAGACGCCACACCCACGAGAGCTGGGTGCGAGCGTGCGTTTCCCAGACGTGGAGGACGGATAGGGCAATCCACCAAGAAATGTTCGGTACTGGCACAGTACAGACAAAGATTTTCTTCCCTACGGCGATTCCTCTCCTCCTGGGTCAGGCGAGACCGATCCACTTGCATGGCCTCCTCGGCGGGAGGCCTAGGCGTAGATTGCAACGGAGACTGTGGGAGAGGTGCCCAGAGATCTAAGTCTTTTTCCTGGCGGAGCTCTTGATGTCTCTCAGAAAAACCCATGTCAATGCGAGTGGCTAGATGAATGAGTTCATGCAGGTTAGCAGGAATTTCTCTTGCGGCCAGAACATCTTTAATGTTGCTGGATAGGCCTTTTTTAAAGGTCGCGCAGAGGGCCTCATTATTCCAGGATAGTTCAGAAGCAAGAGTACGGAATTGTATGGCGTACTCGCCAACGGAAGAATTACCCTGGACCAGGTTCAGCAGGGCAGTCTCAGCAGAAGAGGCTCGGGCAGGTTCCTCAAAGACACTTCGAATTTCTGAGAAGAAGGAGTGTACAGAGGCAGTGACGGGGTCATCGCGGTCCCAGAGCGGTGTGGCCCATGACAGGGCTTTTCCAGACAGAAGGCTGACTACGAAAGCCACCTTAGACCTTTCAGTAGGAAACTGGTCCGACATCATCTCCAAGTGCAGGGAACATTGCGAAAGAAAGCCACGGCAAAACTTAGAGTCCCCATCAAATTTGTCCGGCAGGGACAAGCGGAGGCTAGGAGTGGCCACTCGCTGTGGAAGGGGTGCAGGAGCTGGCGGAGGAGATGGTTGCTGCTGTAGCAGAGGCAGAAGTTGCGACTGAAGTTGCTGCACCATGGTGGACACTTCCGACAGCTGGTGGGTTAGATGGGCGATCTGTCGGGATTGCTGGGCGACCACCATGGTGAGATCAGAGATAGCTGGCAGGGGAACCTCAGCGGGATCCATGGCCGGATCTACTGTCACGATGCCGGCTGGCAGGAGGTGAATCCTCTGTGCCAGAGAGGGATTGGCGTGGACCGTGCTAGTGGACCGGTTCTAAGTCACTACTGGTGTTCACCAGAGCCCGCCGCAAAGCGGGATGGTCTTGCTGCGGCGGTAGTGACCAGGTCGTATCCACTAGCAACGGCTCAACCTCTCTGACTGCTGAAGATAGGCACGGTACAAGGGAGTAGACAGAAGCAAGGTCGGACGTAGCAGAAGGTCGGGGCAGGCAGCAAGGATCGTAGTCAATAAGGTGATGGCAGGAGGTCAAGTACACAGTATGGACAAACACAGTAACGCTTTCACTAGGCTCTAAGGCAACAAGATCCGGCAGGGGAGTGCAGGGGCAGAGATCAGATATAGTCTGGGAGCAGGTGGAAGCCAATTAAGCTAATTGGGCCAGGCACCAATCATTGGTGCACTGGCCCTTTAAGTCTCAGGGAGCTGGCGCGCGCGCGCCCTAGAGAGCGGAGCCGCGCGAGCCAGCACATGACAGCAGGGGACGGGAACGGGTAAGTGACCTGGGATGCGATTCGCGAGCGGGCGCGTCCCGCTGTGCGAATCGCATCCCCGACGGCCATGACAGTGCAGCGCTCCCGGTCAGCGGAACCGACCGGGGCGCTGCGGAGAGAGAGACGCCGTAAGCGCTCCGGGGAGGAGCGGGGACCCGGAGCGCTAGGCGTAACAAGGATGTTAATATATAAGGATCAAGAATAAAAGAAAACCAATACGGATGAATAAAAATGTTAAGGGGGCAATAAATTATCAAAATAAAGCATTTAAACTACTAAAACAGGATGACAGTGAAGAAGCATTAAAAAGTTATAGAGAAAAATTTAGAATATGTAAAAAACAGATAATAGCCGCAAAAAAAAGAGACAGAAAGACTAATTGCCAAAGAGAGTAAAACTAACCCCAAAATGTTCTTTAACTATATAAATAGCAAAAGGTTAAAACTGAAAGTGTTGGCCCTTTAAAAATGATAAAGAAGAAATTATAAATGGGGATCAGGAAAAACATATATATTAAACAAATTCTTCTCCACTGTATTCACTGAGAAGAATGAAATGGCAGGTGAAATAAAGCTAAATAAGGTAAACTCCTCAGTACAGGTCATCTGTCTAACCCAGGAAGAAGTAAAGTGCCGCCTACAAAAAAATCTAAATAGACAAATCACCAGGTCCAGATGGCATTCACCCCCGTGTTCTAAAGGAATTAAAGGGGTTATCCAGGAAAAAACTTTTTTATATATATATATATCAACTGGCTCCAGAAAGTTAAACAGATTTGTAAATTACTTCTATTAAAAAATCTTAATCCTTTCAGTACTTATGAGCTTCTGAAGTTAAGGTTGTTTATTTTCTGTCTAAGTGCTCTCTGAAGACACGTGTCTCAGGAACCTCCCAGTTTAGAAACAAATCCCCATAGCAAACCTCTTCTAAACTGGGCGGTTCCCGAGACACGTGTCATCAGAGAACACTTAGACAGAAAAGAACAACCTTAACTTCAGAAGCTCATAAGTACTTAAAGGATTATGATTTTTTTATAGAAGTAATTTACAAATCTGTTTAACTTTCTGGAGCCAGTTGAGATATATAAATATATATATATATATATATATATATATATATATATATATATAAAAATTTTTTCCCTGATAACCCCTTTAAGTAATGTAATAGACAGACCCCTATTTTTAATATTTAGGGACTCTATAGTGACATGGACTGTTCCCCAGGATTGGCGCATGGCAAATGTATTTAAATATTTAAAAATGGGCCAAAAGTTGACCCCAGGAAATATAAGCCTGTTAGTTTAACCTCCGTTGTATGTAAATTGTTTGAGGGTTTTCTAAGAGATGCTATTTTGGAGTATCTTGATAAAAATAAATGTATGACCCCATATCAACATGGCTTTATGAGGGATCAGTCCTGTCAAACTAACCTGATCAGCTTTTATGAGGAGGTGAGCTCCAGACTGGACCAGGGGGAATCGCTGGATGTCGTATATCTGGATTTTTCCAAAGCATTTGATACGGTGCCACATAAAATATTGGGGCATAAAATGAGAAGGATTGGACTGGGGGAGATGTGTGTAAGTGGGTAAGTAACTGACTCAATGATAGGAAACAGAGGGTGGTTATTAATGGTACTTATTCTGATTGGGTGACTGTTACTAGTGGGGTACCACAGGGGTCAGTCTTGGGTCCTGTCCTATTTAATATATTCATTAATGACCATGTAGAGGGGTTGAATAATAATGTAGCAATCTTTGCAGATGATACTAAACTCTGTAAAGCAGTAAACACAATAGAGGACAGTACACTATTACAAATGGATCTGGATAGGTTGGAGGTTTGGGCTGGGAAGTGGCAGATGAGGTTCAACACTGATAAATGTAAGTTAAAGCACATGGGGAAGAAAAATCTGGGCTGGTATTATGTATTAAATCGGAACACACTTGGGACGACTGATGTGGAAAAGGATTTGGGAGTCTTAGTTAACAGTAAATTTAGCTGTAGTGACCAGTGTCGGGCAGCTGCTGCCAAGGCAAATAAAGTCATGGGGTGCATCAATAGGGGCACAGATCCCGATGACAAGGAAATAATTCTACCACTGTACAAATCACTAGTCAGACCACATATGGAATACTGTGTACAGTACTGCGCACCAGTGTACAAGAAGGATATAGTGGAGCTGTAGAGGGTTCAAAGACGGTCAACCAGAGTAATACGGGGAATGGGAGGACTACAGTACCCAGAAAGATTATCAGAATTAGGGTTATTTAGTTTAGAAAAAAGAAGGCTTAAGGGAGACCTAATAACTATGTATAAATATATCAGGGGCAGTACAGAGATCTCTCCCATGATCTATTTATACCCAGGACTGTATCTATAACAAGGGGGCATCCTCTACGTCTTGAGGAAAGAAGGTTTCTACACCAGCAGAGATGGGAGTTCTTTACTGTAAGAGCAGTGAGACAGTGGAATTCTCTGCCAGAGAAGGTGATCATGGGGAACTCTGTAAAAGAATTTAAAAGGGGTCTGGATGCATTTTTGGAGAGTAATAACGTTGCTGGTTATGTATACTAGATTTATAGGGACAGAAGGTTGATCCAGGGATTTTTTCTGATTGCCATATTTGGAGTCATGAAGGAACTTTTACCTCTAGTATGAGGGTTTTTTGCCTTCTTCTGGATCAACTCAGTATGGACTTATTAGGGATATAGGTTGAACTTGATGGACTCTGATCTTTTTTCAACCTTATGAATAGTGTTACTCACGAATATTCGCAATTTGAATATTATTCGCGAATATCGCATATTCGCGAATTCGCGAATTTCGCGAATATAGCGCTATATATTCGTAATTACGAATATTAGTTTTTTTTTTCTTCGCAGTACACATCACAGTGATCACCCCTCTCTGCTTCCAGCTTGTGTGGTGTAAAGAAGGCTGTAATACTACTGTGTGAGACAGGCGTGCGAAAATGCGCATATACGAAGATTCGCATATGCTAATTTTCGCATATGCGAAATTTCGCATATGCTAATTTTGTATATGCTAATATTCACATCTGTTAATTTTCGCATACGCGAATTTTAGCATATGCGAAAATAAAACGAGAATATAACGAATATGCGAATATTCGCGAATATATGACGAATATTCGTCCATATATTCGCGAATATTTGCGAATTCGAATATGGCCTATGCCGCTCAACACTACTTATGAACTATGTTACTATATTACTATAAAGGTCGTGACATATCATGTGATAAGAGTCCATCCCAGTTTCCATGTCATCTCTAATAGGAATTCCATAAGATGGGATGAGTCCCGAAGGTAACTCGGTAATGACAGAACATATTCTTACAAATAGAGATCCACATAGCGAACCACATTGCTGGTAGTAGACTGAGTGCCGGACACAATGGGCCGTCCTGGAGGTCTGTTGACATCCTTGTGGATTTTGGGCAAGAAATAAAAATAAGGTCTGTTGCCGTTTTTTATGGTGATGTAGTTGCGTTCATCTTGGGTTAATAGACCCTTATCATAAGCTTCATTGATTAGAGTGTGGAGTTCATTTTCTAGCTTATGGAATGGATTCTTATCCACAACTGTATATAGGTAGGGAAGTACAGAAAAGGCGGGGGTTCTGTATCCCAAGCGCTACTGTTAAATGACACCGGTAGGCCAGAAGTTACACAGGATGCTTTTTATTCGTACATAAAAGGTACAACTGGACAATGCGTTTCGGCGTGCTCTCACGCCTTCCTCAGGTCCACAACATAAACTGTATAATTGTATACAAATATACATACAAAGTCGGTATAAAAACAAAAACATGTAATCATAACTGTGAACGGGTGCGAAATATCATTAACCCCTTAAGGACCCAGCCATTTTACACCTCCGGACCCGGCCATTTTTTGCACATCTGACCACTGTCACTTTAAACATTTATAACTCTGGAATGCTTTTAGTTATCATTCTGATTCCGAGATTGTTTTTTCATGACATATTCTACTTTAACATAGTGGTAAAATTTTGTGGTATCTTGCATCCTTTCTTGGTGAAAAATCCCAAAATTTTATGAAAAATTTGAAAATTTTGCATTTTTCTAACTTTGAAGCTCTCTGCTTGTAAGGAAAATGGATATTCCAAATAATTTTTTTTTTATTCACATATGTCTATTTTATGTTTGCATCATAAAATTGACGTGTTTTTACTTTTGGAAGACACCAGAGGGCTTCAAAGTTCAGCAGCAATTTTCCAATTTTTCACAAAATTTCCAAACTCACAATTTTTCATGGACCAGTTCAGGTTTGAAGTGGATTTGAAGGGTCTTCATATTAGAAATACCCCACAAATGACCCCATTATAAAAACTGCACTCCCCAAAGTATTCAAAATGACATTCAGTCCGCGTTTTAACCCTTTAGGTGTTTCACAGGAATAGCAGCAAAGTGAAGGAGAAAATTCACAATCTCCATTTTTTACACTCGCATGTTCTTGTAGACCCAATTTTTGAATTTTTACAAGGGGTAAAAGGAGAAAATGTATATTTATATTTGTAACCCAATTTCTCTCAAGTAAGCACATACCTCATATGTCTATATAAAGTGTTCGGCGAGCGCAGTAGAGGGCTCAGAAGCGAAGGAGCGACAAGGGGATTTTGGAGAGTACGTTTTTTTTAAATGGTTTTTGGGGGGCATGTTGCATTTAGGAAGCCCCTATGGTGCCAGAACAGGAAAAAAAAACACATGGCATACCATTTTGGAAACTAGACCCCTTGAGGTACGTAACAAGGAATAAAGTGAGCCTTAATACCCCACAGGAGTTTCACGACTTTTGCATATGTAAAAAAATAAAAATAAAATTTCACTAAAATGTGTGTTTCCCCCCAAATTTTACATTTTTGCAAGGGTTAATAGCAGAAAATACCCCCAAAAAATTGTAACCCCATCTCTTCTGAGTATGACGGTACCCCATAAGTTCACCTGAGGTGTACTATGGGTGAACTACAATGCTCAGAAGAGAAGGAGTCATATTTGGCTTTTTGAGAGCAAATTTTGCTCGGGGGCATGTCGCATTTAGGAAGCCCCTATGGTGCCAGGACAGCAAAAATCCCCCACATGGCATACCATTTTGGAAACTAGACCCATTGAGGTACGTAACAAGGAATAAAGTGAGCCTTAATACCCCACAGGAGTTTCACGACTTTTGCATATGTAAAAAAAGAAAAAGAAAATTTCACTAAAAGGTGTGTTTCCCCCCCAAATTTCACATTTTTGCAAGGGTTAATAGCAGAAAATACCCCCCAAAATTTGTAACCCCATCTCTTCTGAGTATGGAGGTACCCCATAAGTTGACCTGAAGTGCACTACGGGCGAACTACAATGCTCAGAAGAGAAGGAGTCATATTTGGCTTTTTGAGAGCAAATTTTGCTCGGGGGGCATGTTGCATTTAGGAAGCCCCTATGGTGCCAGAACAGCAAAAATCCCCCACATGGCATACCATTTTGGAAACTAGACCCCTTGAGGAACGTAAGAAGGCGTAAAGTGAGCATTTACCCCCCACTGGTGTCTGTCATATCTTTGGAACAGTGGGCTGTACAACATTTTTAATTTGCACAGCCCACTCTTCCAAAGATCTGTCAGACACCTGTGGGGTGTAAATTCTCACTGCACCCCTCATTACATTCCGTGAGGGGTGTAGTTTCCGAAATGGGATCATATGTGGGGTTTTGTTTTTTTTGCGTTTGTCAAAACCGCTGTAACAATCAGCCACCCCTGTGCAAATCACCTCAAATGTACATGGCGCACTCTCCCTTCTGGGCCTTGTTGTGCGCCCCCAGAGCAGTTTGCGCCCACATACAGTGGCGTTGCGACCCGGGTGCGGGGGGTGCGGCCCGCACCGGGTGACACCAACCTAATGGGGTGACACCAAGACGCTCCGCAGAACCCACACCCCCTCCCCAGCTACACTGACACCCCCCTACTGTGCCCAACCGGCCTCCCATCCGTCAGCACACCCCCCCCCCCCTGTGCTGTGTGTGCGGTGCGCCCGTCCGTTAGCAACCCCCCCCCCCCCTTTCAGTGCGCCCGTCCGTCATCACGCCCCCCCCCTCACCTTCACCAGTACTGTGCCCGGCCTCCGCTCCCACGTCTGCGCCGGCCTGACGTCACACCGCATGGCCGCGCAGGGGGACGTCAGTTACGTCACTCGCATTGCGCCCGGTGAGAAGGATCGCTGCGCTGGATGGGTGAGTGTGTGTGTGTGTCTGTCTGTCTGTCGTTATCTATGTTTGTGTGTGTGACTCTGTGTGTGTGTGTGACTGTGTGTGTGTTTGTGTGACTCTCTGAGTGTGTGTGTGACTCTGTGTATTTGTGTGACTCTGTGTGTGACTGTGTGTTTGTGTGACTCTGTGTGTGTGTGTGTGACTCTGTGTGTGACTCTGTGTGTGTGTGACTCTCTGACTGTGTGTGTGTGTTTGTGTGTGTGTCTCTCTGTGTTGTATGTGTTGTTTTTTTTGTGTGTGTGTGTGTGCATGTGTGTGTGTGTGTGGGGGGGGGGGGAGACTTTGAAGCATTGTGGGGAACCTGCGGCCTAATGTGGGGAGTCTATGCTACCTAATGTGGGGAGTCTATGCTACCTAATGTGCGGAGTATATGCTACCTAATGTGCGGAGTCTATGATACCTAATGTGCGGAGTCTATGCCACCTAATGTGGGGAGTCTATGCTAGCTAATGTGGGGAATCTGTGCTACCGAATGTTGGGAAACTGCTACCTAATGTGGGGAATCTGTGCTACCTAATATGGGGAAATTGATACCTAATATGGGGTAACTGGTACCTACCTAATGTGGGGAAACTGGTACCAAATGTGGGGAATCTATGCTGCCTAATGTGGGGAAAAGATGCTACCTAATGTGGGGAAACTGCTACCTACCTAATGTGGGGGAACTGCTGCCTACCTAATGCTCCCCCCCCCCCTGGCAGTAGCACCCTCATCATCCGCCAGCAACTACCCCCCCCCCCCCCCAGCAGCACCTCCATCAGCAGATCCTGATGGTGGATGATGGCGGTGCTCCTGCCAGGAGGATGATCCTGCCGATGGATGATGGGGGTGATACTGCCAGGGGGGATGGCCAGTAGCACCCTCATCATCCTTTAGCAACACCCCCTCCCCAGTAGTAGCACCCCGATCATCCACTAGCAACACCACCAATACCCCCCTCCCGTGGTAATAGCATCAGCTAACGGATGTTGAGGGGTGTTACTGCGGTTGTGGTATTATATTCAGAGGGTGCACTGTATGGCAACGTTATATTCAGAGGGCGCAGTTTGTGGTAGTGTTATATTCATAGGGCACAGTGGGTGGTAGTATTATATTCAGAGGGCACAGTTTGTGGTAGTATTATATTCAGAGGGCGCAGTTTGTGGTAGTATTATATTCAGAGGGTGCAGTGGGTGGTAGTATTATATTCAGAGGGCGCAGTTTGTGGTAGTATTATTAGAGATGAGCGAACTTACAGTAAATTTGATTCGTCACGAACTTGTCGGCTCAGCAGTTGATGACTTATCCTGCGTAAATTAGTTCAGCCTTCAGGTGCTCCGGTGGGCTGGAAAAGGTGGATACATTCATAGGAAAGAGTCTCCTAGGACAATATCCACCTTTTCCAGCCCACGGGAGCACCTGAAAGCTGAACTAATTTATGCAGGAAAAGCCATCAACTGCCGAGCCGAGAAGTTTGTGACGAGTTGAATTTACTGTAGTTTGCTCATCTCTAAGTATTATATTCAGAGGGCGCAGTGGGTGGTAGTAATATATTCATAGTGTACAGTATGTGTTGGTATTATATTCAGAGGGTACAGTATGTGATAGTATTATATTCAGGGGTACAGTATGTGATAGTATTATATTCAGGGGTACAGTATGTGGCAGATTAATATTCAGAGGGTACAGTATATGGTAGTATTATATTCAGAGGGTACAGTATATGGTAGTATTATATTCAGAGGGTACAGTATGTGATAGTATTATATTCAGGGGTACAGTATGTGGCAGATTTATATTCAGAGTGTACAGTATGTGTTGGTATTATATTCAGAATGTACAGTGTGTGGTATTATTATATTCAGTGGGTATGGTGTATGGAAGGTTTATAATCAAAGAGTATAGTGTATAGTAGTATTATATTTAGAGGATACAATGTCTGGCAGGTTTCTAATAATAATTGTTTTCATATAGAGGATGAGAATGCGCTGACATAGTGAGGAGACGTCTGGGCGTCACATTCTACAGACAGAAGATTTAGCTGGACCAGGCGGTATGTACCATCTGAATTAGATAAGGGAAGACTATAGAGAAGACGTCACTGATATCATTGTACATTCTCCTCTCTGTGTCCTATCAGAGCTGTAGTCGCTTGTCAGTTCTACAGTTATGGTAAGTGAAACTACAACTCCCAGCATAACCTCACCACTGCATAAAGGGGTACTCTACTGGCAAAAAAAAATTTTTAATCAACTGGTGCTACAAAGTTAAACAGATTTGTAAATTACTTCTATTTAAAAATCTTAATCCTTCCAGTACTTATTAGCTGCTGTATAAGCGATTCACAGGAAGTTATTTTCTTTTTTAATTTCTTTTCTGTCTGACCACAGTGCTCTGTGCTGACACCTCTGTCCATGTCAAGAACTGTCCATAGTAGGAGCAAATCCCCATAGCAAACCTATCCTGCTCTGGACAGTTCCTGACATGGACAGAGGTGTCAGCAAATAGCACTGTGGTCAGATTGGAAAGAACTACGCAACTTCCTGTGGAGCATACACCAGCTTATAAGTACTGTAAGTATTAAGATTTTAAATAGAAGTAATTTAAAAATCTGTTTAATTTTCTGGCACCAGTTGATATAAAAGTAAATGTTTTCCAGTGGAGTACCCCTTTAAGTAATTCTGGGAGCTGTATATTTAAATGGTGAAAACTTCTTTAACACTTTCCTATTCTGTGGCAACTGGTATATCTGATTATTATACTGGAATTTCTCACAATGCGCTACAACAGTGGTGTCTGTCACAACAGGCTAAAAACTTACTGGGGGGAGGGGGGGAGGTATGGGGGGGTGACACCATTTTCTACCGCACCGGGTGACACCAACCCTAGCAACGCCACTGCCCACATATGAGGTATCTCCGTACTCGGGAGAAATTGCGTTACAAATTTTGGGGGGCTTTTTTCCCCTTTACCTCTTGTCAAAATGAAAAGTATAGGGCAACACCAGCATGTTAGTGTAAAAAGTAACATTTTTTTACACTAACATGCTGGTGTAGACCCCAACTTCCCCTTTTCATAAGGGGTGAAAGGAGAAAAAGACCCCCAAGATTTGTTAGTCAATTTCTCCCGAGTACGGCGATACCCCATATGTGGCCCTAAACTGTTGCCTTGAAATACGACAGGGCTCCAAAGTGAGAGCGCCATGTGCATTTGAGGCCTGAATTAGGGATTTGCATAGGGGTGGACATAGGGGTATTCTACGCCAGTGATTCCCAAACAGGGTGCCTTCAGCTGTTGTAAAACTCCCAGCATGCCTGGACAGTCAACGGCTGTCCGGCAATACTGGGAGTTGTTGTTTTGCAACAGCTGGAGGCTCCATTTTGGAAAGAGTGGCGTACCAGGCGTTTTTCATTTTTATTGGGGAGGGAGGGGGGCTGTGTAGGGGTATGTGTATATGTAGTGTTTTTTTTTACTTTTTATTTTATTTTGTGTTAGTGTAGTGTAGTGTAGTGTATTTAGGGTACAGTCACACGGGCCGGGGATTACAGCGAGTTTGAGCTGCCGCGCAAAATTTGTTGCATTGCAAACTTGCAGCCTGATACTCACTGTAAGCCCCCTGCCCATGTGAATGTACCCTGTACATTCACAGGGGGGGACCTCCAGCTGTTGCAAAACTACTACTCCCAGCATGCCTGAGAATGTTTGGGAGTTGTGGTTTTGCAACAGCTGGAGGCACACGGGTTGGGAAACACTGAGTTAGGAAACCATGTTTCCCAACCAGTGTGCCTCCAGCTGTTGCAAAACCACAACTCCCAAACATTCTCAGGCATGCTGGGAGTAGTAGTTCGGCAACATCTTTAGAGCCAGATGTTGCCGAACTACAACTCCCAGCATGCTTGGAGTTGTAGTTTTGCAACATCTGGAGGACTACAGTTTGCAGACCACTAATACAGTTGTTCCCAATCTGTGCCCTTCCAGATGTTGCAAAACTACAACCCCCAGTATGCCAAAACTGTCCAGGCATGCTGGGAGTTGTAGTTCTGCAACATCTGAAGGGCCAGATGTTACAGCACTACAACTCCCAGCATGCCTGAACAGTAAGGGCATGCTGAGGATGTGTAGTTTTGCAACATCTGGAAGGGCACAGTGGTCCAAAAACTGTGGACCTCCAGATGTTGCAAAACTGCAACTCCCAGCATGCCCAGACGCCAAGGGATGTCTGGGCATGCTGGGAGTTGTAGTTTACAGGGTCCTATTACAGCAATGCATGTCGCTTTACGGCGACGTGCATTGCTGTAAAGGGCCCGACCGCGGCTGAAGATCTACTCACCTGTCGCCGCCGCCGCCATCTTCCTCGCCGGGATCCGGGTCTTCAGGGACGAGGTAAGTACCGGGGACGGGCCCCAGCACTCCCCCGTCCCCCGCCGCGTCCTCCGGTCTTCCTCCCGTCCTCTCCGGACTTTCAGGGGCCGGGCAGGACGGGAGGAAGTAACCGCCCCCCCTCCTGCGATTGGTCGGTTAACTAACCGACAGATCGCAGGGTATAGGAGGAGGTGGCAGGCTTGCCACCTGGCTCCTATACGTTAGCATGGTCCTGGCTGTCTGTGACAGCCGGGATCATGCGAAATTACCGGGCGGTCGGGTCCCAGAGACCCGATCAGCCCGGTATCGCCGCAGATCGCAAGGGCCCCGCAGATCACATGGCCCCCCTTGGCGTTTGCCCTGGATGCCTGCTGAAGGATTTCAGCAGGCATCCAGTTCCGATCTCTGCCCGGCGTGCGGCAGAGACCGGAAAACGCCAGGACGTACGGGGACGTCCTGGGTCCTTAAGGCCCAGGGTGCGGGACATCCCCGTACGCCCTGGGTCCTTAAGAGGTTAAAGGGGTACTCCGGTGAAAACCTTTTTTCTTTTAAATCAACTGGTGGCAGAAAGTTAAACATATTTGTAAATTACTTCTATTAAAAAATCTTAATCCTTCCTGTACTTATTAGCTGCTGAATACTACAGAGGAAATTATTTTCTTTTTGGAATGCTCTCTGACGACATCACGAGCACAGTTCTCTCTGCTGACGTTATTATAATAACCACTGAGCCACCATGCTGCCCTTAGCATACATCTGCTATGCATGGTTGCTAAAAGGGACAGAGATGTCAGCAGAGAGCACTGTGCTCGTGATGTCATCAGTGTTCCAAAAAAAAAAGGAATTTCCTCTGTAGCATTCAGCAGCTAATAAGTACTGGAAGGATTAAGATTTTTTAATAGAAGTAATTTACAAATATGTTTAACTTTCTGCCACCAGTTGATTTAAAAGAAAAAAGGTTTTCACCGGAGTACCCCTTTAAGTTAAAAAATGAATTCCACCCTTGTGGAGGAACTCCGTATGAGGGTGGTGTTCAGAAAAAGATCTGTCTTAGATAGATAGGCCAACAGAGGGATGCATACTTAATGATATTAAAATTATATCGTATATTTAGAGGTATAAAAAATAGAATGATGTAATAAGTCTGTTGGACGTATATTGATAACAGTAGGATAGTAGCTAGTAGCAGCAGGTATATAGTTAAAACAAGTGTGGGAGATACAAATTTTAAGGCAAAGTGTCCTAATGGCTGCAATGTCCACTAGGTGATACTGTATTAGGGGGGGGGGCAGTATAAAGAACATATAGTAAAGAAAGTATTTTCAGGTCCTTTAGATCCCTGAATGGAGCACTTATTGTGGCATCCTGTGTGGAGGTTCCTGTGTAATGGCGGCATAAGGATTAGGTCAGCGTGCCGATGTCTTATCGGCCCGCCAGACTGCACGTATTTCCGGACATGCGCATAGAGTAGCACAAGTCCGAAGCGCAGTGCTGTGTTTGTGTGTGCGGTGTGATGCGCCTGCACAGGGAGGGTTTGTTGATGTGTATGATGGGGAGCATGTATCTGCGCATGCGTCCTGTCATAGAAGGCGGCGTGGTGCGACTGCACGTGGAGGGTTTGTTTATGTGTATGACAATTTTACAGTTTATGTTGTGGACCTGAGGAAGGCGTGAGAGCACGCCGAAACGCGTTGTCCAGTTGTACCTTTTATGTACGCATAAAAAGCATCCTTTGTACCTTCTGGCCTACCGGTGTATTTTAACAGTAGCGCTTGGGATACAGAATCCCTGCCTTTTCTGTACTTTCCTACCTATATATAGCCTTTCCGTTGCATAGGCCTGGGCACAAGAGACAAGGGGGTACCAAGCAGCAAGCTGTTACAGTCCACCCCACCCCACACCACTCCAGAGTTGCGCCATATACGTCGCACTGCTTCTAGAGGTTAGTACCACTACACAGGTGTGGTGGTGGGATTCCTTCGTCTCTCTTCTTCCTTATCAAGAAGTATACAACCTACTACGCCAGAGAGCTCCCCGTATCTTTTTCTTTTCTCCTCCCTATCCACAACTGTGTAATACTTTCGGTTTGAGAGGATGTGGTCCGCCTCCTGTTGGTAATAGTCAAAATCCATGATGGCAAGTTCCCCCCACCACCCCCTTGTTGGCGGGGCGTAATACAATATCTTTATTTTTTTTGAAGATTTTTTTTTAGAGCTGTTCTTTCAAGGGCAGTAATATTATGTTTACCTGGGGGGTTGGAAAATAATATATATAATATTATATTGTATAATAATATATTGGAAAATAAACTCAAAGATTTTTGATTTGCAACAGCAAATTGATGTACATTTCCTAGAACTGTACATAAAGCGGAAAAAATCACACCTCGTAGTTTACAATTGACATTTAACTTTACTTTTGCTGATGACATGGACTATGTCAAAGATTGGCATTCATTGCTAGATGATTGTACTTTTTAACTATTAGGGTCTATTCACACGTGCAGTATTCTGCGCAGATTTGATGGGCTGATTTGATGCACAGAATATTCTGCTGCAGATTTCAATGTAAACTCAATGACTGAACACAGCTTCGAAACCTGTGCATCAAATTTGCACAGAATACTGTACGTGTGAATAGACCTTTAAGGAGTATTTGTGATAGAAGGATTGTACATTGTACTAAATTGAATGTAGAGATCATGGCACTGCATAGTGATTTAAAACGCTTCCATTTGCATTGTGATCACAATAATATTAATCACAATATATCTACCAGACTCATTAGATTAGAAAATGATCTTATTGAGAAAAAAACTAATAAATATAACAGAGATAGGATGGATTACAATTCAGGTGATCCATGGTCCTGGCACTAAAACAATCACTTCCTGCCAGTGCTAAACCTCATTTTAATATATACATCGATGGTTAATAACTCTGGTAACAGGGGTGCCAATATTGACACTGACATCCACAATAATGGGACACGAAACTTCACTATCAATAAATACAAATATTCACAGACCCAGAGGGTGACACATATTACTATTAATTCAGTAACAAATATATTTTTTTTTAAATAATCGATTCCTCATCGTCGATTCCTCACAAAATACATGCCAAGATTTGTGTACAGAGTAATGACATTGAACCCCCAAGGTCCACCATACAACAACCAAAAATTATTCCACATACACCTGTGTCAGGTACAACCAGCTTAAAAGGGAGAGAGACATCCCACACTCCTAGGAGTCTCTTGCTACAAGCCAGCAAAACGATCCTAATTAGTTGCACTAATGTTATAACTGCTTCTATCCCCCCACTTTGTCACAAATTGGCACCGCCCCCATTCAAAAACATCAGCCTTCCCAAAATACGGATTTCATTGATTTATTGGACACGTCGGTATGTCACACACCTATTAAAGCCTTCACCAGTGTGCCTTTGGACACATCTCCTGTTTCCGAGACTGACACTGAGATTGATAATAGCATTATCACCGTGATTGACTTCACCAATAACCACACATACAATGTTCCATTTGTTGTCGGAACAACAAGCCTGCCTATGGTAGCTGATGGTCCATCTACATCGGACACCCTTTTTTTAGGAGCGTGTCCGAAGAAAAAACAGGCAATCACCCAATTCTTCAGCCCACGGAGTCTAAAAAGAAAAAAAAGAAGATACCGTGGATGCCGAGGCGGCCAAAAAATGAAAAATAGGATTGCATCAACAAAAGAAAAAGAAAACAGTCACAAAGAGAAAGGAAACAGCGACAATAATTTGGTTTACATTTATGATATATCCAGATATCAACTAACATCTCACGAAAAATCTCTGCTTCAAAGAGGCTTGTCATTTTGTCCTACCACTCCGGTTAACCATTTCCAACTCTTTTTACATTTTTATAAATTTATTAAAAATGTAACTTATTACAGAGGTTCTTCATTATTCAAGATAATAACTAGGGATGAGCGAATGGAATCTGACGAATTCGTTACGAATTTCAGGAAAAATTAGATTTGCAACTAATGCGAATATCGCCATGAATCGCTTCATTAAACTCCATTTAGTGCGGTCCAGGCTCCAGGGCATCTAAAATGGCGGATCCACATATGAGGACATGGGGCAATGAATCCTGGGAAGGCGGGAACAAGGGTAGGCGGGATGACCCTGAATCACATGGAGCATGCAGCCTATCAGCAGCCAGCCACCTCTATGATGTCACAGCTCTATATAATTGGTAGCAATCTTGCAGCCAGTCACTTCAGCCTTTTATTGCAGAGAAAGGGACAGGCAGAGCTGTGTGTTGCACAGAAAAGCATTTTTACAGCAGTGATTCACCTCCCAGTCATATCAGCGTTATGTTGCATAGAGAGAGGGACATACAGCACTGTGTGTTGCACAGAAATTTTTTACAGCAGTGATACACCTTCCAGTCACATCAGCGTTCTATTACAGAGTGGGACAGAGAGCAGTGTGTTGCACAAAAAAGCTTTTTTACAGCAGCGATTCACCTCAAGCCCAAATCCAGCCTAGAAGCACTGATAGGGAAGGGAGTGAGATTGAGAGTGCAGAGGTGTAGTACAGAGCGAGAGCTGCCGCACTGGTGTGTACTGCTGGTGTTGTGCACAAATACTGTTTTAAGCATACTGGAGTGCATTGTCCTCCCCTCATAAGTGCATACCACATATGTACATCTCAGTGGTGTACTCTTTTGTTCCTGTTAAAGTCTTGAGACCTAAATACTGTGAAAGGCCAGCCAAAAGTACACACCTGCTGGTGTCGTGGACAAATACTGTTTTAAGCGTACTGGAGCGCATTGTCCTCAGAGTCCACTCAGGTTTATGGAACTTTCTAAAACCTAAACTGCCCCCCTTTTAAATCCACCCTTGATGACCTTGTCACATGCAATACTACCTTGCCTCAGGTGCACAGTTGCAAGAGAGCACAACGGGGTCCAGCACACTTTACACTGAGGCATTGATTCCCAACCAGGGTGCCAGGACACTCTGGTGGGAAATATGGTGCTAACATTTTTAGATTTTTCTGCCCAGGCCTGTGCACCTGTGAGTCACAGGCATGCAGGCCAGGCGGGAGGGAAGTCTGTGTGCAGTGCCAGGAGGGGTGATGCTGCAGCTCTAAGGCTGGAACTCCACTGAGGTTTTTTTTGCAAAAACGCCATAAAAAAATGCCAATTTTCCCACACAGCGTTTTTTCAGTGAAAAAACGCTGCGTCCGGATGTTAGCTGCAAGTCAATAGTAAACTGGAAAATGCCAGATTAACTCAGCGTTTTTCAGTTTGGCATTTTTTTTATCCTTTTGGCATTTTTCGGGCTCAGAGGATGGATTTTCATATCGCCCAACAAAACCTAGTTTGGCGTTTTTTGCCCTGAAATCGTGGTGTTTTCATCCCATAGAAGTCTATGGGAGAGCAAAAACGCCAAGAAAAACGCCATGTTGGTTTAAAATTTTGCGTTTTTGCAGGCGGTTTTTATTCTTTTTTGGACAAAAAAAATTATGGAGATACCTTTTTTCTTAAAATTTCGTAGGGTACCATAAAAAAATTTATAAAAAAGATACAGTAGTGATGAAATAAATTGTATCTAACGAAATGTATCTTTTTTATTGCAAAATGTTTATTAATTTATAAACAGGGATCAATTTATGTTGCCGGGTAAAGCACTAAAAATGTAGCCGACAATAATAAAAAATGTAGTGTGTGTGTTTTTCACTTTTTTTTTACATTTTTTAGGTAGAACTACTACTCCCAGCATGGAACACACTGTTCCATGATGGGAGTAGTATTACCTGTACTTATTGACAGATCGCCAGGGTTTGTTGCGATCCTCTTGTATAATGTATAGATGCGGCGGCCGCTCTTCTCTGGTCCCCTGCACTGCCGTATATATATTCATATTTCCCGCAGAGAGCTGTGATTGGCCAGATGGTTCCAGCCAATCACAACTCTCTGTGGGAAATAGGAACATGTGTATAAATACAGGGGACCATAGGAGAGCGGCCAGCCACATCTATACATTATACAGGAGGATCATAGCGGGTTTCAGTAGTGATACCCGCAGTGATCGTTCCTTAACTACAAGTACTACTACTCCCAACATGGAGTACACTCTGCTCCATGCTGGGAGCTGTAGTACCTGCATTAATAGACAGATCGCAGCGGGTGTCAGAAGTAACACTCGCTGCGATCTGTCTATTAATGCAGGTACTACAGCTCCCAGCATGGAGCTGAGTGTGCTTCATGTTGGGAGTAGGAGTACTTGTAATTAAGGACACATCACAGCGGGTATCACTACTGACACCTGCTGTGATCATCCTGTCTATAGCAGAGATGGAGCGGCTGTATACAGCACTCGCATCCCTGCTCTGCTCTGTACTCCGGGCCGGCCACTCATTCATTCATCTTTTCCTCAGAGCTGTGATTGGCTGCAACCATCAGGCCAATCACAGCTCTGGGCGGAAAATATGAATGGCCAGTGATGTGAATAGAGCAGATATGGGGAGCGCTGTATAGAGCCACATCACTTCTATATTATGGACGATCGCATCGGGTGTCAGATTGACACCTGTGGCGATATGTCTATAGTACAGGTACTGCTACTCCCATCATGGAGCAGCCTGTTCCATGCTGGGAGTAGTAATATTACATAAAAAATGGGGGGGGAAGAGAAAAACAAGTTAAACACACACACACACTTTATTAAAAAAATTATTAAAATTTACATTTAGTAAATGTTTAATGAATTCTGACTAGAGATGAGCGAACTTACAGTAAATTCGATTCGTCACGAACTTCTCAGCTCGGCAGTTGCTGACTTTTCTGCATAAATTAGTTCAGCTTTCCGGTGTTCCGGTGGGCTGGAAAAGGTGGATACAGTCCTAGGAAAGAGTCTCCTAGGACTGTATCCACCTTTTCCAGCCCACCGGAGCACCAGAAAGCTGAACTAATTTATGCAGGAAAAGTCAGCAACCGCCGAGCTGAGAAGTTTGTGACAAATCGAATTTACTGTAAGTTTGCATATCTCTAATTCTGACCAATGGCAGGGCATGACAGGGGGTTGCCATGGAAACCCCCCCGCTCTGCCCACCCCTGGATGACGGGCAGAACGCGGGGAGAAGATGGATGCCGGTGCCTGAAAAGAAGATGGCGTGGGGACCTCTGATCACCAGAGACATCCAGCGGCGATCACAGCGCAGGTAGGGAAGCGACGGGGGGGGGATGGGGGGGGGGCGAAGGAAGGTGGCAGTAAAGTGATATTTACTGCTGCCTTCCTAGTGGTTGCCAAACTGCAACTCCCAGCATGCCCAGACAGCCAAAGGCTGTCTGGGCATGCTGGGAGTTGTAGTTTTGCAACATCTGGAGGGTCACAGTTTGGTGACCACTGTTACAGTGGTGCCCAATTGGTAGCCCTCCGCATGTTGCCAAACTACAACTCTCAGCATGCCTAGACTGCCCAGGCATGCTGGGAGTTGTAGTTCTGTAACATCTGTCCCTTCAGATTTTGCAATTTTCATGAAAAATTTGAAAATTGCTGCTATACTTTGAAGCCCTCTAATTTTTTCAAAAAGTAAAAATATTCCATTTGATGATACCAACATAAAGTGGAGATATTGTATTTGTGAATCAATATAAAATTTATTTGGAATATCCATTTTCCTTACAAGCAGAGAGCTTCAAAGTTAGAAAAATTCTAAATTTTCAAAATTTTCATGAAATTTGGGGATTTTTCACCAAGAAAGGATGCAAGTAATGACGAAAATTTACCACCAAAATAAAGTAGAATATGTCCCGAAAAAACAATCTCAGAATCAGAATAATCTGTAAAAGCATCTTAGAGTTATTAATGCTCAATGTGACGGTGGTCAGAATTGCGAAAAAGGGCTCAGTCCTTAAGGTGAAAAAGGGCTGCGTCCTTAAGGGGTTAAGAGTCTCCTCTGTCCTCCACTTGTTACCTGTATTAATGGCACCTGTTTGAACTTGTTATCAGTATAAAAGAAACCTGTCCACAACCTCAAACAGTCAAACTCCAAACTCCACTATGGCCAAGACCAAAGAGCTGTCGAAGGACCCCAGAAACAAAACTGTAGATATGCACTAGGCTGTGAAGACTGAATCTGCAATAGGCAAGCAGCTTGGTGTGAAGAAATCAACTGTAGGAGCAATTATGAGAAAATGGAAGACATACAAGACCACTGATAATCTCCCTTGAACTGGGGCTCCACGCAAGATCTCACCCCATGGTGTCAAAATGATCACCAAAACGGTGAGCAAAAATCCCAGAACCACACGGGGGGAACTAGTGAATGACCTGCAGAAAGCTGGGACCAAAGTAACAAAGGCTACCATCAGTAACACACTACACCCCCAGGGACTCAAATCATGCAATTCCAGACATGTCTCCCTGCTTATGCCAGTACATGTTAGGGCCCGTCTGAAGTTTGCTAAAGAGCATTTGGATGATCCAGAAGAGTATTGGGAGAATGTTATATGGTCAGATGAAACCAAAGTAGAACTTTTTGGTAAAAACTCAACTTGTCATGTTTGGAGGAGAAAGAATGCTGAGTTGAATCCAAAGAACACCATAACTACTGTGAAGCATGGGGGTGGAAACATCATGCTTTGGGACTGTTTTTCTGCTAAGGGACCAGGACGACTGATCCTTGTAAAGGAAAGAATGAATGGGGCCATGTATCGTGAGAATTTGAGTGAAAGTTTCCTTCCATCAGCAAGGGCATTGGAGATGAAACTGGTGGCTGGGTCTTTCAGGATGACAACGATCCCAAACACACTGCCCGGGCAATGAAGGAGTGGCTTCGTAAGGTCCTGGAGTGGCCTAGCCAGTCTCCAGATCTCAACCCCATAGGAAACCTTTGAAAGGAGTTTAAAGCCTGTGTTACCCAGCGACAACCCCAAAACATCACTGCCCTAGAGGAGATCTGCATGGAGGAATGGGCCAAAATACCAGCAACAGTGTGTCCAAACCTTGTGAAGACTTACAGCAAACATTTGGCCTCTGTCATTGCCAACAAAGGGTATATAACAAAGTATTGAGATGAACTTTTGTTATTGACCAAATACTTTTTTTCCACAAATACATTCTTTAAAAATCAGACAATGTGATTTTATGGATTTTTTTTCTCATTCTGTCTCTCATAGTTGAGGTATACCTATGATGAAAATTACAGGCCTCTCTCATCTTTTTAAGTGGGAGAACTTGCTCAATTGGTGGCTGACTAAATACTTTTTTTTGCCCCACTGTAAGCAAAACCAAAGCACAGAAAAATGACTCCAAAGACAACAATAAATAATCTCCCCCCATTGTTTTTTTCTAACTTTTTTTTACAGTCATACACATTGCTGACTAATGTATACCTGCAAGCCCTGAAAACTCACAGTATACAATATAGTGAAATTCAACATACTCGGAAATTCAGTCTGTTTGTGCTAAACTACAGATCATCCCAACTTAAAGTATATCCGTTTTTAAATACTGGAAAAGGAAATAAGGTTGCTCCGAACTGTTCAAATATCTGAGTATAGTATATTGCTCCCTGTTCTTATTTTGTTCAAATCTTTTTTATTAAAAAATTTTTAAAATATTTTAACAAAAGTTGTGTATTTAGACATACCTCAAACAGAATTGTGTTATAGAAACATTAAGAAGTATCTACATTAAACTGTTTATGAATTCTAAAGTGCCAAGGATAAGTATCTTCATATGGAAGTCTATGATATGGTAGTCTCTATGGGGGAGATTTATAATTTGGTGTCTATTGTAGACACAGATCTACCCCTTTACACTGCTTGTCTAATTTACACTCTTGCTCAGAATTTACAAAGGTTGTGCACTCCTTTGATAAATCTTGTGCAAATATAGAATTGCCCCCCTCGCACTACCGTGCACTCCTTCTCTACCTCACAGGAAAAGTGGACGTACAGGGCCGGATTAAGAGCATCATGGGCCTGGTGCTGAAGATTGTGATGGGCTTTTTTTATCAAAGTATATATACATATGTTCCCCTCACATATTACGCCCCATGTCCTGCCCCCTCAGGGGGCATTATATGTGAGGGGCACAGGACATGGGGCATTATATGTGAGGGGCACAGGACAGGGGGGCATTATAAGTAAGGGGCAAATGCCAGGGGGGGCATTATAGGTGCATTATATGGGCACATGATAGGGGGGGGGGCCCTGTCATGTGCCCCTCACATATAATGTCCCCTGACATGTGCCCCTCACAAATAATGCCCCCCTGTCCTGTGCCCATCACATATAATACCCCCTGTCCTGTGCCCCTCCCATATAATGCCCCCTGTCATGTACCCCTCATATATAATACCCCCTGTTCTGTGCCCCTCACATATAATGCCCCATGTCCTGTGCCCCTCATATGTAATACCCCCTGTCCTGTGCCCCTCACCTATAATGCCCCCCTGTTATGTGCCCCTCACTTATAATTTGCCCTTTTCTCTGCATGCACACCGCCCCCCCCCCTCCCCCCAAGTTTTAATAATTCCCCTGTACCATACGGCGCCCGTGCACCTCTCTCCAGCTGTCACATTTCTCACACGCTGCTCCGTTCTTGCAGTGTGAGAGCTGTTTCCCCACATTAGGTAGGTAGCATGTTCCCCACATTAGGCAGTAGCAGTTTCCTCACATTAGGCAGTAGCAGTTTCCTCACATTAGGCAGTAGCAGTTGTCCCACATTAGGTAGTAGCAGGTTCCCCACATTAGGTAGTAGCAGGTTCCCCCACATTAGGTAGTAGCAGGTTCCCCACATTAGGTATTAGCAGGTTCCTCACATTAGGTATTAGCAGGTTCCTCACATTAGGTAGTAGCAGGCTCCCCACATTAGGTAGTAGCAGGTTCCCCACATTAGGTAGTGACAGGCTCCCCACATTAGGTAGTGGCAGGTTCCTCACATTAGGTAGAAGCAGGTTCCCCACATTAAATAGTAGCAGGTTCCCCACATTAGGTAGTGGCAGGCTCCCCACATTAGGTAGAGGAATGTTCCCCACATTAGGTAGAGGCAGGTTCCCCACATTAGGTAGTGTCAGGTCCCCCACATTAGGTAGTAGCAGATTCCCCACATTAGGTAGTAGCAGGTTCCCCACATTATAATAATTCCCCTGTACCATACGCGCCCATGCACCTCTCTCCAGCTGTCACATTTCTCACACGCTGCTCCGTTCTTGCAGTGTGAGAGCTGTTTCCCCACATTAGGTAGTTTGCATGTTCCCCACATTAGGTAGGTAGCAGTTTCCCCACATTAGGCAGTAGCAGTTTCCTCACATTAGACAGTAGCAGTTTTCCCACATTAGGTAGTAGCAGGTTCCCCCACATTAGGTAGTAGCAGGTTCCTCACATTAGGTAATAGCAGGTTCCCCACATTAGGTATTAGCAGGTCCCCCACATTAGGTAGTAGCAGGCTCCCCACATTAGGTAGTAGCAGGTTCCCCACATTAGGTAGTAGCAGGTTCCCCACATTAGGTAGTAGCAGGTTCCCCACATTAGGTAGTAGCAGGTTTCCCACATTAGGTAGCATTGTCGTCCCGCCCACATATATACACACACACAGAGACACACAGACACACATACACATACACACACATATAGATACACTTGCCTGTCCTCTGCTGCGCTTCTCCTCTCCGCCGGCGGCCTGATGAGTGACGTCACAGACGTCCTGCGCGGGTCTGCGGAGGGACGTCACATGCACGACGTCCCTCATCAGACTTGGGCCGGCCAACCAGAGACCAGGAGGAGGAGGGCAGGGTAAGTGAAGTCTTCTGGCATTTAGCGCTGCTCACCTGAAGCAAGGTTAAATGCCTGAAGAACTTACCTGCCCGGCGCCCGGAACTGCATGTCCCGTGCGACGGGCAATGCAAATTTCATATACCGCAAACTTTCGTTCCGCGGGCCGCAAATGGCCCGCAGGCCGGGAGTTTGAGGCTTGATTGTCGCAGGCACCAGTCGGTCTGTGCGGGCTGTTTGTGCAGGCCACCGGGCCTATTTTAATGCAGGGGCCTGGAGCTGCCGCTCCATCCGCCCCTACGTTAATCTGGCCCTGTGGACGTAGGGTTTTTGTTCTATTGCTTTGAGGCCAGGATTCCATTGAGGTTTTTTTGTACATCAGCAAAAACGCCAGAAAAACTGTCCCAGCTTTTTCCTGCGTTTTGTCAGTTTTTCTTGCATTTTTTTTCTTGCGTTGTTGCTGGTGTGTGAAAACAAAAAAATGTACTAAACTTTTTTTTTTTCTTCGAAGTTTAGATACGTGAATGTGGAGGACTATGTCAGATTTGGTGGATTGCGACGATGACCAGCGTTTTTTATTTTAAATGTCAATAAAAGGGTTAATGTGGGCTGTGGGAAGTGTTTTTTTCTAAATAAGAAATTTTTTCAATGTGTTGTGTTTTTTGTAATTGAATTTTGAGGCTTAGTAGTGGAAGGCGCCTTGTAGACAGAATCCATTACTAAGCCAGGGCTTAGCATTAGTTTCAAAAACAGCTAGCGCTAATCCCCAATTATTACCCCGGTACCCACCGCCACAGGGGTTCCGGGTAGAGCTGGTACCAACAGGCCCGGAGTGTCAGAAATGGCACTCCTGGGCCTAGGCGGTAACAGGTTGGCATTATTTAGGCAGGGGAGGGCCAGTGACAATGGTCCTCTCCCACCCTGGTAATGTCAGGCTGTTGCTGCTTGGTTGGTATCTGGCTTATACTGAAAAAATGGGGGAGCCACACACTTTTTTTATTATTATTTATTTATTTAAAAAAAAACGCATAGGGTTCCACCTATTTTCAGTATCAGTCAGATTCCAACCAAGCAGCAACAGCCTGACATTACCTGGGTGGACGAGGACCATTGTTACTGGCCCTCCCCAGCCTAAATAACACCAGCCTGTTACCGCCTAGGCCCAGGAGTGCCATTTTTGACACTCCGGGCCTGTTGGTACCGGCTCTTCCCGGCACCCCTGTGGTGGTGGGTACCGGGCTAATAATTGGAGGTTAGTGCTAGCTGATTTTGGGGCTAACGCTAAGCCCCGGCTTAGTAATGGATTCCGTCTATAAGATGGCTTCCACTACTAACCCTCGTTAACCATTTTATTGAAATAAAAAAAAACACTGGCCATCGTCGCAGTCCACTGAATCTGACGTAGTCCTCCGCATTCACGTATCTGAAATGAGAAGAAAAGAAGAACAAGAAATATGGGTTAGTACATTTTTGGCTCTCTCCCCTGGAAAGAGCGCACATAAAGCAGCGTGTTCCTAAACAGGGAGCCTCCAATTGTTGCTGAACTACAACTCCCATCATGGGGGGCTGTAATTAAGCAACAGCTGGCGTCTCCCTTTTTGGGAACACACTGCTCTGTTCCCATTGTGCAAAACGCATAATGTGAACAGATCTGTTCCTCTGCCCTAGGACTATTACTCCTATCATGGGACAGAGTCTGTCCCATGATGGGAGTAGTTGTAGTACCACAGCGCTGCTGAGGGATGGCACTTGCACATCCCCCGGCTGCAGGGCTTTTAGGACTACTACTCCCATCATGGACAGACTCTGCCTATGATGGGAGTTGTAGTCCAGAGGCTGAGATGCAGATCGCACCGGCGGGTCATTCTGCAGAGACCCGCTGCGATCTGCATTTAAGATAACAAGCTGGAGGTACATGCAGCTACATCGCGCTGCACTTCTATATATCATAATTCATAATCCCTGCCGGGAGACGGGAGCTCTGATTGTTCAATAGCTATTCACCAATCAGAGCTCCCGTGTTCCAGCAGTGGGGATTATGAATTATGACAGTGTATATAGAAGCCGGTGGCAGCGCAGTGTAGATGCATGTATCGCCAGCTTTTATAGTTAATAAATGCGGATCGCAGCAGATCTCCAGAGAATGATCTGCTGCGATCCGCATTTAAGTTAACAAGCCAGCAGTACATGCGGCTACATCGCGCTGCCCGCCGGCTTCTATATACACTGTCATAATTCATAGCTGATCAGAGCTCCAGTGTTCCGGCGGCGGGGATTATGAACTATAATAGTGTATACAGGAGCCGGCAGTGTAGCCGCATGTACTGTCGGCTTTTACAGTTAATAGATGCGGATCGCAGCGGGTCTCTGGATAATGACCTGCTGCGATCTGCACCTCAGCCCCCGGACTACAACTCCCATCATGGGCAGAGTCTGTCCATGATGGGAGTAGCAGTCCTTACTGTCCCAAAATAGACACTTTGGTACGTGTCCTCAGAGGTGGTGTATATTTGCTCAGGAAAAGTGGTTTTGCACATTTTTTTGCGTTAAAAAAAACGCAGTTAATAAATTTGATTCTAAACTAGAAATTGTTCTGTGGTAAACTTAACCGTAGACATGGCCATGAAAAATTAGATTTTGCACAAAAAAATTAGCAAAAAACCTCTTGAGCAAATTTTTGCGTTAAAAAATACACCAAAAAAGGCTCAATATACAATGATAAATTCCCCTCTATGAGTTTAAATTATTCAAATATATAGACACAAGTCAAATAATCCATATTTACTTATACACATATCTCTCTTTGTGCCTTGCACAATATCTTTTATGTAATTTCTACCTGTTCCTATTTAGTCCTGTTGCTTGTTTCTCATTGCAGTACCAATAATGCCCAGCAGATGACTCTGTGACCTCATTATAAGCTGTTGTACTTTCTAGTATTGAAAATTCTCAATGAGGGACATTTATCATTGTTGCTTTGGTAAGCGTGTTCTGTAGTCATGTTTTTTTTTTTTTTTGCTTTGGTCTTGCTTATGTGTGACGTATTTATCATACTATCACAGGGGGTTGATGAATTTGGCTCACATAGGCAAAAAACTATAAATCACTTTTGAATACCATTTCTTTAGCACACATAAGCAAAAAACAATAAATGACTTCAGAACACTACTTTGTAACTCCCACCTCAAGTCGCAGCTGTGAAAAAAAATGTGCTATATATATATATATTTTTTTTTTTACCCCTAAATGTACTAAACCAATTATTATTTTTCTTCTCATTTCAGATCCGTGTATGCAGAGGACTACTTCAGATTTGGTGGAGTATGATGACCAGCTTTTTTGGGTTTAAAATTAATAAAATGGTTAACAAGGGCTTGTGGGGGAGTGTTTTTTTACATAAAGGTTTTATATATGTGTTGTGGTTTTTATTTTTATTTACTTAACAGGCTTAGTAGTGGAAGTCGTCTTATAGACAGAGTCCATTACTAAGCAGAGCTTAGCGTTAGTCCCAAAAACAGCTAGTGCTAACCCCCAATTATTACCCTAAGTACCCACTGCCACAGTGGTGCCAAGAAGAGCCGGTACCAACAGGCCCGGAGCATCAAAAATGGTGCTCCTGGGGCTAGGCGGTAACAGGCTGGCATTATTTAGGCTGGGGAGGGCCAGTAACAATGGTCTTTGCCCACCCTGGTAACGTCAGGATGTTGCTGCTTGGTTGATATCTGGCTCAGAATAAAAATATGGGTAACCCTATGCATTTTTGGTATAAATAACTAAATATAACACATAGGTTTCCCCCTATTTTTATTCTCAGCCAGATACCAACCAAGCAGCAACAACCTGACGTTACCAGGGTGGGCAAGGACCATTTTTAATGGCCCTCCCCAGCCTAAATAACACTAGCGTGTTACCGCCTAGGCCCAGAAGCACTTTTTTGACACTCTGGGCCTGTTGCTACCAGCTTTTCCCCTGTGGCGGTGGGCACTGGGGTAATAATTGGGTTAGCGCTAGCTGTTTTTGGGGCTATCGCTAAGCCCCAGCTTAGCAATTGACTCTGTCTATAAGACAGCTTCCACTACTAAGACTGTAAAGTAAATAAATAAAAAAACACATTTATAAAAACTTTTATTTAAAAAAAAACACTCCCCCACAAGCCCTCGTTAACCATTTTATTAACATTAAACAAAAAAAAAAACGCTGGTCATCATAGTAGTCCATCGAATCCAAAGTAGTACACAGGATACATGGATTTGAAATGAGAAGAAAAAAAAACATGGAAAATAGGTTGGTATATTCATTCGTCCGTGCCACACAACTACAACTCCCAGCATGTCCTCACTGTAAGGGCAAGCTGGAAGTTGTAGTCATGCAATGGCGGGCAGGTGAGAGATGTGCAGGCGGGTGACAAGCAGGTCAGGGAAGCTTGTCACCTGCTAACATATCTCCTGTGTACCACACAACTAGAACTCCCAGCATGTCCTTGCAGTAAGGACATGCTGGGAGGTGTAGTTGTGAGGCACAGGCAGGTGACAAGGAAGCCAGGAAGGCGGGCGTCATTGTGCTCCACTCCCTGGCTTCCCTGAGGGGAAAATGAAGTTACGGCACTGTAACTTTATATTTCCCTCTGGCAGCTGGGATTGGCCAGGAGGTCTGGACCAATCACAGGTCTGCCTGGGAAATATGAAATTACAGCGCTGTAATTTTATATTCCTATCGGCTGGCTCCGCTCCCCGGCCACCCGACCGTATCTACCAACCGCCCGCAAGCTGTTGTAACTATAACTCCCAGCATGTGCTCACTGTAAGGGCATGCTCGGAGTTGTAGTTCTGCAATACCTAGTGGGCGGGTAATAGATGTGGGCGGGTGGCCGGGGAGCGGACCTGTGTAAAAAGTCCCAATTGCTGTCAGAGGTAAGTTTGTAAGCCAAGTCTGACCTTGTTTACACTTGTGACCTTTTGAAAGGGGGTTTACTTTGACTTTTTTTTTGCTTACGTGCAACTTTCGCACTTCATAAATTCCTCATCACTGCAAAGTAAAAACTGAAAATTTGAGAACACTGAGAAGGAGTCACATTTGACTTTTGGAAAGCTAATTTTTCTGAAATGGTTTTTGGGGGGCATGTCGCATTTAGGAAGCCCCTATGGTGCCAGAAAAAAAAACACATGGCATACTATTTTGGAAACTGCACCCCTCATGAAACGTAGCAAGGGGTACAGTGAGCCTTAACATGCCACAGGTGTTTGACGACTTTTCGTTAAAGTCGGATGTGTAAATGAATTTTTTTTTTCACTAAAATGCAGTTTTTTCCCCAAATGTTACATTTTTACAAGGGGTAATAGGAGACAATGCCCATCAAAATTTGTAACTCCATCTCTTCTGAGTATGGAAATACCCCATGTGTGGACATCAAGTGCTCTACGGGCGTACTACAATGCTCAGAAGAGAAGGAGTCACATTTGGCTTTTGGAAAGCAAATTTAGCTGAAATGGTTTTTAGGGGGCATGTTGCATTTAGGAAACTCCTATGGGGCCAGAACAGCAAAAACGAAAACCACATGGCATACTAATTTGGAAACTGCACCCCTCAAGGAACGTAACAAGGGGTACAGTGAGCCTTAATACCCCACAGGTGTATGATAAATGCTCATTAAGGGTGCGTTCCCACATGGCGTATACGCAGCGTATTTCACGCTGCTCAAAATTTACGGCAGCAGCGGGAAATACGCTGCGTATTCCTTGCTCACTATACACACAGGGCTTTCCGACGGCAGCCCTATGTGTGCAGTGAGTTTTGGAGGCGGAGCCGCACGACACAGTCACGCCGGCACACGGCCCTGCCTCTAAAACTCACTACACGCATAGGGCTGCCGCCGGAAAGCCCTGTGTGTATAGTGAGCAAGGAATATGCAGCGTATTTCCCGCTGCTACCGAAAATTTTGCACAACATGGAATATGCTGCGTATGCGCCATGTGGGAACGCACCCTAAATTGGGATGTGAAAAGGAAAATTTGATTTTTTACACTAAGATGCTGGGCTTACCCCAAATTTTTCATTTTCACAAGTGGTAATAGGAGAAAATGTCCAAGTAAATTTGTAAATACATTTCTTTGGAATAAGGACATACCTCATATTTGGACGTAAACAGCTCCACGGGTGCACACCAGATCTCGGAAGAGCAGGAGCGCCATTCAGCTTTTGGAGAATTTTGTCAGGGGCCTTGAGCATTTACAAGGGAATGAAAATGACAATGTTACTAATGATATGCCAATTATGTTGTTACGCCTAGCGCTCCGGGTCCCCGCTCCTCCCCGGAGCGCTCACGGCGTCTCTCTCTCCGCAGCGCCCCGGTCAGTCCCGCTGACCGGGAGCGCTGCACTGTCATGGCCGTCGGGGATGCGATTCGCACAGCGGGACGCGCCCGCTCGCGAATCGCATCCCAGGTCACTTACCCGTCCCGGTCCCCTGCTGTCATGTGCTGGCGCGCGCGGCTCCGCTCTCTAGGGCGCGCGCGCGCCAGCTCTCTGAGATTTAAAGGGTCAGTGCACCAATGATTGGTGCCTGGCCCAATTAGCTTAATTGGCTTCCACCTGCTCCCAGACTATATCTGATCACTGCCCCTGCACTCCCCTGCCGGATCTTGTTGCCTTAGTGCCTAGTGAAAGCGTTACTGTGTTTGTCCATACTGTGTACTTGACCTCCTGCTATTGCCTTATTGACTACGATCCTTGCTGCCTGCCCCGACCTTCTGCTACGTCCGACCTTGCTTCTGTCTACTCCCTTGTATCGCGCCTATCTTCAGCAGTCAGAGAGGTTGAGCCGTTGCTAGTGGATACGACCTGGTCACTACCGCCGCAGCAAGACCATCCCGCTTTGCGGCGGGCTCTGGTGAACACCAGTAGTGACTTAGAACCGGTCCACTAGCACGGTCCACGCCAATCCCTCTCTGGCACAGAGGATCCACCTCCTGCCAGCCGGCATCGTGACAGTAGATCCGGCCATGGATCCCGCTGAAGTTCCTCTGCCAGTTGTCGCCGACCTCACTACACTGGTCGCCCAGCAAGCCCGACAGATCGCCCAACAAGATCACCAGCTGTCGTACTTGACCACCATGACACAGCAACTCCAGTCGCAGCTACAGCAGCTTCAGTCTCAGCTACAGCAATTTCAGTCTCAGCTACAGCAGCAACAACCATCTCCTCCGCCAGCTCCTGCACCCCTTCCGCAGGGAGTGGCCACTCCTAGCCTCCGCTTGTCCCTGCCGGACAAATTTGATGGGGACTCTAAGTTTTGCCGTGGCTTTCTTTCACAATGTTCCCTGCACTTGGAGATGATGTCGGACCAGTTTCCTACTGAAAGGTCTAAGGTGGCTTTCGTAGTCAGCCTTCTGTCTGGGAAAGCTCTGTCTTGGGCCAAACCGCTCTGGGACCGCAATGACCCCGTCACTGCCTCTGTACACTCCTTCTTCTCGGAAATTCGAAGTGTCTTTGAGGAACCTGCCCGAGCCTCTTCTGCTGAGTCTGCCCTGCTGAACCTGGTCCAGGGTAATTCTTCCGTTGGCGAGTACGCCATACAATTCCGTACTCTTGCTTCTGAACTATCCTGGAATAATGAGGCCCTCTGCGCGACCTTTAAAAAAGGCCTATCCAGCAACATTAAAAATGTTCTGGCCGCACGAGAAATTCCTGCTAACCTGCATGAACTCATTCATCTAGCCACTCGCATTGACATGCGTTTTTCTGAGAGACATCAAGAGCTCCGCCAGGAAAAAGACTTAGATCTCTGGGCACCTCTCCCACAGTCTCCGTTGCAATCTACGCCTAGGCCTCCTGCCGAGGAGGCCATGCAAGTGGATCGGTCTCGCCTGACCCAGGAAGAGAGGAATCGCCGTAGGGAAGAAAATCTTTGTCTGTACTGTGCCAGTACCGAACATTTCTTGGTGGATTGCCCTATTCGTCCTCCACGTCTGGGAAACGCACGCTCGCACCCAGCTCTCGTGGGTGTGGCGTCTCTTGATTCTAAGTCGGCTTCTCCACGTCTCACGGTGCCCGTACGGATTTCTCCTTCAGCCAACTCCTCCCTCTCAGCCGTGGCCTGCTTGGACTCCGGTGCCTCTGGGAATTTTATTCTGGATTCCTTGGTGAATAAATTCCGCATCCCGGTGACCCGTCTCGTCAAGCCACTCTACATTTCCGCGGTCAACGGAGTCAGGTTGGATTGCACCGTGCGTTACCGCACGGAGCCCCTCCTAATGTGCATCGGACCTCATCACGAAAAAATTGAGTTTTTTGTCCTCTCCAATTGCACTTCCGAAATTCTCCTTGGACTACCATGGCTTCAACGCCATTCCCCAACCCTTGATTGGTCCACAGGAGAGATCAAGAACTGGGACTCTGCCTGCCTTAGGAAGTGCCTCTCCCCCCCTCCCAGTCCCGTCAGGCAAGCCTCAGTGCCTCCTCATGGCCCCCGTCCTGGTGCCACACTGCCCCGTGCCAGGCTTCGCCCTCTGCCCTCCCTCCCCATTCCCACTCCTGCTGTACTGCCTGCCGTTGAGGAAACCCTCCATTCTTTCCCGGTGTCCTCATCCCTGGGGAGGCAGTTACCGGACAAAGAAAAGGGGAGACCTAAGGGGGGGGTACTGTTACGCCTAGCGCTCCGGGTCCCCGCTCCTCCCCGGAGCGCTCACGGCGTCTCTCTCTCCGCAGCGCCCCGGTCAGTCCCGCTGACCGGGAGCGCTGCACTGTCATGGCCGTCGGGGATGCGATTCGCACAGCGGGACGCGCCCGCTCGCGAATCGCATCCCAGGTCACTTACCCGTCCCGGTCCCCTGCTGTCATGTGCTGGCGCGCGCGGCTCCGCTCTCTAGGGCGCGCGCGTGCCAGCTCTCTGAGATTTAAAGGGTCAGTGCACCAATGATTGGTGCCTGGCCCAATTAGCTTAATTGGCTTCCACCTGCTCCCAGACTATATCTGATCACTGCCCCTGCACTCCCCTGCCGGATCTTGTTGCCTTAGTGCCTAGTGAAAGCGTTACTGTGTTTGTCCATACTGTGTACTTGACCTCCTGCTATTGCCTTATTGACTACGATCCTTGCTGCCTGCCCCGACCTTCTGCTACGTCCGACCTTGCTTCTGTCTACTCCCTTGTACCGCGCCTATCTTCAGCAGTCAGAGAGGTTGAGCCGTTGCTAGTGGATACGACCTGGTCACTACCGCCGCAGCAAGACCATCCCGCTTTGCGGCGGGCTCTGGTGAACACCAGTAGTGACTTAGAACCGGTCCACTAGCACGGTCCACGCCAATCCCTCTCTGGCACAGAGGATCCACCTCCTGCCAGCCGGCATCGTGACATATGTTCCCAGAATGATGACCCAGATCATAGCCAAAAGTGAAAAAAAAAAAATGTTTTAATCAACTGGTGCCAGAAAGTTTAACAGATTTGTAAATTACTTCTATGAGAAAATCTTAATCCTTCCAGTACTTATTAGCTGCTGAATACTACAGAGGAAATGGTTTTCTTTTTAGAACACAGAGCTCTTTGCTGACATCATGACAACAGTGCTCTCTGCTGACATCTCTGTCCATTTTAAGAACTGTCCAGAGTTGTAGAAAATCCCCATAGCAAACATATGCTGCTCTAAACAGTTCCTAAAATGGACAGAGATGTCAGCAGAGAACACTGTGGTCATGATGACAGCAGAGAGCTCTATGTTCCAAAAAGAAAACCATTTCCTCTGTAGTATACAGACCCTAAAAAGTACTGGAAAGATTAAGATTTTTTCATAGAAGTAATTTACAAATCTGTTTAACTTTCTGGCACCAGTTGATTAAAAAAAAAAAGAAAAAAAAGTTTTCCAAGCAAGCCTGAGAGTTTCCCTGTGTCCCGGTCACCTCTGTGGAAGTTGGCTATTTGTAAAGACTCTTTTATGCCTCCTTCAGTAAAGTTCCAGTTGCATCAAAACTCTTCTTTGGACTCCTTTACGAAATGCCGTTTTGGGTTGGTTATCAGCAGTGCCCTACACCAAACAATCACATCCTGGCGTCACGAACACTAGGGGTTAACAACATCTTGCCCCAGGGGTTAATACCATCTGGCCCTGCTACCTACACCGCTACACCCCGTGGTCCCACTATAACACTGGTGGCTCACCACAATATGCCTGCCCCAAACCCTATGCTCTGAATGATCAGTCTGGGAATGTGATGTGTGTTGCTGTCTCTAACTTGTTGCTTCAAATGCGTACACCACTCAGGTGGGGAGAGAGCGCTGCGCATTTGAGACAACATAAAAAAGTCCCCGATGCTAGTGACTCAGTGACCAATTACCCATTTTTGGAAAAAATACCCCCAGAGGTCTTATCAGGTTTTATTTTTGTTTGTTTGTTTGTTTTTTGATGAAAGAGTTTTTTGGGCAATTTAGGGGTTTATGGGGTTAACATTTGGAATGTACTCTGGACTTGGTACATTGGGCTTAAATTATGGGAAATTAAAATGTTGTACTCAATGGGAGTGTGATACTCCCTGAAGCAGTTTTTAATGCAGAGGCCCGAGGCAAGTGTCACATTGAGTGATGGTGTCCTTCTGTATTCCCCTTCTTGTGACACACTCTGCATTTTTTTGGGGATCATCCCTTCTTTTCAGTGTGAGGGACCTCACCTGGAAAGTGTTTGCCTGGGATGATCCTGGCACCTATAACTCCAGTTGCTTGGGAACTCAAGCCTGCTCTTCTCTGGTCGCCAAAGATCAGGGCCCTTAGGACTTCTTCTTGGAACTGGAGGTACTGGAACAGTACAAAAGAGTTGTACGTGGCAACCTGTACCAAGTAGACCACCGCTTTTTTGTACCATACACGTTTTCCGCATGGCGTTGTATGGCTTGAGGACTTGATCAGAAAGATGAACTCCCCATATACTGATTGTAGTTCAGAATACAATCAGGCTTGAGGACCATTGTTGGGGTACCTCGCACAGGGACAGGTGAGCTTCCGTTACCATGAATAGTGGTCAGCATAAGGACATCCCTCTTATCCTTATACCTGACCAGCAACAGGTTTTCATGGGTAAGGGCATGAGACTCACCCTTGGGCATAGGTGTCTGGATAAAATTTAGAGGGAGGCCTCTCTGGTTTTTCCTCACAGTCCCACAAGCAGATGTGGATATGATGGCAAGGGATGTGAACAGAGGGATGCTGGTATAAAAGTGGTCCATATACACGGGGGTAACCTTTATCCAGCAATGGGTGCACAAGGTCCCAAATTAGTTTCCCGCTAACACCCAGAGTGGAGGGGGGGGGAATCCTGTCCCTCATATACTCTAAACTTGTAAGTATACCCGGAGGTACTTTCACGCCATACCGCGCCCACTTCGAGGGAATTCACTGGTGGAAGACGAGTCTCCCCTTAAAACTGATAAGAGACTCATTTACGGAGAGCTCCCTGAGGGGTACGTAGGCCTCCAAAAATTTGGCCCCAAAGTGATCTATAACCAGCCTCACTTTGTAAAGTCAGTCATAGGCAGGATCACTTCGGGGGGGGACGACATGCCGCATTATCAACATAATGCAGGCATTTCCGAATGGCCTCAAACCGCTTCCGTATTATGGCCATACTGTAAAGCGGGGTTTGGTAGAGGACGTTCCCGCTTCAGTACTGCCTGACACTTTTTTGACTAGGTCCATATGTAGCACGAGGCCCCAAAATGTCCTCATTTAAGCTGCATCGACAGAGTACTATTCATTGGACCTAGTCAAAATGAATCAGGGTGGTGGGCAATGAACTGTTGGGCATACAAGTTCGTTTGCTCCACCAAAAGATTGACAAAGTCGTCACTGAAATAGTAACTAAAATAGTCTATTTCAGTGTATCCGGCTGTGTCAATCTGAATTCTGGGAGGAAGTGTGTGTGTGTGTGGAAGGGGGGGGGGGGGGGGCGCAAAGTGTGTACGTATGTGTGTTTGGTGCAAACTTTATATAACGGTGTGTGATAAAAATAAAAAAAGGCTGCGACCAAAAGAAAAAAAAAGAAAACTGCAGCTCCCTGAATCCCCAATTGGGCCCAGGTCACGCTGCAAAATGTGCGGCGGACCCTTAAGGTCCTATTAGGGGGTGGGTGGAGGAGGAGATTTTTTTTTTACACTCCTACCTGTCCCTCCACAGAAAACTTACCGTGCACTAAAAGTGGCAGCAGGCCACTTCTTCAGCCCTGAGGGCCACAGATCTGGTCAGGGGGGGGGGGGGTCCTGGCTCCTTCTCTCAGCTCTGCCCACTGACTGACTTTGGTGGGCTAGCAGAGCTGAGAGGAGAGGACATTGACCTCTCCTCTGCCAGCTGCTATTGGTCGTCCCACCAATAGCAGCCCATCTGGGGAGGTGACGTCATTGCCACCTCCCCATAGCAGCAGGAGGTGATTGGCAGTGTATAGTACACTGCCAATCAAATTCTAATTCCGGGTCATCGGGTCACACATACAACCAAAGGATTGCCCCAAGAGGAGGGGAGGGTATGTAGGACACTAAGTAACAAGTGTGCCCATAAGGCACTGAATTCCTCCTAATCCCTAGTCTAATAAAACATAACGTTTATTAAACTTTAATTATAATTAAACCAGGAGAATTATTAAAATCACGACTAGTTCCACTGGATGTCAACCACTATCCTTCCCAATGTGCGTATCACTGTTCTTACTCAGAACTAGTTTGGGGAAGGATATTCAGCACTTACTAGTGGTGACTAATAGAGATGAGTGAACTTTTCAAAAATTCGATTCGGCCGATTCGCCGAATTTTCCGAAAAAGTTTGTTTCGATACCAATTTTTTTTGCGGCAAATCTATATTAAAAAAAAGTCTATTTCTAGCCAACATACAGCCTCTATAGGAGTATAGAACACTTTGCTGTGTTCTAAAACACATATGGCGTGTGCTGGGGTAGTGAAATAATACTGTTATTCAGAATAACATGCAGATTACCGGCATCGCTTTTAGAATCACTGCCGCACAGCAGCACAATGACAGAGCCTGGTGGTGGCATCAGTGTGAGGAGACCTTATAGTGACTGAATGACACAGCGTGGAGGTATTGGCAGCAGGAGGAGACCATATAGTGGCTGAATAGCACAGCGTGAAAGTGTTGGCAGCATGAGGACACCATATAGTGGCTGAATGACACAGTGTGGACATGTTGGCAGCATGAGGAGACCATATAGTGGCTGAATGACACAGCGTGGAGGTGTTGGCAGCATGAGGAGACCCTATAGTGGCTGAATTGCACAGCGTGGAGGTGTTGGCCACATGAGGACACCTTATAGTGGCTGAATGACACAGTGTGGACATGTTGGCAGCATGAGGAGACCCTATAGTGGATGAATGGCACAGCCCGGAGTTACCAGCAGCATGAGTAGGCACTAGGCCTTCAAAATCCCTAAGATTAAAAGATGAATTAAGAAATTTAAACCGAATATTTTTGATAGCGGGTGCTACCTATGATAAAATTTGAATTTCCCAGGCCCAGCAGCGGCATCAGTAAACCATATATTGCCTGAATGACACAGGCTGGAGTTGGCTGATGCATGAGTACACAACAGGGCTTCACAATCCCTAAGAAAAAACACAACAATTTTAGAAATTTTTGAAGAAGATTTTGGATAGCGGCTGCTACCGATGAGAAAATTTTAAATTCCCACACTCAGGCCCAGCAGCGGCATCAGTGAACCATATATTGCCTGAATGACACAGCCTGTAGTTGGCTGATGCACGAGTACACAGCAGGGCTTCACAGTCCCCCCCAAAAAACACCACAATTTTAGAAATTATTGAAAATGTTTTTGGATAGCGGGTGCTCCCTATGAGAAAATTTTTAATTCCCAGACCCAGGCCCCACAGTGGCATCAGTAAACCATATATTGCCTGAATGACACAGCCTGGAGTTTGCTGATGCACGAGTACACAGCAGGGCTTCACAATCCCCCCAAAAAACACCAACATTTTTGAAATTTTTGAAAATATTTTGCATAGTGGGTGCTACCTATGAGAAAATTTGAAATTCCCAATCGCAGGCCCAGCAGCACCATAATTTTTTTATTTGAAATTTAAATCAAACTTTCAGTGTCCCGGACCCCAGCGTGTGGGTACGAAGGACCAAATATAACAAGCCCCCACAGGGCTCATGTGGCCATGAGATGTAGGCGCAATGTCCATTGCCCTGACCGGCCATTGTTTCCAAGACTTTTCGCCAAGGCAAACCATGTGAAGAACAGCGTGACACCGCCGAGCCTTGTCCGGGCAGTGGAGGCTTAAGACACAGTGGAGGATGTGGAGGTGGAGTAGCACACTGTCACAGGACCAACGGGCTGAGAGAGTGAAGCAGGAAGCAGCATGGAGTACACACCAGGGCTTCACAATCCCAAAGAAAAAACAACCATTTTTTAAGAAGATTTAGAACAGTGGGTGCTACCTATATATTGCCTGAATGACACAGCCTGGAATTGGCTGATGCATGAGTACACAGTAGGGCTTCACAATCACCCCAAAAAAACACAACAATTGTAGAAATTTATGAAGAAGACTTTTGGATAGCGGGTGCTACCTATGAGAAAATTTTAATTCTCAGACCCAGGCCCAGCAGTGTCATCAGTAGGCCATATATTGCCTGAATGACACAGACTGTAGTTGGCTGATGCATGAGTACACACCAGGGCTTCACAATCCCACCAAAAAAACACAACAATTGTAGAAATTTATGAAGAAGACTATTGGATAGCGGGTGCTACCTATGAGAAAATTTGAAATTCCCAGACCCAGGCCCAGCAGCGCCATCAGTAAACCATATATTGCCTGAATGACAGCCTGGAGTTGGCTGATGCATGAGTATGCACCAAAGCTTCACAATCCCTAATAAAAAAGACAAACATTTTTGACGAAAATTTAGGACAGTGGGTGCTACCTATATATTACCTGAATGACGCAGACTGGAGTTGGCTGCAGCATGAGGAGACCATTGAAATGTCTGATTTTTTTATTTGAAATTTTAATCAAAATTTGTGTCACGGACCCCGCCGTGTGGGTACAAAGGACCTAATCTCACAAGCACCCACAGGGCTCATGTGGCCGTGAGATGAAGGCGCAACATCTCCATAGCCTTGACCAGCCATTTTTTGTACCTTTGTTTAAGAACAAGCGCATATCCAAGAGTCCAGAAGACTCTTTAATGCAGGAAGGTGGACCACCAAAAGACATTCTTCTCTAAAATATTTTTTTCTGAAATAAAGGAGCAGAGTTCATCCGTCTCCGTATTATTTTTGAAAATTTTAATAAAAAAATCACACACAACAAGCGTTCAATGGTGTAATGGATATTATTCTGGAAAATTCAAGTTTATTACTGTGAAAATTATCAGAAAATTTAAACACTACCCAAGAGTGTTTAATAACCCTATACATTTCACCATGAATGTTGAAATTTTAATTAAGCATGTATGTATGTATTTCAAAAATCCAAAAATTAAAGGCCCAAGCCCAGAAGCATCATGAAGTCAAGTAGTTCCTGAAAAACACAGGAGCAGTCAGGAGTAGGCATCATCAGTACCCAAGAGGCTTTCATAACCCCTTACATTGCACGATCAATCGCGAGATCGAGCAATAAGAGGTGTGTTATGCCCTCAGATGTCCAGGGCTGCACGCGCAAAACACTGAACGGACCAGCATGTGTCTATCCTTCACCAACAGATGCGGGTAACCCCGTTCGTGATAGGAATCGGGGATTGCAATTATTTGCCACGTAAAGAAGAATTCCAACTAAGTGCGGGTCATAAGCTCAGGTTCATTAAGTCCCTGCCCTTTGTACACACCGCATGTCTCTACTACCGATTGGATGGTTTAGTGAGGTCCGCGGATCGGCCCCGGCGGGGTAGGAGAAGGCCCTGGCAGAGCGCCGAAAATTTTAAGATCATTGTTGAAATTTGCATTAAGCATGTATTAGCTACTGCTAAACTTCCAAAAATTAAAGGCCCAAGGCCAGAAGCATCAGTGAGGCAAGTAGTTCCGGAAAGAGAAAGGATGAGTCAGGAGCAGTCATTCGCAGTATCCAAGAGGGTTTCATAACCCCTTACATTTAAAAATCAATGTTGACATTTGCATTAAGCATGTATTTAGCTACTGCTTAACATCCAAAAATTAAAGGGCCAAGGCCCGAAGCATCTGTGAGGCAAGTAGTTCCTGAAAGATACAGGATAAACCAGGAGCAGGCATTTGCAGTACCCAAGAGAGTTTCATAACCCCTTACATTGAAAGATCAATGTTGAAATTTGCATTAAGCATGTATTTAGCTACTGATAAACTTCCAAAAATTAAAGGGCCAAGGCCCGAAGCATCTGTGAGGCAAGTAGTTCCTGAAAGACACGGGATGAGCCTGGAGCAGGCAATCGCAGTACCAAAGAGGGTTTCATAACCCTAATTCATAACCCAAGAGGGTTTCATAACCAACCATAATTGGGAAGTGTTGGTGTAGCAGCATGGTCAATCTATTCTGAGGCATCTGGCATTGTTGGCTGGAAAACCTGGCTGATCCATCCCTGATTCATCTTGACAAACATCAGTCTCTCCACATTTTTAGTGGACAGACGAGTTCGCCTTGGGGTGACTATGGCCCCGGTCGCACTAAACACCCGCTCTGATGGCACACTACTGGCTGGGCAGGACACCTTTTTCCAGGGCAAAGTCTGCTAGTTGCGGCCATAAATCAAGTTTGGCTGCCCCGAAGTCCAGCGGATCTTCAATGGTTGTTGGCATGGTCATGTCAAGGTATGCCACCACGGGCTGGTTCAAGTCCTGCTCCATGTCTACCTGCTGCTGATGAGTTGCTTCACTATGCGGGTGAAGAAAGCAACTCATAAGCGATTGTAGACTCAGGCTGCTGCTGATTGACCTGGTACTGCTCCTGCCACCCCTCCCCTCCCCAGCAGCCATGGCAGTGGAAGGTGAAGGCCCCCCGAGTCAGACCTGCGAGTGGATGGACCATGTGGCCGATAGGCATCTGCCAACTGACTACGTAGAATATCTCTGTAGTAGGTCAGTTTGTCCTCCCTTTCAGTGGGTGTAAAAAAGGCCCCCCATTCTGAGATGGTAGCGAGGGTCTAATAAGGTGGACCTAAACTGTGCTTCACTCTGCCCCTCATCATCCTCCTCCTCCAGTTCAGCCCCCACAGGGCTCATGTAGCCTTGAGATGTAGGCGCAACATCTCCATTGCCGCGACCAGCCATCATTTCAATCATTTGTTGTAGGAAATGTAGGAGTGGAATTACGTCGTTCATGGCATATTGGCAAATCCAGGCGATTTACAAATAATGTGGCTTCCTCAAAGGGCCTCAGCAAATGGCAGGTGTCACATATGAGCTGCCACTGGTTCACATTGAAGTTACACACGGGAGTACTCCTATCTGCTTGGATCATCAAGAAATCGGTGATGGCTTTTCTTTGTTCATATAGTCTGTCCAACATATGGAGGGTGGAATTCCAACATGTGGCAAACATGTCACAAATAAGACTATGTTGTGGGATACCGTTCTGACGCTGCAGCTCAAGGAAGGTGTGCTTGGCGGTGTACGAGTGACTGAAGTGCATGCACAGTTTCCTTGCCATTTTCAGGATGTTTTGCAAATGGGGTGAAGACTTGAGGAAGTGCTTGACAACCAGATTCAACACGTGTGCCATGCAGGGCACATGTTTCACACTTCCTTGTCGCAGCGCTGACAAGATGTTCTTCCCGTTGTCGGTCACCATGGTTCCCATTTCCAGATTTCGTGGAGTAAGCGATACTCGGATTTTTTTACGAATGAACTTTAGCAGTTCCTCCCCTGTGTGACTCCGTTCGCCAAGGCAAACCATGTGAAGAACAGCTTGACACCGCTGTGCCCGACACACATGGTACGATGAAGGGCCACCGAGATTAGGACGTGCAGTGGAGACAGAGGACACGCTGGAGGATGAGGAGGCGGCGTTGCACACTGTAACAGGACTAACTGCTTGAGAGCGAGAGCGTGGAGGAGGAAGCGGTGTGACCTGTCCAAGTTGCTGTTGTGGCTGTGCAGGAACCACATTTACCCAGTGGGCTGTAAAACACTGTCCCTGCCCGTAAAAAGTATTGTCCCTGCCCATAGTTACAGCTCCACACGTCGGCGCTGCCGTGCACTTTTGAACACACCGACAGGCTCAAGGACTGGCCCACCTTCTCTTGTACAAACTTATGCAAGGCTGGTACTGCCTTCTTTGCAAATAAATGACAGCTTGAGACTCTCCACCTCAGCTCGGCACAAGCCATCTGAAAGTTGAAGAGTCCAGCACTTTAAATGGGAGGGACTGCAGCGCCAGCAACTTGGACAGGAGCACATTCAACTTCTGTGCCGTTGGATGAGTGGGTGCATACTGTCTCTTGGACATGGCTTCGCCGATGGATTGTTGGCGGAATGGCTGACTAAAAGCGCGAGAAGCAGGAGCGACAGAAGGAGGGTTTGACACACAGCTCCATTCGGCTGAGGTGGTGGATCCTTGGCTGGATGAAGGAGGGAGCAGATGGCCACTGGGTGATGCAGCAGGCTGGACCACTACTTCGGAGCCACGGTTCTCCCAGGCCGCTTTATGGTGGCGAAGCATGTTTTGACGCAGGGCCGTGGTTCCGACATTGGGACCCTGGCCACGCTTCACCTTCTGCCGACAGATCCTGCATGTGGCTACGTGAACCTCCTCCGGATGCCTTATAAAAAAACTTCCACACCACCGAGTAGTTGATTTTTCCACCTGCAGTCCGCACTAATTGACTGCTACTGGCGCCGTCTCCAGGAACCCCTGTTCCACTACCTCCCGGCAAGGTAGGCTGCCGCGAAGCAGGTGGTCTCCCCTGCTCACGTTTGGCTCCTGAATTTCCACTTCTGCCACCACGCTGACTGCCAACCGTGCTACCGCCTTGCTGCCTCAAGGGCAACCTGCAACTCTCTTCTCCTGATGATGATGAAGCCCCTTCTGCACCCGGTTCCCAATTGCGATTGGCTTCATCATCATCAACAGGTGTGTGCACGTCACTGATGTCCTCCTCAGGTTCCCCAACAGTGTCTGCTTCAGGACCCTGAACCCTTGCAACACCGCCTCCCACGTCACTCTCTGCATCACTGCTTGGCTGCCTAGCGGAGCAAGCGGCGCATGTCTCCTCCCCTTCTTGGCTGTCCAGTAGCTGCTGACTGTCCTCTATTGGATCGTCCTCAGTAAATAGTGGAGCTGAACCCACAGCATAAGATACTTCTTTAGGAGAGGGAACAGCATAGGACAAAGGCAATGGGAGGACAGGGACTGCTCCCGGGCCATGCCAACTGAGGGTTGTGTCTGAGGAACCCACCGACTGTTGACTGGGGGTGTCAGATGTCACTTGTGATGATGTGGATGAGCGTGTTAACCAATCGACGACGGAAGATGGGTTGCTGGTCGAGACACGACCGCTGGCTGTTAACGGGAGCTCAGGCCTCTCGCTGCGACTCCTGCTGCCACTCACCCCAAGTCTGCTGCGACCTCTGACTGAAGTATTTAGGCCTCAGCCACTCCTCTGTGCACGTCCTGGCACTTCTATGCCTGACTTACTTAGTGCGTTTATGAGGGTATTACAACACGCTACACTACTCTTTAAACAGTATTTGTCTAGAACAGCAGCAGGTGATTACTTATGGATGTACTTTCAGAGTATGTAGGCCCTTTACAGATTAACAGGTACAAGATGGTACACTACTTGGATGTACCTATGCGGTATGCACAGATGAGGGCAGTAATATGCGCAACTATACGCAGAAAAAACTCAGTTTTTTTGTTTTTTAAACACCAGCCGGTGAATACTATTGTTTGGACTTTGACAGCATGGAGCAAGTTGACAGATTAAAAGATACTAAATGGTACAGTACTTGGATGTACCTATGCGGTATGCACTGATTAGGGCAGTAATATGCGCAACTATACGCAGAAAAAACTCTGTATTTTTGTAAAACACCAGCCGGTGAATACTATTGTTTGGACTTTGACAGTATGTAGCTACTTGTCAGATTAACAGGTAATAATTGGTACAATTCTTGGATGTACCTATGCGGTATGCACTGATGAGGGCAATAATATGCGCAACAATACGCAGAAAAAATAAGTATTTTTTAAAAACACCAGCAGCTGATTCCTTTTGCCAGAAGTCAGGACTTTCCCTGTATCTAGACTTGTTACAGATACAAAATAGTAGACTGCTTTGATGTAGGCATGTGTTATGCACGTATGAGGGCAGACAAATGCACTACAGTCCGCTGAAAAAGAACGTTTTTGTGAACAGCAGCAGGACCCAACAGTGCAGCACCACAATAAAAAAATAAAAAAATAAAAATACAGGGATTAAACCCCAAATTGCACTCTGTCACACAATTCTGAGCAGCAGATGATTTGTGGAGCCAAAAAAATACTGAATTGCTCTGAAAAATGAGGTAGTAAGACGGTTGATAGAGTTCAGGCAGCTTGTTGATCTGTATGAGGAAGCTGACAGCTATCTGCCCCTCTCTGCTGCAATGCTCAATAACGTGAATAGGAGATTTAGCTATCAATGATCCTTCTCAGTGTGAACAGCAAAGCACTCTGCACTCCTGTCTTTCCCCAATGCTGATGTGACTAGCAGTTGCAGTGTAATGCTGTGGTATAAGCTAATCAGACACACGCAGTCCCGTTCTCTCTATCTCTGAGTGCATAGACGAAATGAAGAGAGGAAACATGGCTGCCGAATATGTAGGGCTTTGACATCTCAGGGGTCAATGAATGCTGATAGGCTGCATCTCACATGTGATTCAGGGTCATCCTGCCTACCTTCATTCCCGCTGCTGTTTCCCTCCCTCCCATAATCCCCTGCCCCATGTACTCACACATGGATCCGCCATTTTAGGTCTCCATTAGCCTGGAACGCTGTAAAATGAAGTTTAATGAAGCAATTTGCGCGATCGAATCGCGGTGATATTCGCATTCTTTGTGAATCGAATTTTTCATGAAATTCTTAACGAATTCAGGTTCGTCAACTTCGATTCGCTCTTCTCTAGTGGTAGCATCAGTATGAGGAGACCATATGGTGGAACAATGACAGAGCGTGAAGGCGGTAGAATCAGCATGAGGAGACCATAGAGCAGCACAATGAGAGAGCTTGGAGGTGGTAGCATCAGCATGAGGAGACCATATGGTGGCACAATGACAAGCCTGGAGGTGGTAGCATTTGCATGAGGAGACCATAGAGCAGCAAAATAACAGAGCCTTGAGGTGGCAGCAGCAGCCTGAGGGCCATGCCAACTGAGGGTTGAGTCTGAGGAACCCACCGACTGTTGACTGGGGGTGTTGGATGTCACTTGGGATGAAGTGGATGACCGAGTGAACCGATCAATCACTGTTGCTGGGTTGCTGGTCGAGAAACGACTGCTAGCTGACACCAGGAGCTCAGACCTCTCGCTGCGACTCTGGCTGCCACACGCCCCTACTCTGCTGCGACCTCTGTCTGCGCCTGATGAATTTAGGCCTCTGCCACTCCACTGTGCAAGTCCTGGCACTACTCTGCCTGACATACTTATTGCGTATATGAGGGGAGTACAATACGCTTCACTATGCTTAAAACAGTATTTGTTTAGAACAGCAGCAGGTATGTACTATTGGCTGTCCTTTCACAGTAAATAGGCCCTGGACAGATTAACAGGTACAAAATAGTACACTACTTAGTTGTAGGAATGTGGTATGCACTTATGAGGGCAGAAAAATGCACTATAGTACACTTAAAAACACCAGCCAGTGAGTACTTTTGCATGGACTTTGACATTCTGTAGGCCCTTGACAGATTAACAGGTACAAAATAGTACCCTATTTGGATGTACGCACATGGTATGCACTTAGGAGGGCAGAAAAATGCGCTATTGTACGCTTCAGAACTTATTTGAGTAAAACACCAACCAGGGATTACTTTTGGCAGAAAAATGCGCTACAGTACGCAAAAAAAAAAAAAAATTTGCCCACAACACCAGCAGTGCACAACAGTGCTGCAGACACAGTCACTGTGTACTAAACCCAAATTTGCAAAAAACTCTCTCTCAAATTTCTATTAGGAATGGACTGCTGGATATGGATTATACCGTCTACAGACTAGAATAACCAGCAGACCAGTTGTTGTGGAACAAAGACACAGATTTGCCCTAAAAAATTATTTCTCCCTCCTCTGAAAACGTTTCTGCAGCTGAGGCAACACACAGCTCTCTGTCCCTCTCTGTAATACATTGCTGTATATCACAGTGACTGAGGGGTTAATCGCTGCAGTAAGAATTCATTTCTGTGCAAAAAACGCTGTGCTCTGTGTCCAACAGAAGGCTGAGGTGACTAGGAGGTGAAATGCTGCTGCAAAAAGCTTTTCTGTGTAACATACACACAGCAATGTCCGTTCTATCTCTATGCAGTGTAATGAATGAAATGACGAGCCGGAAAATGGCTGCCCAATATATAGTGCTGTGACATCACGGGGGTGACTGGCTGCTGATTAGCTGCATCCTGCATGTGATTCAGGGTCATCCCGCCTACCTGCCTTCCCGCCTTGCCTTCCCGCCTTCCCAGCATTCCTTGCCCCATGTACTGATATGTGGATCCGCCATTTTAGATGCCCTGGTGCCTGGACCGCAGTAAATGGAGATTAATGAAGTGATTTGTGCGATAGAATCGCTGTGATTTTCGCATTCGTTTTTTACCTCTAGCATGAGGGTTTTTTGCCTTCCTCTGGATCAATTCAGTAGGGTCTCATTTGGGTTATAGGTTGAACTTGATGGACTCTGGTCTTTTTTCAACCTTATGAACTATGTTACTATATTGCTATATGTGTTTTAAATAGCAAATCGAGGTTTGCATGTAGTTTTAGTATGTAACTTCTCTTATCAGAAATGAGTTCTCTCGAGATGCGATGTTCTATGTATTGTGTTGGTGGGAGCACCTTAGGGATACTTGAGAAAGGGGGCGTCCTCCAAAATGTCGGAAGTGTTCGGCGATTGCTCAACTGTCTATCCCTCCGTGAGAGGAAGGTACTTCAGCTTCAAGATTCCCGAAGAAAGGGAATTCCCCCCGTCACCGTAGAAAAAAGGCAATGGCCCGCCGGGCATTATTGGCAGCGGAGGCTTACGCTTTTTTAGCCTCCGACTCCGAATCTGCCAGTGAGGACGTGGAAGATCCAACTTTTTTGTGTTCTTCCTCGCCCTCCTCATCATCTAGTAGTGATGATGAGTCCCCTGTACGGCAGGGGAGACGCCGCCAGGCGAGGCCATGCACCCCCCATGAAAGTGACCCAGTTGCCAAAACTAGTACGAGTGGCAATGCCGCTCGTAATAGGAGTCTGGCTCCCCAGACAAGTGCATCGGAGCCCCCTTCTGATGACCCTGTCTGGAGTCCCCCAGAGGGTAATCAGCCACGGATTCCTGAGTTTGTTGGCGACTCAGGAATCCGGATTGACATAGCTGGCTTCACTGATCTGGACTTTTTAACGTTTTTTTCAGTGACAGCCTGGTCAATCACATGGTGGAGCAAATGAACTTGTATGCCCAGCAGTTCATTTCCCACCACCCCGATTCCTTTTTGGCCAGGTCCAATGAATGGCGTGCCATTGATGCAGCAGAAACGAGGACATTTTGGGGCCTCACGCTGCATATGGGCCTGTACAAAAAACCAAGTGCTCGTCATTACTGGAACGGGGACGTCCTCTACCAGACCCCGCTTTACAGCATGGAGATGACACAGAAGCGGTTCGAGGCCATTCGGAAATGCCTGCATTATGCACATAATGCGGCATGTCCGCCCCGAGGTGATCCCGCCCATGACCGGCTTTACAAAGTGAGGCCGGTCATCGATCACTTTGGGGCCAAATTTTTGGAGGCCTACGTACCGCTCAGGGACCTCTCGGTAGATGAGTCTCTCATCAGTTTTAAGGGGAGACTCATCTTCCGCCAGTATATTCCCTCAAAGCGGGTGCGGTATGGCGTGAAGCTCTATAAACTCTGCGAGAGTACCTCCGGGTACACTTGCAGGTTTAGAGTATATGAGGGATGAGATTCCCGTATTGAACCCCCAGATTGTTCCCCCACTCTGGGTGTTAGCGGGAAAATCGTTTGGGACCTTATGCACCCATTGCTGGATAAGGGTTTCCACGTGTACGTGGATAACTTTTATACCAGCATCCCTCTGTTCAAATCCCTTTCCGCCAGATCCACGTCCGCTTGTGGGATTGTGCGGAAAAACCAGAGAGGCCTCCTTCTAAATTTGGTCCAGACGCCTATCCCCAAGGGTGAGTCCCATGCCCTGACCCATGGTAACCTGTTGTTGGTGAAGTATAAGGATAAGAGGGATGTCCTTATGCTGACCACTATTCATGGGAATGGCAGCACCCCTGTCCCTGTGCGAGGTACCGTGGGACCGGTCCTCAAACCCGATTGTATTCTGGACTACAATCGGTATATGGGGGGAGTTGATCTCTCAGATCAAGTCCTCAAGCCATACAACGCCATGCGGAAAACACGGGTATGGTACAAAAAAGTTGCGGTCTACTTGGTACAGGTTGCCATGTACAACCCTTTTGTACTATCCCAGTACGCTGGCAACACAGGGACATTCCTCCAGTACCAATAAGAAGTCCTAAGGTTCCTGATATTTGCAGACCGGGAAAGAACAGGCCGGACTTCCCAAGGGTCTGGAGTTATAGGCGCCAGGATCGTCCCTGGCCAGCACTTTCAAGATGAGATCCCCCCCAGTGGAAAGAAGGGACGATCCCAGAAAGAATGCAGTGTGTGTTACAGAAAGGGGATGCGGAAGGACACCAGGTACCAATGTGACACTTGCCCAGATAATCCGGGCCTCTGCATAGGCTGCTTCAGGGAGAATCACACTTCCATGGAGCACTACATTTTCCCTTTTCATTTAAATTTTCCATAATTTGACCAATGTACCAAGTCCAGAGTACATTCCAAAATATAACCCCCATAAATCACAAAATTGCCCAAAAAAACCTGAAAAAAAAATACCTGATAAGACCTCTGGGGGTGTTTTTTCAAAAATGGGTCATAGGGGGAGTCACTATCATCGGGGACTTTTTTATATTGCTTCAAATGTGCAGCGCTCTCTCTCCACCTGAGCGGGGTGCGCATTTGAGGCAACAGGTTAGGGACGGCCACACACATCACATTCCCAGAGTGATGACTCAGAGCATAGGGTTTGGGGCGGGCATATTTTTTTTTGTTTTGGCTATGCTCTGGGTCATCATTCTGGGAACAATTCCTGTTTTATTATGTTTCATAATTTTCTGCCCCACTGTACCCCATATTACGGGCCTCTGTACCCCACCTGTCTACCCCAGTTACGGCCCGTTGTCCCCCATAGTGTTCCCCTATTTCAGTGCCCCCCCCCATTAACGCTCATTGAGGGGGGGTCCCACATCCTGGCTGCTATGAAAAGCTCAAGGCCCCTGACTGACCTCCCACTCCAAGACCTGGTGTGCACCCGCGGAGCCAAAATCATCCAAAAATAAGTTATGTCCTTACTCCAAAGAAATGTATTTACAAATTTTGGGGGGTCTTTTCTGCTATAAACCCTTGTAAAAAATGTGAAATTTTGGGGAAAACCCACATTTTAGTGGAAAAAAAAATAAAATGTTTACCTATGCAAAAGTTGTGAAACCCCTGTGGGGGTATTAGGGCTTACTTTACCCCTTGTTACGTTCCTCAAGGGGTCTAGTTTCCAAAATGGTATGCCATGTGGGGGCTTTTTTGCTGTCCCTGCACCATAGGGGCTTCCTAAATGCGACATGCCTCCCGAGCAAAATTTCACTCCTGAGCATTGTGGCGCTCCTGCAGTGCACTTGACGTCCACTTATGGGGTACCGCCATACTCAGAAGAGATGGAGTTACAAATTTTGGGGGATATATTCTGCTATTAACCCTTGCAAAAATGTGAAATTTGGGGGGAAACACACATTTTAGTGAAAAAATATGTTTTTTTTTAACATAGGCAAAAGTCGTGAAACACCTGTGGGGTATTAAGGCTCATTTTATTCCTTGTTACCTTCCTCAAGGGGTCTAGTTTCCAAAATGGTATGCCATGCGTTTTTTTTTTTTTTTTTTTGCTGTCCTGGCACCATAGGGGCTTCCTAAATGCAACATGCCCCCCGAGCAAAATTTGCTCTCAAAAAGCCAAATAGGACTCATTCTCTTCTAAGCATTGTAGTTCGCCCGTAGTGCGCTTCAGGTCAACTTATGGGGTACCTCCATACTCAGGAGAGATAGGGTTACAAATTTTGGGGGGTATTTTCTGCTATTAACCCTTGCAAAAATGTGAAATTTGGGAGGGAAACACACATTTTAGTGAAAATTCTTTATTTTTTTTTAAAATAGGCAAAAGTCGTGAAACACCTGTGGGGTATTAAGGCTCACTTTAATCCTTGTTACATTCCACAAGGGGTCTAGTTTCCAAAATGGTATGCCATGTGTTTTTTTTTGCTGTCCTGGCACCATAGGGGATTCCTAAATGCCACATGCCCCCCGAGCAAAATTTGCTCTCAAAAAGCCAAATAGGACTCCTTCTCTTCTGAGCATTGTAGTTCGCCCGTAGTGCGCTTCAGGTCATAGTCAGAAGAGATGAAGTTACAAATTTTGGGGGGTATTTTCTGCCATTAACCCTTGCAAAAATGTGAAAATTGGGGGGAAACACACATGCAACATGCCCCCCAAAAACCATTTCAGAAAAACGTACTCTACAAAATCCCCTTGTCGCTCTTTCGCTTCTGAGCCCTCTACTGCGCCCGCCGAACAATTTACATAGACATATGAGGTATGTGCTTACTCGAAAGAAAGTGGGCTACAAATATAACTATACTTTTTCTCCTTTTACCCCTTGTAAAAATTCAAAAATTGGGTCTACAAGAACATGCAAGTGTAAAAAATGAAGATTGTGAATTTTCTCCTTCACTTTGCTGCTATTCCTGTGAAACACCTAAAGGGTTAAAACACTGACTGAATGTAATTTTGAATACTTTGGGGGGTGCAGTTTTTATAATGGGGTCATTTGTGGGGTATTTCTAAGATGAAGACCCTTCAAATCCACTTCAAACCTGAACTGGTCCCTGAAAAATAGTGAGTTTGAAAATTTTGTGAAAAATTTGAAAATTGCTGCTGAACTTTGAAGCCCTATGGTGTCTTCCAAAAGTAAAAACACGTCAATTTTATGATGCAAACATAAAGTAGACATATTGTATACGTGAATAAAAAAAAATATTTGGAATATCCATTTTCCTTACAAGCAGAGAGCTTCAAAGTTAGAAAAATGTAAAATGATAACTAAAAGCATTCCAGAGTTATTAATGTTTAAAGTGACAGTGGTCAGATGTGCAAAAAATGGCCAGGTCCTAAGGTGTAAAATGGCTGGGTCCTTAAGGGGTTAACAGTGCACTGTCCTCTATGGTGTTTACCGCTTTACAGAGTTTAGTATCCTCTGCAAAGATTGCTACTTTACTCTTCAACCCCTCTACAAGGTCATTAATAAATATATTAAATAGAATAGGACCCAAGACTGACCCCTGTGGTAATCCACTAGTAACAGTCACCCAATCAGAATAAGTACCATTAATAACCACCCTCTGTTTCCTATCACTGAGCCAGTTACTTACCCACTTACACACATTCTCCCCCAGTCCGTTCCTTCTCATTTTTTGCACCAACCTTTTATGTGGCACCGTATCAAATGCTTTGGAAATATCCAGATATACAACATCCAGCGATTGCCCCTGATCCAGTCTGGAGCTCACCTCCTCATAAAAGCTGATCAGGTTTGTTTGACAGGACCGATCCCTCATAAAGCATTTCTGAGAAAACCCTCAAACTATTTACATACAACCGAGGTTAAACTAACAGGCCTAGAATTCCCAGGGTCACCTTTTGACCCCTTTTCAAATATTGGCACCACATTTGCCATGCATTCACCTGACCTCTCCCTGCCTACGTCCCTGTGTGTCCTCAAGCAGATGCAATCCCTCCTGTGCAGTGACAGGAGCAGCAGCCTCACGCCGTGGCACCAATCCCTGGCAGGGTAGGTGAACTGGCACAGGGGGGGGGGGGCGTCTTGTGATGAGGAGTGATGCAGGGGAGAACTATTAGGGTGCATTCACAAAAACCTTTTTTGCAATACAGTTCCTGTATACGTTTTCAATGTGAAAACCGTACGGAACCGTATTGAAAACCATATGCATTGACTCTCCATTGAAAATCGTATGCCAAAAGATGCATCAGGTTGTGTCCGTTTTGCATCCTGTACGTTTTTGTCAGTTTTTTTCCCCGTACCCAAAACAGAAGTCTACCACGTTTTTTGGTCCAGGTGAAAAACTGTATTAAATGGTATACGATTTTTATAACATGGGAGTTAATGGGAACTGTACATTCCATCCGTTCCATCCGGTTTTCACCATACGTTTTTTGACTTTGCAAAGTTTTTTTTCTTGGAATTTCAATCAAACAAGTGAAACTTTATTCAAAAGGGAGTGAAAAGTTAAAAACGTATACGGATTGAAATTTGTACACATGTTTTGATACAGTTTAGTCAGGTTTTGAGGAATCCGTTTTTCATCAAAAACCTGATACAGGAACTGTATTGCAAAAATGTGGTGTGAATGCACCCTTAGGCAGCTGGGTAATGCACTACTAATGATGAGAAAAGGTTCAGGGGGGTTATGGGGGTGATGAGGAGAGGTAGCATATTTAGTGGGTACAGTATGTGGCAGTATTATATTCAGGGTACAGTGTGTGGCAGTATTATATTCAGGGCACAGTGTGTGACCTCACCCAGGTCACAAATATTATTGTGTATTCTCCTGACTGTCCCATCAGAGCTCTAGTCACTTGTAAGTTCTGCAGTGATCATGGCTCTCCAGCTGTTACAAAACTACAACTCCCAAAAGCCTCAGGCTCTCCAGACATCGTAGAATTTTAGCTTTCCAACAGCTGGAGAGCCACTTGACCCGTGGTGATCGGTGGGGGTCCCAGCAGTAGGACACCTACCAAAAAATTGTCTGCTTATTCTAAAATGCCAGGGCCTATTTTTTATCCCAGTCTGGCCCTGCTTAGAGGGGGGGGTGGTAGTTGGTCCTGTGGCAATTTTTTTGTGGTTTCTAGCTATGCCCCTGTATGTGGCTATACTACGAGGATGCTCTTATCCTGCTCTCACATATGTGGTTCAGTACTCGAATGGTTCCCTTCCTTTACTCCCAGTCCAGTCATAGAATAATAAAGTAATTAGAATGGGTTATAAAAATATTTCACCACCCTTGGCTGTGTGCTGTTCTAAGTCTGTCCATAGCAGTGGGCAATTTCAAAAGAAGTAATTTAAAAATAAATTTTGTACTTATATTTAAAAAAAAAGGTCTTATTAATGATGCTGAAATCAGGAGTGACAGTAGAGGGTTAACCCGAGCTCTGTTATCTCATTGCCAATGTGAGGAGAACCTGAATGGATATGATGAGCAGTGTCTAAGAGTGGGGAACATCCCAAAACATACAGTCACCCAAACCCTGCAACTTAATGCACAGTGGAAACTGTTTACTATATGCAGAGGCATCGCTGGGGGGGGGCTAACGAGACTCTAGCCCCAGGTGTGGGGCCAATAGCCCCAGGTCTCGGGCTGCCGCTGTCTTAAAGCAGCGGTGGCATTAGTGAAAAATTCATGCCACCACTGCTTTAAGAGACTGGCCCGCCTGCCGACACTTGTCCCGGATCCCCAGGCAGACAGTGCTGCTTTCTACTGTATGTGCAGCTCACGCACATACAGTAGAAAGTCTCCCCTCTTAGAATGGGTTATAAAAATATTTCACCACCCTTGGCTGTGTGCTGTTCTAAGTCTGTCCATAGCAGTGGGCAATTTCAAAAGAAGTAATTTAAAAATAAATTTTGCACTTTTATTTAAAAAAAAAGGTCTTATTAATGATGCTGAAATCAGGAGTGACAGTAGAGGGTTAACCCGAGCTCTGTTATCTCATTGCCAATGTGAGGAGAACCTGAATGGATAAGATGAGCAGTGTCTAAGAGTGGGGAACATCCCAAAACATACAGTCACCCAAACCCTGCAACTTAATGCACAGTGGAAACTGTTTACTATATGCAGAGGCATCGCTGAGGGGGGGCTAACGAGACTCTAGCCCCAGGTGTGGGGCCAATAGCCCCAGGTCTCGGGCTGCCGCTGTCCTAAAGCAGCAGTGGCATTAGTGAAAAATTCATGCCACCACTGCTTTAAGAGACTGGCCCGCCTGCCGACACTTGTCCCGGATCCCCAGGCAGACAGTGCTGCTTTCTACTGTATGTGCAGCTCACGCACATACAGTAGAAAGTCTCCCCTCTGTGTAAGCCGCATCTGCAGCCTAATGAGAGAGGAGACGTACCTCCGCCACCATGCAGCACTCAATGCAGGTGCCAAATATGTCACTCATCGGCGCCTGCACTCTTTAGGAAGGAAGACCAGCCCCTGCTGAAGAAGATTGCTACATGGTACTTCAGGTGAGCATAAGTTTTTGTTTTTTTTACAACCTGGGGAGGGGGGTGGAAACTCTGCTGCCTACACTTACTGGGGGGAGGGAGGGGGAGGGAGCAGGAACTCTGCTGCCTACACCTACTGGGGGGAACTCTGCTGGTTACAACTACTGGGGGAGGGGGGAACTCTGCTTCCTACACCTACTGGGGAGGAAGAACTCTGCTGCCTACACCTACTGGGGGCAGAACTCTGCTGCCTACACCTACTGGTGGGAGAACTCTGTTGCCTACACCTACTGGGGGGAGGCACTGCTTCCTACACCTACTGGGGGGTAATCTCTGCTGCCTACACCCACTGGGGTGGGGGGTAGGGGGAAGAGCCCTGCTGCCTAAACCTACTGTTGGAGGACCCTGCTGCCTACACCTACTTGGGGAGGGGGAAAACACTCTGCTGCCTACACCTACTGGGTGGAGGGGGGAACTCTGCTGCCTACACCTACTGGGGGAGGGGGAAGAGCTCTGCTGCCTACACCTACTGTGGGGGGACCCTGCTGCCTACACCTACTGTGGGGGGACCCTGCAGCCTACACCTTCTGCAGGGGGCCCTGCTGCCTACACCTTCTGCGGGGGGACCCTACTTCCTACATCTACTGTAGGGGGACCCTTCTGCCTACACCTACTGTGGGGGAACTCTGCTGCCTACACCTACTGTGGGGGACTTTTCTGCCTACATCTACTGTGGGGGGGGGGGCCCTGCTGTCTACACCTACTGTGGGGGAACTTTGCTGCCTACACCTACTGTGGGGAGACTCTGCTGCCTACACCTACTGTGGGGAGACTCTGCTGCCTACACCTACTGTGGGCGGACCCTGCTTCCTACACCTACTGTGTGGGGACCCTGCACCTACCTGCTGCCTACACTTAATGGGGGGAATTCTGCTGCCTACAGCTATTGTGGGGAAACTCTGCTGCCTACACCCACTGTGGGGGAACTCTGATGCCTACACCCACTGGCTACCTACTTGACTAATTATTTGGATATCTTACTACCTACACACCTGGCAGCCTAACTACCTACCTACATATCTCGCTACCTACCTACATACCTGGCTACCTAACTATGTACATACCTGGCCTTCATACATGGCTTCCTAACTACCTAGCTAGCAACCTACCTATCTACCTTGCTAGTCACCTACCTACATATCTGGCTTCCAGATCTACCTATCTAGTTACCTATTTACCTGGCTACCTGCCCATTTACAGCGCAGGACACTAAGAAGGGAATTATTACAGTTTGGGGGCCTATAGATGGGGAGATTGTGCTAATGAGGGTAGGGCACTGGAAAAATGGAGAGTCTAACATGTTTATCCTGCGGATGCTGAAGAAATGAGTTTTGGTTGGAAGAAGTTGTCAAGGTAGTCTACTTCAGACAGAGAATAAAAGGAGAGAGGATGATGCTGATCAGAAAAGACATCACCTGGAGGTAATGATAATCACTTATATGGTATGCAGATACTGTGTACAGCAGGAATCTACTTCTATATTGTTCTGTATATATTCACTTATATGGTATACAGATCCCATGTACAGTTGGTATATACCACTATATGGTCCTATATATTATATATACTCTATGAAGTAAATGTATGTGGTAATATTGGTCTTTTATACAGGGGATTTTTTTTGTAACAATATAGAGGTATAGGTCAGTGATAATGGTGGGGGTCATGGTATGGCTGTAATTTTTGTACTTTACTAATAACACACAACTAGCAATGTGCACTTATACATGAATTTCATATTGTTTGAAGACAATTTTCGTATTTGGAATGTATTATTGGTAATATTGGTCTCAGTAAACAGGATTTGGTAAGTAACAGTATGATGGTGATATATATGGAAAGAATATTACTCCTTGTATACTGGTATTATTGGTAATATTGGTCTCAGTATACAGGATTTGGTAAGTTAAAGTATAATGGTGATAGGAGTGTGATTGCTGAAACAACACTGTACAGTTGTCCGCTGCTAGTAGCGAGTATATTGGAGGAGGAGGCTGGATTCAATTGGGCATGGATGAGGGTGTGGTTAGGGGTGTGGCCTGAACTATGGGCTCTAGCCCCCGGTCTTCTGGATACCTAGCAACACCTCTGACTATATGCCTACTACTGTGGTTGTAGTAGACTGTGAAGTGCAGGAAGCGCACCATGCAAAGGAAGAACTGTCCGGCTGTACATGAGAATAGCCCACTTGCCCTCAGAGTGAAATTTATCTCCACTAGATATGTACATTGACACTGCTCAGCCCTTTATAACATCATTATTATTTTGTTGGGAAGAGTGACATAAATCAGAATACAGGGATTCCTTCAGCTTGTAGCAGGTGCAAATACCCCAATAAAAGAACAGGCCTGTGTTCCTTTACTACACTACTCTTTCTTACTTTTATGACATCCTGCATTTATTGCTTACCCTCAATCAGCTCATGTGATTAGCAAGACCTGTACAGATTCCACGTCTATCATTTTTGTTAGTCTAACCGCCCCACATACCTGTCAGGGATCATTGATACAATACTATATCCAAGCCGATTAATATTTATAGATTCTTTGGTATGGCCCATTGATAGGAAGACTAGGAAGACTGTAAGCAAACAAGAGCTCCCCAGGAGTCCCTGCTGGGAGAATATTACAGTATGGAATGACAAAATAAGGTTTTACTTGTCATATAGTTTGCTCAAGTCTTTTAAGGGGTATTTTAGCAAAAATATTTTTTTAACAGTATGCTCAAACTGCCTGCATAAAAAAATAAAATAAACCTTTACTTACCTGCCGTGCTCCCCCAGTGCCTCCAGTATTGTTGCCATATCCTCTGGTTTGATCCTCCTCCTAGTTTAGGGGCCCGGGATGTCACAGTGCAGCTCAGCGAATTGCTAACCAGTGATTGACTAAGCTGCAATGTGATATATTTAGACCCAGCCTTTATCCTGGTGCCAAGGCCCAATATTTCAGAATATTAGACCCGGGCACCCAATAAATAAGAACGTATTCTCACCTTTCCTGATCTCTTGCTGCTGATGTCTGAATGATCTACACCCCCTGCAGCAATTCCTGCTTTTCTCTTTTCCCCACAGAAGATTGTTCCTCTGTCAATCACTAGCTGAGGCAGGACAACCACACAGGACATAGAAGCATAGGTTGCTGTTTATTTTAAAGTTCCAGTGGAAAGGAATTGTCTAAAAGTTGTTTATAAATAACTCCTCATTCTGTACTTGTCAGGACAGTAAATAAAACATCTACAAAAGAGTTCATACGAAGCTGTTATAGTTGCTGTAACATTTATGAATAGCTACGGTTGCCTTTTACTGCAATGTATTATGTCTTATGCATCAGAGTTGGTGGATGTATGGCAACATATAATACTAGTGCCAAAATTCACATTTGAAACCTCCTGGTAAAATAAGCCATTTAATTCTTTGCTGTACTGTGTGATTTCTTTGCTTTGTCTGTATGAGCTTTTTCCAGTTACACAGCTGAGTTCCTTTTACAATTCTTTCCGATACCCGGCATTCAGAGGGGATCTGAGAACAATACAGCACAGTGAATGGGATGAATTGAAGCTTGTGAATTCTAGGACACGTTATTTTAGAGGCTTTTGTCTGCCTCTCATCTGCTTTGCTAATTACAGCAGGGGTCTTCACCTCCTATACATACAGGTTTCGGACTCCTGAAAGATATGGCTTATAGCATAAACTGCTCATGACCCTTACATTGTTACATTAGACCTTTGGATAATAATAAAGTGTCCTTACCCTAAAAAAAAAAAAAAAAAACACACATTAGCTTTTGCTGTTTTCTGTACATAGTTCTTCATGTAAAATAATCTAAACCTACTACTTTAACCGTATCATAGATCTATACAACATGAATCCACAATAAGCCATGGGTACAAAGTTTAAATGTACAAATAACATTTCTTTCAGAAATCACAGTTAGGTTAAGTTTCCACTTGGTTTTTTTTCTGGCAGTTTTTGGGTATCTGCCACTGCAGTTTTTGAGCCAAAGCCAGAAGTGTATTCAAAAGGAATAGGACATATAAAGGAAGGACTTACACTTCTCCTCCCTTATGGATCCACTTCTAACTTTGGCTCAAAAACTGCAGTGGCAGATATCCAAAAACTGCCAGAAAAAAACCAAAGTGGAAACTCAGCCTTACTATTTTTGCACATACTTTTTCCTGCCATGGATTTACCTCATTTAACTCATTGAATTAATCACTGGACTGCCAGTAAGACAATTTAAAAAAGTTTTCCTGCCACATTATGTAATATAATATAGGCCCAGCATTGCACCTCTATTCTCTAGATGTAAACACAAAGGGGGAGATTTATCAAAACCTGTTCAGCGGAAGAGTGGTGCAGTTGCCCATAGCAACCAATCAGATTGCTTCTTTCATTTATAAACAGGCCTGGGGAAATGAAAGAAACAATCTGATTGGTTGCTATGGGCAACTGCACCACTCTTCCTTTAGACAGGTTTTGATAAATGTGCCCCAAAGATGCTGTAGCACACTGGAAGCACTAAAATACATGTACAATGTGAACCATTTTAAATTACAGTACTACTATTACAGAAACCGTAGTGCTGTGTGCACAGTGCAGCAGAATCTCATTGAAATCAATGGGACTCCGAGCAGAATATTCCCACAGAATTCCACTTGGAAATTCCGCCATGTGAGCATAGCGTAAGGCCATGTTCACATGTTGGAATTTCTGTGCCGGATTCTGTATTGGAATTCAGCACGGCTGTTTTCCACGGAAATTCCTTTTTCCATTTTCGCAGAAAGAATGAACACGTTGATGACACGCATTCCTGTGCAGTCCTAGTGGCGGCATAAACAGGAGGCTGAGGAAGCTCAGCATTGAGCGAAACATATGTTGGGGCTTATGCAAATGGTGGTAAGGCATGTTTGTATGGTATTTTGCTGGGACTTTTCTGTGTTATGTTCTGTCTCCTTTCTAAGTTTGCCTTTTTCTGACTGCACTATGCACTTGATGTACTTGCAGATATATGAATTGAGACTAAGCTATTGATAATTTTTTATTATGTGGTTTACTCTGCCTTCCTCTGCTCTTTTTTCCTGTATGAACTGATTTTTGCTGCCTATTTATTTCTATTAAATGTTTTTAATATATTGCTATTTTCATGGTTATTTTCAATAAAGCTTTATGTAATTCATTTATATCTGGTAGCAGTGTTATCATTTGGGGTGGTTTAAATAGAAATGGTATGACATTGACAGTTGTCTACTCCGTGATACATTATATATAAAAAAAAAAAATTTGGCCTGCACAAAATAATCTTAATTTTCTTTCAGATGTAATATGATGAATATGTTGGTGATTCTTTTTAACCATTGTCCTACAGTGGAGCACATGTATCCTAAGACGCTGTGCTCTTGGTTAAAGTGTAATTATCTATCCTGAAAAGCCTAGTAGTTTGTTTTGCCTTTCTGATTGCTTCTGTTCTTCTCTGGTTTCTGTCAAGAAGATCCCACTGTTTTCTGTGACAGTTCCTGGAATATCCACGAAAGTCAGCTGAATCCTAGAGACAAAGCCCACCCATCCCTATTACCCCCAGTGTTATCCCATAAAGGTACAGAATTCCTCAGTCAGGAAGGGGCTTTCCAGTGCTTCAAGGACAATATATCTTGTTACAGCTGCAATCCAGGATACAGATTTTTCTACCATCACCATGGAAATCTTTACAGCTCAGGTATAAAAGCAGGGTTTGTAAATGTGAAAAGCCTAAAAAATGCCCCATCTGGGAAGAACAGTACTAAGCCATCAAGATATTGTCATGTATCAAAAGAGGCATGGACTCAAGGGACAGGGACATAATACTCCCCCTTTATAAAGCATTGGTACGGCCTCACCTGGAATATGCTGTTCAGTTTTGGTCACCTGTCCATAAAAGGGACACTGTGGAGCTGGAAAGGGTGCAGAGACGCGCGACTGAACTAATATGGGGCATGGAACATCTTAGCTATGAGGAGCGATTAAAGGAGTTACAATTGTTTAGTCTTGTGAAGAGACGTTTAAGGGGGGATATGATAAACATATATAAGTATATTAATGGCCCATACAAAAAATATGGAGAAAAACTGTTCCAGGTTAGACCCCCCCCCCCCAAAGGACGAGGAGGCACTCCCTCCAGCTGGAGAAGAAAAAGTTTAGTCTCAAGGGGCGACACACCTTCTTTACCATGAGAACTGTGAACTTATGGAACAGTCTACCTCAGGAACTGGTCACAGCAGGAAAAATTGAATTCCAGTCTGAAATTCCGTAGTGTGAACCTAGCCTCACAGGTTTTGAATTGTAGTCCAGTAGCTTTAAGTCAGTATTTCACAAAGCCAGTAAAACAATATTTTGTTTGGATTACAGCCAAAAATAGTGATATATGATGTAAAGCACATTTTCTATGTGTATAGGCCGTGAGCCATGTGATAGCATACTGTATACAGTGATATTACATAGCTATCAGTGACTGGCGACACTGGTGTTTTTAATTTTTGGTTATAAGGAACTGTTTCTAAAACACAAATAAAAGTTATGTTTTAGTGTGGGGATATATAGAAAGGGCATTCATGATCCCTGGTTAGGGATCTTGTACATAATATCTTACACAAACCTTTGGACAGGAACCAGTTGTGCATTAGATCGACACATCTGATCTCACCTGACTAAAAACAATGTAAAAAGGACAATTCCTCCGAGTGTTTGCCACTCTATAAGTGTAATCCAACTGAAATTTTAAGGTTTAGGTAGACCACTACACTCCTATAACCAAAGAACAGTTAAAGAGGTTGCCTGGTAAAATGTATTATTTCCCTATCGTTCCCAGCCTGCCTAATAAAATAACAAACATTTTAACTCACCATCCTCACTACCTCATAGCCCCAGTATCAGGTCAGAGATCAGGGAAACTGCTTTCCCCTAAGCTGCAAAAGTGTATAGTCTACAACCTGAGGGAACCGACAACGCCGATTGCCAATCACTGGTCACGGCAGGACGTCATGTCTACAGCTCAGGCCAGCACCAGGAAGCAGACTGCCAGGCGGAGATGGGGCCCCTGATACCTGAGCTATGAGGGAGTTGAGGGAGGTGAATTAAAGTGTTTGTCATTTTATGAGGCAGACTGGGGACAATAGGGAAAAAATACATTTTACCAGACCACTACTTTTAAACAATGGACCTCAAAAGGTCCCAAATACAGTTTCCTCCGCAGTTTGTTAAGATTTTTTGAGTATGTGTGTGGAATAATTTAAGTTGACAATCTTGAAAAGGGTAAAACAATTAAAGGCATTTCAGTGATAAAACCAAGAGAAGAAAAAAAACAGCCACACTTGGCAAAAGGGAAAGTATTTTCTCCGTCTGGAGAAGAAAAGGTTTAGTCTAAAGGGGCGACACGCCTTCTTTACCGTGAGGACTGTGAATTTATGGAACGGTCTACCTCAGGAACTGGTCACAGCAGGAACAATTAACAGCTTTAAAACAGGGTTAGATACATTCCTGAAACAAAATAACATTAATGCTTATGCAGAATTACAAAACTACATCCCTTTCCCTTATCCCCTTACACCCTTCCCTTCAATTCCCTTGTTGGACTTGATGGACGTATGTCTTTTTTCAACCATACTAACTATGTAACTAACTATGTAACTATGACGACACCAGATCACACATTAACCATTGTGACAGCTAAAATCAATTAATTAAAGTTCAGTTGTCACCTAAAATGCATTTGTAATCCCTCAGGGAGTCAGTCAGGTAGGGCGTTCCCAGGGTCAGCTATGCTCCAGGGCTGTATTGCCCCTCCCCACAATGTTTATTTACAGACGGCGTGTGCAAAGAAGCACTACACAGGGCCACTGTGGGCAGGCGAGCTCTGTGTGTCAATTAACAACATGACGTAGCCAGAGAGAGGCCCAAAGCATAGCAGACTCTAAGCTCCACCTCTCTGACTTTTTGTCCGACTCCTAGAGGGATTGCAAATGTGTTTTTCTACTATACATTTTCAACACAGGTATGGTTAGAATAGACTTGTGAAGCTCTACTGCACTGCGTGTGCAGCTTCACCACCTTATTTTAGGAGATGTTCTTTTAAATCTGAATTGCTTCCTCATGTAGCAATCTATCAGATTTAGCTATGTGCAACTTATACCCCTTTCCAAATAAAGGGAAATGGACTGTCAGTTCACTTCACTAAACCCAATACACCTGGTCAGGGGTCGGCAACCAGCGGCATGCGGCTCTTTTACTTCTTTGCCGCGGCTCCGCGGTCACCCTCATTCCGGGGCAATGCAGTGTCCTAGAATGATCTGAGCCCGTGAGCCGCCGTCACGGCGTCGTCGGTTTACTTACCTGCCCTGGTGCCATCGGAGCGGAGTCTCTTCTTCCGGGGCCGCGCGGATTCTCACTGTCATGTGACAATGTAATGTCACATGACAGTGACGTCGCCGGCCTGCGTCTTAGTCGAGTAGCGCCGCCGGGAGAGGAAGACGCCACGCTAGGAGCTGGTGAGTATGTAAAATACATTATTCACTTGACAGCGGGGTGTTAACCCCTCACTCCGCGGCAGCGTTAATGCTGCTGCAGGGTGAGGGGTTAACACTACCGCTGCCATGGGGTGAGGGGTAACTTAACCCCTCACCCCATGGCAGCATTATCGCTGCCGCGGGGTGAGAGGTTAACGCTGCCGCTGCCATGGGGTGAGGGGTTAAGTTACCCCTCACCCCACTGCAGCGGTAGCGTTAACCCCTCACCCCGCGGCAGGATTAACCCCCCTCTCCCCAGTGCATTAACCCCCCTCTCCCCAGCCCACCCCAGGCCTGGGCCCAAAAAAAGCCCACCCCAGGCCTGGGCCCAAAAAAAGCCCACCCCAGCAAAAATATATTTTACATTGTTAAGTGAAAGTCCTTTTTTTCTTCAGATTGACAGCTGACTGCACACTCCTGTATATATAGCATTAAGGTAAGAAACAATATATGCAGTGTTATACTTGTTTTAAATGTCACAATGGTTTTGCGGCTCCCAGTTTTTTTTTTCCTTCGGAAACGGGTCCAAGTGGCTCTGTTTGTCTTAAAGGTTGCAGATCCCTGCACTAGGTTATAATGCAGGTGAAACAACATAGCACAAAGCCTAGTGCAGCGCTGTATAGTGTACTGGGGCCCGGACTCTGAGCTAGTGGCGGGCAGTTCACTAGCGATTTTATATGCACATTATAAATGCTGCCATAAATAATATGCCAGGATGAAAAATCCCACTCCCAGTCAACTAAACGTCCACTAGATTAACCAGTGAAAAAAGGCCTTTTACACTGGTGAATCTAGCTTGCTTCATTGTGCAGTGCTCAAGGTTAGCAACACCAGCGCATACGGTGTTCCTTTGCTTTTTCCAGAGGAGGAACGCTGTCCCTGTTACATTAGTCCTATAGGACTGACCTCTGTTCTTACCCTCCCTCCTTCTCCTCCCCTGGCCCGCACTGCTAGATCCTAGAGTAGTAGGACCTGTGATGATGTCACCATCACATGTTGGGGGTGGAGCTCAGCTGTGGTGGAGAGGGAAGATCGTGGCTAAAGGCTGAACTGGAGGAGACATGTCACATGTCACTCCAATAAGGTAATTACATTGGAGGGGCTTTGTTACAGTGTGTCACCCCAGTAGTAAGGATATTACATGAGGAGGAGGTTTGTTAAAGTGTGTCACCCCAGTAGTAATGTGATTACATGAGGAGGAGGTTTCTTACACTGTGTTACCCCAGTAGTAAGGATATTAGAAGAGGAGGAGGTTTGTTACAGTGTATGTGTGTCCCCCCAGTAGTAAGGTAATTACATGAGGAGGAGGTTTGTCACAGTGTGTCACCCCAATAGTAAGGATATCACATGAGGAGCAGGTTTGTTACAGTGTGTCACCCCAGTAGTAAGGAGATTACATGAGGAGGGGGTTTGTTACAGTGTGTCGCCTTAATAGGACGGAGATTACATGAGGAGGGGGTTTGTTACAGTGTGTCGCCTTAATAGGATGGAGATTACATAGGGAGGAGGTTTGTTACAGTGTGTCACCCCCGTAATGAGGTGATTACATGAGGAGTAGATTTGTTACAGTGTGTCACCCCAGTAGTAAGGAGATTATATGATGAGGAGGTTTGTTACAGTGTGTCACCTCAGTAGTAAGGTGATTGCATCAGGAGAGGGTTTGTTACAGTGTGTCACCTCAGTAGTAAGGTAATTACATGAGGAGGGGGGGTTGTTACAGTACGTCACCCCAGTAGTAAGGAGATTACTTGAGGAGGAGGTTTGTTACAGTGTGTCACCCCAGTAGTAAGGTGATTACTTGAGGAGGTTTGTTACAGTGTGTCACCCCCAGTAGCAAAGTGATTACATGAAGAGGAGGTTTGTTACAGTGTGTCACCCCAGTAGAAAGGTGATTATGTGAGGAGGTTTGTTACAGTGTGTCACCCCAGTAGTAAAAAGCACAAATGGATGCGCTCCGTAGTGCAACACCAGGGTGCAATTGGTAACGCTATGTGTAAACTGCGCTTACCAAATGGAGTTGTACTGCAACCAAGTACAACAATGTACTCTGAGACCAGGTAAGAGCTTAAAAGATGTATTCCCACAATGCAACTCGTTTCACGGTTACCCGCTTCCTCAGGCATAAGGAAGCGGGTAACCGTGAAACGCGTTGCATTGTGGGAATAAATCTTTTAAGCTCTTACCTGGTCTCAGCACTCCTATCCATCCTGCAGTGTTGTTTGGAGATTTTCTGCTTTTATCGTTACAACGTGTCACCCCAGTAGTAAGGAGATTACATGAGGAGGAGGTTTGTTACAGTGTGTCACCCCAGTAGTAAGGAGATTACATGAGGAGAGGGTTTTTACAGTGTGTTATTATGATGAAAGGGACAAAAGGAGGCTTTTGTTACAGTGTGTCACCCCAGTAGTAATGAGATTACATGAGGAGGAGGTTTGTTACAGTGTGTCTCCCCAGTAGTAAGGAGATTACATGAGGAGGAGGTTTGTTACAGTGTGTCACCCCAGTAGTAAGGTGATTACATAAGGAGGGTTTTGTTATAGTGTGTCACCCCAGTAGTAAGGTGATTACATGAGTAGGAGGTTTGTTACAGTGTGTCACCCCAGTAGTAAGGTGATTACATGAGGAGGAGGTTTGTTACAGTGTGTCACCCCAGTAGTAAGGTGATTACATAAGGAGGGTTTTGTTATAGTGCGTCTTCCCAGTAGTAAGGTGATTACATAAGGTCTTTGGGGGAGATATATAAAGACCTATGCAGAGGAAAAGTGGAGCAGTTGCCCATAGCAACCAATCAGATTGCTTTGTTCATTTTTCAGAGGCCTTTAAAAAAAATATAGAAGCAATCTGATTGGTTGCTATGGGCAACTGGTCAACTTATCCTCTGCACAGGATTTAATAAATCTCTCCCATTGGAGGTAAATATACATCTTGGTGTCCTGGTACTTAATGCACCAGGAACTAACTACACTTGAGCAGCAGACCAACTATCAAGCGAGTGCAGGAGCTGTCAGCAGCAGCGCACTTACTGTCAAAGACAGAGACGGCATTCTTACTGTTCTCCTTCATTAACACCTTAAGTGCGGTAATCATGACACTTAAGTGCTGCAATCACTGTCTCCCTAAACCGATTTGCTACCCCGCAACGTGCATGCGGAGGTCCAATCAGTTTGCTCACCGGTCGGTGCTCTGTGTGGGTCCTGGCTCCAATCTGCTGATAGAGCCTGCTGAGCCAGGATCTACTAGCAGATCACCAATAACACTGAGAAATGCTGTGCAACAGCGAAGCATTACTCAGTGTAAGCAATCTGATTGCATATAAAAGTTCCCTATGGGGGACCTAAAAAGGTGAAAGTAAACCAAGAAAATTATTTTTTTTTAAACAGACATAAGCCCCTCCCCTAATAAAGATTTAAATCATTCCCTTTTTCTATTTTTTAAATAAAAACTGCACTAGAAAATATCTGAACTATTAAAATATGTTTATGATCCCATACGGTGAATGACGTAAATGTAAAATAATGTCCACATCACAACCCAGAATAAATTAAATATAAAAGTGCTCAAAAAGTATTTTATGTGCAAAAGTGGTACTGATTACCACTAGAGATCATGGTGCAAAAAAAAAATGAGCCCTCATACAGCCCCGTATAGGGAAAATGACGGAAGTTATAGGGGTCAGAATACAATTTTTTTTTTTTTTTTTAAATGCTTGAATTTTAAAAGCAGTACAATAATGGAAAAGCATGTATGACTCGGTATCATATTGACCCACAGAATAAAAAAGTACACTCCAAATAAACAAACCCCTCCCCAAAAGTTGCTAAATTGCATTTTTCTTATCAATTTCCCTCACAAATTATATTTTTTTTTTTGTTGCGCCATAGATTTTATAGTAAAATGAGTGATATCATTACAAAGTACAATTGTTCGTGCAAAAACAAGCCTCATATGGGTCTGTGGATGGCAAAATTAGTTATAGCTCTTAGAAATCAAAGAGGAAAAAAATCTAAACGCAAAAAAGTAAACTTTCCCCCGTAAGGAGATTGCGAGTGGTCCCAGCGGTCAGCACTGAACTACCCCTTTAATTCTATGAAAGTTTGTTATCAGAAAGGTCATTTGTCACAGTGTGTACTCTTGAGGGACAGTCACCCAGTCACTATAACAGGGCAATGGCTGCTGGGAGTAGATGTGCTGAGACAGTCACGTCTGCTAGAATACACCAGACCGCTGCCTGCCAATGAGGAGCAGAACAGCCACTACTGTGGAGTCGGACTGTGATGGTAACTAACTTTGATCGGGGCCTACTGCCATATAGGGGCTATACAGGAGGGTCCGGCTGGTAATATCTACAGGGGGGCATTATTACTGTTTGGGTCACTATAGGTGCTGGAAAAGTGCAGTGCTTAAAATGTTTGTCTTGCAGATTCTGAGGAGATGAGTTGTAGCTGGAATTAATCGTCATGACATTCTGGGCCAGATGGAGAAGAAAAAGGAAAGTAACCGACTGATCAAAGAAGAGGTCACGTGCGAGTCACCTGATGTAACTGTATGTAATCGCTTATATGGTCTGCAGAGCCTGTGTGCAGCTGATATCTACCATTATATGGTCACCTTATGTGGGAATATCTGTAGAAGTGGGGGTAGGGAGAAGTAGTTACCTCTGTTCTCTCCTTCTCTGGCTACTATATATGGTCCTATTTATTCACATGATTTAATCTTAAACTTAGGGTATATATCCTGTTAAACAGAGATGCCAACATATACTGCGGTGTAGTGGAAATGCACCCATTTACTTTAGTGGCCTAAACAAAGTCAAGGGCTAGTGTCTATATTTAGTCCATTTTCTGCATGTATATGTTTACTTAGTGTGACTACTGTGCAGCACTGTAAAGCATAGCAGACCCCACTTTTTAAAGGGGTACTCCCGTGGAAAACTTTTTTTTTTTTTTTTATCAACTGGTGCCAGAAAGTCAAACAGATTTGTAAATTACTTCTATTAAAAAATCTTAATCCTTCCAGTATTTATTAGCTGCTGAATACTACATAGGAAATTGTTTTCTTTTTGGAACACAGAGCTCTCTGCTGACATCATGACCACAGTGTTTTCTGCTGACATCTCTGCTGACATTCTTTATTTGTCCATTTAAAGAACTGTCCAGAGTAGGAGAAAATCCCCATAGCAAACATATACTGCTCTGGACAGTTCCTAAAATTGAAAGTGACCCGGCTGCTCAGTCGGGCTGTTCGGGACCGCCGCGGTGAAATCGCGGCGTCCCGAATAGCTTGCAGGACACCGGGAGGGCCCTAACCTGCCTCCTCGGTGTTCGATCGTCGAATGATTGCTCCGTGCCTGAAATCCAGGCAGGAGCAGTCAAGCGCCGATAACACTGATCACAGGCGTGTTAATACACGCCTGTGATCTGTGTAAAAGATCAGTGTGTGCAGTGTTATAGGTCCCTATGGGACCTATAACACTGCAAGAAAAAAGTTTAAAAAAAAGTGTTAATAAAGGTCATTTAACCCCTTCCCTAATAAAAGTTTGAATCCCCCCCCCCCTTTTCCCATAAAAAAAATAAAACAGTGTAAAAATAAAATAAAAATATGTGGTATCGCCGCGTGCGTAAATGTCTGAACTATAAAAACATATCATTAATTAAACCGCACGGTCAATGGCGTACTGAAAAACCCTGAGTCCTTAAGGGGTTAAAATCTGTGACTGCGCAATGAGTCCTACCCTGTTACTAAACTCTTATAAACCGTGGGCAGCTGTATGCCTGTGGCCTGTAAGAAGCCTGGAACCTTGCAGGATGTAAAGTTTTAGTTTGGACGTTTTTCTTTGGGTTTTTTTTTTGCGCAAACTGGGGGGTGTGTATATTAGAAATCTTGGGTGAGTTCCCACGCTTTTTTTCCAGGACTTAACCCCTGTATATATATATATATAAATACATAACCCCAAAGTCTCCCTATGCTAACATATCAAATAACAATAATATTGTGGCAGACAACAAGTGACACAAAGTAATGGAAAAATTATATTAATAAAAAAAATGAATAAAGATGTGTCTCAAAATTATATTCAACTAACTGCTAGAATTATCACAAACATTAAAAAAACATATAGTAAGGATCTTGATAATGGAGGAAGATGCCATACTATATGGGTGTGAGGCCTGCCTGAGGCAACCCACGACGAGTCCCTGATAATTACTATAGTTAACAAAATTTTAAAAGCACCACTCTCCCGTAAGATTCAATTCGACAGAGAACTGCGCCCCAAAGATACATCATCATCTCCTCGTGATGTCATTTGTTGTATTACAAATTAGGCTTACATTAACATTAACGTGGTCATAGCAGTAGACACTCAACCCCAAGTGCAGTTGTGCACCTACGCTGGGGTGGAGGTCCTGCACTTGTGGTCCGTTGCAATGGGTGATCCCCAGCCTAATATGTATACAATGGAGGATGCCTGCAGACGGTCACAAGTACCACAATGGCATCCTACAGCAGATAAATGTGTATGTGGATGCGTATTACAAAATTTAGACATTAGACAACTTAAATTAGCACGGTCTAAAGTGATAGGAGGTGCTCAACCCCAAGTGCAGTTGTGCACCTACGTTGGAGTGGAGGACCTGCACTTGTGGACCACAATATGGGTTCACTCCTGTGGTAGATTTAAACAATGACATTAGCTAACCCTCAAAATGTATATAAAATTGAGACATTAGCCAGTATATCCTTATATGAAGGACATACCTGAGCCCGCACACCACGCCAAGGTTTCTCAAGTGGTGCGGGACCTAACACTAGCCTACCTATGCCAGATGAGCAAAGCCAGGAGCCAAATTACAGCAGCCTTAGGTCCGACTTGTAGACTGCTCCCCACGTTTTCTCCAGTGTGACTAAACACATATACAATGGGAGGGGGGAAGACAGGCTACAAGCCCCACCTTGGATGGTTCATATATTGCCGGCCTGACAGGTGAAACCTTAATGCAACCCAATATGATAAAAAGGTGCATTAGTATAAGCTTTAAGCATCAGCTTTAAGCATCAAAGACGGCTTACATTAACATTAACGTGGTCATAGCAGGAGACACTCTTCCCCAAGTGCAGTTGTACACCTACGCTGAGGTGGAGACCCTGCACTTGTGGTCCGTTGCTATGGGCGATGCCCAGCATAATATGCATACAATCGAGGATGCCTGCAGACAATCACAAGTTCCACAATGGCATCCTACACCAGATAAATGTGTATGTGAATGCGTATTACATAATTTAGAAATTAAACAACTACATTAGCGTGGTCTAAATGGATAGGGGGTGCTCAACCCCAAGTGCAGATGTGCACCTACACTGGAGTGGAGGACCTGCACTTGTGGACCACAATATGTGTTCACTCCTGTGGTACAGGTGACATTAGTTAACCCTCAAAACTGATGTAAAATTAAGACAGTTGCCAGTATATCCTTATATGAAGGACATACCTGAGCCCGCACACCACGCCAAGGTTTCTCAAGTGGTGCGGGACCTATCACTAGCCTACCTGTGCTAGATGAGCAAAGCCAGGAGCCAAATTACAGCAGCCTTAGGTCTGACTTGCAGTCTGGCGTGGTGTGCGGGCTCAGGTATGTCCTTTATATAAGGATATACTGGCTAATGTCTCAATTTTACATCAGTTTTGAGGGCTAGCTAATGTCATTGTTTACATCTACCACAGGAGTGAACCCATACTGTGGTCCACAAGTGCAGGTCCTCCACTCCAATGTAGGTGCACAACTGCACTTGGGGTTGAGCACCTCCTATCACTTTAGACCACGCTAAAGAAGTTGTTTAATGTATTACAATTTATTCTCTCAAAGAAGAAATTATGGTGAAAGCCCGCAAAGTGAGAGAAATTGATTTTGATGGGGCCATCCTTCAAATAATGCCCAACCTATTGTGGGTAACTTTACAAAGAAGGTTGTTGCTTAGACCATTACTTCAATCTTTGAGGGACCATGACATTAAATATAGATGGGGCTTCCCCTTTAGTCTCACGGCGAGGCGCAATGGACAAACAGCCACAATAAAGACAGGACTTACACATGTTCTGTGAAATATTGGACATTCCGATTCCGAAACTCCAGGACTGGGAGCTGCTTAAGCCTCCACCATCACCCCCTCATGTCTGGAAGAAGGTGTGTGGAAGAAGAAATCCACTCCTGCCGAAGAACTCGTCCACTCCTGCCTCCCAAGGAACGCCACGGCAAGAGACAGTTATTGATAAAGAAAGCTAGACTGTTTCTCATTCCCTATGTCTTTCTTTACTAGATAACTAGGTGCTAGTTATTAGTTTATTGCAAATTTTGGCCTAAAAAAGGGCCTAAATATATAACATGATTTTTCTTTCTCTGACCATTTAAGACCGCTTAATTTTACTAATTGTAGTTTTATACATATAAGCAATGGGAAAGAGCTTATCTTTGATTCCCTTTACTTTTCCTATTTGACCTCCACCATATATCCCCCTCCGCTGAGGACTTGACTCTTGCCTTCTAGCTTAGCTGGTTTTAGGTGTGAGTCTCTGGTAAAATTCCTCCTATAGCTTAACCTGTTGGGGACAAAGGGCGTATGCATATGCCCTTGCGTCCTGGTACTTAAGGATGAAGGGCGTATCCATAAGCCCATGGGAATTTCGGTCCCCGCCGCACGCCGGGCAGGGATGGGACCGGGGTGGCTGCTGATATCGATCAGCAGGCCCCCCGCAAATGCAGGCATCCCCCCTTGTCGGCGATCAGCATAAATCGCAAGTGAATTCACACTTGCGATTTGCGCCGATTCCGGGTCATACGGGTCTATGGTGACCCGGAATATAAGGGGGGTCGTGGTTGTCTAAGACACCTACGATCCCCCTGAAAGGATAGGAATGAGGTGGCCTCCTATCCCTGCTATTGGTGGTCTAGATAGCAGATCGGGGGCGGGGGGGTTAACTTTCGTTTTCCCCGTCCTGCCCACCCACAATAGGCGGGGCAGGACGGGGAAGCCGGTGGGGACCGGCGCCGAAGATCCACTTAACGATCCGGAGGCTGCAGGCGACAGTGATCGGCGGGCGGCAATGACGTGCGCCAAAGAGGACGGCTTCCTGGATCCTACGGAAGCCGGTAAGTTGCCTAGCAATATCTGGAGGGCTACAGTCTGAGTCCACTATACAGTGGTCTCTAACCTGTAGCCCTCCAGATGTTGCAAAACTACAACTCCCAGCATGCCCAGACAGCTGTTTGGGCATGCTGGAATATGTAGTTTTGCAACAGCTGGAGGGTTACAGTTTGAGACCATTATACAGTGGTCTCTAAACTGTATCCCTCCAGATCTTGCAAAACTACAACTCCTAGCATGCCCAAACAGCTGTTTGCTGTCTGGGCATGCTGGGATTTGTAGTTTTGCAACATCTGGAGGGTCACAGTTCGGAGATCACTGTGCAGTGGTCTATAAACTGTAGCCCTGCAGATGTTGCAAAACTGCAAATCCCAGCATGCCCAAACAGAATGCTGGGAGTTGTAGTTAAGTACCTCCAGCTGTTGCATAACTACATCTCCCAGCATGCCCTTCGACGATCAGTACATGCTGGGAGTTGTAGTTTTGCAACAGCTGGAGGCACAATGGTTGGAAAATACTGAGTTAGGTAACAGAACCTAACTGAAGGTTTTCCCACCAGTGTGCCTCCAGCTGTTGCAAAAGTACAATTTCCAGCATGCACGGTCTGTAAGTACATGCTGGGAGTTGCAGTTTTGAAACAGCTGGAGGTTTGCCCCCCCCCATGTGAACGTACAGGGTACATTCACACGGGCAGGTTTATAGTAAGTTTCCTGCTTCAAGTTTGGGCTGTGGCAAATTTTTAGCCGCAGCGCAAACTCCTAGCGGGAAACTCACCGTAACACGCCAGTGCGAATGTACCCTAAAAACACTACACTACACTAACACAAAATAAAGGGTAAAACACTACATATACACCCCCTTACACTGTTCCCCCCCCCCCCCCCCAATAAAAATGAAAAACGTATTGTACGGCAGTGTTTCCAAAACGGAACCTCCAGCTGTTGAAAAACAACAACTCCCAGCATTTCTGGACAGCCACTGACTGTCCAGGCATGCTGGGAGTTTAGCAACAGCTGGAGGCACCCTGTGTGGGAATCACTGGCGTAGAATACCCCTATGTCCACCCCTATGCAATACCTAATATAGTCCTCAAATGCACATGGCGCTCTCTCATTTTGGAGCCCTGTCGTATTTCAAGGAAACAGTTTAGGGCCACATATGGTATTTCCGTACTCGGGAGAAATTGCACTACAAATTTTGGGGGGCTTTTTCTCCTTTTATCCCTTATGAAAAGGAAAAGTTGGGGGTTACACCAGCCTGTTAGTGTAAAAAATATAAAACATTTTACACTAACATGCTGGTGTTGCCCCATACTTTTTATTTTCACAAGCAGTAAAAGGAAAAAAAAAGACCCCCAAAATTTGTAACGCAATTTCTCCTGAGTACGGAAATACCCCATATGTGGGCGTAAAATGCTCTGCGGACGCACAACAAGGCTCAGGATTGAGAGCGCACCATGTACATTTGAGGCCTAAATTGGTGATTTGCACAGGGGTGGCTGATTTTACAGCGGTTCTGACATAAACACAAAAACATAAATACCCACATGTGACCCCATTTTGGCAACTACACCCCTCACGGAACGTGACAAGGGGTATAGTGAGCCTTAACACCCCAGAGGTGTTTGACGAATTTTCATTAAAATTGGATGGGAAAATGCTGGTGTTACCCTAAATTTTTCATGTTCACATGGGAAAATAGGAAAAAAGCCCCCAAAAATGTGTAACCCCATTTCTTCTGAGTAAGGAAATACCCCATATGTGGATGTAAAGTGCTCTGTGGGCGAACTACAATGCTCAGAAGAGAAGGAGCGCCATTGGGATTTTGAAGAGAAAATTTGTCCGGAATTGAAGGCCACTTGTGTTTACAAAGCCCCCATAGTGCAAGAACAATGGACCGCACCACATGTGACCCCATTTTGGAAACTATACCCCTCATGTAATGTATTAAGGGGTGCAGTGAGCATTTATGCCCACAGGTGTCTGAAAGATTTTTGGAACAGTGGTCCGTGAAAATGAAAAATTTTATTTTTCATTTGCACAGCCCACTGTTCCAAAGATCTGTCAAACACCAGTGGGGTGTAAATACTCACTGCACCCCTTATTAAATTCTGTGAGGGGTGTAGTTTCCAAAATGGGGTCACATGTGAGGGGGTCCACTGTTTTGGCACCACGGGGGGCTTTGTAAATGCACATGGCCCCTGACTACCATTCCAAACGAATTCTCTTTCCAAAAGCTCAATGGTGCTCATTCTCTTCTGAACATTGTAGTTTGCCCGCAGAACATTTTACGTCCTAACATGGGGTAATTCCATACTCAGAAGAGATGGGGTTACAAGTTTTGGGGGGCATTTTCTCCCATTACCTTTTGTAAAAATTTGGGGGGGAAAATGCACTTTACTGAAAAACATTTTTTTTATTGAAAAGTCGTCAAACACCTGTGGGGTGTTACGTGCCTTGAGGGGTGTAGTTTCCAAAATGGTATGCCATGTGGGGTTTTCTGCTGTTCTGGCACCATAGGGGCTTCATAAATTTGACATGCCCCCCAAAAAACATTTCAGCAAAATTCACTTTCCAAAATCCCATTGTCGCTCCTTCCCTTCTGAGCCCTCTACTGTGCCCGCCGAACACTTGACATACACATATGAGGTATTTCCTTACTCGAGAGAAATTGGGTTACACATTTTTTGGGGCTTTTTCTCCTATTACCACCATTACCTATTCAAAAACTGAGTCTACAAGAACATGCGAGTGTAAAAAATGAAGATTTAGAATTTTCTCCTTCACTTTGCTGCTATTCCTGTGAAACATCTAAAGGGTTAACACACTTACTGAATCTCATTTTGGATACTTTGAGGGGTGCAGTTTTTATAATTGGGTCATTTGTGGTGTATTTCTAATATGAAGGCCCTTCAAATCCACTTCAAAACTGAACTGGGCCCTGAAAAATTCAGATTTTGAAAATTTGGTGAAAAATTGCTGCTGAACTTTGAAGCCCTCTGATGTCTTCCAAAAGTAAAAACATGTCAACTTTATGATGCAAATATAAAGTAGACATATTTTATATGCGAATCAATATATAATTTGTTTGGAATGTATATTTTCCTTACAAGCAGAGAGCTTCAAAGTTAAAAAAAATGCTAAATTTTAAAATTTGTAATCAAATTTTTGAATTTTTCACCAATAAATGATGCAAGTATCGCCGAAAATTTACCACTACCATAAAGTAGAATATGTCACGAAAAAACTATCTCGGAATCAAATTTATAAGTAAAAGCATCCCAGAGTTATTAATGCTTAAAGTGACAGTGGTCAGATTTGCAAAAAATGCTCCCGTCCTTAGGGTCATAACGGGCTCCGTCCCCAAGGGATTAAAGTGCACCCGTCAGATCCAACAAAAACATATTTTTTTTAATATATCACTCAGTACCTAATCCTGACCATGTACATCTAATTTTTATGGGACTAGCACATTTGTTTATTTTTTATTACACTTTTAATTTAGCTAACTAGTCTGAATTCCTCTCAAAGGGAGAGGGCATGGCCTCACTGTGCAGGTCTCCGCCCCCTCCCTCAGTATGCTGTCTGCTCACATCTCCCCTAGCATTAGCAAAACTACAACTCCCAGCTCATCCTCACTGACAGTAACGGGACACAAGCTGACAGTGGAAGGATTTTTCCTCCAGCTTTGAGCCCTGCACTCACAGCTGTCAATCAAGGAAGTGTGTACATGACATAGGTGATGATGCATGGACACTGTAGGACAAGTATGTGTCCAAGCAGGCAGGGGGGGTAGTTGTTTGACTGGTTGTTCAGTATGAAATACTGAAAATGTTCTAATGAAAGCAATTGCAAAACCTATTGGTTTTTCATGCTTTACAACAAATCAAAAGTTTTTGTATGTGCCAGTGCCCATTTAAGTGAGGATTAATTCTTTCAACTAGTTCACTGAGGTACTCCTCATGATGTTTGAAACCAATAGTTCAAAATTCATGTTCTTTTTTGTAATTGGTTTTATGTCTAATCTCTCTCTTTTTTTTTTCCCTTTCTTGAATGGTCATTTATCCGACTTCTGTCTGACAACATGTTACTCACATGATCATCCTATCACTCAAGATTATAATCATACTTTACCCCAGGATTCAAGACCTCCTCACTTATAGTATGTCCCACACCACATTCACGCTCAACACTCCCATAAGTTGTCATGGTATGTATAATGACTTTCAATGTGAAAGGCTTGAACACTGATGTCAAGTGTAGACTCCTTTTAAAGGAGCTCAGGACTCACAAAGTGGATATAGCATTCATTCAGGAGACACATCATGACGACTCGGGTTCCTTTAAATTTGCTCTCAGATATTATCCAATAGCCCACGTAGCCACACGAGACAGGAAAAGGGGAGGTGTCGCCATACTAATCTCTAAACATTGTCCCTTCCAGGTTACCTCTACCTACTCTGACCCTAATGGTAGATATGTAATTGTATCAGGTATTATGGCCAACAGCCCAATTACCCTTTGCAACATATATGCTCAGAATTTATCTCAAATCCCTTTTTTGTCTAGTTTTTTTGCTAGACTGGCCTGATCACCCCCCTCTACCTTACTTATTGGAGGAGATTTCGATATTCCATTTCCCCCCTCAATAGAGAGATCCTCCCTAGACCACCCAACCCCACCTGCATCTTAAATACGCCAATCTACCTTATTTAGGCAATTACCGTAATCAGATGTTATCATCTATATGACCTTTGGAGGGTTTCCAATCACACTAGTAGGGAATGCACTTTCTATTACCACCCCCATACGACACACTCGAGAATTGATACATTCCTGGGCAACCTCATGGGCCTCTGTCTTACCGAGAGAGCTTTTCCATTACTTCGGATCATCACACTGGACCTTAAGCTAACCTCTACACCTAGGAGAATTTGCCACTGGCATTTAAATGAGTCGCTTCTTAAGATGGAGGTCCACAGGGAATCCCTTGGAACATGTATAAAATATTTTTTCCTCCAGAATTTGGGTTCTGTCTCTTCTTATTCCACCTTGTGGGAGGCTCACAAGGCAGTTTTTTTAATTTTTTTTTTTTTTTTTTTTTTTTTTTTTTGGGGGGGGGGGGGCATTGTACAGCTCTATCCTCATGTCTCAAAAGAGATACGCTTAAGCTTACGAAGGAGACACGAGATAGATTGAAAGTTTTGGAGGAAAAAATGATGTGTCACCTCTCTGTGGTCATCCTTAGACAGATAATTAGATTGAGATCCCAATTGAAAGACATCGCAGTTGGGAGAGCCGAAAAAAATTTTTTTTTTTTACTAAGCATAAATATTACATGAAAGCTAATAAACCTGACTCTCTCTTAGGCTCCCAATTGAACTCCTGTTCTGTCCACACCAACCCCTTGGCTCTAAAAGATATGAATGGTCTCCTTGTTTATTACCCAGGTCGGATGGCTGAGCTATTTCATGATTTCTCTTATAAACTTTATAATTTGCCCTCAGTTTCATCTCTGGGTGGTGGGGCGGATTCTTTTGAGATCCAAACATACCTGAACTCTTGTGGTCTCCCATCTGTTAAACCTGTAGACCTCCATTTATTAAATTCTCAGTAGTTCTATAAAGGAATTTAAGGAGGTCATAATAAATTTGCCAAATGAGAAAGCACTGGGTCCAAATGGTCCATATCTCTACTATAAAACATATTATGATATACTTTCCCCACACTTATTAAAATTATGTAATTCTCATCCCCTCATCCCCTGTTAAATTGCTACATCACAGTTATACCAAAGACAAGCAAAGACCCATCTGATTGTTCCAGTTATAGGCCCATCTCATTATTAAATTCGGATTTAAAGCTCTTTTACTAAACTCCTTGCTAATAGATTAGGTTCTATACTTCCTTCCTTAATTAACAAGGATTAGGTAGGATTTGTTCTGAACAGACAGGCCGAGGATTGTACTCGACGAAATATCGACCTGATTGACGTACTGAATAAGACAAAAACTCAGGGCCTTTTCTTGAGTTTAGATGTTGAGAAAGCATTTCATAGGCTGAGTTGGCATTTTTTGTTTTTGAATTTACATGCTTATGGATTCTCAGGCCCCTTCCTCGATGCTATCTCCGGCTTTTATACATCCCCTTCTGCACAAGTAAAGATGTCTCTTATCCCCGATGCTGTTTGTTCTCTGCATCGAATCCCTTGCAGCAAAAATCCGCAATAACCCTGATATTCAGGGAATTAAAATCGTCACAAGGGAATTTAAAGTGACTTTATTTGCAGACGATGTGCTCTTATCAGTACGTAAACCTCTGACATCCCTGCCAAACCTGCACGCGGGTTTAGTTAAATATGGCCCATTGGAATGAGGCTTTCCCAATCAACATATCAGATAGGACTCTCACATCCCTAAAACAATCCTTCCTGTATAAATGGCAAACTGAGACCCTGACCTATTTAGGGATTCGCCTCACTCCTAAATACTCTACTTTATATAAAGCTAATATCCCTCCTCTCTTGCGTGATATTAAGTCCCTTTTGACTAAATTGTCCTCCTTACCGCTTTCTCTCTTTGGGAGAATAGCCACAATTAAGATGTCCATTTTGCCAAAGATCCTCTATTTCCTTGAAACATTACCTGTCTATATCCCCAAAAGTATGCTAAAGAATTCCAATCAGAAATTTTCAGATTTATCTGGAAAGGGGGTCGCCACTAGTTTCCCGCCTCTGTCCTCACCTCTAAAAAGACATACGGAGGTCTTGCAGTTCCTGATCTCCATAAATATTACCTCTCGGTACATTTACCCAGAATCCCTTCTTGGTCAACATTTTTGGCTTTTAATTAGTGGACGGAGGTGGAGAAGATGGGGGTTTCCCCCATCCACCTGTGCTTTTTTATCTGGTCTAAAGACCCTATAATACCCTCAAACAAATTACTTGGCCCCATGAAATTGACAAATAATATTTGGAAGCAATATTTAGATTTATATTTTCTAAAGTCCAGTAATACTCTTCTTACTCCTCTTTTATTCAACCCTCTAAATTCCTGGCAGTTGTGACATAGAGGTAATTACCAGGTGGATTAGATCACAGCTTTTTTAGTTGGCAGATATAGTAGACCCCCGCAAATGGACAATCCTGCTCTTCCATGCTGTACAAGACAAATATGGTCTTTCTAGAAATGCTTTCCCATTCTATCAATTTTAAACAACATCTGGGCATGCCCACAGATGGCTCCCCATTACCCCCACCCACCCCTTTTGAATTATTATACAGAGGCTCTGACTCCACTAGGGGTCTCATCTCTAGTATATATACTATCTTGTCCTCAGAAGGAGGTGTTTCTAATCACCGACATACTTATATGGACAAGTGGGAGGCTTATATTGGTGAACCATTGTCCATAGTACAATGGCAATCTATCTTGGCAGCAGCAGCCAAATTTTCCTCCTGCATATCTTACCAGGAAAATCAGTACAACATTCTAATGTTCTGGTACCATACCCCTGAGAAGTTGAATCATCTGTTCCCACATGTGTCTCCTCAGTGTTGGATATGCCTGGCTGGAACTGGTTCTCTCAAACACATATTTTGGGATTGCCCCTCATTCAGACATTTCTGGCTCGAGGTCCAATCCTTAAACAGTACCTGTCGCTAAATAAACTTTCCTAAACTAACTCCCCTAACTACACCTAACACCCCCCTGCCCTTTAATTTTTTTTATGAGCTTTACAAAGTTCTGTTTCATACCTTTTCTTCTTGCTCAAAGAGTGAGCTGCCAGCAGGAAGATGTGGGCATGCCCCATCAGGCGCTACGTCACTGAAGCCTGCTGGGGGTGACTGCTTCCACCCTCAGTTCACGGTGGCCCAAGGGAGACTGGACCGAGGTGGAGCAGAAGAGAAGCTGCAGGCCAGCTGGGAGAAGGTGAGAACTTCTTTCACAGCTCTGTCACCTGTCTCCAGCCGGCCAGCCATGTTCGCAGCTGCTGCGGGCACAGTGCTCGCTCCCGCCGTTCTGATTGACAGGCAGGGAGCAGCGCTGTGCTGGTCACATGTTCTGGTGGCAGTCTGAGATTTCGGACTCATGCCAGGCAAGCATGAGTCCGAAATCTAGCAGCCAGTACATGTAGAGAGACCCCTAGTGGTGGGTTTTCCCAAATTAAAATAAACATTGAAATATTTTTTTTTTTAAACATATATTTAAAAACTTATTAGAAATAGCTTGCTTAGCAACATATAAAAACTTTTTTAATGACAGGCATTCTTTAATCTGGCAACTTGTGGGTGTTCCTCTCCCTCTCAATCTGGTCACATATCTTCTGAACCTCCCCCCTCTGGATTATCCAAAAAATGTATCTAAATTACTACTTCATATATTAACGGCCTCTAAATACCTTATTGCTCATTGGTGGAATTGCCCTGAAACCCCTCCAATCCAGGGTTTATTGGATAAAATCAGAGAAATTAGCAGGATGGAACGTCTGTCTGCGATTTTCGACAACAAATTACATGTTTACCAGAAGATATGGAGACCATGGGAGGACTATAGCGACACCCTGAATTATAGGTAGTTATATGATAATACAATGTCTAACTTGATCATGCGAGAATCTGTTCTTTCACCCCTATCCCCCCCATCCCCTTTCTTACCTCATCACCTTACTTTTCAGTCTTGATCCATTATACTTTATACCTCATTCTGTAATAATAACCATTATTTTAGTTCCCTAAACAACAAGTTTGCTGCCACCTGCTATACTCATGAGTTTTCATGACAGTTTGTGAAGTTGAGGGAAAAATATTTTGTGCTCCTTTTTATAAGTTTTTCCTTCTTTTATTTCTTCCTCATTGACTTCTTTTCTTTTTCTTCCATTTTTATTTATTCTTTTCCAGTCCCTATCATTTCCCCTCCCCCTCTTTCCCATCCCTTCCTATGTCTGTTTTTTTTTATGTACCTATTTCCTTTTTGCTTTGTTTTATATTCAATGACTTACTCTGTATAATTGCTTATAAGATACTTACTTTGTACTTCATTTGTACACCCTGGTATTTTTTTCTCTTTTATGTAAAATGTTATAAATAAACAGTTATAAAAAAAAAAACATATAGTAGCAAAGATAGGATATAAAAGTAAATATAAATATAGTGGATTCATATAAATATGACACTGTAAATATGGGATATGGTAGAATAAATCCATAAGTATAGCCTCTACTAAATAGAAAACAAGTAAGCATATTCATAATGAACTTTCTATATATTCATTAAGACTAAGAGGCACTAAAATGCGCAATTTCTAAATCCAGAAATGTTATCTCTATTTCCCCCCTATAGTTAGTATTGGTGTAGCTGTAGAGGTCGCAATGGTTGCAATTGCGATAGGGCCCCATAACAATGTGCTACTGCAGTCTGGTTAAAAGGACAGGCCCCCAGGTGCTGCCCAAATGCCCGGGCCTAAGGAGGGCAATTGCTGCCCTTTTTTTTTACCTACTTTCATGCTGGCCCTTTAAGAAATCAGCGCAGAGCCGGAGAGGTCAGGGGCTGCAGGATGCAGACGTGTCCCGCACAGGCACGCACGTCTGCTCCTAGCCCCTGACGTGTATCTGCCTCAGACGCTGCTCCATCTCCGGAAGCTGGCTGTGCACAGAGCAGCCTCTTTTACCCACGGACCAGCATCAGTGATCTCCACTGCCACCGGCCTTCATCCTCAGCACCTAGTGACCAGTAGACTGTGGCAATAATCTCCTGGAGGTAAATAAAATGCAGATGGGGCTGGGGCTTGGGCAGAGGCTGGGGGGGCATGGTACGACATGATATTTCTGGGTATGTATGAAAGATGGGTGTATATATGAAAGATGAAAGGTTTATGTATGATAGAATGGTGATGTATTATAGATGTGTGTATGTATGTTACATCATACATCTTTCATACATACACACATCTATCATACATATGCACATATGTCATACATACACACATCTGTTATACACACACATCTATCATACATACACACAGGTATCATACAAACATCATTACACACATCTATTATACACATATACCCATATAACATACATACACACATCTATCATACATACACCCACATCTATTATACACATACACACATCTATCATACATACCACACACATCTATCATACACTTACATCTATCACATATATGCACATCTATCATACACACATGTATCATACACATACACACATCTATCACACATATGCACATCTATCATACATATGCATATCTATCATACACACACATACAAATCTATCATACACACGTATATATCTATGATACACACATGTATCATATACATCCATCTATCATACATTCATCATTCATACACACACACATCTGTCATACATATGCACATCTATCATACCCACACATCTATCATACATACATCCTATACACACATCTATCATACATACACACATTTATCATACACACACATCTTAGCTATAAGTGGACTATAGTGATCAGGTGTGATGACTGCAAACAACAAGACAATGATACAGAAGAAAAAACAAACAGTCATGGAATATCACACACCAACTAGGATACAAAAATGAAAAAAAATCTTTATTTTATAAGGGGCAAAACAAACATTTGTGTGGGAGTATTAGGAGACCGAAGTTTATGTGTATATGAATGATATATGTGTATATGTATGATGGATGTGTATATGTATGATAGATTTGTGTATAATAGATGTGTATATTTATGCTAGATGGGTGATCTATCATATATACGTCTATCATACATCCATCCATCATACATTTACACATATATCATACATATACACATCTGTCATAAACACACATGTATCATTTATAATACATACCTGTCACGATGCCGGCTGGCAGGTAGTGGATCCTCTGTGCCAGAGAGGGATTGGCGTGGACCGTGCTAGAGGATCGGTTCTAAGTCACTACTGGTTTTCACCAGAGCCCGCCGCAAAGCGGGATGGTCTTGCTGCGGCGGTAGTGACCAGGTCGTATCCCCTAGCAACGGCTCAACCTCTCTGGCTGCTGAAGATAGGCGCGGTACAAGGGAGTAGACAGAAGCAAGGTCGGACGTAGCAGAAGGTCGGGGCAGGCAGCAAGGATCGTAGTCAGGGGCAACGGCAGGAGGTCTGGAACACAGGCTAGGAACACACAAGGAAACGCTTTCACTGGCACTAAGGCAACAAGATCCGGCGAGGGAGTGAAGGGGAAGTGAGGTGATATAGGGAAGTGCACAGGTGTAAACACTAATTGGAACCACTGCGCCAATCAGCGGCGCAGTGGCCCTTTAAATCGCAAAGACCCGGCGCGCGCGCGCCCTAGGGAGCGGGGCCGCGCGCGCCGGGACAGAACTGACGGAGAGCGAGTCAGGTACGGGAGCCGGGGTGCGCATCGCGAGCGGGCGCTACCCGCATCGCGAATCGCATCCCGGCCAGAGGCGGTATCGCAGCGCCCCGGGTCCGTGGAACCGACCGGAGCGCTGCAGTGAGAGGAGTGTAGCGAGCGCTCCGGGGAGGAGCGGGGACCCGGAGCGCTCGGCGTAACAGTACCCCCCCCCTTGGGTCTCCCCCTCTTCTTGGAGCCTGAGAACCTGAGGACCAGACTTTTGTCCAGGATATTGTCCTCAGGTTCCCAGGACCTCTCTTCAGGACCACAACCCTCCCAATCCACTAAAAAGAAGGTTTTCCCTCTGACCTTTTTAGATGCTAAAATTTCTTTGACGGAGAAGATGTCCGAGGAGCCGGAGACAGGAGTGGGGGAAACAGATTTGGGAGAGAAACGGTTAATGATAAGTGGTTTAAGAAGAGAAACATGAAAGGCATTAGGAATACGAAGAGAAGGAGGAAGAAGAAGTTTGTAAGAGACAGGATTAATCTGGCGCAAAATCTTGAAAGGACCAAGATAGCGTGGTCCCAACTTATAGCTAGGGACACGGAAGCGGACATATTTGGCGGAGAGCCATACCTTGTCTCCAGGGGAAAAAATGGGAGGAGCTCTTCTTTTCTTATCCGCGAATCTCTTCATGCGTGAAGAAGCCTGTAAGAGAGAATTTTGGGTCTCTCTCCATATGATGGAAAGATCACGAGAAATTTCATCCACAGCGGGCAGACCAGAGGGCAAGGGGGTAGGGAGGGGGGGAAGAGGGTGACGGCCGTACACCACGAAAAACGGGGATTTGGAGGAAGATTCAGAGATTCTGAAATTATACGAGAATTCGGCCCAAGGTAGAAGATCTGCCCAGTCATCCTGGCGGGAGGAAACAAAATGTCGTAAATAGTCACCCAAGATCTGGTTAATTCTTTCTACTTGTCCATTGGATTGAGGATGGTATGCAGAAGAAAAATTTAATTTAATCTTGAGTTGTTTACAGAGAGCCCTCCAGAATTTAGACACAAATTGGACGCCTCTATCCGAGACGATCTGCGTAGGCAACCCGTGAAGACGAAAAATGTGTACAAAAAATTGTTTAGCCAACTGAGGCGCTGAAGGAAGACCAGGAAGAGGGATGAAATGTGCCATTTTGGAGAATCGATCAACGACCACCCAAATAACAGTGTTGCCATGGGATGGGGGTAAGTCAGTAATAAAATCCATACCAATCAGAGACCAAGGTTGTTCGGGAACAGGCAGAGGAAGAAGAAAACCAGCGGGCTTCTGGCGAGGAGTCTTATCCCGGGCACAGATAGTGCAGGCTCGCACAAAGTCCACCACATCAGTCTCTAGAGTCGGCCACCAATAGAAGCGAGAGATGAGTTGCACAGATTTCTTGATGCCCGCATGACCTGCGAGATGGGAGGAGTGACCCCATTTGAGGATTCCGAGGCGTTGGCGTGGAGAAACAAAGGTCTTTCCTGGAGGAGTTTGCCTGATGGAGGCTGGAGAAGTGGAAATCAGGCAGTCAGGAGGAATGATGTGTTGAGGAGAGAGTTCAATTTCAGAAGCATCTGAGGAACGAGAGAGAGCATCGGCCCTAATGTTCTTATCAGCAGGCCGAAAGTGAATTTCAAAATTAAATCGGGCAAAGAACAGAGACCACCTGGCCTGACGAGGATTCAGCCGTTGGGCAGACTCGAGGTATGAGAGGTTCTTGTGATCGGTGTAAATAATAACTGGAAATCTTGATCCCTCCAGCAGATGCCTCCATTCCTCAAGTGCTAATTTAATGGCTAGAAGCTCTCGATCCCCGATGGAGTAGTTCCTCTCCGCCGGAGAGAAGGTCCTAGAAAAAAACCCACAAGTAACAGCATGCCCGGAAGAGTTTTTTTGTAGAAGGACAGCTCCAGCTCCCACTGAGGAGGCATCAACCTCCAATAGGAAGGGTTTAGATGGGTCAGGTCTGGAGAGCACGGGAGCCGAAGAGAAGGCAGACTTGAGTCGTTTAAAGGCGTCTTCCGCTTGAGGAGGCCAAGACTTGGGATCGGCATTTTTTTTGGTTAAAGCCACAATAGGAGCCACAATGGTAGAAAAATGTGGAATAAATTGCCTGTAATAATTGGCGAACCCCAAAAAACGTTGGATGGCACGGAGTCCGGAGGGGCGTGGCCAATCTAAGACGGCAGAGAGTTTATCTGGATCCATTTGTAGTCCCTGGCCAGAGACCAAGTATCCTAGAAAAGGAAGAGATTGGCATTCAAACAGACATTTCTCAATTTTAGCATAGAGTTGATTGTCACGAAGTCTCTGAAGAACCATACGGACATGCTGGCGGTGTTCTTCTAGATTGGCAGAAAAAATTAGGATATCATCAAGATATACAACAACACAGGAGTATAACAGATCACGAAAAATTTCATTAACAAAGTCTTGGAAGACAGCAGGGGCGTTGCACAGGCCAAAGGGCATGACCAGATACTCAAAGTGTCCATCTCTGGTGTTAAATGCTGTTTTCCACTCATCCCCCTCTCTGATGCGGATGAGGTTATAGGCGCCTCTTAAGTCCAATTTAGTAAAGATGTGGGCACCTTGGAGGCGATCAAAGAGTTCAGAGATGAGGGGTAAGGGGTAGCGGTTCTTAACCGTGATTTTATTAAGTCCGCGGTAGTCAATGCAAGGACGTAGAGAGCCATCTTTTTTGGACACAAAGAAAAATCCGGCTCCGGCAGGAGAGGAGGATTTACGGATAAAGCCCTTTTTTAGATTCTCCTGGACGTATTCAGACATGGCAAGAGTCTCTGGGGCAGAGAGAGGATAAATTCTGCCCCGGGGTGGAGTAGTGCCCGGGAGGAGGTCGATAGGACAATCATAAGGCCTGTGAGGAGGTAGAGTCTCCGCTTGTTTTTTGCAGAAAACATCCGCGAAGTCCATATAGGCCTTAGGGAGACCGGTTACTGGAGGAAGCAGAGAGTTACGGCAAGGGTTACTGGGAACCGGTTTTAGACAGTCCTTGGAACAAGAGGGCCCCCAACTCTTGATCTCCCCAGTGGACCAATCCAGGGTTGGGGAATGAAGTTGAAGCCAGGGAAGTCCAAGGAGAATTTCCGAGGTGCAATTGGGGAGGACCAAAAGTTCAATCCTCTCGTGATGAGATCCGATGCTCATTAGAAGGGGCTCCGTGCGGAAACGTATGGAACAGTCCAATCTTTCATTGTTTATACAATTGATGTAAAGGGGTCTGGTGAGACTGGTCACTGGGATGTTGAACCTGTTGACGAGAGAGGCCAAAATAAAATTTCCTGCAGATCCAGAGTCCAAGAAGGCCACAGAAGAGAAGGAGAAGGCAGAGGCAGACATCCGCACAGGCACAGTAAGACGTGGAGAAGCAGAGTGGACATCAAGGATTGTCTCACCTTTGTGCGGAGTCAGGGTACGTCTTTCCAGGCGGGGAGGGCGGATAGGACAATCCCTCAGGAAGTGTTCGGTACTAGCACAGTACAGGCAGAGGTTCTCCATGCGGCGTCGTGTCCTCTCTTGAGATGTCAGGCGAGACCGGTCGACCTGCATAGCCTCCACGGCGGGAGGCACAGGAACAGATTGCAGGGAACCAGAGGAGAGAGGAGCCGAGGAGAAGAAACGCCTCGTGCGAACAGAGTCCATATCTTGGCGGAGCTCCTGACGCCTTTCGGAAAAACGCATGTCAATGCGAGTGGCTAGGTGAATAAGTTCATGAAGATTAGCAGGCATTTCTCGTGCGGCCAGAACATCTTTAATGTTGCTGGATAGGCCTTTTTTAAAGGTCGCGCAGAGGGCCTCATTGTTCCAGGATAATTCAGAAGCAAGAGTACGGAATTGTACGGCATACTCGCCAACGGAAGAATTACCCTGGACCAGGTTCAACAGGGCAGTCTCAGCAGAAGAGGCTCGGGCAGGTTCCTCAAAGACACTTCGAATTTCCGAGAAGAAGGAGTGTACAGAGGCAGTGACGGGGTCATTGCGGTCCCAGAGCGGTGTGGCCCAAGCCAGGGCTTTTCCAGACAGCAGGCTGACTACGAAAGCCACCTTAGACCTTTCGGTGGGGAACTGGTCCGACATCATCTCCAAGTGTAATGAACATTGGGAAAGGAAGCCACGGCAAAACTTAGAGTCCCCATCAAATTTTTCCGGCAAGGATAGTCGTAGTCCAGAAGCGGCCACTCGCTGCGGGGGAGGTACAGGAGCTGGCGGAGGAGATGGTTGCTGGAGCTGTGGTAGTAACTGTTGTAGCATAACAGTCAGTTGAGACAGCTGTTGGCCTTGTTGCGCAATCTGTTGTGACTGCTGGGCGACCACCGTGGTGAGGTCAGCGACAACTGGCAGAGGAACTTCAGCGGGATCCATGGCCGGATCTACTGTCACGATGCCGGCTGGCAGGTAGTGGATCCTCTGTGCCAGAGAGGGATTGGCGTGGACCGTGCTAGAGGATCGGTTCTAAGTCACTACTGGTTTTCACCAGAGCCCGCCGCAAAGCGGGATGGTCTTGCTGCGGCGGTAGTGACCAGGTCGTATCCCCTAGCAACGGCTCAACCTCTCTGGCTGCTGAAGATAGGCGCGGTACAAGGGAGTAGACAGAAGCAAGGTCGGACGTAGCAGAAGGTCGGGGCAGGCAGCAAGGATCGTAGTCAGGGGCAACGGCAGGAGGTCTGGAACACAGGCTAGGAACACACAAGGAAACGCTTTCACTGGCACTAAGGCAACAAGATCCGGCGAGGGAGTGAAGGGGAAGTGAGGTGATATAGGGAAGTGCACAGGTGTAAACACTAATTGGAACCACTGCGCCAATCAGCGGCGCAGTGGCCCTTTAAATCGCAAAGACCCGGCGCGCGCGCGCCCTAGGGAGCGGGGCCGCGCGCGCCGGGACAGAACTGACGGAGAGCGAGTCAGGTACGGGAGCCGGGGTGCGCATCGCGAGCGGGCGCTACCCGCATCGCGAATCGCATCCCGGCCAGAGGCGGTATCGCAGCGCCCCGGGTCCGTGGAACCGACCGGAGCGCTGCAGTGAGAGGAGTGTAGCGAGCGCTCCGGGGAGGAGCGGGGACCCGGAGCGCTCGGCGTAACAATACCTCTATCATATATGCTTCTATCATACATATGTCTATCATACACACATCTGTCATACATACATACATACACATACTGTGCATCAATGTGGATGGGTAGGGAGGACAAGGGACCATTGAGTATGGCCTAGGGCAGCATACAACTAAAAATCATCACTAATGGGTTGGGGATTATTGGTTTAGATTGGTGTACTCCAATCTGCTGCTCTCCAGCTGTTGCACAACTACAACTCCTCTAATGTTCCTAGCACATTAAGTGCCACCGCTCGCTCTGGTCAGTTGTCAGTGGCATTTGACGTGTTCTGGTCAGCTGATCAGGAGGGCTGAGCTGGTGAACTCCGTAAGTGGCTCCCTCTTTTACAAGCTAATGGCAAATATAGCTAGTTAAGCAAGCTGTGATGGTTTTCTAGGCATGCTGGTGCCAGTAGTAGTTTTGGTTTATAAAGTTTAATGCTTACAAATCTGCAATCCGAGGCAAAACAAGAGAGATATCTCAAAGAGGTAAAAGTATCCAGATAAAAATGGATAAAATAAAAAGCAGCTGCAGTAGTAGACTTCTTGTCCAGTGGGAATAAGGTCCTAAAGCAAAATGTCCGGAGCTTCTAAACCAAATGTGTTTTGGGGGATATAAAAGCAGAAGTATAATACCCCTTCATCAGTGGTATGCAATATGCTATGAAGCTCCTGGTTCTTTTTATATAGTATATGAACTGTAGTATTAAATGGGACAGTATACCTCTACTAATACATATATCGAGAATGATGTGGAATCAGACATAGCACATAGAGGATTATACCTCCAATAGCACAAATATCAGTAATATTGAACTTACATTATACGTATATATATATATATATATATATATATATATATACACACAAGAATTGATTGTACTTTACTCCTCTAACTATATACAATGAGATAACTCACTCAATAGTACTGAGCATAAGAATATGAGGGTATACACATATGAAGACAATAATAATGTATATGGAGTTGTGGTGAACCAGGAGAGTAACAGTAACTGGGGTGTTGCAGTGGTAGTGTAGGGTCTGGTGATATTAACCCTTGAATGTTGTGACGCCAGGGTGAAGTTTCCTCAATAGTAATGTCCCTACCGCCAACCGTCCCACAAACAGCAGGGAAAAATAACGGAGTGTCCACAGCAGATTTCAGGAATAAACTGAAGAAACTTTACTTGTGGAATTTATGAAACAGTCTTTAACATAACAATCTTTTCAAGAGTGAACCGGGATACAGGTTCCTCACAGGTTTGCTGGGACTTGGAAGCAATGAGCTTTTATGCAGGCCACTGTGCTACTAATTTAGAAGATTTGAGCTGGTAGTAGTCACACAGGATTTGATAGATGGGGCTTTGAGTAACTCACATTTAGTGGCTGCAGGTTCTTAGGCTTTGGCATAAATAAATTGAATTGATGCTGAGATGTTGTGCTTGCTTGATAATCCGGAACAAAGAGACCTGAATTTAGTGGCTACAGCCATTTATATAATAAGGGGCTGGACTAAGCTCATTGGTGAGCAAACCTGTAAATTATGAACCCAGTGAACTCTGGGTACATCACATGACCTCTAAGGTCCTTGATCATTTTATACATCACAACCATACATCATGTGACCACTAAGGTCCTGTACATATATTTTCTATACATTAAATAAATATAAACACATTTTACTTGAGGTGACCAAGGGCAAGCCCTGCAGGAGAGCCCTATATGAATGGAGGGACTCTAGCTGAGGGGACTTTAGACAGGGGACAGGACAAGATCATGTACCGGGACACCACAGAGTTATTTATCTAATAGTACTAAATCGGTACACAAATGTGTGTATATATATATATATATATATATACATATATATATATATATATATATATATATATATATATATGAATCCAAAATAAAAAATGAAGAGAACGAAAGACACAGATCAAAAAATAAATAAAAAAAATCATATGGTGAGACTTCAGAAGGATGCAAATATATATATTTTTTTTTTGGGGGGGGGCGTTTATAGATTTTAGATACAAAACTCTATGTACATTATTATTGTCTTCATATGTGTATACCATCATGCTCTTATGCTCAGTACTATTGAGTGAGTTCTCTCATTGTATATAGTTAGAGGAGTAAAGTAGAATCTATTCTTGTATATATATACATATATATATATAGATATATATATATATATATATATATACAAAAAAAGTGGATTGCAGCAGCACACATTGGTCAAAAAATTGAGGCTCATATGGCACTTTTTGATGAAAACCTTTTTCACAGGCGAAGTTTTAAATGGATCCAGCATGTCACCCAGTCAGAGGCTATATGCCCAGCAGAGGTGAATGAATAGTTGAGCGTTAGGCTCAGAATTTGTGCTAGGGTCCCATCCTAAATGAGGCCACCTCCCCGTGGTGGATGGGGGACACGTTTTGATCAAAAAGTGCGCTAAGAGCCTCAATTTTTTGACCAATGTGTGCTGCTGCAATCCTCTTTTTTTGTTTACTCTGTATCTGCCATGGCAGTGTGCACCCGTGTATTAGGCTGTTGTGCTGGCTATCTTTCTTTTTTCTTGTATACCATATTTATCGGGGTATACCACGCACCGGCCTATAACACGCACCCTCATTTTACCAAGGATATTTGGGTAAAAAAAGTTTTTTACCCAAATATCCATGGTAAAATGAGGGTGCGTGCGTGCGCGTGTATACCCCGATACATCCCCAGGAAAGGCAGGAGGAGAGAGGCCGTCGCTGCCCGCTTCTCTCCCCCTGCCTTTCCTGGGGTCTAGAGCCCTGCTGCCGGCCCTTCTCTCCCCTTGGCTATTGGCGCTGCTGCCCGTTCTGTCCCCCTGACTATCGGTACCGGCGCCCTATTGCTGGCGCCGATAGCCAGGGGGAGAGAAGCGGCGCCGACAGCCAGGGGGAGAGAAGGGGCAGCGGCACCCATTGCCGGCGCCGCTGCCCCGTTGCCTCCCCCCATCCCCGGTGGCATAATTACCTGGGTCGGGTCCGCGCTGCTGCAGGCCTCCGGCGTGCATCCCCTGCATCATTGCTATGCACGGCGCGGCGCACTGACGTCATGCGCCGCGCCATGCAGCGCATAGCAACGACGAAGCGGACGCACGCCGGAGGCCTGCAGCAGCGCGGACCCGACCCAGGTAATTATGCCACCGGGGATGGGGGGAGGCAACGGGGCAGCTGCGCCGGCAATAGGTGCCGCTGCCCCTTCTCTCCCCCTGGCTGTCGGCGCCGCTTCAATCCCCCTGGCTATCGGCGCCGGTACCGATAGTCAGGGGGACAGAATGGGCAGCGGCGCCGACAGCCAAGGGGAGAGAAGGGCCGGCAGCAGCGCTCTAGACCCCAGGAAAGGCAGGGGGAGAGAAGCGGGCAGCGACGGCCTCTCTCCCCCTGCCTTTCCTGGGGGTGTATCGGCGTATAACACGCACATAGACTTTAGGCTCAAAATTTTAACCTAAAAAGTGCGTGTTATACGCCGATAAATACGGTATATATATATATATATATATATATATATATATATGTATAATATAAGTTCAATACTACTGATATTTGTACTACTGGAGGTATAATCCTCTATGTCCTATGCCTGTTTCCACATAATTTTTGATATATGTATTAGTAGAGGTATACTGTCCTATTTAATACTGCTGTTCATATACTATTGCTGCCTATATGTATTCAAATACAGCACAATCTGATGAGGTCAGGTTTTGATCCATCTTACACTTTGAGAAGAACCAGGTGCAACCCAAGTGTGGGAATTTTTGCAACCATATAAAAAGAACCAGGAGCTTCATAGCATATTGCATACCACTGATGAAGGGTTATTATACTTCTGCTCTCATATACCCCGAAACACGTTTGGTTTAGAAGCTCCAGACATTTTGCTTTGGCATCTTATTCACAATGGACAAGAAGTCTACTACTGCAGCTGTGTTTTATTTTATTTTATCCATTTTTATCTGGATACTTTTACCGGTTTGAGAGATCTCTCTTGTTCTGCCTTAGATTGCAGATTTGTAAGCCTGGGACTTTATAAACCAAAACTACTCCTGGCACCAGCATGCCTAGAAAACCATCATAGCTTGCTTAATTAGCCATACTTGCCATTAGCTTGCCAAAGAGGGAGCCACTTACAGAGTTCACCAGCTCAGCCCTCCCGATCATCTGACCTGCGATCAGCTGACCAGAACACGTCACACGCCACTGACAGCTTACTGGAGAGAGCGGCGGCACTGAACGCACGTCTCCAGCCGCCACCATTCAGAGGGACGCGGTCTAAGCCTTACCAGCAACCGAACTCCATTGAGGCGTGAGCCATGTTGGGTGAGTAGCACTGTGGTGCCGATATCTTCTTCTCATTATACAAGCCGTAAAACTACAGTGGTACTCCGTTCATCTTGTCCCAATACATACAACATAAAGACATACAACTGCCAAACCATCTGTTGCTCACAGAGCATTATACAATATTTTTTCACAGGATTACAGGCACAATCTTTTTTTACCGGTAATGTGGACATTTTAGACAGTTTTTTGTGCACATTTCTTTTACAGGTTTTATGGTTACTAGAATCAAATGAGGAGCCAGTAGACATTTTTCCTTTACAGGAACGATTGAAAAAGCAGTAATAACAATCAAATAATATATTCTTATTTATACAAGTGTACCATTGGGCACTAAAACATATAGAAGGAGATTTATGTTTTAGTGCCCAGATTTTGTTTGCGTAAAAAAGTTGCACAAACTTTTCTATACATGCTGCGACTTTTTGATTTTTGCTTATTCCAAAGCACATTTCTGAAATCTGCTCACATAGTAATTTTTTTTATTTTTATTTTGCAGTGGTCATGTATTTATCAAATGCAATAGTCGCTATTTATGAAGAAAAAAAAAGTCACATAGTTGCATAGTTACATAGTTAGTACGGTCGAAAAAAGACATATGTCCAAGTTCAACCAGGGAATTAAGGGGTAGGGGTGTGGCGCGATATTGGGGAAGGGATGGGATTTTATATTTTTTCATAAGCATTAATGTTATTTTGTTCCAGGAATGTATCTAATCCTGTTTTAAAGCTGTTAATTGTTCCTTCTGTGACCAATTCCTGAGGTAGACCGTTCCATAAATTCACAGTTCTCATGGTAAAGAAGGCGTGTCGCCCCTTGAGACTAAACTTTTTCTTCTCCAGACGGAGGGAGTGCCCCCTCGTCCTTTGGGGGGGTTTAACCTGGAACAGTTTTTCTCCATATTTTTTGTATTGGCCATTAATATACTTATATACGTTTATCATATCCCCCCTTAAACGTCTCTTCTCAAGACTAAACAATTGTAACTCCTTTAATCGCTCCTCATAGTTAAGATGTTCCATGCCCCATATTAGTTTAGTCGCACGTCTCTGCACCCTTTCCAACTCCGCAGTGTCCCTTTTATGGACAGGTGCCCAAAACTGAACAGCATATTCCAGGTGAGGCCGTACCAATGATTTATAAAGGGGGAGTATTATGTCCCTGTCCCTTAAGTCCATGCCTCTTTTGATACATGACAATATCCTGCCGGCTTTGGAAGCAGCAGCCTGACATTGCATGCTATTCTGTAGTCTGTGATCTACAAGTACACCCAGATCCTTCTCTACCAGTGACTCTGCCAGTTTAATCCCCCCTAAGACATATGATGCATGCAGGATATTAGTACCCAGATGCATAACTTTACATTTATCCACATTGAACCTCATTTGCCAAGTGGATGCCCAGACACTTAGTCTATCCAAGTCATCTTGTAACTTATGCACATCCTCTATAGACTGTACCGTGCTACAAAGCTTGGTGTCATCTGCAAAGATAGAAACAGAGCTGTTAATACTATCCTCTATATCATTGATAAATAAATTAAACAACAGCAGGCCCAGTACTGAACCTTGGGATACACCACTAATTACCGGGGACCAATCAGAGTACGAATTGACCACCACTCTCTGGGTACGATCCATGAGCCAGTGTTCAATACAGTTACAAACTAAAATTTCCAAACCCAAAGACCTTAACTTACCTGTCAGATGACTATGAGGGACAGTATCAAATGCTTTAGAAAAATCCAGAAACACTATATCCACAGCCATTCCTCTGTCAAGGCTTCTACTCACCTCTTCATAAAAGCAAATTAGATTGGTTTGACAACTTCTATCCTTAGTAAACCCATGCTGGTTATCACTTATAATACAATTATCTCCTATGTATTCCTGTATGTAATCCCTTATAAGTCCTTCAAACAATTTACCCACAATGCACGTTAAACTTACCGGTCTATAGTTTCCTGGGGAAGACCTAGAGCCCTTTTTGAAGATTGGCACCACATTCCCTGCCAGTCCCTTGGCACAATACCAGACACCAGAGAATCTCTAAATATCATGAACAGGGGTACAGATATTACTGAACTCACCTCTCTAAGAACTCTTGGGTGCAATCCATCTGGCCCTGGAGATTTGCTTACATTTATATCACTTAACTTACCTTGTACCATCTCTACATTAAGCCAGTTCAGTACATTACATGATGTGTTACCAGCACTGACCTGGCCAATGTCAGCTCCTTTTTCCATAGTGTATACAGAACTAAAGAACCCATTCAGTAGCTCCGCCTTCTCTTGATCGCCTGTGACAACCTCGCCTGTGACAACCTCCCCATTTATATATCTAAAAAAAATATTTAGGATTAGTTTTGCTTTCTTTGGCCACCTGTCTCTCGTTTAGAATTTTTGCTGTTTTTATTACATTTTTACAGATTTTATTAAGCTCTTTGTACTGTTTAAATGTTATCGCTGACCCATCAGATTTGTATTTTTTGAAGGCTATGTTTTTGTTGTTTATTGCTCTTTTAACATCATTTGTCAGCCATGTAGGATTTAGTTTTAATCGTTTATATTTGTTCCCCTTTGGTATATATTTAGCTGTATAGTTATTTAGAGTTGATTTAAAGATGTCCCATTTACCTTCTGTATCAGTATTTGACAACACCTCCCCCCAGTCTATGTCCTGTAGTGCAGCTCTCAGCCCAGGGAAATTTGCCTTTTTAAAGTTATATGTTTTTGCCTTCCCCGCCTGTCTTTGTTTTCTACATTTTAAGACATCTCCATTTAAAAGTTGCATATGTATTCCAGGTCCAACCTGGCTTACAGAAAGTGCATACGTCTGAAGAAAAGGACAGTAACATCCACTTTAACAACTGTTCTTGTTCTGCATCATGCAACAAAGCTACTACATTAATGTTAATTATAGACAAAATGAATTATATAACTAATAACTCCATTAATTTTAAGGTTGAAAATACACACTGCACACCTTGTTAATTTTAGGACATGTACATGCTGGCCTACCCACTAAATTTTTAAATTAATGTTGTGTTAAAATAGAATAAGGCACAAAATAATTGTGTAGGAATTTTTACAGACTACATAAATATGTGGCACTAAAATTTTTTCTTAAAAAAAAACCATTCATAGTTATACAGCTTCATGCACATTTTGGGGTGGGTAACGTATCATAACGTAACCGTTTTTTTTTTTTTTTGTTTCTTCACTATTGTTTATGTGCCTGCTGGTGCTGCGCTGTCTTCCTTCCTGATGTAAACTCCAGCCTCAGTGCAGCGACGCAAGACTCCACCCACCAACATCACATAAATCAGGACTCAAAATTATACACGGATATTCATGGTGCGGCATAGTGCAGCTATTTAGTGCAGGGCAGGCCAGTCAGGGTGTCACCCGATGTGGTACAACCCCAACCCCCCCCCCCCCACCCCCTCCCCTCACTCTCTAGCAATTAACATAAGGAAAACATTTTTTGGTTTAAAAATTGCTTTTGTAAGCGGGTATTCATTTTAGCAGCAGGTCAGAATTATTATTGTATTACCTTTATATGTGAAAAATAAGGGTGCTATTTTTATTCTATATTGTATCACACAGCCGTAGGGCCCTGTGGTCTGAGAATTTCATTATCTTATTTTACGATTGTCCATTTAAATAAATCTGACATTTCTACATATTGACGTACTGTGATTTTCCAACATCCATCATAAATCAGTACTAAGTGCAACAGCACTTAGTACAGTTGGTGTACTGAGGACTGAGAAATCTTTATATTGTAGCTGGAAGAAGACATGTCATCTGGATCAGATGAGGAAGAAAAGGAAAGACAACAGAGAAGACGTCACTCAGGTCACAGATATCTATGTGTATTCTCCTGACTGTTTCCCATCAGCTTGTAAGTCATTTGTAAGTTCTGCAGGGATGATGGGTGAAACTGTACTCATGCTTGACTCTCCAGCTGTTACAAAATTACAACTCCCATAATGCCTGAGACTCCAGGCATAATGTGAGTTGTAGCTTTGCAGCAGCTAGGGAGCCACTTGAACCAAAATGACCATCAGTAGGATCATTGTGTGTCTTCAGAAAGTGTGTTTTGAAGTTATCTATTTTTGTTTTGGTGTTGTGTACGAGTGAGATATTTATGATAATATCGCACGGGGGGGTTGATAAATTTGGAGCATGTAAGCAAAAAACAGTAAATGACTTTAGAACACTACTTTGTATGACTCCTCCTCTGCAACTTTTCAGTTGCGCAAAAAAGGTGTGACTTTTTTAAATGTACTCCATGGAGTGGCTACAAGCCAATACATTTTGAAATCCAAGTAACAAAATTTTGTACAGAAACTTCAAAGCAAAACAGCAAACTAATGTAATAAAGGAATAAAAATTATGATTTATTATGTTTTATATACTAAATGGTAAGTTAACTGTATTTAATATAGACATGTTTATGGCTGCTGTAAAACCAAGACAGAGATCCAGTATAAAAGTCTTATGTCTGATTTCTTACAGTTTCTTCTCTGTCCACTTCTCTCTTACTCGAGAGCATTGCTATGTTCATTTATTTACATATTTGGAAGGCTTTGCAGGGTCTTCTCCCCAGCAGTATCCTCATTGGAATTAGGCCACACACACTGTGTGTCCTGGTGAATGGAGGCCAGTAAATTCCAGGATGAGCGGCTGTCTACTTCATGGGAGTTCTCTTCCAGACTACTTTCTTGTGGCTCCTCTGAATCTTTCATTTTTCTCAAACTCTTGCGGCCTCTGCATAGTCCAGTGTTCTTCTTTCTTTCTGATTTTTGTTTATGTTTTTTCCAGTCAACATCAATATTAATCTCCTGGCACTGAATCACATTTATATCTTCTATACATTCACTTTGAAGATTTTTTGCAGTAGTGAGCACTGCATATGTTCTACTCTCAGTGTCTTTCACAAAGTTGTCTCTTTGGTTTTTATTTGACTTAGACTTTCCAAAGCTTTCCATTGCTCTATTGTCAATCTTGTTTTTCGTTACACTCTTTTCCTCAGTTACCTCCCCTTTTTCCGCCTTAACAACCAAGAGTTTGCCTAAGCTACCACTGGCATTAGTGTTTTCAGCCGAAATAACAGCTAGACCAGTCTGCTTTCTGTGTGACAAGGGCTGTGATTCCCTGGCAGGGAGGCGTCTTAGACAAGGACAAGAAAGCTTTTTTAAAGCTGAAGTCAGTCTCCTATGATAATTATCACTGGCCAGGAAGTACAAGACAGGATCAAAGCAGCTATTGGCACTGGCCAAAGGGCGAGTTATCTTGTATATTAAATTTATCACATTGAGTAGTTGGCAATCTGCATCCAGCAGTCGGAAATAATAATACATTGTACGAGTTATATGAAATGGAAGGAAACAGATGACAAACACTGTAAGAACCACAACAATGGTCTTAATGGATTTCTTTTTATAGGTGGGTAATGTCCTGCGAGAGCCATTTACTAATGGTTTCATTAACTCTCTAGCCATAAGTCCATAACAAATGGCAATCACGAGGCAGGGGACACCAAACAGAAGGCTCATAACAGCCGTACTGTACTCAACGTAGTTGTCAAATTCTTCAGGTCGTGTTGTGTCATGGCATAGGGTGTCATTACCCCTGGGGCTGACAGTAACAAAGATAAGATTAGGTACTAAACAGGCACTCACTAACAGCCATACCCCAACACACAACATATGAGCATATCTAGCCTTCATTCTCTGTAGAGTGAAAAGAGGGTAACAGATACCCATGTAGCGGTGCACACTGATACAGGTGAGGAACAGGATACTGCAGTACAAATTTGTGTAGAAGAGGAAGCGTACAATCTTGCATAAAGTTTCCCCAAAAGACCAGTTGTTATGATGAGCATAGTAATGGATCAGTGTAGGCAGTGACAATAGATACAAAGTGTCAGATAGGGCTAGATGAAACATATAAATTGTTGTAGGGCTCCATGGGCGCATCTGTGCAAAGAAAATCCATATGGCTGTAAGGTTTAATGGCAGACCTAGTATGAAGACTGTACTGTAAGACACTGGCAGCAAATAAAACTTAAATGACTCATTGAAGACACAGATATCTGTTCGATTAACTGTATTCTGTGGGAAGGTGGAGGAGTGGATCGTAGATGTGTAGACTTTATCCATTATATTGAGTGGAGATGAAGAGTATTTTTAACGCCAATCCCATGAGGTGTACTGGTCCTAAAAGAGAAAAACAAAAATCAAAACTGAGTATTATAAGTGGTTTCTTATACATGGTGTATTAAAACTTAGGGCAAATGAACTGAAATATAGTTCTTTCAATCAACCATAAGATCTGGATTTGTTAAGAAAGAATGAAGGTCAATAACCCAAGAAGACATATATTGTGTACTATTTGGAGTCTTAATAACTTTCTAGTAAACAGCATACTGTCAATGCCTTTTGTTGTGTCCACCATTCAGAGTTCTTACCCTAGTCCTCTCTTGGACTGCCCCATGTGCTGTGCTTCATGTCGATGATATGTCGATATATCAATATATCTGATAATATGTATATTGTAGGCTTTTAACATTCCCGATGCCATTATAGTTTTCTGGTAAAGTAAAGGTAAAAATGTTTAAATTAATTACATAGGTAATACCCTTAGATAGGTTTATACCCTTTTCCTGTGTATTTTATTCAAGTTTAATTATTACGGATTGCTTGTTCATGTGCCAGCATACCTTAAAGGGGTATTCCTGGAAAAAACATTTTATCCCCTATCCAAAGGGGGAGGGGGGCGCCACTGTGTCTCCAGTTTTGGAAACCTCTGGGTTTTTGGGTTTGGGGATGTGATGTCACACCACGCCCCCTCCATTCATGTCTATGGGAGGGGGCATAATGGCCGTCACGCCCCCTCCCATAGACATGAATGGAGGGGGCGTGGCGTGACATAGCGTCCCCAGTCCCGGAAACCCAGAGGTTTCCGAAACTGGAGTCACAGCTCCCGCATAGAATACGGGTGCTGTAGGGAGATCGCGGGAGTCCCAGTGGTGGGCCCCTTGATCAGACATCTTATCACCTATCCTTTGGATAGGGGATAAAATGTTTTTCCCAGAGTACCCCTTTAAGTGACTATTATTGGGATATCAGTAGTGAGCACCAAGTCCTTGGAAAAACATGGACACATTGGGGGGTATTTATCAATTTTGCCTGTTGACAGTTTTTTTACCCATTTTTTTTCACTTTGGTTTTTGTGGACATGCACCAAATTTATCATTTGGTGCAAGTTGTTATTAATTTTGGCTTAAATGTAGAAATCAGCTGTTCACAGCGTCTTTTACACAGAACTTACCACCACAAAGGACAGCGCATTTTACCCTGTAGAGAAGCCATTTCGGAGTCCCTCCTGCAGTATATCAGCAAGCGACATGAGTTATTTTCTTTTGTGGAGTTTATAGCCACCATGTGAAACGGATTTTATTTTCAACTTGGGTAGTTTTTTTTTTTTTTTTTTTACTTTAGTGGTCTTCAACCTGCGGACCTCCAGATGTTTCAAAACTACAATTTCCAGCACGTCCGGACAGCCATTGGCTGTCCAGGCATGCTGGGAGTAGTAGTTTTGCAATGTCTGGAGGTCCGCAGGTTGAAGACCACTGCTTTAGTGCTTATCTTTCCTGAACCTGTGTGGCCATGTCCAATGCTGGCTCAACGGAGGGTGAAGGTTCCTCAGAGGCAACTATGTCGCAGTATAGTATTGAGCAGCCCTGGAGGCGTCGATGCTTTCACAAAAAAAAAATTTTATGTATTTTTCGCCTTTACATTTTCTGACATTGCTAAGTGTGTTTTCCATGTGCAAAATTTCTTGGTAGTAAAAATTTCTTGATAGTAAAAAGGGATTACTATGATGAATTACTGACTAAAGTTAAAATCACACACAGCACCGTGTGATCTTCAGAAAGTTGTAAAAATGACAGTGGAGAAGATGCGCCAAACTTTGGCGCAAAAGACACTGCGAAAAAGTATTGCGCCAAAGTTCTGTGAAAAAAAAATCACATAAATCCTTTGATAAATACCCCCCATTGTGTTCCAGCACTGCCTGAGTGTTTGGACTGTCGAAAAATGTAAAAAAAAAACTGTAGTCTTTTATCTCACCGCCACTGCCCCAATTTGCAATGGCATGCCATGGTGTGATGTTCATATATATATATATATATATATATATATATATATATATATATATTGCATTAAAAGAAAAAAATTATAACTTTCTGGCACCAGTTGATGTAATAAATATTTTAATTTTTGTTCTCTAGAATACCCTTTCACGCAATAGGAAATACATGTATGTCCTGAAAGAGGCTGCCTTGCCGCATCAGGAGATACATGTATATCCTTCTGACAAACTGTCACCTCACAGCCTCTGTTGTCATGGTTACAGAAGTCGATCAGTGTCACGCTAGCATACCGTATATACTCGAGTATAAGCCGAGTTTTTCAGCACGATTTTTCGTGCTGAAAACACCCCCCTCGGCTTATACTCGAGTGAACTCTCCACCCGCAGTGGTCTTCAACCTGCGGACCTCCAGAGGTTTCAAAACTACAACTCCCAGCAAGCTCGGGCAGCCATCGACTGTCCGGGCTTGCTGGGAGTTGTAGTTTTGAAACCTCTGGAGGTCCGCAGGTTGAAGACCACTGCGGTCTTCGACATCATTCAGCCCCCTCTCACCCCCTTTAGTTCTGTACAGTACTCGCCTCCACTCGGCGCTGGTCCGGTGCTGCAGGACTGTCCGGTGAGGAGGTCGTCCGGTGGGATAGTGGTTCCGGGCTGCTATCTTCACCGGGGAGGCCTCTTCTAAGCGCTTCGGGCCCGGCCCCAGAATATTCACGTTGCCTTGATGACGACGCAGAGGTACGTTCATTACCAACGTCCTTCTGCGTCATCGTCAAGGCAACGCCTCTATTCTGGGCCCGAAGTGCGGAGAAGAGGCGCCCCCGGTGAAGATAGCAGCCCGGAACCACTATCCCACCGGACGACCTCCTCACCGGACAGTCATGCAGCACTGGACCAGCGCCGAGCGGAGGTGAGTACAGAACTAAAGGGGGTGAGAGGGGGCTGGATGATGTCGAAGGCCGCAGTGGTCTTCAACCTGCGGACCTCCAGAGGTTTCAAAACTACAACTCACAGCAAGCCCGGACAGCCGATGGCTGCCCGTGCTTGCTGGGAGTTGTAGTTTTGAAACCTCTGGAGGTCCGCAGGTTGAAGACCACTGAGGGCGGATAGTTCACAAGAGGATGATGACAAGAGGATGATGACAAGGGGATGATGAAGGGGGGTGTGTGGGATGATGACAAGGGGATGATGAAGGGGGGTGGGGATGATGACAAGGGGATGATGACAAGGGCATGATGAAGGGGGGGTGTGGGATGATGACAAGGGGATGATGACAAGGGGATGATGACAGGTGATGATGATGAGAGTCTGGATGATGACAGGGTGATAATGATGAGGATGTTAATGACGGGGGTCTGGATGATGACAGGGGGGGATGATGTATTTCCCACCCTAGGCTTATACTCGAGTCAATAACTTTTCCTGGGATTTTGGGGTGAAATTAGGGGCCTCGGCTTATATTCGGGTCGGCTTATACTCGAGTATATACAGTACGTATAATACAGTATTGTACCGATGTATACTGCCCTGTATTATAAGTGCAATCAGGAGATTGCACAGTAAAGTAATAGAAATGTGGAAAAAATTGATAAAAATAATATAAAAAAAAAAAAAAATATGTATTTAATATAGATAGATATATAGATAGATAGATGCAAATCAAAAAATGTTGCAGTATCTTGTAATACCTTTTTTATTGGACTAACAGAATTTTGTAGAGACAAGTTTTGGGATTCTTCCCTTTATCAAGCCCAAAGCAAGCCTTGATAAAGTCTCTACAAAATTCTGTTAGTCCAATAAAAAAGGTATTACAAGATACTGCTAATTTTTTTGAATTGCATCTGCATCACTGGACTAATTCATTTTTGTAAAACTCAAAGGGTTAATAAATGTCTTAAATGTTATTCTGAATACTTTGAGGGGTGCAGTTTAAAAAAAAAAAAAAAGTGATATATGGTGGTATCTAACATATAATCCCCTCAAATCCACTTCAGAACTGGTCCCTAAAAAAATCTGAGTTTGAAATTTTCTCGCAAATTTGTATAATTGCTGCTAAGCTTATGAACCTTCTAAAATCCTAAAAAAAAGTCAAAGAATGTTTAACAAATGATGCTAACATAAAAGAGATATTTTGTAGCAGATATGAATTAAAGGGGTACTCCGGTGAAAACCTTTTTTCTTTTAAATCAACTCGTGGCAGAAAGTTAAACATATTTGTAAATTACTTCTATTAAAAAATCTTAATCCTTCCTGTACTTATTAGCTGCTGAATACTATAGAGGAAATTCTTTTCTTTTTGGAATGCTCTCTGATGACATCACAAGCACAGTTCTCTCTGCTGACGTTATTATAATAATAATAATAATGCTTTATTTATTGTTGTCCCTAGTGGGATTTGAACTCAAGTCCCCAGCGCTGCAAGGCAGCAGTGCTAACCACTGAGCCACCATGCTGCCCTTAGCATACATCTGCTATGCATGGTAGCTAAAATGGACAGAGATGTAAGCAGAGAGCACTGTGCTCATGATGTCATCAGTGTTTTAAAAAGAAAGGAATATCCTCTGTAGCATTCAGCAGCTAATAAGTACTGGAAGGATTAAGATTTTTTAATAGAAGTAAATTGCAAATATGTTTAACTTTCTGGCACCAGTTGATTTAAAAGAAAAAAGGTTTTCACCGGAGTACCCCTTTAATTATTCAATTATGTGGCATGATTATTTTTCATACAAGCAGACAATTTGAAATCTAGAAATATGCTACTTTTTCACAAAAAAACACTTGAGTATATCAACCAAAATGTGTCACTAATACAAAGTACAATATGTCACAAAAAACTATCTTGAAATCGCTTGGATGAGTAAAAGCATTTCAAAGTTATAACCACATAAAGTGACATATCAGTTTCAGGGCTGCCATCAGAAATTTCGGGGCCCCTTACACAACTCAAGGCCTGTGCCCCCCCCCCCAAACCCCCTTGGCCTGCCCCCCAATTTTATTTTATCTTCTAGATATATATTTCTAATTAGATTAGAGCATTCATGGAGGGGGTGTGCCGGCTGCGGCTTCCTGTGGGGTACAGACATCAGCCCCGGGGCCCCGTGCAGGAGATCACAAGGGGCCCAATGCTCAGACCCCCCGCGATCTATAACTTGTCCTCTATCCTTGGATAGAGGATAAGTTATTTTTTACCAGACTACTCCTTTAACCCCCTTCCAAGGCCCGGGCATTTTAGTATAAGCAACAAATTTTTTTGGTGGGGGTCTGACTGCTGAGACCCCCACCGATCACCTCAGTTGAAGTGGTTCTCCAGCTGTTGGAAAGCTAAATCTCCCATCATGTCTGGAGAGCCTCAGGCAATGGGAGTTGTAGTTTTGTAACAGCTGGAGAGACACAGATTGGACACAGTTTCACTCATCATCACTGCAGAACTTACAAGTGACTACAGCTCTGATGGGACAGTCAGGAGAATACACAATGATGTCAGTGACCTGAGTGACGTCTTCTGACTTGAGTGATATCTTCTCTGTTATCTTTTCTTCTTCATCTGGTCCAGAGACCAGGTCTTCTTCCAGCTCCATCTTCTCTGCAGAGTCTGACATCCAGACATCATTGGCTCCTGTCAGCAGATCCTCATCCTCTGCATGATGACAGTAATCATTATAACCTTGCCAGAAAGTGTACCCTAAATAAAATACTGCCCCACACTGTATCCTGAATATAATACTGCCATACACTGTACCCACTAAATATAATCCTGCCACACATTGTACCCTGAATATAATACTGCCCCACACTGTACCCTAAATATAATACTGCCAGACACTGTAACCTGAATACAAAACTGCCACACACTGTTCCCACTAAATATAATCCTGCCACACAATGTACCCTGAATATAATACTTCTATACACTGTATCCACTAAATATAATACTGCTATACACTGTACCCACTAAATATAATCCTGCCATACACTGTACCCTGAATATAATACTGCTGTACACTGTACCCACTAAATATAATACTGCTATACACTGTATCCACTAAATATAATCCTGCCACACACTGTAACCTGAATATAATACTGCTGTACACTGTACCTTGAATATAATACTGCCACACACTGTACCCTAAATATAATACTGCCCCACACTGTACCCACTGAATATAATCCTGCCAAACACTGTACCCTGAATATAATACTGCTATACACTGTACCCTAAATAAAATACTGCCCCACACAGTACCCACTAAATATAATACTGCCCCACACTGTACCCATTAAATATAATCCTGCCACACACTGTACCCTGAATATAATACTGCTATACACTGTACCCTAAAGAAAATACTGCCCCACACTGTACCCACTAAATATAATACTGCTATACACTGTACCCATTAAATATAATCCTGCCACACACTGTACCCTGAATATAATACTGCCCCACACTGTACCCTAAATATAATACTGCCAGACACTGTAACCTGAATACAATACTGCCACACACTGTTCCCACTAAATATAAATCTGCCACACAATGTACCCTGAATATAATACTGCCACACACTGTACCCTGAATATAATACTGCCACACACTATACCCACTAAATATAATACTGCCACACACTGTACCCAGAATATAATACTGCTATACACTGTACCCTGAATATAATAATGCTATAAACTGTACCCTGAATATAATACTGCTATACACTGTGCCCACTAAATATAATCCTGCCACACACCGTACCCTGAATATAATACTGCTATACACTGTGCCCACTAAATATAATACTGCCACACACTGTACCCTGAATATAATACTGTTATACACTGTACCCATTAAATATAATCCTGCCACACACTATACCCACTAAATATAATACCTCTTATCCTCTGTGTCCTCATCATTCCTCATCACCCCCATAACCCCCGCCAAACCTCTCCTCATCACTACTATAACCCCCCCCCCCGCAGCTCTCCTCATCACTACTATAACCCCCCGCACCTCTCATCACTACTATAACCCCCCCCCGCACCTCTCATCACTACAACCCTACAACCCCCCCGCACCTCTCCTCATTACTACTATAACCCCCCGCATCTCTCCTCATCACTACTATAACCCCCCGACACCTCTCCTCATCACTACTATAACCATCCAGGCACCTCTCCTCATCACTACTATAACCCCCCCCCCCGCACCTCTCCTCATCACTACTATAACCATCCACGCACCTCTCCTCATCACTACTATAACCCCCCCCACACCAACCCCCCTGCACCTCTCCTCATCACTACTATAACCCCCCTGCACCTCTCCTCATCACTATTATAACTCCCCGGCACCTCTCCTCATCACTACTATAACCCCCCCCCCCGCACCTCTCCTCATCACTACTATAACCCCCCCACACCTCTCCTCATCACTACTATAACCCCCGGCACCTCTCCTCATTACTACTATAACCCCGTGCACCTCTCCTCATCACTACTATAACTCCCCCCCGCACCTCTCCTCATCACTACTATAACCCCCCACACACCTCTCCTCCTTACTACTATAACCCCCCTGCACCTCTCCTCATCACTGCTATAAACCCCCCGCACTTCTCATCACTACAACCCCCCGCACCTCTCCTCATCACTACTATAACATCCACGCACCTCTCCTCATCACTACTATAACCCCACCCCACACCTCTCCTCATCACTACTATAACCCCCCCGCACCGCTCCTCATCACTACTATAACCATCCACGCACCTCTCCTCATCACTACTATAACCCCCCCACACCTCTCCTCATCACTACCATAACCCCCCCCGCACCTCTCCTCATCACTACTATAACCCCCCCTGCACCTCTCCTCATCACTATTATAACTCCCCGGCACCTCTCCTCATCACTACTATAAACCCCCCCGCAACTCTCCTCATCACTACTATAACCCCCCCACACCTCTCCTCACCACTACTATAACCCCCTGGCACCTCTCCTCATCACTACTATAACCCCCCGGCACCTCTCCTCATCACTACTATAACCCTGTGCACCTCTCATCATCACTACTATAACCCCCCCCCCGCATCTCTCGTCATCACTACTATAACCCCCACACACTTCTCCTCATCACTACTATAACCCCCCTGCACCTCTCCTCATCACTACTATAACCCCCCCGCACCTTTCATCACTACAACCCCCCGCACCTCTCCTCATCACTACTATAACATCCACGCACCTCTCCTCATCAATACTATAACCCCACCCCACACCTCTCCTCATCACTACTATAACCCCCCCCCGCACCTCTCCTCATCACTACTATAACCCCCCCGCACCTCTCCTCATCACTACTATAACCCCCCCTCGCACCTCTCCTCATCACTACTATAACCCCCCCTGCACCTCTCCTCATCACTACTATAACCCCCCTTCATCTCTGACCACCCCCATAACACCCCCCTGCACCTCTCATCACCCCCATAACACCCCCTGCACCTCTCATCACCCCCATAACACCCCCCTGCACCTCTCATCACCCCCATAACCCTCCTCTCATCACCCCCATAACCCCCCCTGCATCTCTCATCACCCCCATAACCCCCCCTGCATCTCTCATCACCCCCATAACCCCCCTGCATCTCTCATCACCCCCATAACCCCCCTGCATCTCTCATCACCCCCATAACCCCCCTGCATCTCTCATCACCCCCATAACCCGCCCTCTCATCACCCCCATAACACCCCCCCCTGCATCTCTCACCACCCCCATAACACCCCCCTGCACCTCTCACCACCCCATAACACCCCCTGCACCTCTCATTACCCCCATAACCCCCCCTCTCATCACCCCCATAACCTCCCCATGCACCTCATCACCCCCATAACACCCCCTGCACCTCTCATTACCCCCATAAACCCCCCTCTCATCACCCCCATAACCCCCCTGCATCTCTCATCACTCCCCCTCTCATCACCCCCATAACCCCCTCTCATCACCCCCATAACCCCCTCTCATCACCCCCATAACCCCCAGCATCTCTCATCACCCCATAACCCCCCTCTCATCACCCCCATAACCCCCCTGCATCTCTCATCACCCCCATAACACCCCTGCATCTCTCATCACCCCCATAACACCCCCCTGCATCTCTCATTACCTCCAATACACCCCCCTGCACCTCTCATCACCCCCATAACACCCCCTGCACCTCTCATTACCCCCATAACCCCCCTCTCATCACCCTCATAACCTTCCCATGCACCTCATCCCCCCATAACACCCCCTGCACCTCTAATTACCCCCATAACCCCCACCTCTCATCAACCCCATAACACCCCCTTGCATCTCTCATCACCCCATAACACCCCCATGCACCTCTCATCACCCCTTTAACACCCCAAGCACCCCTCATCACCATTGTAGTCTGCAAACAACCCCCCCCCTCCCCGCCCCTTCACTTACCCTGCCGCGGAGTGCGGGGTTCGGTGCAGCTGCTGCTCCTGTCACAGTGTTCCACTGCACGGGGAGGATCCGTCGGGAGGATGCTGGACTGGAGATCGCGCCGGGACAGGTCAGGTGACTGGAGTAGACGTGCATGCCTGCGTGGGGCACTTCGACTCCCATCAGCCCCTGGCCTGGCCTGTGCGGCCCTGCCGTACTTTTTAAGGGGCCCGCGTCCTAGAAAGAGTGGGCCTCATAGTCCTGCGGGCCCCCCGGACTATGAGGCCCAGTCATAGTTCTGAAGGGCACCCAGCCAGGAGTCAGTGAGTGACAGTCGCAGTCACTCACTGACAAGCCGGGGAAAAAAAAAGGTACAGGGACGTCCGGGCCCCCCTGAAGCTCCGGGCCCCATACAAGTGTATGGGTTGTACCCCCCTGATGGCGGCCCTGATCATATTTATTGTGTTCCCTGTTTTTTTTTTCCTACTCTTTTTAAAGCTACTTGTGCACAATAAATGTTAGATTTCACCATACCTGGGTATTTGAGGGGAATTCATCAATTGTTGCACTACTGTATTTTAGAGCAGAAAAGTCACGTTTAATGTTACCTCCCTGCGCCAAATTCATCAAAAATTGCACGCCACTTGATGAATTTATTGGCTCCTATGCCCATGGTACCCGTTTAGACTGCTTTACAGGGCTGAAATGTGGGTTTGTGTCTAAAAGACGTCCGCTGCGACTTTTTGTGACTTTCAGAGAAAAGTTGCACATAATGAATCAGTGTCCACTGCATAAAACTAGTGTAAAGCACTGCAAATGGTAGTTCACTTTCAAATATGATCAAAAGCAAAAGTCTCACAAAAGTCACATAAGAAATTACTGTAACTTTTTGTGCAACAATTTTAGACAAAAAAAAAAGGTTCTAAATAGCTTGATGAATTTCCCTCTTTGTTCTGCTGGACTCCACTGCACAGCTATGGGAAGATCAGAGAATATAGATACTGGAAAATAAGCATTGGGTTCAGCTTTATGTGGGACCACCAGTTTCACCAGTGAAACCTTTCTGCCCCTTTAGGTACAAAACACTAAACACGTAGGAATGCTGATTTGCCTCTCTATAATGTTCAGTTCATGACTGTTTTTGAACAAATGGGGCGGGCGCTGGTACTAAATAATTTTATCTATAGAAGTTTAATTTATTAATGGTGTGATGAGGACCCAATTTTTAGTACCTGAGCAGCTATACACGGTCACTTTGTCCAACAGCGCCAGTGCTTTTCTTATTTTTTGTATCAGAATATATATACAAAAGAAAGATCAATGGTTTGTATGCACAGAGAGATGCTTATATCATAGCATGGTTACTTTACTCTGGAACATGTAAGGTCATTGGAGGAAATTTATCAAAACCTGTCAGAGGAAAGGTTGCCCAGTTGCCCATAGCAACCAATCAGATCGCTTCTTTCACTTTGCAGAGGCCTTGTTAGAAATGAAAGAAGCGATCTGATTGGTTGCTATGGGCAACTGGGCAACTTTTCCTCTGGACAGGTTTTGATAAATCTCCCCCATTGTGCTTCCATCCTAAAGCCCCTTTTACACAGAACGATTATTGGCCAAATTTGTGAAAACACTCATTCCCCATACTTGACCTGTGAAAAAGGGTCAGTGATCAGATAATTTATGCAGCCAGGAAAATCATCGTTATCAGCCGATCAATGAGATCAATGTTAAGGAGACCTGCTTGGCCAACATGACTTCTTATGTAGCATGTGGGATCTATAGGCCCCAGGTATAAGGTGTGCATGGACCTACTCCATCACTGGCTGATCATCTGCTGCATGAGCCTTCCTAGGAGCGCTTGTTCCCAATAAGCGTCCTGTGTAAACAGGCCAGGGATCAGCCGTTGAACAAGCATTTATATATCAAGTATATCAAGTATCATCAAGATCAGCACTTCTTGCAGAGAGCCCATAGAACAGCGCACTCACTCACACTGTACGGTAAAGGACCTTCCTGATGATGTAATCAAAGGTCCTTTCACATACAGCGTACAAAGAGGAGGTGGAGGTAATAGAGAAAAGCATGGGTGGGAGGGTCTGCATTAGGTGGGAGACTAGTTTATGTGATGGAGGCATGTGAACAGTAAGTAGGGGGTAAAGGTAGAATTAAATGTAAGGGGAGAATGGGAACAGTAAAAAGGGGATATATGTAACATTATTTGGGGCAGAGCATATGAACACTATAAAGTCTAATCTGGAGCCGAACATCAAAGTTCATCACCTGTACACAGAATAGGTGACAAGTATTTGATCAGTGAAACCTGAATACTGGGACCACCACCAATCATGAGAACAGAGGCCCCTTGTCCCCAAGGTAAATGAAGCAGCAGCACATGATCACCCACAGTTCCATTTATTCTTTATGAGACTTATGAACATTGCTAAGCACTGAACTCACATGCATAGAGAATGAATAGAGCGACGAGGGATCATGTGCTGCTGCTCCAATCACCTGGGGGTCAGGGACTCTGTTCTCAAGATCAGTGGGGGTTCCAGTGGTCGGATCCCAAAGATTTATATACACTATCCCATAGGTATGCTGTAGGCATGATAATGGGACAGCAGCAAGCACAGCATTAGCAGAGCAGCAGGATGGCAGTGTAAAGGATGAAGATAGGCAACTAGGAGCTACAAAAACTGGTCTTAAGGAGGTGATGCTTGCATAAGTAGAACAGAGAGACTCAGGCCAGGACAGGACAAACTTGTTTATTTTGTAAAAAAAAAAAAAGAGGACAACGCGTTTCGTACATACACATTCAAAGTGCCTTCCTCAGGTCCAAAACGTACAATGCAAACTTCTTTGATAGTATGCAGAGTTACTGGAGATGATCCTGTGTGTGGAGGTGCTGGCGTGTAAAGGATAGGGGTGGTGTTACTATAGAGTTTGGGATAGGCTCCAGAAGTGAGGGGCCACAGATATCTTGGTATAGTCTGCAGTCATCAGGGGACATCATCATATTTGCCTGAGCTGGATGGAGAAGAGAATAGACCATCTACAATCAGAGAAGACACCCCCTGTGGTCACTGGATGTAATAGTCCTGTATTCTGTGACTGCTTCTGATCAGGTGAGATCGGGGGGTTAGGGTCTGATTTATTTTAGCGGTTAAAGCGCAGATGTCATATAAAATAACCTGTCAGCACAGCCTAAAAGCTTACCGCTATACTGCAACCACACCTTTGTTTTGGCAATCCTTGTACTTTTATTCACAGTAGCCAAAAGTCAGAGAGGCGCAGCCAGGCTTCTGCAATGCCCTGGGGCCACCATGCCTCTCTTCTCCAATACCCCAGCACCACCCCAGTCTAACACTTAGCTCTGCTTTTTTCTATCACATTGCTCACAAGATGAGTCTGCAAGCAGTGCTGGGGCAGTGCTGTGATACCAGAGAAGAGAGGCTTGGCCGCCCCTGGGAAATTGCAGATCCCTGGTTACACCTCTCTGATTCTCATCTCCTGTGTCAGCATAGAAGACATGGAGTGTCAAAACAGTATGGGTGCAGTATACCAGTAATCAGCATGTAGGCTGTAGTGTTGCTCGCGAATATAGCACTATATATTCGTAATTACGAATATTCATTATTTTTTTTTTTTCACAGTACACATCACAGTGATCACCCCTCTCTGCTTCCAGCTTGTGTGGTGTAAAGAAGGCTCTAATACTACTGTGTGAGACTGGTGTGCGAATTTTCGCATATGCGAATTTTCCCTTATGTTAATTTTGTATATGCTTATTTTCGCATATGTTAATTTTCTCATTCGCGAATTTTTCACATATGCGAAAATAAAACGAGAATATTACGAATATGCGAATATTCGCGAATATATGACGAATATTCGTCCATATATTCGCGAATATTCGCGAATTCGAATATGGCCTATGCCGCTCAACACTAGTAGGCTGTGCTACCTATTGTGACAGATTTTTTCGTGACAGTTGCACTGTATAGAGAAAGAGTGGTGCACTTGTCCATAGCAACCAATCAGATCGCTTCTTTCATTTTTCACAGACCTTTTAAAAAATGAAAGAAGTGATCTGATTGGTTGCTATGAGCAATTAGGCTACTTTTCCTCTGCACAGGTTTTGATAAGTGTCTATTCACATGTACAGTGTCCTGCTCATATTTCATGTGCTGGATTTGAAACTGCAAATTTTCAATGTAAGTTCAATGTAAACTGAATGACTAAACATTGCCTCAAGTCTGCAGCTTCAAATCATGAACATCAAATACACGCAGAACGTAGACCGATTTTCCAATTAAACTAAATTTCTAAAATTCTTGCGAAAAGGCTCAGCGGGGTCAGAGACCATTTAGTAAAAGGAGACTAAACGGGGTTTATTCGTTTGAGCACACTATTCACTAATATTGGGAGATCTTACTGTATGTAAATATTCAGCAGGGAGATGGAGAACTCCATCCTACATTTAGATGCCACTAAGACATTTGACAGGGTGGAGTGGAGATAAAGTGGGGAGAAGTATTTCATATACTGCCGATTTTGCTGGTTTTCCTACTTACAAAGCATGTAAAGGTCTGTAATTTTTACCAAAACAAAAATCCAGAAAATGACATTGTATGATTTAAAAAAAAAATGTATTTGCATTTTATTGCATGAATATTTGATCACCTACCAACCAGTAAGAATTTCAGCTCTCACAGACCTGTTATTTATTTTTTTTCTCCACTCATTACCTGTATTAACTGCACCTGTTTGAACTCGTTACCTGTATAAAAGACACAAAGGTCAGCAGACCAAAAACATGTAGGGGTGGTGGCATTCTGGGACTTGTAGTACTTACTTTGCATTGTTGTATGTATGTATCAGCCTGCATTACAACTGTTGTGGCCCTCTACCTAATGATTTTTGTTCCTCCTGCACTTGCACTTTTGCTTAGCTCATGTTTCCCTGACTGGGACATGGACATTTAGTAGATTACCGTCCCAGCAGTTATAAATACCATCTTCCCCTTTGCCAGTGTTACAGTGTCTACATTCATGTTGTACCGTAGTGAGTCCCAGGTTTGCCGCCTATCTGTGTCGTTTTCCTCCTTTTTTTAATTATGTGTTTTTAACCTTGATATTTGTGCATAATAAGGATTTACATGTGATTCACTTATTTTTTGAATAGCTCAATTTTTTTGTATTTTGTATGCCTTATCTAGTACAAGCAAAAATGCTCCACAACATATTGGCCCTCGTTTACTATTGCAAACCCAACATGTTTTGTCGGGTTGTGCGCCAGATTCTGTCGAATTGTGCCAGAAATTCTGTCTGCACCAGATTTTGTGCCAGAATCTTTGCCAAAATTGAAAAACCCCGACTAACTCTCCAACTCTCCAAAAACCCCGACTAACCCAAAAGGGGCGTGTTCCCGAAATTTTCACAAAAACACAACATATTTACTAAGTTTTACACATAAAATGTGGTGGATTTGAGCTGAGAAAAACCAGACAGATCAGAGAACGTGTAAAAAAAATGTAGGGAAAGTGGAAATTGTAGGGAAACCTTAGTAAATACTGTGGGAAATAAATTGTAGGGAATTAAAACCCACAAAGAAACCTACACAACACTCTAAATAAATAAGGGCCATTATGTTCTGTAGAGACAATGAACCAGCAGGGGCTACTAGGAGATGTGTGGTGCTCACAAGGAGAATAGTTGGAGTAGTCCAAGCTAGCTGAGTGTAGTAGTCTCCCTTGTTGGATACCTGTAGGATACTCTCACATGAAGCAGGGTTGTATTGCTCACTTGGTGGGTCCCCCTATAAGCCTTTGCAACCTCTGAAATTGGAAGTACTCTTGGTATACTGTCATGGTATACTGTAATGAGGATACAGACACTCTTGTAACTTGCAAGTTTTTGTATTCTGCTCGGGTTCCGGCAATAAAAAATAATAAACTTACATTCAGCAAGAGCCGCAGAATGTAAAGTAAAGTTTTTTTTTTTTTTTTTTTATTGCAGCAGCCTGGGGCAGAATGAAAAATAAATAAATAAAATAAATAGCTGGATAACCCATTTAAAGTCCCTGTGAAAATTCTGGGTAATTAAATTTCAAGCAGCCGCGTACACGGCCGCCGGCTGCTTGAAATTTAAAGGGCCAGTGCACCATTGATTGGTGCCTGGTCCTTCTGCCACATTATTTAAGTCAGCTCCGCCCCTTCCTCCCTGCCGGATCTTCAGTGCCCATTGCCTGAGATTAAGCATACTATTGTCTTTTGCCTTGCTTGTGTTCTAGACCCTTACGCTAAGTTTTTGCACCTTTGCCACCTGCCTTGACCTTCTGCTAAGTCCGACTATGCCTTTGCCTTATCCTTCTGTACCTCGCCTCCCCAGCTACCAGTGTGGCTGAGTCGTATCGGGGTAGCGACCTGGGTGTTGCCTGCCACAGCAAGCCCATCCTGCCTTGCGGCAGGCTCTGGTGAAGACCAGCGGCACCTTAGATTCCTCTCCCCGATATGGCCCAAGTCATCAGCAACACAGGTTAGTGGATCCACATCCCACATCATTATAGGAGCTCTGAATTATCATGCTTGTGTCCAGGAGTTATGTCACTGCAGAGGCTGAATATTCATCAGTAGGGCATTTTACAGGAGCGGGCAGATCGGTGTACCTCGGGGTAAAAGAATTCTCCCAGAACTCTCATTTGTACATGTCAGAAATGAATTTACAGAATAACTGCACATCAGGGACAAAAAATTATAGGTAACCTCATCCTTGCTGTACCGTGCCCTATTAGCTCATATCAGCAGTTTAGGATGGTCTAATCTTCTGTTAGTTTCCCTTTAAATCATTATGTTTGTTGTCAATTATGCACTGCAAAAAACCAAACCCGTCATCTCTCCCATTGCATAATAACAAAAGCCTTCTAAGAATAAGGATAAAACTCAGAAACTAAGCAGCTGTTGCTAAATTCCATCCTACAGTATATGTTTCTTACAGCACAGAAGTCCACCCACAGCTGGAAGCATCATGGATGCCCTATTTTATTACTAACTGCTTCTGTATGTTCCTTCTTAAACTAACAAAGATTTTTTTCCATTATTCAGATGTCAAGAAAGTAATGGAAATATAATGATTGCATTGGCTATGGCTTCAAATGTGAACTGTTGTACAGAGCCAGAAGGGTACAGCTGTTAAAATTAGTCACAAGAAACTGACTGGATAAAAAAGACAAATCTCCTCAGTTCTAATGTGCACAGACCCAATACTTGTATCACAGTTATAATCCTATATAATGGAAGACCTCCTTTCAATGTTGTACAGGCTCTGCCAGTTGCCATTTGTACTTACATATAGTATTACCCCCCTAAAAGCAGTCCAATGGAACATGGGAAACATTTTTTATTTCTTTTTTCATCACATAGAGATGAATGGACCAGCTAACCTGCTGTGTGCAAAACGTCACACACAGCAGCTCAGTCAGGGCCTCGTATGGGAGATCGCGAGGGGTCCCAGCGGTCGGACGACCCACGATCAGACATTTATCTGATAAATCTCTTAGCACTGGATGTCTTCTTTATCCACTAGTATTTTTGGCCTTACTAGCCTTTAATGAGCACCCTGTTAAATGTATCCCTATGAGGAACAAGTATAAAATATATAAACTAAATCCTACAAGGTTGACAACTGATTTTAAAAAAGAAATGAAAAATAGCACAGGTGTTAGTTTAAGCCTTTAAAAATTACTAATATAGAATTAAATGCAGATGGCAAGTAGCAAAACAAATCCCAATGTATTTTTTATATATATATAAATGCAAATAATAACAAGGGCAGATAATGTAGCTTGGGATCACGAGAAGACACAGCTACTAAATGGGTTCTTTAGCTTAGTATATGGGAAGTGGGAGAAGCTGACCCAGGTCAAGCCAGTGGTGGTAACACATCATATAATGTACTGAACTGGCTTAATGTAGATATGGTCCAAGGTGAATTAAATAAAATGAATGTTAGCAAAGCTCCTAGGCCAGATGAATTACAGCCAAGAGTTCTTGGATAACTAAGTTCAGTAATTACTGTACCCTTGTTCATAATATTTAGAGATTCTCTGGTGTCTGGTATTGTGCAATAATATTGATGTTACTAAATTATTATTTTTTTTTTTTAAAGGTACTGAATATTTCTCTCAGCACTACCCCCATCATGTTGCCATCCTAACTTAGAAGCAGAAGCGGGCGGCATGCTCAGCTCCACTCTCCAGCCGACCAGGGATGTTCAGAATCTGAAAACCCTGTTCTGTAAATTCATATTCCTCGGTAGAAGCCCTCATTGGTCACCACTGATGGACCATTGAGGGCTTCTAGCAGGGAGTATGAATTTACAGAGCAGAGCTTTCAGATTATGAACATCTCCAGCTGGGTGGGGAGCAGAGCTTCCCTGGCTTCTAAGTTAGGATGGAAGCAAGTCTCAGGAGTTAGACCCAGTGCCATTGGTCCCTCAGCCCCTGTACTACTACACCCCTCATTGAACAGAGTCTATTCCATGATAGAAGTAGCGCAGCACTGAGGGAAATATATAGTACCAAAAAAGAAATCAAATAAAAAACAGTAACATCAATATTACCCATTATAAAAACATAAGTTATGCATTATAAATGAACATGTTGACAAGGCCTAGGGTTTAGGCAGATAAAAAAAATCTCCCCATTAAGTTTGCAGCTATAACTTTATCTACAATCCCTATATAAGGATTCTTGTCTTTTTTTTAACCTTATAAACTGTGTAACGTACATGTTACATACATGGGGCCTTTGTGTTTTGGAATTTCTAGTTGGCAAGAAATGTGACAGGGACCCTGCTCATACTGGAGGGGCAAGTTGTGCATAACTAGCTTGCCCCCCTGACTGGTGAGCAGTTAAGGGGTTAAAAAATAATACAGGCAAGGTTTTTAGCCCCCTCCCCCGCCTGGATAACTTGTTGGTAACTATAGTGGTATGTACCATGGGTGGGGGGGAAGGAGTTCACCAATCAGGGGTTTAATAGTTTCCCGGGCTTTCAGGGGCCCTCCCCTGGGTATTTATTGCTATGGTGTCTCCCTTTCCCCCCTCAATCTGCCCGGACCCGGAGTTTTGCCCTCCCTCCCTTTTTGTATCTCTGTTTATTGTAAGTCACAGCTTGGCAGTAAGAAGACGGTGAAAGCAGAGTCAACCCGGGGTAGACCTCCACACAGGACGGTGTGGCAGCACCTCTCGGGTTGGTAAGAAGCCAATCGTTGTCTTTGTTACAGTTAAATTGTTATTCATATAAGTAATTTTATAAATAAAGCTGTGGCCGATCCCCACCCATAAAAAGTTGAATTGTTGTTGTGTCAGTTATTATTTAATTATTTATTGTAGTAAGGGGGAGGGGTAGTTATAGCCTGCTAGGAGCTAATTGGGTCTCAACAGTCACTGCCTGAATATGAACCTGTCCCCAGTGTGTCACCTCTGACTCCCTAAATTATATTTATACTGGTTAGTAAAACCTCCCATCTAGCAATGCCCTAAGGCTGGTATTACTCACATGCTATCATGCAGTATTATAGTAAGTTTTTTTGTTGCCCAACCATCCAATCACAGCTCAGCTTTCTTTTCTCAAATTGCCTTGGTGAAATGACAGTCTAGCTCTGATTGGTTGTTATGGTCAGCTTGATAATTCTCCCCCAGTGTTTGCAAAATGACAATGTAACATGTATAAAAAAAAAAATGCATGAAAACCTTCCCTGACATATTTCCCTCCCAAACATTTACAACTGCTGACACTTGCCTGTAATGGCTGCAATTTGTAAATAAGGCTGGGTTCACACTACGTTTTCTCCCATACGGGAGCGCATACGGCAGGGGGGAGCTAAAACCTCGCGCTCCCGTATGTCACCGTATGCGCTCCCATATGTCATTCATTTCAATGAGCCGGCCGGAGTGAAACGTTCGGTCGGCTCATTTTTGCGCCGTATGCGCTTTTACAACCGGACCTAAAACTGTGGTCAACCACGGTTTTAGGTCCGGTTGTAAAAGCGCATACGGCGCAAAAATGAGCCGACCAGACCGAACGTTTCACTCCGGCCGGCTCATTGAAATGAATGACATACGGGAGCGCATACGGTGACATACGGGAGCGCGAGGTTTTAGCTCCCCCCTGCCGTATGCGCTCCCGTATGGGAGAAAAGGTAGTGTGAACCCAGCCTAAGTCTGATCCCAACAGTTTCACCAATACTGTAACCAATAGCAAATACAGCTTAGATGATTTGCCCTCTATGTCACCCAATTGGCTCACCATGGTGCCAAGCAAGTTATATGACAATTAAGACCCTCAAGTCTGCCATGTTAATAGTTCTATTATATATAGGCGGTAGGCAGGAAGAGATTAAAGTGTATCTGTCACTTAAAAGAACTTTTGATATGTCCTGGCAAAATGTCACTCAATTTTGGGACATGGAGCAGGGAGACATGTCAAAAGGTTTTTTGAAATGACAGTGTCTGTTTGAAGTACCATACAAGGCAAAATATTGCAGTGTGTTGTACAAGCTATCATGCCCACAGATGTTTCCACTATAGAAATGTTGCTATGTGCATGGTGCAGCAGAATGCCATTGAAAGCAATGGAATTCTGCTGCAAAGGAATTTCGCTCATGTAAACATGTCCCTAAATAAGAGCATATTCCCCACTCGTTTATTGCTATATATTTAGGCATGCTGTACAGCGTATGTTCACACTGAGGACATTTCACAGAAATTTCAACTTATCAGCAGCCTCCCATTAAAAGCAATTCTGTATGGGGTTTCCATAGTTCATACAGCAGAAATACTGCACAGAATTCTGCATGATTTTTCTGCACTGAATTCCACCTAAATTTATTGCCCATTCACTTTAATGGGATTCTGCAACGACATTCACACAGCAGAATTTCTGCTGCGGAATGATGCAGAAATCCCACTTTCCGCGCTCCAGAAAACTATAAGTCTAGTCTTATATTTTTCTGGACTTCATTTGCAGAATCCTATTGAATTCAATGTGGATTAAATTTGTGCGGAATTGGTGTGGAATGCGTGTGGAATTCCGCATGTAGTTCATCTTTTAAACAGTTCTGTGGAATCATGCAGAAAGCATCCGGATTCTGCAGCACGAATTCCACATCAATTCAGTGTCCATTCCGCATCAATTCCGCAATGCAGAATAAGATGCGAAATTCAGCAAAAACAAATGGGGAAGGGGAATTTCTGCCATGTGAATGCAGCCTAAGGCTATGTTCTCACATCCAGAATGTCCACATGGAAAATTTTCATGTGAACATTCCGGAGAGTGCGGGCACCGTCATAATCTGCCGCAGTAGGACCACATAGACGGCTATGCATTCTTAGGTCTCATAGACGGCTATGCATTCTGTGCAGTGTCCGCACAAAGAATGAACAGGTTCATTCTTTGTGCGGACACGGAAAACAGAATTTCTGTGCCAGGAACATCTGGCACGGAAATTCCAAACGTGTGTACAGCGCAGCAGAATCCTGTTCAAATCAACGGGATTCTGCTGCTCCGGAATCTTCAGCCGGGAAATCCGGACGTGTGAACATGGCCTAAGGCCAGTTCTGTGCAGATTTCCGACAGAAAATTCTTCTTGGAAATTCCGCCAAATTTACTGCACATTGAATTGAATGAATTCCACTGTCCCGTTCACATGGCAGAATTTCCACTGCGGAAATTTTGACATGAAAATTCTGCTTTCTGAAAGAGCTTTCTTTAAATTTTGCAGAATTCCGAACAACGTCTCATTGAACTCAATGGGGATTTGAATTTCGGCAGAATTCTGTGTTTTGAGTGTACAGAAATTACACAGAAATTATGCTAAAATTCAGCTCCAATTTTCAAAAATTCTGTTGCAAGCTTTGCAGAACAGAATTTGAGTAGAACTGCAGATTTTCTGCCATGTAAACATAGCCTGAGGCAATGTTCAGACATCAGAATGTCTTCCCACGTTCCTCAGACAGCAGCAATGTATTTCCGAGCTGATTCCGCAGAAAGAATTCACATGTCAAATGCTATGAAGTCTGGATTCATATCAGTGGCAGATGTTTCCACCACTAATATTCTGCTGGTTTTAGCTAGAAAGTTCTGTCACGTGCACATAGTAGATTTTGTATGATCACATATGGGCATGCAAGGTTTATACATAATTTGTTCAGTATTTTAAATCAAAACCAGTGGATCCGACACAGAGAAAATCTACTTTGGAAAGATCGGTATCTTTTTCTTAGTTTTTGACCCATTCCTGGTTTTGGCTAAAATATTGACCAAATCACTTTGCGTGAACCCAGCCTAACAACATTAATTATACAATATTGTTTCTTGATCAGCTGGGGGATCATTTTAGAACAACCATACTTAAATGAAGTCTAACAATCTCATCATGGCATAAACTCTTTACTGAGTGTCTATACCCAGTCTATTTAATATACCTTAGAGAGAACGTTTACAATTCATCAGATTACCAAATACATGAAGTCTGATGAATTCCCTAACAACTGGTTTAGCTGAATACTGAGAGTGTAATACTAATAATAACATCTTTGCCCATTCTCAGCCATGACGATCTCGGTGAGCAGCATTAGTTGGAATGACATAACATGGACTTACCTGTCAGTGTGATTGGGGGGGTCTGCTTTACATCGCAGCATCTCTATAGTCAACGTTTCATGTACAGTTCTGGTTCTCTCAATCAACTTCAGATATCTGTTGTTCTCTGTTATAATGGCACAGCCCAAACTCTGTGAAAATCTTGTGTCCCGCACATGGGACGTCTTCTCATGCCCCTGTATCTTTGTCTTGCCTAGTCTCTGCTTCTGTGTCCTATATGAAGACATTCTTGTGAGGCTGCCTTACAGGCCGAGTGATGTCAACAGGGGTGGGATAAACTGAATAATTGGGGGCAGGGGGAGGGCAGGCAAATGCTTGGGGAACTCACAACAGATAAACTTAAAGAAGATTAGTATATGCAAAACCAAAAACTTCTTTAAAGTGACACTTACCGTAATATATTTTTCTGAAAAGACAGCATTATGCTTTTTTCACACATTTAGCATCATTTACTTTTGAAAAAAATAATGTTTTAAAGGGTAATACAGACAGAAACACAGTTATAGTAATGTTTATTAACATACAGCATACAGTGTACATATGCATTTGTTTTTGTTGATGTCAGATTTTATTTTAAAAAAATAAAGCATTTAGACACAAGCAAGTACCGTATATGCCCTTTTGAGTTATTATTATATTATCATATTATTAAAAGGATACTGGGAGGCATCTACTAAGATGTGTGTGATTTAGTTCATTTATTAGTTCTTTTTTTTTTCTTTGCATGTTACTTTGCGCTACTCTGCCAAATTTATTACATGGTCGCAGGGCATGTTATACATTTTATGGAGGATATCCTAAGGCTAAGTTTCTACTTGGATTTTTGTCCTGCATTTTTTATTTTGAAAAAAAAAACGCAAAAAAAAAACGCCTGAAAAAACGCCAGTGCGTTTTTTCTGGCGTTTTTTCATTTATGTGAAAATTGCAAAAAAGGATGCAGTAGTGATGGAAAAAAATTTTATTTAACGAAATATTTATTTTTTATAACAAAATTTTCATACATTTTTAATAAAGTGTGTGTGTTTCATTTTTTTTCTCTCTCTTTTTTGACATTTTTTAGGTAGTACTTCTACTCCCAGCATGTAACAGACTGTTCCATGATGGGAGAAGTAGTACCTGTACTAATAGACATATCGCCTGATGCGATCATCCATAATATAGCAGAGATGCGAAGCAGCTCTATACAGCCCCCAAATCTCTGCACTATACTCTGGCCGGCCAGTAATGTGAATAGAACATCACTCATTCATAGTTTACGCCCAGAGTAGGAATTGGCCGGATGGTTGCAGCCAATCACAGCTCTCTGAGGGAAATATGAATGAGTGATGTTCTATTCACATCACTGGCCGGAGTATAGTGCAGAAATGCGAGTGCAGTGTAGAGCCGCTCCGCATCTCTGCAATAGATAGGGCGATCACAGAGGATGTCTGGAGTGATACCTGCTGTGATCTTTGCAGTACTACTACTCCCATCATGGAGCACGCTCTGCTCTATGTTGAGAGCTGTAGTACCTGCAGTTAAGGAAAGATCACAGTGGATGTCACTCCTGATACCCACTGTGATCCTCCTGTATAATGTATAGATGCGGCCGGACGCTCTTCTATGGTCCCCTGCACTGACGTATATATACACCTATTTATATTTCCCACAGTGAGTTGGGATTGGCTGGAACCATCTGGCCAATCACAGCTTTCTGCAGTAAATATGAATAGGTGTATATATATACAGCAGTGCAGGGGACCATAGAAGAGCGCCCAGCCACATCTGTACATTATACAGAAGGATCGCAACGGAACCCGGGGCGATCTGTCAATAAGTACAAGTACTACTACTCCCATCATGGAACAGTGTGTGTTCCATGCTGGGAGTAGTGTTACCACCTAAAAAAAAAAAATAATAAAAAGTGAAAAACACACACACACTACATTTTTATTATTGTCGGCTATATTTTTAGTGCCCTACCCGCCCACATAAATTGATCTCTGTTTAAAAATGTATAAAAATGTTGTTATAAAAATTTTAAATTTTGTTAAATACTATTTTTTCAATCACTACTGTATCTTTAATGGTACCCTACAAATTTTTATTAATAAAGGTATCTCCATCACTCTTTTGGATCGCTAAAGTCCAAAAGAGAATAAAAACCACCGGAAAAAATGCCAGTTAAAACCCACATGGCGTTTTTCTTGGCATTTTTTTTACTCCCATAGACTTTTATTTCAGGGGAAAAAAACACCAGTGGCTCAACATGCTGCAATTTTGCAAAACCGTCAAGGAGTGAAAAATGCCAAAAAAGAGTGAAAACTGCCAAAAGGATAAAAAAAAATGCCAACCTGAAAAATGCCAAGTGGAAAAAGAATTTTGCAATTTCTCATTGATTTACAGCTAACATCTGGGTGCAGCGTTTTTTGGCCAAAAAAAAGCCATGCGGCAGAATTGGCATTTTTCTTGGCATTTTTCCCAAAAAACAAGTAGAAACTTAGCCTAAAGCTACGCTAGGTCTGGGCTGGTGTAGAATTGCGCCTTATTGGGGGTTTCTGTGACTTTTTTGTGAAAGTTACAGTTAATAAATTCATTACCACTGCACAAGACTAACCCTTAACATCTGTACTGTACGCTCTTTTAAAAAAATAAGGTGTAGATCGAAAAAGCGCAAAAAAATAGCCTGAGGCGCAGTGCTGCACCTAAACAGAGACAAATCTACACACAAAAACAGCTTTAAAGACAATGATAAATGCCCCCATCTGTTCACCAAAATATACTAAACCATCAGATAACAAATAAAATGTCTTTAATAATACAAGACAACATAACTGACAATAAAACTGATAAACTGTTACAATATAAAAAAAATTAAATAAGAAGGTAAAAAGTACTATCAAAGGTAACTGCCCAGGTATACTCTGAAATCATTAGCATATAATGTAAAATTCTATTTTAAGAATTATAATCTATACTCACTAAGGGTATGTTTAAACTGGTTAAGATGTTCGCAGAATTCTCGCTGATTAAATCTGCTCAAAATGACGGTCTTTTTTCCGCAGAATTTGCCCGGAATTCGCGATGAATTCCGCAAGGAATTCGCGATGAATTGCGCGCGGAAATGAAAGGGGATAGGACACACAATAAAATGCGCAAATTCCACGCAAATTCCGTGCACATTTCGTGCGAATTCCACACGGAAGCTGGGCAGGCTGCCAAAAATGTTTACATTTACTTCAATGGAGTTACGAGCCGAATTCCGCATGAAGAAAGAACATGTTCATTCTTCATGCGGAACGGAATTCTGTGACGGAATTCCGCTAGCGGAATTTCCTCAGTGTGAACTGAGGAGAGGAAAGTTAACTGCATACTATGAACTAATGAGTAAGCACTAGATTTGGACTTTTTTGGTTTTGCATGTTTATTTTATTCACATGTTTAATTTATTTATATAATTTTTTTATATTGTTACAGTTAAAGGGGTTCTCCGGTGCTTAGGCATCTTATCCCCTATCCAAAGGATAGGGGATAAGATGCCTGATCACGGGAGTCCTGCCACTGGGGACCCCCGTGATCTTGCACGCGGCACCCTGTTTGTAATCAGTCCCCGGAGCGTGTTCGCTCCGGGTCTGATTACCAGCGACCACAGGGGCGACGGCATGTGACATCACTCCTCTGCCCCCATGTGACGTCACGCTCCGCCCCTCAATGCAAGCCTATGGGAGGGGGCGTGACAGCTATCACGCCCCCTCCTGTAGGCTTGCATTGAGGGGCGGAGCGTCTGATCGACAGTAATCAGACTAGGAGCGAACACGCTCCGGGGACTGAATACAAACGGGGTGCCGCGTGCAAGATTACGGGGGTCATCAGCGGCGGGACTCCCACGATCAGGCATCTTATCTCCTATCCTTCGGATAGGGGGCAAGATTTCTAAGCACCGGAGAACCCCTTTAATAAAACGCCAGTCATATTAGATATTGTATTGATGATCTGATGATATACTAACATAAAGTGAACAGTCTCCAATTTCACTGCAAGGGCCCTGTGGCTTATATAAATATTTATTAAAACATTCACCCCCTTCCTGCATAGCAAAGCAGTAAGGCTGGGTTCACATCACGTTTTTGTAATACAGTTTCCGTAATAGGTTTTTGATGAAAAATTAATTCCTCAAAACCGGACTAAACTGTGTCAAAAAGTGTGTACAAATTTTAACCCTTATACGTTTTTTAAAAAATGACATCCGGTTGCATCCGTTTTTAAGAAAAAAAAAAGTATACTTTTTTAACTTTTCACAACATCACTTTATGATTAAAGTTTCATTTGTTTGATTGAATTTCCATGAAAAAAAAACTTTCAGTGTCGAAAACCATTTGATGAAAACCGGATGGAACCGTACGCACATACGGTTCTGTACGGTTCTCATTGACTCCCATGTTAAAAAAAAAAAAAAAGTATACGTTTCCATACAGTTTTTCACTCGGACCAAAAACCGTGGTAGGCTACGATTTTGGGTACGGGAAAAAACTGACAAAACCGTACAAGATACAAAACGGACAAAACCGGATGCATCTTTTGGCATATGGTTTTCAATGGAGAGTCAATGCATACGGTTTCCAATACGGTTACATACGGTCTTCACATTGAAAACGTATACGAGAACTGTATTTCAAAAACGTAGTGTGATCCCAGCCTTACATAATATAACACTGTTGCCCCTGTGTTATATTTCAGGTGACCTACACTTTCTGTTTCTCATTTATCTGTGTAGCTATTAACTGTGCTTGGGTGAGGATTATGCGTTAGAGATTAAAGGAAATCTGTCGCCAGTGTCACCTGCACTAACCTGTTGGTACTGACAGATAGTGCAGGTGACACTGACAACAACGGTACTCACCTTGTCCTGTTCCGTGGCGGGGATCTTTGGTAATTTCCTCCGTTAGCTCCAGTCCTGGCAGCCGACTTAGGGCATGGGTGGAGCTTACTGATGTCACCCCTGCTGTTCTCTCACAGCGGGACCCAGCAGGGAGCAGCAGCGGTGATGTCACTAAGCTCTGCCCATGCCCCAAGCTGCTGCTGCTCTCTGCAAGGTTTTGCGGCAGCAGTAGTGATGTCAGTAAGCTCTGCCTGTGCCCCAAGCAAGCTCGGGACTGGAGCTAACGGAGGAAATTACCGAAGATCCCCACAACGGGACGGACAAGGTGAGTACCATTGTCATCAGTGTCCACTGCACTGTCAGTACCAACAGGTTAGTGCAGGTGACACAGGTGACAGATTTCCTTTACATATAGTATAATATGTTATACTAGTCAAACTAGAGTGTCCTCTAAAAGAAACAGCTACCTATCAATAGACAGCTGTTTCTAGATTTTTGCTTCTCATCAGTATAGAGCAAGGTACCGATTAAGAGGGAGTACTCACCCTCATTGAAGAGATTCAATGACATTGTAGCAGTAGCACCATCAAGCCAGATGGACATTTGCCTCCCAAATCGCTATTCATAACATGACTTTTTGTTTTTTTAATGCCCCTATGCTGCTCCTTCTCTGCGTATCATTTTCAGCAGCGCAGAGATGAAGTAGTGTCCCATTAGAGACCTGTCAAGACAGGTCAAATTTTTTGTGGGGTATATAAGCGAGCTTTTGTCCATATCTTTTAATGCATACCTATTAAATATGAAGAGTTAATCTTATCAGACACCCTTTGCCCCGGGAGCTGGACACTGCTATTTTTTGAACTTGTCTAATCCATGGGATACGGCCAGCTCAGTCTTAGCTCTTCAGACACTACATGCCAATTTTCTCCTTTGAACATGTCCACTGTGGGTGGTGAGGTGAGCTGTATTTTCCTTCTTATTTTCCATGCTATATTAACACTCCTGCATACATTTAAAAAAAAACAGTATGTACAGTATCAAACAACAAAGCATAGGGGACTGCAATAGGGAAAGAGGGTTGGGAAAGAAGGGCATAGGAAGAGAAAAACACAGGCCCAAAGCTTTATTGAGAGACAAAATATATAAGGGAGGGGGGGGGGGGGGGAATTGGTGTTAATCCCCTTCCTTCTTGATGTCTGGACTGTCCCTAATGAAAAAGTTCCTCCACAGGTTGCGGACCAGCCTGCAGCAGTCCTGGACAGAGATCATCTCCGAGTTTATAACAGGGCATTTCCTGGCAAACAACAAACCGTCCTTATAACAGTTCATAAGGCACAAGGCCACCTGGATATCCCCAACAGTAGATCTCTGGGAAACAGTCCATAAAAAACAGAACAATCCCTTAACAATGCCTACTCCTGGGAACAAAGTCTTGAGGTTCATATTCCAGGGCATTTAGCACGGCTGTGAGACGGGCATTGCCAGAAGAGGTGCAAAGTTGTTTCTTTAGTGAAAGGGCCCCTTGGGAGGAAGTTGTATTGCACAGTCCGCATGCATGCATAAAAGCTCTCAGGGGCAGGGTTTCTGAATGACCATCCATGCCAAGTCCTTGTGCCCATTGGTAAGCCTGCTGGAGGCCTCAGATTTCCAAACTGCTGTGGCTTCAAGGAGCACTGGAATAGACTCTATTGAATCCTTTGCTCAGATGAGTTTGTAGACAGTCTTTGGTTTCCACTGTCATGAACAGGGAGAAGTGAGCCCTAAAGCTGTCCCTAAGACCACTCTCCCTGCTTACTTGCCTAGACACCCTAGCGGTAAATGACAACTGGAAGCCGGTCCCTTCCTTGCATTAAAGTGCAAGAGCTTCAAAGTCAGCAAAATAAATAGAACTGTACAAAGTCGAAGGACAAGTCAGGAACATAACTGGAATACAATAACCAACAAACAGATATATACATAAAAACAAGGCAGGATATAGCATACTAACATACAGTTCAGAAACCAGAATCAAGATTAACGGCTAGATATGGGGATAAGTTTACAGCAGACAAAACAAGATTATGCAGGGGATGAACAGGTTAACTGAATGTCAGAACACTAAACAGGTCAGGAAATCAAGAGCACTGTTCACACTGGACTCAAAAAAAAAGGAAAACACAGGACACCCCACTCCAATCATGGAAGGACATCAATACCAAAGCCAAACAGGCTCCTAGCTAGCGGGCACACTCCACAGAGATCAGAATACTAGCCTAGGAAGAAACAAAAATCCTAAATACAAGCAAACATGTGTACAGAAACAGGACTAACTCACTCCTAGATAGACGGATTAGCACAAGGTTCAGAACGGGATTCTATCCATGATCAAACAAGGTCAAAACAGGACTGACAAAACGCAGTGTGAATGAAGACTAAGGCAACACAAAGCAAATGAAGAACAAATACAAGAATACTAAAACCCGACAAAGCACGCAAACAAAGCAGGTTAAAATCTATATATCAAACAGGACAGATAACTATGGTTAAAACTCAGGATATCTGCACAGACAGACATAGCAAACATCATGTCAACATGGTCAGAGTAACAGGTATAATAACCAACCCTGAGCAGCACTTGAAGAGGCCTTATATTTGCTCCCAGTTGTAACGCCGAACGCTCCGGGTCCCGCTGTCCCCCCGGAGCGCTCGCGGCGTTCTGCTGACAGCAGCGCTCCGGTCTCTGTCTCTTACCGCGAGCGCTGCTGTGTTCGTGCCGGCGGGGACGCGATCCGCATGACGGGTCATGTCGGCTCGCGGATCGCGCCCCGTTCCACTCACCCTCCTCCTCCGGTGTCGGTCTCGTCCCGGCGCGCGCGGCCCCGCTCCCTAGGGCGCGCGCGCGCCGGCTTTCTAAGATTTAAAGGCCCAGTGCACCGCTAATTGGTGCCTGGCCCAATCAGTCTAATCACCTCCCTAACTCATTAATACCCACTTCCCCTTCCTGTCCTTGCCGGATCTTGTTGCCTTGTGCCCTGAGAAAGCGTTTAGTGTGTTCCCTTGCCTGTGTATCCAGACCTCCTGCTGTTGCCCCTGACTACAAACTATTGCCGCCTGCCCTGACCTTCTGCTACGTCTGACCTCGCCTCTGTCTAGTCCTTGTGTACCGCGTCAGGCTCAGCTGCCGGAGAGGTCGAGTCGCTACTGGGGGACACGACCTGGTAGTTACCGCCGCAGCAAGTCCATCCCGCTGGAGCGATCCCCCAGTACGACCCGCACCATCGTCTCTCTGGCACAGAGGATCCACCTCCTGTGTCCTCACCAGTCGCCATTCCGGATCCTGACAGTAGATCCGGCCATGGATCCCGCTGAGGTGCCGCTGCCGAGTCTTGCTGATCTCACTACCGTTGTTGCCCAGCAGTCCCAGCAGATCGCCCAACAAGGACAACAGCTGACGCAGTTGACCGCCATGCTCCAGCAGCTTCTGCCTGCCCAGCGTCAACCATCTCCTCTGCCAGCTCCAGCTTCTCCTCCACTCCGAGATGCTGCAACTACCTCTAGAGTCCGCTTGTCTCTTCCGGAGAAATTTGATGGGGATTCCTGTCCCAATGTTCCCTGCACCTTGTAATGATGTCGGACCAGTTCCCCACAGAACGGTCGAAGGTGGCTTTCGTGGTCAGTTTGTTATCTGGAAAGGCCTTGTCCGGGGCCACACCGCTGTGGGGCCGCAACGATCCTGCCACTGCTTCTGTCCAGTTCTTCTCCGAAGTATGCAGCATCTTCGAGGAGCCAGCCCGGGCTTCCTCTGCCGAGACGGCTCTTCTGAATCTCGTCCAGTAGGCGAATATGCTATCCAGTTCCGCACCCTCGCCTCTGAGCTAGCTTGGAACAATGAGGCCCTCTGCGCGACCTTCAAGAAAGGTTTATCCAGCCACATCAAAGATGTTCTGGCCGCACGAGAAATTCCTGCTACCTTGCCTGAACTCATCCAGTTGGCCACCCGCATAGATATGCGTTTCACGGAAAGACGTCAGGAGCTCCGCCAAGAAAGGGATCTTGTTCGTACCAGGCGGTTTCCTTGCTCAGCACCTCTCTTCCAGAGTCCTCTGCAACCTACCCCTGTGCCTTCCGCCGAGGAGGCTATGCAAGTGGACCGGTCTCGCCTGACCCAAGAAGAGAGGACTCGCTGCTGAAATGGAAATCTGTGCTTGTACTGTGCCAGTACTGAACATTTCCTTAAAGACTGGCCTATTCGCCCTCCGCGTCAGGGAAACGCACGCACCAAGTTAACGTGGGAGAGGCGTTACTAGGTGTGAATTCCTCCTCTCCACGCCTGATTATTCCAGTGCGGATTTCTCCATCCGCTAACTCCTCCTTCTCTGCGGGGGCCTTTCTGGACTCTGGTTCTGCAGGAAACTTTATTGAAGCCTCGTTCATCAACAGATTTAACATTCCAGTTACCCGTCTCATCAAACCCTTCTTCATCTCATCTGTAAACGGAGAGAATCTGGACTGCACTGTGCGTTACCGCACAGAATTCTTGCTCATGACCGTTGGAGTTCTCCATCAAGAAAAAATTTAATTCTTTGTTTTGCCGAATTGCACCTCGGACATTCTGCTTGGCTTGCCCTGGCTCCAGCGTCACACTCCTACCCTCGACTGGACCACTGGGGACATTATTTCCTGGGGCGCTTCCTGCCACAAATGTTGCCTTAAGTTAGTACCAATCAGCCAAGTCCCCATCGCTACTCCATTGCCTGGTCTTCCGAAGGCCTACCAGGACTTTGCTGACATTTTTAGTAAAAAGCAAGCTGAGGTCTTGCCACCGCATAGACCCTACGACTGTCCTATTGACTTGCTCCCTGGTACCACACCGCCCTGTGGCAGAATTTATCCTCTCTCCGCTCCAGAAACCAAGGCCATGTCTGAATACATTCAGGAAAATCATAAGAGAGGTTTCATTAGGAAGTCTTCTTCACCAGCCGGAGCAGGGTTCTTCTTCGTTGCCAAGAAGGATGGTTCACTACGCCCCTGCATAGACTATCGTGCCCTCAATAAAATTACAGTTAAGAACCGCTACCCTCTGCCTCTCATCTCTGAGCTCTTTGACCGTCTGCGCGGAGCAAAAGTTTTTACAAAGCTTGACCTCAGGGGCGCCTATAACCTCATCAGAATTCGTGAAGGAGATGAGTGGAAAACCGCTTTTAACACCAGAGATGGCCACTTCGAATATCTCGTCATGCCATTTGGACTTTGCAATGCCCCTGCAGTCTTTCAAGATTTTGTCAACGAAATCTTTCGGGACTTACTATACACCTGCGTAGTTGTCTATTTAGATGACATCCTCATTTTTTCCTCCAATCTTGAGGAACACCGACTCCATGTCCGTCAAATGCTCCAGCGCCTTCGTGTAAACCATCTTTACGCCAAATTAGAAAAATGCCTTTTTGAACGCAGCTGTCTTCCTTTCCTGGGATACCTGGTCTCTGGACAGGGTCTTCAAATGGATCCTGACAAGCTCTCCACGGTCTTGGATTGGCCACGCCACTCTGGACTTCGTGCTATCCAGCGCTTCCTCGGATTCGCCAACTACTATCGTCAGTTCATTCCTCACTTCTCCACCATCGTTGCTCCTATTGTGGCACTGACGAAGAAAAACGCGAATCCGAGGTCCTGGCCTTTCCAAGCAGATGAAGCTTTTACTTGCCTAAAGGGCGCCTTCACTTCTGAACCAGTCTTGTCTAGGCTAGATCCACTGAAGCCTTTCTTCCTTGAGGTTGACGCCTCCTCAGTAGGAGCCGGGGCCGTCCTTCTTCAAAGAACCGCTAAGGGAAAAAACGTCACTAACGTTTTTTTCTCCAAAACTTTTTCTCCCCCTTAAAAAAAACTATTCTATAGGAGACCGTGAACTGTTGGCCATCAAGTTGGCACTTGAAGAGTGGAGACATCTCCTGGAAGGGTCCCTTCACCCTATCACCATTTACACTGACCATAAAAATCTGTCCTATCTTCAGTCCGCCCAGCGTTTAAATCCTCGCCAGGCCAGGTGGTCGTTGTTCTTTGCCCGCATCAATTTTCAAATTCACTTTCGTCCTGCAAACTGGAATATCAGGGCTGATGCCTTATCACGTTCCACTGATGCCTCCGAAGCCGAGACCCTTCCTCAGCACATCATACCTCCTGAGTGCCTGATCCCTTCTGCTCCTGCTTCTCTGGTGCCAGTTCCTTCAGGAAAAACTTATGTTCCTCCACGTCTTCGCCTCCAGACTCTCAAATAGGGTCATTCCTCCCATTTGGCTGGTCACGCCGGAATAAAAAAATCCATACAGTTGATTTCCAAACACTACTGGTGGTCTTCCCTGGAAAAAGATGTGACTGATTTCGTACAGTATGTGCACGTGATAAAACTCCACGCCAGAAGCCTGCAGGTCTTCTCCACCCCTTGCTGGTGCCTGAACAGCCATGGTCCCACATAGCCACGGACTTCATCACGGACCTTCCTTCATCTCATGGCAACACCGTCATTTGGGTAGTCGTTGATCGTTTTTCCAAAATGGCTCATTTTGTCCCGCTTCCTGGCCTTCCTTCTGCGCCACAGTTGGCGAAGCAATTTTTTCTGCAGATTTTTCGTCTCCACTGGCTTCCCTCGCATATTGTCTCTGATAGAGGCGTTCAATTTATCTAAAAATTTTGGAGAGCACTCTGCACTCAATTGAAGATCAAATTGAATTTCTCGTCCGCCTATCACCTTCAATTCAATGGACAAGTGGAGAGAGTGAACCAAATTCTTGGCGACTACCTGCGACATTTTGTCTCCTCCCGTCAAGATGATTGGGTTGACCTGCTGCCCTGGGCAGAATTCTCGTACAATTTCAAGAATTCTGAGTCTTCTGCCAAATCTCCATTTTTGTAGTGTACGGCCATCACCCGCTGCCCCCCCCCCCCCCCCCTCCCCATTCTCACTTCACCTGGAGTTCCTGCCGTAGATGAATTAACTCAGGACTTCTCATCTATCTGGAAGGAGACTCAAAAGTCGCTCTCATTGGCCTTTTCTCGCATGAAGAGACATGCGGATAAGAAGAGAAGAACTCCTCCTGTCTTTGCCCCGGTGACAAAGTATGGCTCTCTGCCAAATACATTTGGTTCCGGGTCCCTAGCTACAAGCTAGGTCTTCGTTACCTCGGGCCTTTTAAAATCAAAAATCTAATTAATTCTGTATCCTACAAACTCCATCTTCCTCCCTCTCTTCGTATTCCTAACTCTTTCCATGTCTCCCTTCTCAAACCCCTCATACTTAACTTATTCCCCCAAGGTCACCGCTCCTGCTCCTGTCACTGGGTCCTCTGACGTCTTCTCGGTGAAAGAGATCCTCACCTCCAAGGTCTTCCGAGGTAAAAAAAATAAAAAATTCTCATTGATTGGGAGAATTGTGGCCCCGAGGAGAGGTAGTGGGAACCCGAGGCCAATATTCTTGACAAAATGCTAATTCATAAATTTCTGGCTTCCAAAAAGAGGGGGAGACCCTGCTGTGTTCGTGCTGGCGGGGACGCGATCCACGTGGTCATGTCCGCTCGCGGATCGCGCCCTGTTCCACTCACCCTCCTCCTCCGGTGTCGGTCTCGACCCAGATTTAAAGGGCCAGTGCACCGCTAATTGGTGCCTGGCCCAATCAGTCTAATCACCTCCCTAACTCATTAATACCCACTTCCCCTTCCTGTCCTTTCCGGATTTTGTTGCCTTGTGCCCTGAGAAAGCATTTAGTTTGTTCCCTTGCCTGTGTATCCAGACCTCCTGCTGTTGCCCCTGACTACGAACCATTGCCGCCTGCCCTGACCTTCTGCTACGTCTGACCTCACCTCTGTTTAGTCCTTGTGTACCGCGCCAGGCTCAGCTGCCAGAGAGGTTAAGTCGCTACTGGGGGACACGACCTGGTAGTTACCGCCGCAGCAAGCCCATCCTGCTTTGCGGCGGGCTCTGGTAAACTGGTAAACCAGTAACTACTTAGAACCGATCCCCCAGTACGACCCGCGCCATTGTCTCTCTGGCACAGAGGATCCACCTCCTGTGTCTCTGACCAGCCACTAGTCCGGATCCTGACACCAGTGCTGAAGTCGGGAAGTTTAACCCTTCCCATCCCAGGGAGAAATAACACAGAAATTGTTCAGATACAAACAATATTTGAACAGGACCCAAAACAGAAAACACTAAATATAGATAAACGGACATTACATCCACATGTTGGGATTAAGACCCTCCAGCTCGTATTCCCTCACAAACTTGAGAACTTGAAAAAGAAGTGAGACATGGACCAGCCCACCAAGCCTCCTTTTGTTGTCAGAGTCCTGCTAACAGTGTCAAACACAAAGAAGGCCCCTGAAGAGTAGTTATATCTGGGACTCCTTTCCCACTCTTGCGTGGCTCCTTGTACATGACAGTCCGTTTTACTTTGTACATTTTGGAGCCTCAAATGAAGTGAATGACAGTCTTGGTAATGGCACAGCATAAAGTGAAATTAGGAGGCCAGGCTTTTGCTGTGTATTGGAGCTCAGGGAAAATCTCATTATGCAGCACAAGAGCCTTTCATGGCGAGTTGTTTGATGCTCCACAGTCCTATCTTTGTATTGACTTTGGCCAAATGATCCTGTCAAGACTTCAGGGCTGCTTCTTTCTCCCCGAATTTCCAAGCTCTTGATAAAGTTCAATTGGATGGAGAAGGGAAATAGGTCGCTGGGTCACTCTCCAAAGAGCATTGCTTCCAACTTTTACCAGTTGACTTTTGCTCCTGAAGCCTTACTAAATTCTTCACAGGTCTGGACAAGGGCTAGTGGACTATAGTTACCCTACCTTTTGTCCCTATTTCCCACATCACTTTAGCATAGGGATGGACTGTCTTCCTGGTTGAGGTTGCCTTTATTTGAGCAGGTGCTCCCAAAGGCAGGGAAAGGGGTTTAAAGGGGTACGCCACTGGAAAACATGTGCTGTTCCATGAAGGGGTACTCCACTGGAATTTTTTTTTTAATCAACTTGTGCCAGAAAGGTAAACAGATTTGTACATTACTTCTATTTAAAATTCGTAATCCTTCCAGTACTTATCAGCTACTGTATGCACCACAGGAAGTTCTTTTCTTTTTGAATTTCCTTTCTGTCTGACCACAGTGCTCTCTGCTGACACCTCTGTCCATGTCGGTAATTGTCCAGAGCAGGAGAGGTTTTCTATGGCAATTTGCTCCTACCTGGACAGTTCCTAAAATGGACAGATGTGTCAGCAGAGAGCACTGTGGTCAGACAGAAAGGAAATTTAAAAAGAAAAGGACTTCCTATGGAGCATACAGCAGCTCATAAGTACTGGAAAGATTAAGATATTAAGATTTTAAATAGAAGTAATTTACAAATCTGTTTAACCTCCAGTTTAAATTTCGCGGGAGTACCCCTTTATGGAACAGCACCCAAAAAGGAACCAAAACAACCTGGTGAAAGATAATTCATTGCTGTACCCCTTTAAGGATGGTTTAGGACTTCAATCATTACATGTGTAGTGAGGAATGTGTGTGTGTTTTTATGTGTATGATATTTTCATCAAAGAAGGTTAACACTTATGAGACTTAAGTTTGAGAACTAAAAGTCTAAGGCATGGTTGTATTGTTTTAAAATACATATACATTTTTTTTTATTATTATTGACATTAAAGTTGTGCTAGAAAGATCCTGCCTGTGCTGCACATACCAATTTTAGGAATCATGCTCTCATTCTGTGGGTTTAACCCCTTAAGGACCAAGGGCGTACAGGTACGCCTTTGCTCCCTGGTACTTAAGGACCAAAGGCGTACCTGTACGCCCGTGGGAATTTCGGTCCCCGCCGCGCGCCGGGCAGGGACCGGACCGGGGTGACTACTGATATCTATCAGCAGGCACCCCGCGCAAATGCCCAGGGGGGTCATAACCACCCCCCCCATGTCGGCGATCGGCGCAAATCGCAAGTGAATTCACACTTGCGATTTGCGCGATTCCGGGTCATTACGGGTCTATGGTGACCCGGAATATAAGGGGGATTGCTGGTGTCTAAGACACCCACAATCCCACTGAAGAGATAGGAGTGAGGTGGCAGAGGTGCCACCCCTCCTATCCCTGCTATTGGTGGTCTAGACGCTACCACCAATAGCAGATCGGGGGCGGGGGGGGTTAACTTTCGTTTTCCCCGTTCTGCCCACCCACAATAGGCGGGGCAGAACGGGGAAACGACAGAGGACGCCGAAGATCCACTTACCGATCCGGAGGCTGCGGGCATCGGAGATCGGCGGGCGGCGATGTCGTTCAGCAAGCTCCCTGGATCCGACAGAAGCCGGTAAGTTGCCTAGCAACATCTGGAGGGCTGCAGTCCGAGACCACTATATAGTGGTCTCTATACTGTAGCACTCCAGATGTTGCAAAACTACATCTCCCAGCATGACCAGACAGCTGTTTGGGCATGCTGGGAGTTTTAGTTTTGCAACAGCTGGAGGGCTACAGTTTGAGACCACTATATGGTAGTCTCTGAACTATAGCCCTCCAGATCTTGCAAAACTACAACTCCTAGCATGCCCACACAACTGTTTGCTGTCTGGGCATGCTGAGATTTGTAGTTTTGCAGCATCTGGAGGGCCACAGTTTGCAGTGGTCTCCATACTGTAGCTCTCCAGATGTTGCAAAACTGCAAATCCCAGCATGCTGGGAGTTGTAGTTGCGATCCCTCCAGCTGTTGCATAACTACATCTTCCAGCATGCCCTTCGGTGATCATTACATGCTGGGAGTTGTAGTTTTGCAACAGCTGGAGGCACACTGGTTTCAAAATATTGAGTTAGATAACAGAACCTAACTGAAGGTTTTCCAACCAGTGTGCCTCCAGATGTTGCAAAAGTACAAATCCCAGCATGCACGGTCTGTCAGTGCATGCTGGGAGTTGTAGTTTTGAAACAGATGGAGGTTTGCCCCCCCCATGTGAATGTACAGGGTACATTCACACGGGCAGGCTTACAGTAAGTTTTCTGTTTCAAGTATGAGCTGCGGCAAATTTTTCGCTGCAGCGCAAACTCCTAGCAGGGAACTCACTGTAAACCTCCGCCAGTGTGAATGTACCCTAAAAACTCTACACTACACTACACTAACATATAATAATGGGTAAAACACTACATATATACCCCCTTACACTGCCCCCCCCCAATAAAATTTTTAAACGTATTTTACAGCAGTGTTTCCAAAACAGAGCCTCCAGCTGTTGCAAAACAACAACTCCCAGCATTTCTGGACAGCCACTGACTGTCCAGGCATGCTGGGAGTTTAGCAACAGCTGGAGGCACCCTGTTTGGGAATCACTGGCGTAGAATACCCCTATGTCCACTCATATGCAATCCCTAATTTAGTCCTCAAATGCACATGGCGCTCTGTCACTTCAGAGCCCTGTCGTATTTCAAGGAAACAGTTTAGGGCCACATATGGGGTATCTCCGTAATCGGGAGAAATTACACTACAAATTTTGGGGGGCTTTTTTTCCTTTTACCCCTTATGAAAAGGAAAAGTTGGGGTCTACACCAGCCTGTTAGTGTAAAAAAAAAAAATTTTACACTAACATGCTGGTGTTGCCCTTTACTTTTTATTTTCACAAGAGGTAAAAGGAAAAAAGACTCCCAAAATGTGTAACGCAATTTCTCCTGAGTATGGAAATACCCCATATGTTGGTGTAAAATTCTCTGCGAGCGCACAACAAGGCTCAGGAGTGAGAGTGCACTCTAATTTGGTGGCTAATTTGGTGGCTAATTTTACAGCGGTTCTGACATAAACGCAAAAAAATAAATATCGACATGTGACCCCATTTTGGAAACTACACCCCTCACGAAATGTAACAAGGGGTATAGTGAGCATTATTTTCTGCTATTAACCCTTGCAAAAATGTGAAATTTGGGGGGAAACACACATTTTAGTGAAAAACATTTTTTTTTTTTACATATGCAAAAGTTGTGAAACCCCTGTGGGGTATTAAGGCTCACTTTATTCCTTGTTACGTTCCTCAAGGGGTCTAATTTCCAAAACGGAATGCCATGTTTTTTTTTTTGTTTTTTTTTTTTTTTGCTGTTCTGGCACCATAGGGGCTTCCTAAATGCAACATGCCCCCCAGCCAAAATTTGCTCTCAAAAAGCCAAATATCACTCCTTCTCTTCTGAGCATTGTAGTTGGCCTGTAGTGCACTTCAGGTCAACTTTTGGGGTACCTTCATACTCAGAAGAGATGGGGTTACAAATTTTGGGGGGCATTTTCTGTTATTAACCCTTGCAAAAATTTGAAATTTGGGGGGAATCACACATTTTAGTGAAATATTTTTTTTTTTACATATGCAAAAATCGTGAAACACCTGTGGGGTATTAAGGCTCACTTAATTCCTTGTTACGTTCCTCAAGGGGTCTAATTTCCAAAATGGTATGCCATGTGTTTTTTTTTTTTTTTTTTTTTGCTGTTCTGGCACCATAGGGGCTTCCTAAATGCAACATGCCCCCCAAAAACCATTTCAGAAAAACGTACTCTCCAAAATCCCCTTGTCGCTCCTTCGCTTCTGAGCCCTCTACTGCGCCCGCCGAACACTTTACATAGACATATGAGGTATGTGCTTACTCGAGAGAAATTGGGTTACACATACAAGTATAAATTTTCTCCTTTTACCCCTTGTAAAAATTCAAAAATTGGGTCTACAAGAACATGCAAGTGTAAAAAATGAAGATTGTGAATTTTCTCCTTCACTTTGCTGCTATTCCTGTGAAACACCTAAAGGGTTAAAATGCTGACTGAATGTCATTTTGAATACTTTGGGAGGTGCAGTTTTTATAATGGGGTCTTTTATGGGGTATTTCTAATATGAAGACCCTTCAAATCCACTTCAAACCTGAACTGGTCCCTGAAAAATAGTGAGTTAGAAAATTTTGTGAAAAATTGGAAAATTGCTGCTGAACTTTGAAGCCCCCTGATGTCTTCCAAAAGTAAAAACTTGTCAATTTTATGATGCAAACATAAAGTAGACATATTTTATATGTGAATAAAAAAAATGTATTTGGAATATCCATTTTCCTTACAAGCAGAGAGCTTCAAAGTTAGAAAAATGCTAAATTTTCAATTTTTTCATCAAATTTTGGGATTTTTCACCAAGAAAGGATGCAAGTTACCACAAAGTAGAATATGTCACGAAAAAACTATCTCAGAATCAGAATGATAACCTAAAGCATTCCAGAGTTATTACTGTATAAAGTGACAGTGGTCAGATGTTCAAAAAACGCTCTGGTCCTAAGGTGTAAAATGGCCTGGTCCTTAAGGGGTTAAATAGAGGGGGTAGGTTTTTGTCTGTCACAGACTATGAAAAAGGATGCATGATTCTCCATCCCATGATATAGTAAAGAGCTATCCTCGCTTGCAGTACATATAGGATACCTATGTGACACAGAACGAATTTAACTGATTGTTTCAACCTGGTGCTGGCACGGTCCCTGCATGTGCATAACCGGACCCTTCACCTGCGGGCCCCATCGTTCCCCCTGTGACTGGGCCAGCAGGTGAAGGGGGGCTGCGCCCGCGGATCCTGGACACCTGTCCCCAATCTCCGCAGCTTTTAACACTGAGTGCGCCTTTAAGATGCATGCAGCGTTGAGTGCGCGCTCGGCTGCGACAGCTGAAGTAACAGGAAGGAGCCGGCGGCTCCATCCTGTCACTCCAGACCGGGCTTCCTGTGAGGCAGCGGCTCTGCGGAGGCTGTCAGCACAGGAAGCAGAGAGAAGAGGAGAGAACAGGAGCTGCGGGGAAATGAGGCAGAGGTGAGTGTTTTTTTGTTTTTTTTTGTTAGAGGCAATACTATATATGGGGGCCATGTGAGGGGGCATTATTATGTGAGGGGGCATTACTTATATGGGGCAAAGTGACAGGGGCATTACTTATATGGGTGCAAAGTGACAGGAGCATTACTTATATGGGGCAAAGTGACGGGAGAATTACTTATATGGGGGCAGAGTGACGGGAGCATTACTTATCTGGGGGTAAATTGCCTGGGGCATTACTTAAATGGGGGAAAAGTGAGGGGGGCATTACTTATAAGTAATGCCCGACGTCATTATCATCTATGGGGGTAATGTAAGGGGGCATTATTATATGCCGGACATCATTATAATCTATGGGGGTAATGTACTGAGGCATTATTATATAGGTGGTCAATGTGAGGGGGCATGATTATGTATGGGGGATGTGTACGGGGACATTACTATATATGAGGGCAATGTAAAGGGGCATTATAATGTATCAGAGCAATGTACGGGGGCATTATAATGTATGAGGACAATGTTGGGGCCAAATACTCTACAGGGCACAGAAGGGACTACTATATGGGCAGTGTAATACATATAGGGGGTTTGTATAGAGTTGAGGACTTTGCTGTAGCGGGAATCCTAAAATGTTTGTCTGGCAGATTCGGTGAAGACGATTTGTGATCGGGAGAAATCTTCATGATGACCCAGGACAGATGGAGAAGAAAGAGAAAAGTGAACGACTCCGATCAGAGAAGACGCCCCTGTGAGTATGTAACTATAATGACTCAGCACCTGTACAGCTCAAATCTACCTCTATATAGGGGTTATTGATCTTTTGTATAGTGGTTTTTATTCATTAACAATATAGCAGTGTTAGTCAGTGGTAATGGTAGTGGTCATGGTGTGGCAGAATTACTGTATATGTCTCTTGTATTGTGGTGTTATTAGTGATACTGGTCTGTGTATAGTGGCTTTTATATCCTTACAGTATGGTGGTATTATTTAATCACAGCAGAAATAATATGGAGTGGTTTCTAAGCCCGATACTAAGATAAAATCCAGCGTGTGCCGCAGGGAGGGGAGGGGGGGCCCAGACTACATGCTGTGTAAGGGGCCCCAACATTTCTGATGGCAGCCATGTGGATCCATACAACAGGGATCTGTCATACAGCCCTGTGCATGGGCCCTTGTGATATTTGCTGGGACTGGATTACACAATGTCCTGTTTTTATTATGTACAATGATAATAGCATTAGCTGTTTATACTTAGTCAAAGTTGTACAAACAAAAATACATGAAAATATATTGGAGAAAATTGAAGTGAATTTGAGTAGTCGGAAAGTTAAACATTTATATATATTACATTAAAACAAGTTGCATGCTCCAGCCAAAAAATATTGGCCCAGATTTACAAAAACTGTCTAGTTCTTAGAGAGTACAAACTTATCAAGCCCAGCAGGGTGGAGAGAAGCTACTGTGAAGCTGCTTAGATGACTATTTTCACTGTTCTTCAGTTCAAACTAAAGCTGATTTTACAGATCCTGTTTTTGTCAAATAGAAGTCAATGATGGTAACAGGGAAGGCAGCTTGTTAAATTTCGTTTTTAAGGTACCTTTTTTTTACCTTTAAAGAAGAAAAAGAGGACATGATGTAAAACAAGACTAAGATTATTGTGCAATTCTGCATTTTAGTGCTACATTTCATAATAAATCCTAGATGGTTGTAAGGAGGAACATGCTCCTGTTTCATGCTGCCTGTCGTTCGGGCAAGATGAAACAACTGATAGGTTTCATTTAAGCCTTCAAGCTGTGACGTCACACTCCGTCCCCCTCAATGCAAGCCTATGGGAGGGGGCATGACAGCTGTCACGCCGCCTCCCATAGGCTTGCATTGAGGGGGTGGAGAGTGATGTCACATGGGGCGGAGCCTTGATGTCACAACGCTCCGGCCCCGTGATCGACAGTAATCAGACCCGGAGCGAACACGCTCCAGGGACTGATTATAAACGGGGTGCGGCATGCAAGATCACAGGGATCCCCAGCGGCAGGACCCCCGCGATCAGGCATCTTATCCCCTATCCTTTGGATAAGGGATAAGATGTCTAAGCGCCGGAGTACCCCTTTAACTGAGGCCAGTTTACTGAAAGAGATTAGTGGCAAATTTTGAAAAATTTTGCATGCAAAAACTTTCTTTCATTTGTACACTGTGTAGGGCTTATGAAGAAGGGGTCATGACCTGGGTCCTGACACATTTACTATCATTTATGCCAGAAACTTGTGTATATTGTAACAGGAACCATGCCAATTGATAGATGCCATTGATTTTATTGTGTGAAATATTGACTGCCACAGATGCAAATATATTTGGCTGATCTTATTCCAGTTCCCTTCGCATTACAATTTGCGTATAAGATGCCAGTCTTATTACAGCTGACCCCCCAAAGATCTTCATGTGGATAAGTAATATAAAGCAAATATAAAAACTGTTTGTTACAGCATAATAGAAGAGAATAAGATATATTGTACGGGATGATGTATGGACTGTAATCTGTAATGTAAAGACTGTATTAGATGTCACAATAATGAATTATGACTTTTAAGCAGTCTCCATCTGTGATCTGATTCCAATGGCAGAAAGAGTCACACAGTGAATAGCAGTCACCAAATCCATCTGTAGCTCACTGCAGCCTTGTATGTGTAGTAATATCATTATCACTGGTCAGTGCTGCCACCTACTGTCCAACTATTACATTTACAATTGTCCAGGATCACTGAAAGGGACTTTATTCAATTTTACCTACAGTAGTTAAACCTCCCTTGTGTGGAACTTAAAGTGTGTTAGTACATCCTCTAAAAATAAAAGTACACAACACAGCCAAAAAGATTGAAGACTAGTTCAGTGTAATTAGGATAAAACTTATTGACTGCTGAATATAAATATGCATTTAGTAGTATAGATATAGGGGGAGATTTATCATTGCATTTAGAGCTTTTTTATACTTACGTTGAGCGCACAAAATGTTACATGTGCGCCTAAGCACTTTTTTGTGACTTTTGTGGATGTGCAGAAAGTACCAAACTGCAGGGGAGTTTTTTTTATAATTATCGCCACCGCTGCTACAGCCCCATTAGCCCCCTTAGCAATGCCCCTGCCAAACAGCCTTACCTAAGAAACTATTATATTTTTTACTTTGAAGTTATCACAAATTCATGATGTGTGAATATTGCAAAAAAGTTGCAAACCCCTCCAAAAAGTCACAAACCTAAGCCAGGTCAGGTCTTGCTTCCAAAACTGCCTTTGGAGAGCAACTGTGACTTTTTGTGCAGAGGAGAGGAGGAATCATGATAAATTGTGTTCTGAAGTGATTTATTGTTTTTCGCTTATGTGCACCAAATTTATCAACCCCCTTTGAAAGTATGATAAGTGTGTCCCACGTAAGTTAAACCAAAGCAAAAAAAAAATTACTTCAAAACTCTCTTTCCAAAGACAACAATGATAAATGTCACCAATAGACATTTCTGTTAGCATATGTGGGGAGATTTATCAAAAAGCATGCAGAGGAAAAGTTGACCAGTTGTCCATAGCAACCAATCAGATTGCTTCTTTAATTTTTAAAAAGACCCCTGAGAAATACAATAAGCAATCTGATTGGTTGCTATGGCCAACTGGTCAAGTTTTTCTCTGCACACCTTTTGATGAATCTCCCCAATGGCTTTAAACTTTTAGTTCCTACCCCTACCAGCAAGGGAAGATAAAGCCCTGCTTAATTCTATTCCAAGACATATGTCTGATTTGTGAGGGATGAATAGCGTTATATTTTAATTTATATTTAATTTTTGTTTACATTTTTTTATTTGAAAAAAAAAATATTTTTTTATACTTTTTTAGTCCCCTCAGGGGTACTCTGGTGGAAAAACTATTTTTTTTTTTTAAATCAACTGGTACCAGAAAGTTAAACAGATTTGGAAATGACTTCTATTTAAATATCTTAACCCTTCCAGTACTTATCAGCTGCTGTATACTGCAGAGGAAGTTCTTTTCTTTTTTGAATGTGTTTTCTGTCTGTCCACAGGGCTCTCTGCTGACACCTCTGTCCATGTCAGGAACTGTCCAGAGCAGGAGAGCAGGGACGTGCACAGGTTGACTAGAAAGGGGGCTTGAGCCCCTGTCCTTTTTAATGTTCCTCCTATTAATGCCCTTGGCAGTCTGGAATCATTAAATGTACTGAAGAGACAAAAAGAACAGAGGAGCACGATCCTAGTGTATTATCAAAAACATTCAAAGCAAAGTATTCAACACATATGTGCTCACTAGAGTTGGTTATGCTCAGAGCATAACATCTACAACAGCGCATCAATAGTGGGTCAGCAGCCCAGGAGAACCCGATCATCCAAGGAGGTCGGCAGGCAGTAGTAAAACAGACAAGTAAAAAGGAAGAAATTTTCTCCAAAGCCAGGCGCTTCTCCCAATAAAAAGTTATCTTTATTCCGTCAGGAAAGACACAAAAAGTTGATACAAAAAGCACTTTCAACACGTTTCTAGCTCGAGCTGAGCTCTTTATCAAGACGATAATCATTAAATGGGCATTATTTAAATAGTTATAAGTGCCCTTTTTTACTAGTTCAGCCCCTGCCCCCCAAAATGTCTGTGCATGTCCCTGCAGGAGAGGTTTGCTTTTGGGGATTTGCTCCTGCTCTGGACAGTTCCTGACATGGACAGAGGTGTCAGCAGAGAGCACTGTGGTCAGACAGAAAAGAAATTCAAAAAGCAGAGAACTTCCTCTGTAGTATACAGCAGCTGATAAGTACTGGAAGGGTTAAGATTTGTAAATAGAGGTAATTTACAAATCTGTTTAACTTTCTGGCACCAGTTGATTTAAAAAAAAAAAATTCCATCGGAGTACCCCTTTAACAACTAAATAATTTGAATGCTAATACAGATCAATGTAATACTAGAGAATTACATTGATCCACTCAATTAGGGTGATCTGCTAGCACATGCTGCCCATAACAGACTGTGAACACATACCACTAATGGCAGCCATAGAGTTGGGTTGCAATGTCAAAGGATCATATCTCCCTAATCACTTTACATGGAGACAAGCCAACTACTGAACCACCAAAGACACCAGTGGAATGCCAATAGTGACAGTTACAGAGCCCCTTTCCAGCTACTTGGTACTATAAGCCTTTGGCCACCACTATGGAACTACTCAGCATAGCCAGGTACAGCACCTAGCTATGTCAGAAGTCCCATAGAGACCGAATGGTGCAGTGGATGCGCACTTCCGCTTAATTTTAAAGGAGACTAGGGACCTCTACTCTAGTGATTGCAGGGTCTCGGCAGTTGCACCCCCACCGATTGGCTAGTTATCACCTATCCTGTGAATATGTGATACATTTGATTCTTGGGACAACCCCTTAAATTTTTTTCTTAGATCCACTATTGGACATATAAGAACATATTGGACTTCTCTATAAGTGTATACAAAGTATTTGGCATTCAATAAATCTATGTATGAAATTCTCCACAATGTTGTTCACTATAGTTCCAAGAATTATCATTACTCATTTGTTTTTAGAAACTATGTTTTAAGAAATTGTAAAAATAGAATGAAAACATAACTTACAGAAAGGCAATACATTTTACAAGACTGTAAACATAGAACAGGAAACTATTTTTTCTCACGGGTAGACTGCTAGTTTCAGAATGTCTATACATTTCCAGCCAATATAGAGTTTGTGGAATGTAATAGCAGGCAAAACCCATAATATATTCTTATCTGTCTTCACCATAGTTGATTGTCACCATGCCGGTCTTTAGGCCCATGGCAAATGGAAGCATGTTGACTACTCCATCTTAGAAGATGTTAGGTGCTACAGTAAAGACAAGGCAGGTAGACTTTGGTTTCTACCTGAGCCCACGATATATGTGTGGACTGTCTTTGAATTGTAACATTCCCGCTACCACACTGAGCAAACCAACTGTAACAACAAGTGGCGTTAAAGGGGTTATCCAATTTAGCAAAATGTGTCCCCTATACAAAGGATGGAGGGTAAGTGTCCGACCTCTGGGACCGCCAGTGATCTCCTGCCCAGCTCCCTGGCTCTCCTCCTACATGGAGCCCCCTGCTGAATGGAGAGCACGCGCTCTCCATTCATCTCTATGGGAGAGCTGAAGCACTATGCTTGGGTAACTGCGGCTCTCCCATAAAGATGCCTGGAGGGGGCATGGTGGCCAACACAGCTAAATGCAGGAGAAGAGCCAGGGGGGCAGGCAGGAGATTGCTGGGGTCCAGGCAGTCGGATGCCTCGTGATCTCACCACTTGTGATCTGATACTTATCCCCTATCCTTTCAATAGGGATGCATTTTTCTGAGCTGGATTACTCCATTGAAATGCCTGACCAAGGAAGGATTTGGAGCATGCTCCAATACTGCTCATACTGCCCTTATCAGTTACACATTAAAACACCCCCATGATGCAATGAGGGGGTAGCCTGCTGACAGAGTGGCCATGCAGTGTGCCAATGATTCTAGAGTGAAACCTGCACAAAACATATCCTGCCTTCCAGCACCCCCAAATACTCCATCTCATACATTACTTGGGCAGATCCCTCTTTTTACCTAATGATGCACCATGTAGGACCCCACATATATCTGTGATCCTGCAGGCCCCTCAACCAACCACGTTATTGGACTGTCTATCTTTCTTCATTTTTTTTCCCATAGATATTTTCAATTTAACCGCTTGCCTCATTAAAATGTGAGTCTTACATTACACCCAGCCTACCAGCCACCTGATGCATTACTGAGACATATCATATTCTAAAGACTCCATCCAGAGTACTCTTTTACTTATTATTCAACATAATGAAGCCTTAGAGTCTTAAAATATTACTTTAATTAAAAAAAATAAAAATGTTGACATGCTGCCCAGGCATGTAAAGTGTTTTAATCACATGGGGTCTCACTCCTGAGATCGGCTGCAATCGCTAGTTATGAGCCAGAGAAGTGCACAGCATTTTAATTGACTCCCCGGCCAGCTGCAAGATGCAATCATTTTGCTACAAAGACTTATATAGCAAAAAGGTTGGATTTGATCCACAGCAGCCCAGTGCTATCAAAACTTTTGACATGTCTAAGCAACATTTGATTATACAAGGCAGAAGGCATTTTGTTATCCTGCACATGCTCATGAGACATTGCTCGCACAGCATAAGACGTCCACACAGCACATCTAGGCATGGACTATTTCAATCTAGGCATGGACTGGTGAAAAAAAATTCACAGCACATGTTAGCAGCATTATGAACTATATTATAACGGAGTTATGAAGATTATTGTGAGCATTATCCATGAAAGCAATATATGTGCCACACTGCTTGTCAAAGAGAACAGAGGTTCCTTTATGAACAGTGTGGGCAAGCATCATGCTAGCCTAGGGGACATCCACACAACACAACAGCAATTCATTGTACAGGTAAACTGGGCTGATGAGAGGCAAAAAAAAAAAAAAACATTAAAATAAATGTACATGATCTAAGTAGGCTTATTTTTTAACGTAATGACAGGAACAATCTTAGCGTGAAAATGTACGGCATGAGCTATGCTCACACTCATAAGACAGAATAGGGGCAGCAACACTGCCATGCCTGGGGTTAGTGGCCACTGGAGGAATAAGATGCACAGGAAAAGAGAACCCATGGTACAACTTTTTAAAATTTATGGAACATTAAGACTTTACCATAGTTCAGCACACAAGAACAACAATGATTTTCTATGGTGGGCCCAAGATACTCCAATCAGACACTGCACAAATGTTATATTGATGATAGCTGTAGTCTGCTGTCAAGTCTCACTGGAGGAAACTTTGTAGTAAATCTGGCATGTACAAGAGGACTTGTCTCTTTATGCAATTTACACTAAAGAGCTTTTAAGTGTGCCCCTTTTAATAAATCAGGCAAATATAAATATACCAAAAAAGATATCCCTATTTCCAGAATGTGGCGTAAGCATTTGTAATTATTGGAGCAGAAAGCACAAACACAAAAAGGGCCCAAAAGGCCCACAAAAACCCCTACTCACAATCCCACGACTGCCAGTTTATTCACTGAATATTCACTCTATCTTCAGCAGCTCCATAGAGCCCGACACTTACCCCTTATCCTTTGGTATTTATATGTACAGTATAAATACCACAGGATCCTTTATGGGCGTATGTCTTTTTTTGACCATACTAACCATGTAACTATGTAACTATGTATATGGTAGTGTTATGTATAGGTATAATAAATCATGGTATTATTTGTATGTATATACTAGCAGAGTACCCAGAGTTGCCTGATCTTCCAACCTAAACCATGTGGAAGAGGAAAAGCAACAATGACGCTCTTATCCACATATCCTGTCCTTATATCCTGACCTCATATTCCGTACTCAGGTGGGGCTGAGGTGTGATAAAAAGATTGTAGGCCGAAAATAGTAGGGGGTTTGGCTTTGTGTGGGGTGTAATAATCTTGTGGACAGGTAATGGTGTCCACTACCTAGTATATACAACTCCCAAGGAATATACAAATGACAATAGGGGGGAGAGAAAAAATATAGGTGCTAATAAAACATAGCTTTTAATATATAGGTTAAAACACACTGATTAAACAAAGTGATGTATAGATAAGTGACAGGGCAAAAAATGTCAGCCCTGTAACTAAAGATAGACACAGACAAGGCTGTTAAAATTGCATATGTAGAGATTGCCCCACAGATGCAAAAGCCTAATTAAATTGTATGCTGGTAATAAGTAATTAGATAGAATTACTAGCTCTGCCCAACGCGTTTCAGCACATTGTTACATGTGACCTCATCAGGAGCTAACTGGCGTAGAACAATACAGTCATTGCATATAGTAATTAACATCAGGGGTAGCTTGATACAATAGCGACCCCTGAGAAGAGCATGCTAGATGTCATGCACTAGTACTCTATACAGCATATAGATGACAGGACCCGGACGCAACAGTTATGGCGTCTATCTAGGATAAATCCTAGCGATGTGTGTATAACCCGCAGTGGCGGGGAGCCTAGCGTACAAGCCGACTACTAACACACAAGACAGGTGGTTATGATGAAGGGGGGTGGGATGATGACAAGGGGATGATGACAGGTAGTGATGATGAAGGGGGGTGGGATGATGACAAGGGGATGATGACAGGTGGTGATGATGAAGGGGGGTGGGATGATGACAAGGGGATGATGACAGATGGTGTTGATGATGAAGGGGGGGTGTGGGATGATGACAAGGGGATGATGACAGGCGGTGATGATGAAGGGGGTGTGGGATGATGACAGGCGGTGATGATGAAGGGGGGTTTGTGGGATGATGACAGGCGGTGATGATGAAGGGGGGGATGATGACAGGGTAATGATGACAGGCAGTGATGATGAAGGGGGAGTGTGGGATGATGACAGGGTAATGATGACAGGCGGTGATGATGAAGGGGGGGTGTGGGATGATGACAGGGGGATGATGACAGGCGGTGATGATGAAGGGGGATGATGAAGGGGGGATGATGAGAGGGTAATGATGAAGGGGGGATGATGACAGGCGGTGATGATGAAGGGGGGATGATGACAGGGTGATGATGATCAGGGTGTTAATGACGGGGGTCTGGATGATGACAGGGGGATGATGTATTTCCCACCCTAGGCTTATAGTCGAGTCAATAACTTTTCCTGGGTTTTTGGGGTGAAATTAGGCTTAATTAGGTCTGGATGATGACAGGGGGATGATGTATTTCCCACCCTAGGCTTATAGTCGAGTCAATAACTTTTCCTGGGTTTTTGGGGTGAAATTCGGCTTATATTAGGGTCGTCTTATACTCAAGTATATACGGTATATGAAAGTATTACTATGTGAATAGCATATATAGTAGCATAATTCCTGTTTATATACAGTACAGTAGCATTATCTATGTAAAGTTTACCATATATCATATATATGATGACATTGTAAGTGTGCACAGTATTTAGTGAAATTACAAGGATTATGGAAAGTATGGATTTCTAAAATCTTAATTTGAGTCACAAAAAATTAAGCAATTAAACTAATATCAAAATTACCCCCAAAAAAGGAACAGTATATACATAAATATATAATGTATGAGGAATTGTATTTATTGCAATATGAAAAAAAAAAAAAAAAACAATGGTCAGACGTGTTTTATTAGAAATTAACATTTCCAGCTAACATCAGCAATTCTTCATGTCCTGTAGGCCTGGGTTCGATTCCTGCTGCCTCCCTTTTGCACTGGAATATTGGATAACCAAACACTGTTACTGTATAAGGATTTTGTTGGGTATATTCATCTGTGTGAAATGTACTGAGATCATATCTGAGTAGGATAAAAGGAAGGTAGCGCTCCAGGGAGCATCGGAAACAATGTGCAGTGTGGGAGATTTATCACAACCTAAGAAAAGGAAATTCTTATTCCAGGCAATTATATTCCACCTTTCATTTTACAGGGAAAATAAAACCAGGGACCTGATAGTTTGCTATCGGTAACTGCTCCACTTTTCATTTACACAAATTTTGAATAAATCTTCTGCATGTATTTGCATAGTTGAAAGGTGGACACCAAGTATTTCAGCCCAACATTGATGGCTTGTGTACGCCCTGTTTTGTCCTATTTTATGTCTCATTTAGGCCTTGGCTTGGACTATAGAAAAGAGCGCCTTGAGGCTTTCTTCAGACACAAATTTGTTCTGCATCTTTTGGCCTCAAAAGGGCAACAAAAATGGCTGTATGGCTTTGTTTTCCTGTATGATGCTGTTTTTGTGGCATTTTTCCCTAAATAGTGTGCATTACTATAAGCATTTTTATAAGGCATTGTTATAAGGCATTTCCCACTACATTTTTTCTATAACAAGTCATGTGATTACTTCATCATGTCAAGTCAGGTGGGTATAGCGTTTTAAATTTCTCTAATGACTCCCAGCTAACATCTGGTCACTGCACTTTTGGCACAAAACTATGGTGGCTACCTGGGTGGTTTTTTTTTTGTTTTTTTGTTTTTTTTTACAAAACCAGCTAATTCTAGCCTAACTATTCAGTGCTATCTTTTAATGGAAAGTGGGTCTCTTAGATAGAGATGATGCAATTGCCCGCTCTAAGTCATCCCTAAATAATTTTTGCCCGTGATCTGGTGTTTTCTCTCCTCTTACTAATGCAGAACGAGGCCTTGGAGATGTTGGTGTGGAAGATGAACTTAAGTTCTCGAACAAAAAATATTCAGCATTACTGTAACTTTCACAGCAGATACTTGCAGGACGTTGTCTGTAAAGAAAAAACAGTTTACTACTTAGTGTATGTTGCGCAAATAAAATAAAGTTGTAAAAGCTGTGGACAGAAATACAAACAAAACACTATACTGTTTACATACACATTTGCATATACTCTGCAGACAAAACAAGATCACAATGATGAAATCTTGTACGTCTTCCATCTGAGTTGTCTGCCGAAAATTTCTGCATGTTGTGTTTGTATTGATGACCAGACATCCCGTCTGCCTGTCATTTGCATCTCTTGGTCTAATTTTAAGTACCGTATTTTTTGCTGTATAAGACGCACTTTTTCTTCCCCAAAACTGGGGGGGAAAAATTGTTGCGTCTTATAAGGCGAATACACACCTATTGTGGCGGTCCCTGCGGCCATCAACAGCCGGGACCCGCGGCTAATACAGGACATCACCAATCTCTATTACCCCTTCAGATGTGGCGATCAAAGCTGACCGCCACGTCTGAAGCGAAAATAACACTAACCTGGCTGTTCAGTCGGGCTGTTCGGGACCGCTGAGGTGAAATCGCGGTGTCCCGAACAGCTTACAGGACACCGGGAGGGACCTTACCTGCCTCCTCGGTGTCTGCTCCGTGCCGTGATCCCCTGCATGGCCGGCGCTCTCCTTCGTCCTCATGCGGAGCGACGTCATGGCGGCGACGGAGAGCGAGGATACCGGGCAGCAGAGACGTTCCGGAGCGACGGGACACCCCGGGGACGCAGCGACAGCGATGGAGGGCAACATCCAGGGCAGCGGTGACGAGCGGTGACGGGTCCGGAGTGGCGGGGACACGTGAGTACTACCTCCTATACCAGTGATCTTCAACCTGCGGACCTCCAGATGTTGCAAAACTACAACTCCCAGCATGCCGTTGGCTGTCCGGGCATGCTGGGAGTTGTAGTTTTGCAACATCTGAAGGTCCGCAGGTTGAAGATCACTGTCCTATACTTTACATTGTATTTGGTTCAGAATCTTTATTTTCTAGATTTTTATCCTATAAAATTAGGTGCGTCTTTTATGCCGGAGCATCTTATATGACGAAAAATACGGTACTTTTTAAGGTAATAAAGTGGCAAGCATTAAGAAGATCGGGGCCGCCAAACATTATTTGACATTTGCAGTATTACTGTCTCCAAATTTCACTTTTCGGAATGCCACATAAGTCACACAATGGATTTTTCCTGTCAATATGTCAATACAGTCACTAGAAGGTAGATGGCACACATCTGAGTTATTTATCTTTTTTTTCTTGTCAACAGATAAAGTAGAAGACGTTTTAGGGTTCATCCACACTACAGAATTCCTCTTGCTGAAAGTTGCTTGCAGCAGCCGCTGCCGTTTACTTTAGCTGTAGGACCATGTGGACATGCGGGACCATGCTGCACTAGTCATAGTGCGGAATTTCAACAACAGTTAACCCCATCGTGGATAGTAAGGATTCCAGACCCACTAAAAGAATGAACATGTTCATTCTATTGGCAGGACTCCACCTGGACCACACTGCTGTCACTGGTGGAGTGGAACCGACACTGAGAAAAACTATGATGGAATGATTTGCACCTTTTCCTTTGTTTTGGACTAACTACTGGTTGTGGTAGAAATACTTATCAAACTAAGGCCCAAAATACTGTAGGTGAACCTATCCTTACAGGGGATATCAGCAATAGTAAACATATTGAAATGGTAAAATGTCCCCTAAGGCTCTGTTTGCACAAAGCATTTTGGTCAATATTTGGTCCTCACGTTGGAGCTCATTCTCGTCAGTATTTTTAGCCAAAATCAGAGGTGAAACCAACACAAAGGAAAACTATAAGGCTATGTTGACACACAGTTTTTTGGCCATTTGTGACAGAAAATTGTCCCTGATGATGCAGGGGAATTGAAGGAGGGCTAGAAAAATATTTATATTTTAGAGGCTGTTCTATTTTTTAATTTTCTTCTTTTCTGTGTCTGAAAAAAGCAAGGATAACATTTCAGTGTTATTCTCGTGTGATCCAATTCCTGTCAGCTATTATATTACTATTAGCAGATCTCTACTTGGGGTTAAAGGGGTACTCCAGTGGAAAACTTTTTTTTTTAAATGAGCTGGTGCCAGAAAGTTAAACAGATTTGTAAATTACTTCTATTAAAAAATCTTAATCCTTCCAGTACTTTTTAGCAGCTGTTTGCTACAGAGGAAAATCTTCATTTTTTTAATTTCTTTTTTGTGTTGTCCACAGTGCTCTCTGCTGACACCTGATGCCCATATCAGGAACTGTCCAGAGCAGGAGAAAATCCCCATTGCAAACCAGTTCCTGACACGGACAGAGGTGTCAGCAGAAAGCACTGTGGACAACACAAAAATGAAATTAAAAAAGAATTTCCTCTCTAGCATACAGCAGCTAAAAAGTACCAAAAAGATTAAGACAGGCATTTATTAAGCGATTTAGTAAATTTTTCTTTACTAAAAATGTCGCACCTGCAACTACGCGATTTTTCGTGTGACATTTTGACTGGAAAGCGAGAAAAGCAAGTTTTCCAAAACTTAACTACGAAGTAATAATTTAAAAATGGACTACGGGTAGTCTGGTATTTATTAACTGCGACAGTCGCAACTGAGCAAAAAAAAGTCGCAACAAGGTTAAAAATTGACTAAATTTACTCCAGCTCAAACATGGAGCAAAAAAAGCTACTACCAAAGTAAAAAAGAAGAAATTGCTTACATGAAAGAAAATTATCAACAGGCTGAAACCAGTTGATAAATAAGTCACACATAAGCAAAAAAAAAAGTAAAGAAAAAAGTACTAAAAAAAGGAATAAATAAGCAAACATTGATAAATGTCCCTCTAAGATTTTTTTAATAGAAGTAATTTACAAATCTGTTTAACTTACTGGCACCAGTTCATTTAAAAAAAAAAAAAGTTTTCCACTGGAGTACCTCTTTAATGCTTCATATGGACACAAAGGTGTAGGGTGACACACAGTTCTGGTAAATGTACTGTACAATAAAAATCCCAAGTGAATAACAGAAATCTGAGATCTTGGTACAAAAAGTAGATTTGAATTGTACATATACAGTTTTTTGGTACAAAGAAAACATTTATTTGTGGAAACTAGAAGTGGAAAGTAATCTGCATTAAATAAAACTTCTCATCATTAATTTGACATAGATATAACATACCTGGTAGAACGTGCTGAACATTGTGAATGGCGACATAAAGTATCAGCAAAACCAGTGACATTGGCAGCATTTCCTCTGACTGTGGATCCATCAAAACAGAGGAAATGTTAGTAAATGGTATTAAAGTATACTCTGTGAGGAGGAAAAGGCTTAAAGCTTTTGAAAATATACCTTAAAGAGGTAGTCCAGTTTTTTACACCCTATACAAAGGATAGGGGATAAGTGTCTGATTTGGGGTAGTTCCCATTCATGCATCTCTATGGGAGACCAGAGATACACAAGCTAAACTTGTGTATCTCTGGATTTGTCATAGAGATTAATAGAGGGGATGTGTTGACCCTCACTCTGTTGGATAGGGGATAAGAAGTAAAATACTGAACTACTCCTTAAAGTTAGACCTATAGCATATCTGAGGCAATATCTGAGGGCAAATAATAAAACCGCATTGTTCCTGTGATAGCTAAAATTTAGAGTGCCTCTATAGTTAAATATAATATATTATCTCCAGTCCCAGCAGCAAGAGGATTTTATATACACTGCCCAAAAAAATAAAGGGAACACTTAAACAACACAATGTAACTGAGTTAGTCACACTTCTGTGAAATCATACTGTCCACTCAGGAAGCAACACTGATTGACAATCCATTTCACATGCTGTTGTGCAGATGCAACAGACAGGTGGAAATTATAGGTAATTAGCAAAACACCCCCAATAAAGGAGTGGTTCTGTGGGTGGTGACCACAGACCATTTCTCAGTTCCTATGCTTCCTGGCTGATGTTTTGGTAAATTTTGAATGCTTGCAGTGCTTTCACTCTCGTAGCATGAGACGGAGTCTACAAACCACACAGGTGGCTCAGGTAGGGTGGCTCAACCAGGATGGCACATCAAGGCGAGCTGTGGCAAGAAGGTTTGCTGTGTCTGTCAGCGTAGTGTCCAATGCATGGAGGCGCTACCAGGAGACAGGCAGCACATCAGGAGACGTGGAAGAGGCCGTAGGAGGACACCAACCCAGCAGCAGGACCACTACCTCTGCCTTTGTGCAAGGAGGAGCAGGAGGAGCACTGCCAGAGCCCTGCAAATTGACCTCCAGCAGGCCACAAATGTGCATGTGTCCACTCCAGTGGCGGATCCAGGGGGGGGCAACGGGGCAATTGCCCCCCCCCCCCCGAGATTGCTGTCCCCCGCCCCCTAGAATGGTGGAGCCGAAGCTGTAAGCTTCCGCTCCACCATTCACTAACCTAGGCAGTCACACGCTGTGAGTACACAGTGTGTGAGCTGCGGGGACGCGATCCTCTGCAGGCCGGCGCGATGACGTCACATCATCGCGCCGGCGCCCGGAAATCCCGTCCATGCGGCCAGCATACAGTAAGTAAGAAGAGTATGCTCAGGGCCCAGGGGATTTGGGATTTGGAATATGTGCCACTGTTAAGGGCACTGTATCGGAGGGGGAGGGGGATTTAAAAACTTAGGGGGGGGGGGAGAGAAAGGGGAATTTTTAATGTGAGGTGCTGCAGGGCAAAGCACTGGGGGCACTATATGTTAAGAGCACATGACAGGGGGGCCCCCTGTGCTGTGCCCCTCACATATAATGCCCCCTGTGCTGTGCCCACACATATAAATTATATGTGTGGGGGGCACAGCACAGGGGGCATTATATGTGTGGGGCACAGCACAGGGGGTATTATATGTGTTGGGCACAGCACAGGGGGCATTATATGATATGATATGACATAATGCCCCCTGTGCTGTGCCCCACACATAATGCCCCCTGTGCTGTGCCCCACACATATAATGCCCCCTGTGCTGTGCCCCCCACACATATAATTTATATGTGTGGGCACAGCACAGGTGGCATTATATGTGAGGGGCACAGCACAGGTGGCATTATATGTGAGGGGCACAGCACAGGGGGCATTATATGTGTGGGGCACAGCACAGGGGGCATTATGTGTTGGGCACAGCACAGGGGGCATTATATGATATAATGCCCCCTGTGCTGTGCCCCACACATATAATACCCCCTGTGCTGTGCCCCACACATATAATGCCCCCTGTGCTGTGCCCCACATATATAATGCCCCCTGTGCTATGCCCACACATATAAATTATATGTGTGGAGGGCACAGCACAGGGGGTATTATATGTGTGGGGCACAGCACAGGGGGTATTATATGTGTGGGGCACAGCACAGGGGGAATTATATGATATAATGCCTCCTGTGCTGTGCCCCACACATAATTTCCCCTGTGCTGTGCCCCACACATATAATGCCCCGTGTGCTGTGCACCACACATATAATGCCCCCTGTGCTGTGCCCCACACATAATGTCCCCTGTGCTGTTCCCCTCACATATAATGCCCGTGCTGTGCCCCACACATATAATGCCCCTTGTTCTGTGCCCATCACATATAATGCCCCCTGTGCTGTGCCCCACACATATAATGCCCCCTGTGCTGTGCCCCTCACAAATAATGCCCCCATCATGCGCCCCTCATATATAATGCCCCCATCCTGTGCCCTCATATATAATGCGCAATCATGCGCCCCTCACATATAATGCCCCCTGTCCTGTGCCTCTCACATATAATGCTCCTGTCATGTGCCCCAAACATATAATGCCCCCTGTGCTGTGCCCCTCACATATAATGCCCCCTGACTGGACAGGATAGGGGGCATTATATGTGAGCGGCGCATGATGAGGGCATTATATGTGAGGGGCAAAGAACGGGGGCATTATATGTGAAGGGCACAGCACGGGGCATTATATGTGAGGGGTGCATGATGGGGGCATTATATGTGAGGGGCAAAGAACGGGGGCACTATATGTGAAGGGCACAGCACAGGGGGCATTATATGTGTGGGGCATATGACAGGAGCATTATATGTGAGGGGCACAGCATGGGGGGCATTATATGTGAGGGGCACAGCACAGGGGGCATTATATGTGAGGGGAACAGCACAGGGGACATTATATGTGAGGGGCACAGCACGGGGGCATTATATGTGAGGGGCACAGCACAGGGGGCATTATATGTGAGGGACGCATGATGGGGGCATTATATGTGAGGGGCAAAGACAGCACAGGGGGCAATATATGTTAGGGGCACAGGGCATTATTATGTGGGGGGAACAGGATGGGTCATAATTATTATATATAGGGGCACAAGATGGGGAATTATTACTATATGTGAAGGCACACAGTGTTTTGCATTTCAGAAGTATATTGTAGATTATGAGGAATTTCTGGGGTGGTACATTTTTTTATGGGCCACAATACATTTGGGTATTTTATTCAGAGGGTGCACTGCACAGCAAGTTATATTCAGAGAGTGCAGTGTGTGGTAGTATTAAATTTAGAGGGTACAGTGTGTGGTAGTATTATATTCAGAGAGTGCAGTGTGTGGTAGTATTATATACAGAGGGTACAGTGTGTGGTAGTATTCTATTCAGAGAGTGCAGTGTGTGGTAGTATTAAATTTAGAGGGCACAGTGTGTGGTAGTATTATATTCAGAGAGTGCAGTGTGTGGTAGTATTATATTCAGAGAGTGCAGTGTTTGGTAGTATTATATACAGAGGGTACAGTGTGTGGTAGTATTCTATTCAGAGAGTGCAGTGTGTGATAGTATTAAATTTAGATGGCACAGTGTGTGGTAGTATTCTATTCAGAGAGTGCAGTGTGTGGTAGTATTATATTCAGAGAGTGCAGTGTATGGTAGTATTCTATTCAGAGAGTGCAGTGTGTGGTAGTATTAAATTTAGAGGGCACAGTGTGGTAGTATTATATTCAGAGAGTGCAGTGTGTGGTAGTATTATATTCAGAGAGTGCAGTGTTTGTTAGTATTACATTTAGAGGGCACAGTGTGTGATAGTGTTATATTCAGAGGGCACAGTGTGTGGTAGTATTATATTTAGATGGCGCAATGTGTGGTAGTATTATATTCAGAGGGTACGGTGTGTGATAGTATTATATTCAGAGGGTACAGTGTGTGGTAGTATTAAATTTAGAGGGTACAGTGTGTGGTAGTATTATATTCAGAGAGTGCAGTGTGTGGTAGTATTATATACAGAGGGTACAGTGTGTGGTAGTATTCTATTCAGAGAGTGCAGTGTGTGGTAGTATTAAATTTAGAGGGCACAGTGTGTGGTAGTATTATATTCAGTGAGTGCAGTGTGTGGTAGTATTATATTCAGAGAGTGCAGTGTTTGGTAGTATTATATTCAGAGGATACGGTGTGTGGTAGTATTCTATTCAGAGAGTGCAGTGTGTGGTAGTATTAAATTTAGATGGCACAGTGTGTGGTAGTATTCTATTCAGAGAGTGCAGTGTGTGGTAGTATTATATTCAGAGAGTGCAGTGTGTGGTAGTATTCTATTCAGAGAGTGCAGTGTGTGGTAGTATTAAATTTAGAGGGCACAGTGTGGTAGTATTATATTCAGAGAGTGCAGTGTGTGGTAGTATTATATTCAGAGAGTGCAGTGTTTGTTAGTATTAAATTTAGAGGGCACAGTGTGTGATAGTGTTATATTCAGAGGGCACAGTGTGTGGTAGTATTATATTTAGATGGCGCAGTGTATGGTAGTATTATATTCAGAGGGTACGGTGTGTGATAGTATTATATTCAGAGGGTACGGTGTGTGGCGGTATTATATTCAGAGGGTACAGTGTGTTGTATATTCAGGAGGTACAGTGTGTCAGAATTATATTCAGAAGGTATGTGCCAGTATTATATTCGAAGAATACAGTGTTTGGCAGTATTATAATAATTATTGTTTTCATATAGAGGATCAGAATCCGCTGACATAGTGAGGAGACGTCTGGGCATCAAGTTCTGCAGGGAGAACATTTAGCTGAAACAAGTCCCAGTGGTATGTACATCTGAATTAGATAAGGAAAGACTATAGAGAAGACGTCACCTGTAGTCACTGATATCATTATGTATTCTCCTCACTATAGAGAAGACGTCACCTGTAGTCACTGACATCATTCTGTATCCTCCTGTGTGTGTCCCATCAGAGCTGGAGTCACTGAAGAAGTTCTGCAGTAATGATGGGTGAAACAACAACTCCCAGCATCCCCTTACCACTAATTAGGTCATACTGGAAGCTGTAGTTTTAAATGGTAAAAACTTCTTTAGCACTTTCCCATTCTGTGGCAATTGGTATATTTGATAATTATTCTGACATGTGAACATGGCCTAAGAGTCTTAAACAAGGTTAGGGCTGTATGATACATTTAATAATATTGTAAGTTCCGTAAGCAACACCTTGTTTTCTGTCCGCCAACACAAAATACTCTAATAGTGCCCCTCCCGAGACTCGACTCTGGATCCGCCCCTGGTCCACTCAAATGGTCAGAAACAGACTCCATGAGGGTGGTATGAGGGCCCGACATCCACAGGTGGGGTTGTGCTTACAGCCCAACTCCGTGCAGGACGTTTGGCATTTGCCACAGAACATGACAGAGTCTGGAGACGCCATGGAGAATGTTCTGCTGGCTGCAACATCCTCCAGCATGACCAGTTTGGCGGTGGGTCAGTAGTGATGTGGGGCATTTTTTTGAGGGACCGCACAGTCCTCCATGTGCTTGCCAGAGGTAGCCTGACTGTCATTAGGTACTGAGATGAGATCCTCAGACCCCTTGTGAGACCATATGCTGGTGCAATTGGCCTTGAGTTCCTCCTAAAGCAAGACAATGCCAGACCTCATGTGGCTGGAGCGTGTCAGTAGTTCCTGCAAGAGGAAGGCATTGATGCTTTGGACTGGCCCGCCCGTTCCTCAGACCTGAATCCAATTGAGCACATCTGGGACATCATGTCTCGCTCCATCCACCAATGCCACTTTGTACCACAAACTGTCCAGGAGTTGGCCACCTCATCAGGAGAATGCCCAGGCATTGTAAGGAGGTCATACGGGCATGTGGAGGCCAAACACACTATTGAGCATTATTTTGACTTGTTGTAAGGACATTTCATCAAAGTTGGATCAGCCTGTAGTGTAGTTTTCCACTTTGATTTTGAGTGTGACTCCATATCCAGACCTCCATGGGTTGATAAATTTGATTTCCATTGATAATTTTTGTGTGAGTTTGTTGTTGGCACATTTAACTATGTAAAGACGAAAGTATTTCATACGATTAGTTCATTCATTCAGATCTAGGATGTATTTTTTTGAGCAGTGTACTAGAAGAGTAGAGGGTCGGCTTCTGACACTTCGTTGAAGAAAATCTTGAGCTTTATTTGAACAAAGAATGTTTGAGTTGCAAAAGATTACAATTTCTGACTAAGACTTTCTTCAAAAAAGTTTTGAGAACTGAGGCCTTCGTTTGTATACTATGTATTTCATATACAATCATGGCCGTAAATGTTGGCACCCCTGAAATTTTTCAAGAAAATTAAGTATTTCTCACAGAAAAGAATTGCAGTAACACATGTTTTGCTATGCACATGTTCCCCTTGTGTGTATTGAAACTAAACCAAAAGGAAGAAAAAAAGCAAATTGGATATAATCTCCAAAAATGAACTGGACAAAATTATTGGTACCCTTAACTTAATATTTGGTTGCACACTCTTTGGAAAAAATAACTGAAATCAGCCACTTCCTATAACCATCAATAAGCTTCTTACACCTCTTGGCCGGAATGTTGGACCACTCTTCCTTTGCAAACTGCTCCAGGTCTCTCTTATTGGAAGGACACCTTTTCCCAACAGCAATTTTAAGATGTCTCCACAGGTGTTCAATGAGATTTAGATCTGGACTCATTGTTGGCCACTTCAGAACTCTCCAGCACTTTGTTGCCATCCATTTCTGGGTGCTTTTTGACATATATTTGGGGCCAAGACCCAAGATCTCGGACACATACACAGCTTTCTGACAATGGGCTGTACAGTGCGACCCAAAATTCGTTGGTAATCCTCAGATTTCATGATGCCTTGCACACATTCAAGGCACCCAGTGCCAGAGGCAGCAAAACAACCCCAAAACATCATTGAGCCTCCACCATATTTCACTGTAGGTACTGTGTTCTTTTCCTTGTAGGCCTCATTCCATTTTCGGTAAACAGTAGAATGATGTACTTTACCAAAAAGCTCTATCTTGTCTCATCTGTCCACAAGGCATTTTCCCAGAAGGATTTTGGCTTACTCAAGTTCTTTTTGGCAAAATGTAGTCTTCTATGTCTCTGTGTCAGCAGTGGATCCTGCCATAGCGTTTCATTTCATTTAAATGTCAACGGATAGTTTGTGCTGACACTGATGCTCCCTGAGCCTGCAGGACAGCTTGATTATCTTTGGAACTTGTTTGGGGCTGCTTATCCACCATTCAGACTATCCTGTGTTGACACATTTCATAAATTTTTCTCTTCTGTCCACACCCAGGGAGATTAGCTACAGTGCCATGGGTTGCAAACTTCTTGATAATGTTGTGCACTGTGGACAAAGGCAAATCTAAGTGAACTTCTAAGTGAAATCTAAAACTAAGTGAAATTCTCTTCTTTCAGGTGTGATTTTTATATTGCCCACACCTGTTACTTGACCCAGGAGCATCACATGCTTGAAACTTATTTTTACACAAATGATAAATTAACAGGAGGCAAACATACATCTTCTCACCTTTCTCGATTTCTTTTCCTGCCATGTTAGGGCTTCTGTCTGGATTAACCAATGGAAGTTGGCTTATTTTCAGCCGGCCCCTCAAAGACCCTGTTTCCTCCGCTCGCTGGGATAGAAAAACTTGAATATGATGCTCCACATTAGTGTAATCTGTCCTTAGGGACACACAACATTCACCTAGGAGCCAAATGGTAAAACAGAAAAGCATTTAAAAGTAAATGTAAAAAGTTCAAGCATACTTGATGAATCTACTGCTTAATATTTCCACTTGCCGTAGGAATCACCACCATCTGTTGGACGGATACTCAAGAGTAAGTGTCCTGCACATGAAGAAAGGGTGAAATCTTCAACCAGGGTGAGCTATGAGGATAAACACAATGTACATTTTTGATAACACAGGATTATTTATTTTTGTGGCACATAGTTATTCACAGTTGCTCTGCTTCTCACCTCTGGTAAATCTTGTTCAGACCAACCAAGTTTTACAAATGCTGCTCCTTCTGAATTGTGCACACTGTTTACACTACTTTGTGGGGTCCCTAAGAGAAAAGACACAAAATATATAAAGGGGAGATAAATGTCTAAGTGAGTTGGAGGAGGAATGGTTTGTCCAACCTCTGGGACCCAATGCAATCTACAGAACGGAGCCCCAACTCTCTTCGCTGAATAGTGCAGTGTGTTGGCACATGCTTCATGCATTGTCTATGGAAGGGCCAGAGATACCCGATTAAAGTTCTCGGGTATCTCCGGCATTCTGAAAGACTATGCATTGAGCTGGGAGAGTTCGGACTCTGTTCTAGAGATTGGGGGAGGGGGAGGGGGTGTTCAAGAGGTTAGAACTCTATGGTCAGACACTTGTCCCCTATCTATGCTTTTACCATGTTGCTTGTAGATTCAGAACTATGAATTAATTTACTTCTTATAATGCTGTATCTTTATAGTGACTGCAAAATCCTCTACAGAGACATAGCTTTACAGTAGTTAGCCCATAGAAAAATTATATTTAAAATAAAGAATTGAGGATCTATGCAATACAAATACAGTAAAGATAAGGTTTATTTGCTTTTATAACTTACGCTGGTGTCAACAGAGTAAGATATGTGTCTTCCTATGCCTTTCTGGTAAAGGTAGATGCAGGATTTGGTTACTTTAGCATAACTAGTGGGTGCTACCACTTAAACTTATGTATCTTGGCAAATATACCGTATATGCCGGCGTATAAGACGACTTGGAGTATAAGATGACCCCCAACTTTTACAGTTAAAATATAGAGTTTGGGATATACTCGCCATATAAGACTACCCCTCCTACCGCGATGTACGGTACCTTGTTGTTCCCCCCACATTAGGTAGGCAGTATAGTTCCCCCACAATAGTAGGCAGCTCCCCCACAATAGGTTGGGAGTTACCCCACATTAGGTCAGCAGTTACCCCACATTAGTAGGCAGCTCCCCCACATTAGTAGCAGTTTCCCCACATTAGTAGGCAGCTCCCCCACATTTGTAGGCAGCTCCCCCCACATTTGTAGGCAGCTCCCCCCACATTAGGTCAGCAGTTCCCCCACAATAGTAGGCAGCTCCCCCACATTTGTAGGCAATTCCCCCACAATAGTAGGCAGTTCCCCCACAATAGTAGGCAGCTCCCCCCACATTTGTAGGCAGCTCCCCCCACATTTGTAGGCAGCTCCCCCCACATTTGTAGGCAGCTCCCCCCACATTTGTAGGCAGCTCCCCCCACATTAGGTCAGCAGTTCCCCCACAATAGTAGGCAGCTCTCACACATTTGTAGGCAATTCCCCCACATTAGGTCATCATTTCCCCTACAATAGTAGGCAGTTCGATCACAATAGTAGGCAGCTCCCCCCACATTTGTAGGCAGCTCCCCCCACATTTGTAGGCAGCTCCCCCCACATTTGTAGGCAGCATCCTCCCCCCCATTAGGTCAGCAGTTCCCCCACAATAGTAGGCAGCTCCCCCCACATTAGATTGGCAGCTCCCCCCAACATTACATACAGCTTCCAGCCATATACAGTGTATGGCTGCAAGCTGTACGTCTGTACTGGTCTGCCCCCACAGTGTTCCGATCACCGCTCCTCCGGCCCGGGTCACCATCTACTGCTATGGCCTATGGACAATAGCAGGACAATAGTGGGGAGCGGTGACCGGATCACTTAAGATAGCACGGCCGGCCACTCACCAGGCCCTGGTCGGCGCGCGTCCTCCTGCGGTCATCCTGGTCCTGCGCTCCTCTGCCTCTATGGTTGTAGGCACGTGACGTCACTGACGTCCCGTGCGTACAACCATAGAGACGGTGGACCGGACCGCAGGAGGACCGAAGGAGGATCGTAGAAGGACGCCGGGGAATGGTAAGGGCCTGTCGGACATCCTTATGTCCCGAAAAGATTTCTATGATTATCTGCCCGGGCCGGCTCCCGTGTGTGGCTGCAGGCGGGGGCTGGCCAGAGCAAGTAAAAATTAATACTGTATACTAAAAACCAGAGGGCCTCCAGCTGTTGTAAAACTACAACTCCCAGCATGCCCGGACAGCCTTTGACGTGCTGGGAGTTGTAGTTTCACAACAGCTGGAGGCACCCTAGTTTTTAGTATACAGTATTAGTTTTTACTTGCTCTGGCCGGCCCCCACCTGCAGCCACATACGGGAGCCGGCCCGTATAGAAGTTTTCCTATCCCGGACCTGAATACCCGGCATATAAGACGAACCCCTACTTTTCAGAAGAAAATTCGGAGTTAAAAATTCGTCTTATACGCCGGGATATACGGTATATTATTTGTAATGCATGTTGTATTACATAGTTCATGAGGTTGAAAAAAGACCAGAGTCCATCAAGTTCAACCTATAACCCTAATGAGTCCCTACTGAGTTGATCCAGAGGAAGGCAAAAAACCCTCATACTAGAGGTAAAAATTCCTTCCCGACTCCAAATATGGCAGTCATAATAAATCCCTGGATCAACGTTCTGTCCCTATAAATCTAGTATACATAATCAGCGATGTTATTATTCTCCAAAAATGCACCCAGACCCGTTATGAACTCTTTTACAGAGTTCACCATGACCACCTCCTCCGGGAGAGAATTCCACAGTCTCACTGCTCTTACAGTAAAGAACCCCCATCTGTGCTGGTGTAGAAACCTTCTTTCCTCTAAACGTAGAGGATGCCCCCTTGTTATAGATACAGTCGAGGGTATAAATAGATCATGGGATAAATGTATAAATGGCCCCCTGATATATTTATACATAGTTATTAGGTCGCCCCTAAGCCTTCTTTTTTTTAAACTAAATAACCCTAATTCTGATAATCTTTCTGTGTACTGTAGTCCTCCCATTCCCTGTATTACTCTGGTTGCCCGTCTTTGAACCCTTTCCAGCTCCACTATATCTTTCTTGTACCCTGGTGCCCAGTACTGTACACAGTATTCCATGTGTGGTCTGACTAGTGATTTGTACAGCGGTAGAATTATTTCCTAGTTGTGGGCATCTATGCCACTATTGATGCACCCCATGATTTTATTAGCCTTGGCAGTAGCTGCCCGACACTGGTCACTACAGCTAAATTTACTGTTAACTAAGACTCCTAAGTCCTTTTCTATGTCAGTCGTCCTAAGTGTTCTCCCATTTAATACATAATCCCAGCCCGGATTTTTCTTCCCCATGTGCATTTCCTTATATTTATCAGTGTTGAACCTCATTTGCCACTTCCCAGCCCAAACCTCAAACCTATCCAGATCCAGTTGTAACAGTGCACTGTCCTCTATTGTGTTTACCGCTTTACAGAGTTTAGTATCATCTGCAAAGATTGCTACTTTACAATTCAACCCTCTACAAGGTCATTAATAAATAAATTAAACAGAACAGGACCCAAGACGGACCCCTGTGGTACCCCACTAGTAACAGTCACCCAATCAGAATAAGTACCATTAATAACCACCCTCTGTCTCCTATCACTGAGCCAGTTACTTACCCACTTACACACATTGTCCCCCAGCCCGATCCTTCTCATTTTATGCACCAACCTTTTATGTGGCACCGTATCAAATGCTTTGGAAAAATCCAGTTATACGACATCCAGCGATTCCCCCTGGTCCAGTCTGGAGCTCACCTCCTCATAGAAGCTGATCAGGTTAGTTTGACAGGACCGATCCCTCATAAAGCCATGCTGATATGGAGTCATACATTTATTTGTATCAAGATATTCCAAAATAGCATCTCTTAGAAAATCCTCAAACAATTTACATACAACAGAGGTTAAACTAACAGGTCTATAATTCCCGCGGTCACCTTTTGTTCCCTTTTTAAATATTGTTACCACATTTGCAATGCGCCAGTCCAGGGGAACAGTCCCTGTTGCTATAGAGTCCCGGAATATAAAAATAGGGGTCTGTCTATTACATTACTTAATTCCTTTAGAACACTGGGGTGAATGCCATCCGGACCTGGTGATTTGTCTGTTTTGATTTTTTGTAGGCGGCACTGTACTTCTTCCTGGGCTAGACAGGTGACCTGTACTGGGGATTTTACCTTATCACACTGTATTTCACCTGGCATTTCATTTACCTCGGTGAATACAGTGGAGAAGAATTTGTTTAATATATTTGCTTTTTCCTGATCCCCGTTTATAATTTCTTCCTCATCATTTTTTAAGGGGCCCACACTTTCATTTTTGACCTTTTTGCTATTAATATAGTTAAAGAACATTTTGGGGTTAGTTTTACTCTCTTTGGCAATGAGTCTTTCTGTATTTATTTTTGCGGCTTTTATTAGTTTTTTATGCATATTTTACATTTTTCTCTATAGCTTTTTAATGCTTCTTCACTGCTGACCTGTTTTAGTATTTTAAATGCTTTATTTTTGTCATTTATTGCCCCTTTAATGTTTTTATTCATCCATATTGGTTTTCTTTTATTTCTGACCCTTTTATTCCCATAAGGTATATATTTATTACAGTGAAAATTTAAGATATCTTTAAAAGTCTCCCATTTAGTCTCAGTATTCCTGTTTTTGAGGACAATATCCCATTTTATATTGTTAAGGGCTTCTCTGAGCTGATCAAACTTTGCCTTCCTAAAGTTCATTGATTTTGTGGCCCCTTATTGAAGAACAAGTTATAATGTATTATATTATGATCACTATTTCCTAGGTGTCCTTTTACCTGCACATTAGTTATTCTGTCAGGTCTGTTGGTTAATATTAAGTCTAGTAAGGCGCCCCCTCTGGTCAGGCTCTGCACCATTTGGGACAGATAATTGTCTTTAGTTATAGTCAGAAATCTGTTTCCTTTATGAGATTGACAGGACTCAGTCTCCCAGTTTATATCAGGATAGTTAAAGTCCCCCATTATTACCACATCATTTTGATTTGCTGCTTTGTTAATTTGCCTCAGTAATTGATATTCTGTCTCTTCCATTATGTTTGGTGGCTTATAACAAATCCCTATCAGAATTTTTTTTTATCTCCATATATTTCTACCCATAATGCCTCCACATTATCATCCCCCTCCCATATATCCTCCCGCAGTGCGGCCTTCAGACTTGATTTCACATACAGACAAACTCCTCCCCCTTTCCGTTTTGTCCGATCCTTCCTGAATAGACTATAACCCTGTATGTTGACCGCCCAGTCACAGGTATCATCCAACCAAGTCTCTGTTATACCCGCTATGTCATAATTTTCCTCAGACATCAACCACTCCAGTTCATCAGTTTTATTGGACAGACTTCTGGCATTAGTTATCATGCAATTCAATGGTGTATGTTTTTTCTTCCTATGAAACCTATCCATATTAACTATTCTAACCCCCCCCCCCCCCCTGCTCCACCCCCAGGTACATTACTGAGTCCCCCCTCTCTATCTACACTGTCTTCCCCCTCTATGTTATAGGTTCCCTCCCACCCAGTCCCTAGTTTAAACACTCCTCCACCCTTCTAGCCATCTTCTCCCCGAGCACAGCTGCACCCCCCCATTGAGGTGCAGCCCGTCCCTACGGTAGAGCCGGTAACCGACAGCGAAGCCAGCCCAGTTCTCCACGAACCCAAACCCCTCCTTCCTACATCAGCTTCTATACCACTTGCTTACCTCCCTGATCTCCCGCTGCCTCTCTGGTGTGGCTCATGGTACAGGTAATATTTCAGAAAATATTACCTTGGAGGTCCTTGCCTTAAGCTTGCAGCCTAAGTCCCTGAAATCATTTTTAAGGACACTCCCCCTACCTCTTACTTTGTCATTGGTGCCAATATGTACCATGACTGCTGGGTCCTCTCCAGCCCCACCCAGCAACCTGTCAACTCGATCCGCGATGTGCCGAACTCGAGCGCCAGGAAGACAACACACTGTTCGGCGATCCCGGTCTTTGTGACAGATCGCCCTGTCTGTCCCCCTAATAATTGAGTCCCCCACTACCAGTACCTGTCTAGCCTGCCCTGCACTCCTCCTTCCCTCCTTACTGGAGCAGACACTCCCCTGGCGGTCAGAGGCAGAGTCCTGCTGCAGTACTGCTAGCTCTGAAATGGCATCCCCCTCATCCGCCAAAAGGGCAAACTTGTTGGGGTGTGTCAGTTGAGGACTAGCCTCCCTGAGACTTTTCCCTCTACCCCGTTTTCTAACTGTAACCCAGCTAACTGCCTGACTGTCCTGAACCTCTGACCCACTATCCTCCCCCACCTCTACCCCAGAGAGTACTTGCTCAGTGAGCAGGAGACTCCTCTCCATGTTGTCAGTGCTGCTCAATGTTGCCAGTCGCTCCTCTAGATCCAGGATCTGGGCTTTCAGATGAACAACTAGCACACATCTCGCACAACAATATGCACCATCAAACTGCTGTTCAAGGATTGCATACATTGAACAGGATGTAAAACGGACAACATTTTCCAACATGAAGGCCATACTAGTTAAGGGAATTTAGTAGACCTTTTCGAGTTGAAGACTCTACAGTGTAAGCAAAGTAACACTCACAGCGATCTCAAACTCCTGCTTTCAAACTCTCATTTTTCTAACTCTCTTTCAGTTTCCCTCTTACAGAGCCCACTCAAAACAGAGCACGCTCAGAAACTCGCTCAGAAACACGCTCAGAAAGCACGCTCAGAGTCCCAACCTAAAATTTATACACCTGTGTCTACTCTACCCCTCCCCCTACAGGCAGAGTGAAGAGAGAGAGAGAGAGAGAGAAAAAAAAAAGATTAAAGGGTACCTCTCATCAAATAAACTTTTGATATATTTTAGATTAATGAATGTTGAATAACTTTCCAATATCATGTTAATGAAAAATAATCTTCTTTCTATTGTATTTTTCCCAACCAGTCCTGTCAGCAAGCATTTCTGACTCATGCTGGAGTCCTAAACACTCAGAGCTGCCAGCCTGCTTTGTTCACAGCCAAACAGGCTGTGAACAAAGCAGGCTGGCAGCTCTGAGTGTTCTCTTTTGTGAACAAAGCAGACTGGCAGCTCGTAGTGTTTAGGACTCCAGCATGAGTCTGAAATGCTTGCTGCCAGGACTGGTAGGGAGACCCCTAGTGGTAATTTCTTCAAAGTGGAAAATTAAATAGAAAGAAGCATATTTTTTAATAACATGCAATTGTAAAGTTATTCTGCATGCATTAATCTATAATATATCAAAAGTTTTTATGATGAGAGGTACCCTTTGAAGTCTGTTTAAACTAGTAGCAGTGAACCCTCTATGTGCAAGTTGAAATATTCACACAAAATCACTCCAGTTCACAAGTTATCAAGATACACTCCTCACCGCACAGCAGATATGGCAGTTTTCTGACTCTCTTTCAGTTTCACTCTTACAGAGCCAACTCAAAACATATATAATTGTTTTAACATTTATTTAAATTTTTTATGGTTCAAAAGATAACATTTTGGCCAACACTAGAGGGAGCATGGGAGCTTAATACAGACTGGATTATTTATGAGTTCAATGTAAGTAGATGGTGCAGACAACCTGTATGTTAGCTCAATAATCTCTTAATTCAATACAAATATTCAAACAACAATGTGCATCAGAAACAGAAAACACACTTTTTAGCCAAAGTGTTTTAAGACATTTAATGTTGCAATAAGATTAGATAATTTATTATCCTATCTTTACTGATATGATATGGACTGTATGTTTATATATAGCAGTGAAAGTACCATGACACTAAACTCCCTGTTGAACTTTGAACCTTTGAATTTTTAAAATGTTTTGACAGTTCTTTTAAATGTCTTGTAATTTTTAGATACATTGCACATCCTGATGAAGTGGCCATTTCAGCTATGAAGCATGTTTTCTGTTTCTGATGCACATCGTTGTTTTAATATATGTAAGTATTAAATACATTTTTGTAAATAAATCAGTGTGAAACTACTCCCAAAAAAAGCAAGAGATGGTTTTATAGACATAGATTTTATTAAACAACTATCCGCAGATTCTTAAAGGGCTACTCCACTGGAAAACATTTTTTTTAAATCAACTGGTGCCAGAAAGTTATACAGATTTGTAAATTACTTCTATAAAAAAAATCTTAATCCTTCCAGTAATTATCAACTGCTGGTATGATCCACAGGAAGTTATTTTCTTTTTGAATTTCCTTTCTGCCTGACCACAGTGCTCTCTGCTGACACCTCTGTCCATTTTAGGAACTCTCCAGAGCAGGATAGGTTTTCTATGGGGATTTGCTCTTACTCTGGACAGTTCCTAAAATGGACTGAGGTGTCAGCAGAGAGCACTGTGGTAAGGCAGAAAGGAAATTCAAAAAGAAAAGAACTTCTTGTGGATCATAAGAGCAGCTGATAAGTACTGGAAGGATTAAGTTTTTTTTCTGGCACCAGTTTATTTAGAAAACAAAAGTTTTCCAGTGGAGTACCCCATTAACCTCTTAAGGACCCAGCCAATTTTCAGTGTAGGACCCGGACATTTTTTGCACATCTGACCACTGTCACTTTAAGCATTAATAACTCTGGGATGCTTTTACTTTTCATTCTGATTCCGAGATTTTTTTGTGAGAAATTCTACTTTATGTTAGTGGTAAAATGTTTAACTTTCTGGCACCAGTTTATTTAGAAAACAAAAGTTTTCCAGTGGAGTACCCCATTAACCTCTTAAGGACCCAGCCAATTTTCAGTGTAGGACCCGGACATTTTTTGCACATCTGACCACTGTCACTTTAAGCATTAATAACTCTGGGATGCTTTTACTTTTCATTCTGATTCCGAGATTTTTTTGTGAGAAATTCTACTTTATGTTAGTGGTAAAATGTTGTCGATACAAATTTTGCATTTTTTAACTTTGAAGCTCTCTGGTTATAAGGAAAATGAATATTCTAAATAAATTATATATTGATTCACATATACAATATGTCTACTTTATGTTTGCATCATAAAGTTGACATGTTTTTTCACTAGTTTTCGCCACTCTGGTACCACCACCGATACTGCACAGGGAGCGCTCCTTTTCTCCTCTATTTTCATGTTTTTACTTTTGGAAGACATCAGAGGGCTTCAAAGTATAGCAGCAATTTTCAAATTTTTCACAAAATTTTCAAAATCGAAATTTTTCAGGGACCAGTTCAGATTTGAAGTGGATTTGAAGGGCCTTTTTATTAGAAATACCCCATAAACGACCCCATTATAAAAACTGCACCCCTCAAAGTATCCAAAATGACATTCAAAAAGTTTGTTAACCCTTTAGGTGTTTCACAGGAATAGCAATAAATTGAAGGAGAAAATTCAAAATTTTCTTTTTTAAACTGGCATGTTCTTGTAAACCCAGTTTTTAAATTTTTACAAGGGGTAAAAGGAGACAAATCTTCCTAAAATGTATAACCCAATTTCTCTCGAGTAAGGAAATACCTCATATGTATATGTCAAGTGCTCTGTGGGTGCACTAGAGGGCTCAGAAGGGAAAGAGCGACAGTGGGATTTTGGAGAGTAAGTTTTTCTGCAAAAGTTTTTGGGGGGCATGTCACATTTAAGAAGCCCCTATGGTGCCAGAACAGCCACAGAAAACCATATGGCATACTATTTTGGAAACTATACCCCTTAAAGAACGTAACAAGGGGTACAGTGAGCCTTAACACCCCACAGGTGTTTGCCAACTTTTCGTTAAAGTTGGATGTGTAAATGATTTTTATTTTTTTCACTAAAATGCTAGTTTTCCCCAAATTAAATTTGGGGTAATAGGAGAAAATTCCCCCCAAAATTTTTAACCCCATCTCTTCTGAGTATGGAAATACCCCATGTGTGGATCTCAAGTGCTCTGCTGGCACACTACAATGCTCAGAAGAGAAGGAATCACATTTGGCTTTTGGAAAGCAAATTTTGCTGAAATGGTTTTTGGGGGGCATGTATTTAGGAAGGCCCCATGGTGCTGGAACAGCAAAAAAAAAAAAATACACCCCTCAAGGAAAGTAACAAGGGGTACAGTGATCTTTAACACTCCACAGGTGTTTGATGACTTTTTGTTAAAGTTGGATGTGTAAATGAAAAAAAAATGCTGGTTTTTCCCCAAATTTTACATTTTTCAAGGGGTAATAGTAGAAAATGACCCCCAAAATTTGTAACCCCATTTCTTCTGAGTATGGAAATACCCCATATGTGGACGTCAAGTGCTCTGCTGGCGAACTACAATGCTCAGAAGAGGAGGAGCACCATTGAGCTTTTAGAGAGTGAATTTGTTTGGAAAGGAAGTCAGGGGCCATGTGCGTTTACAAAGCCCCCCGTGGTGCCAGAACAGTGGACCCCCCACATGTGACCCCATTTTGGAAACTACACCCCTTACAGAATTTCTTAAGGGGTGCAGTGAGTATTTACACCCCACCTCACTGCACAGTGATCTCCAAACTGTGGCCCTCCAGATGTAGCAAAATTACAAATCCCAGCATTCCCAGACAGCAAACTGCTGTGTGGGCATGCTGGGAGTTGTAGTTTTGCAAGATCTAGAGGGCCACAGTTTAGAGACCACTGCAAAGTGATCTATAAAAACTGTAGCTCGCCAGCTGTTGCAAAACTGCAAATCCCAGCATGCCCACACAGCAAATAGTGGTCTCAAACTTTAGCCCTCCAGATGTTGTTAGGCAACTCACCGGTTTCCATAGGATCCAGCCGCACGACATCGCCGCCCGCCGATCCCCGTCACTCGTTGCCGTCGGATAGGTAAGTGGATCTTCGGTGCCAGTACTCTGTTGGTTTCCTCGTTCTCCCCGGTGAAAAACTTTTTTTTTTTTAAATCAACTGGTGCCAGAAAATTAAACAGATTTGTAAATTACTTCTATTAAAAAATCTTAATCCTTCCTGTACTTATTAGCTGCTGAATACCACAGTGGAAATTCTTTTCAGTTTGAAACAAAGAGCTGTCTGCTGACATCATGAGCACAGTGCTCTCTGCTGACACCTCTGTCCATTTTAAGAACTGTCCAGAGTAAAAGGAAATCCCCATAGCAAACATATGCTGTTCTGGACAGTTCCTAAAATGGACAGAGATGTCAGCAGAGAGCACTGTGCTCATGATGTCAGCAGACAGCTCTGTGTTTCAAAAAGAAAATAATTTCCGCTGTAGTGTTTAGCAGCTAATAAGTACAGGAAGGATTAAGATTTTTTAATAGAAGTAATTTACAAATCTGTTTCACTTTCTGGCACCAGTTGATTTAAAAAATAAAAGTTTTTCACCGGAGTACCCCTTTAAATAACATTTTTACAAAACACTTTCCCCAATGGTATATATATATATATATATATATATATATATATATTGTTTTGTTTGTTTCCTATAGCTTCTTTTATCAGTAAAGTCTTTCACTGAAGGAATTCTCTGATCGGCTTAAGCTGAATAATGACTATATAATTATTCTTAAGCTGAATAATGATTAGATCAAAGCAAAAAAAAAAAAATGCTGTCCATAGACTTTAAGGTTATTTCATGGGATCATGGGTGTCTTGGACAACCCAGATCCCCCTTATTTTCCGGGTCACCATAGACCCATATCACCCGGAATCTCGCAAATCGCAAAATAAAAAAATTAAAAATGCTGTCCATAGACTTTAAGGTTATTTCAGTTTATCATTCAACATGATGAAATTCATATAAATTTGCTGAAATGGATCATTATACCTTTTATGCCCATGGATCGGAACTCAATGAATGCTTGGGACCGGCTTTGGGTTTTGATAATGGCTTCAATACTCAGAAATTTAAGGCTATAACTGCAATCTAGAAAAGAAAATGTAAAGAAGAGCAATGAACAGTATTATTCAGAGGCAACATATTATTCTTACACAATATACTTTGTATATTACCTTTCTGTGACAAAGCATTGAGCCCAACCTCAAATGTGGAAAACACCGGTGAATGGTCACTGGTTAAAACATCATTTGTACTTCCTATGAGAACAAAAAACAAGGAGCTTAAAGGGAATGTGTCACAATTATTATTTTTTTTTATAAACATGATTGTTCTATCAAGATAAAGCATTTCATTTATGTATTTAGTTTTAGGACAATGAAGTTTTAATGTTATTTATTAATAAAGTGTGAACCGGGGGCTGCCATATTGTAGCCTCTTTGTGATGTGTCACTTCACAACACTTACACAGTTGCTTTATGGCAGGCACAAGGGCATAGTAAAGTTAAGAGTGTCTCATAGAAAAGCATTGACTGCTTACTGCACATGTGCAAAGTACAGGCTAGAGAAATGAAACGGGGAGCCAGAGACATTTTCTTAAATTCCCTGAGGAACAGTGACCTATCAATGGAGCAGAGAGCATCAGAGAGGTGGATGGGGAGGAGCACCACAAAGTCACACACATTACACAGTCCGGCCCTTGTCTCCTCTCAGCTCACTCTGCAGACATGGGACAGGAGAGATTCCCACTTATTCACCTCTGTGACCTGCCTGTCAGTCCTGACGCTCAACTCCCTGCACATCTCCGAGCTCCTCAATGTGTAGACCTCCTCACTGATTGTCACACACAGCTTTCCAAGGCTCCTGATATGCTTAGAGCTGAAACATTTCTGGCCATTAACCCCTTAAGGACCCAAGACGTACCGGTAGGTCATGAGTCCGCTCCTATTCTATAACGGGGGGCCATGCAGTCATAGCGGGTCGGGCCCGGCCGGGACCCGTGGCTAATAGTGCGCGGCACTGATCACGGTGCCGCGTGCTATTAACCCTTTAGAAGCGGCATTCAAAGTTGAACGCTGCGTCTAAAATGAAAGTTATACATTGCCGGTTATCTCAGGGAACTGTTCGGGATTGCCGCAGCAAGATCGCGGCATCCTGAACAGCTGAGACACAGCAGGAGGGTCCCTTACCTTGCCTCCTGGTGTCCGATCGTTGAATGACTGCTCAGTGACTGAGATCCATGCATGAGCAGTCAAGCTGAAGAATCATTGATCAGTGGTTTCCCATGAGAAACCATTGATCAATGTAAAAGATCAGTGTGTGCTATGGGAGCTATAACATTGCAAAAAAAAAGTGGGAAAAAAGTTAATAAAGATCATTTAATCATTTAACCCCTTCCCTAATATAAGTTTGAATCACCCCCTTTTCCCATTTAAAAACAAAAAACAGTGTAAATAAAAATAAACATATGTGGTATTGCCGCATGCGGAAATGTCCGAATTATAAAAACATATCATTAATTAAACCGCATGGTCAATGGTGTACAGGTAAAAAAAATTCCAAAATCCAAAATAGTTTATTTTTGGTCAGTTTTTATATCATGAAAAAATGAATAAAAATAAGTTCTATCAATGCAAACGTGGTACCGCTGAAAACTTCAGATCACAGCGCAATAAATGAGCCCTCATACCGCGCCATATGCAGAAAAATTAAAAAGTCAGAAGATGACAATTTGTATACATTTTCCTGCAAGTAGTTATTATTTTTTCCAGAAGTACGACAAAATCAAACCAACATAAGTATGGTATAATTTTAATCGTATGGACCTACAGAATAAAAATTTGGTGTCATTTTTACCAAAAAATATACTGTGTAGACACGGAAGCCCCCACAAGTTAAAAAATTTTGCATTTCACATTTCGCATTTCACTTTCTCATTTTAACTCCCTCTACTAGTCAAGAGTGGGATATAAGAAAACTTTAATAATTATTTTTCTGACAAGCGATTTTTTTTAAAGATTTCCAAAAATATTTAAAACATATAAACAAATGTATTTAACCTTTAACCCCTACCCTCTTTGGCAATTATTCATTTTTGCACTTTTGTTTTTTCCTCCTTACATTTTAAAAATCATACTCCTTTCAATTTTGCACCTAAAAATCCATATGATGGCTTATTTTTTGCACCACCAATTCTACTTTGTAATGACATCAGTCATTTTACCCACAAATCTATGGCAAAACAGGGAAAAAAATCATTGTGTGACAAAATGGAAGAAAAAACACAATTTTGTACATTTTGGGGGCTTCGGTTTCTACGCAGTACATTTTTCGGTAAAAATTACACCTTATCTTTATTTTGTACCTACTCATTGTTACGCCTAGCGCTCCGGGTCCCCGCTCCTCCCCGGAGCGCTCACGGCGTCTTTCTCCCTGCAGCTCCCCGGTCAGTCCCGCTGACCGGGAGCGCTGCTCTGTCATGGCCGTTGGGGATGCGATTCGCACAGCGGGACGCGCCCGCTCGCGAATCGCATCCCAGGTCACTTACCCGTTCCCGTCCCCTGCTGTCATGTGCTGGCGCGCGCGGCTCCGCTCTCTAGGGCGCGCGCGCGCCAGCTCCCTGAGACTTAAAGGGCCAGTGCACCAATGATTGGTGCCTGGCCCAATTAGCTTAATTGGCTCCCACCTGGTCCCTGACTATATCTAACCTCCTCCCTTGCACTTCCTTGCCGGATCTTGTTGCCCTTGTGCCTAGTGAAAGCGTTTTGTGTGTTTAAAACCCTGTGTACCAGAACTTCTGCTATCTCCCCTGACTACGAACCTTGCCGCCTGCCCCCGACCTTCTGCTACGTCCGACTTTGCTTCTGCCTACTCCCTTGTACCTCGCCTATCTTCAGCAGCCAGAGAGGTGAGCCGTTGCTAGTGGATACGACCTGGTCACTACCGCCGCAGCAAGACCATCCCGCTTTGCGGCGGGCTCTGGTGAAAACCAGTAGTGTCTTAGAACCGGTCCACTAGCACGGTCCTCGCTATCCCTCTCTGGCACAGAGGATCCACCTCCTGCCAGCCGGCATCGTGACACTCATTTAGGTTTGATTTAGTTTTACTTCTGAAAAAAATCATAACTACATGCAGGAAAATTTATAGGTTTAATATTGTCCTCTTCTGATCCCTATAACTTTTTTATTTCTCCATGTACGGGACGGTATGAGGGATAATTTTTGATCTGAAGCTTTTATTGGTACCATGTTTGTTTTGATCGGACTTTTTGATAGCATTTCATTAATTTTTTTATGGTATAAAAAGTTACCAAAAATACGCTATTTTGGACTTTGGAATTTTTTTGCGTGTACGCCATTGGCCATGCAGTTTAATTAACTATATATTTTTATAGTTTGGACATTTACACACGCGGCGATACCACATATGTTTATATTTATTTTCATTTACACAGTTTTTTTTCTGGGAAAAGGGGGGTGATTCAAACTTTTCTTAAGGAAGGGGTTAAATCATCTTTATTAACTTTTTTTTCACTTTCTTTTGCAATGTTATAGCCCCATAGATGACTATAACATGCAGTACATTGAGTCATTACACTGATAACTGCCATTGCAATGCTATGGCAGGGATCAGTGTTATCGGCGGTTGATTGCTCAAGCCTGGATTTCAGGCTTTGAGCAATCAATCGCCGATCGGACATGCAGGAGACAGGTAAGGCACCCTCCTGTTGCGTTCTAGCTGATCAGGACATCGCGATTTTACTGTCATGGTCCCGATCAGCCTGACTGAGCTGCCGGGAAGCTTTTACTTTCACTTTAGACGTGGCGATCAACTTTAATCGTCGCATCTAAAGAGTTGATGCCGGACATCAGCCCGATTGGCGATGTCCGGCATTAACAGGGGTTCCCGGTTGCTTATAGCAACCGGGACCCAACGGGTATGATGCGCGCTCACCTGCTGAGCCGCTTATGGACGTTTGTAAACGTCCATATGCAGCAAGGGGTTAATAAAAAAATTATAATTTGGTGACACATTCCCTTTAAAGACAATATCCCTCCAATTCAGAGCGATATATAGCTACTGGAAATACAAGACAACACAATACTATATATATACTGTATAGTTTATAGTGACTATACACTCAATGTTTATTTCTCTATCTTACCATATGAGGTACATTTAACCTCAGTGCCTGGATATGATGTCCATAGGATACGATCACTCCAAGATGGTACAAATATTCGAGTCTGAGTAGAAAACACATAAAAAAGTGACAGTTGTAAGAAACCAACTTACTAATCATATGGCCCAGCTAGTAAATTACAGTATACGAGGTTGACTGCATATGTCTGACCAACCTAGCATCCCACCATCAGGATAACGGGGGTCCCATCAATCAGACACCACTAACCCAGCATGTCTATGATGAGAAAACCACTTTAAAGTCAATTGATTGGTGGGCACCTTCAATTGTATCAATTCTTATGTTATTTTTTTAGATGAATAGAAGAAACTTCATAATGTATCTTATAAGGGTAAATTAGGGAAGCAGTGCCCAAAAACCTAAAGTATAGCATTTGTAATATGTACCCAACTTTTTTGTTCTAGGTTTCAGTAAGGTTTATCACTGAAAATACAAACATTTTTCGTGATTCAGATATGGATAATGTATATAGACACATGAGATACCAGAAGGAAAATTTAGAAACTCTGTATAGTAAATCTCACGCCAGTTGTCTTTGCTTTCTGCAAATCATATGCACGGGAACCTCTCTCATAGCGACATGTGGGTGGAAATGTGATTGGAGGCTCCTCTGTAAAATAATAATAAGTCATATAAAAAGCAGAACAAATACATAGATGGAAATCAGAACACATGTATAGGTGGATATCTATCTGAAATATATGTGCCCAATGTATTTTGAGAATTTTAATGACCAAGCCCCTTAGCTGATCTTATGGTCAGGGATTTCTCTTTTTGGCTCATATTTTGTTCCTGCGCTTTAATTACTTGTCGTTTTGATTCTTGTTTACTCCCTCAAGTGTAAAGTACTGTGAATTATGGTATGGTAGCGCAACATGAAGAAAAATTATTATTATTTAATAGCGATAACTATAATTATAATTATTTTTACTTTTGTAGCACCCAGGACACCCCTTTAATGTACTAACACCAATTTGCTTTTGTGAATATATCATGTGAATTTATAGGTATCTAATAGCTATGTCTGCATTACATATTTGTCCTAGTAGAATAATGCTAATATTCTCACTGAATCCTAGGAAGATTTTCTTCTTCTCACGTTCCTGGTTAAGCTGGTCCACAGGAAGCAAAAGTTGGTGCTGGCCACTGTAGATACATTGCAGAACATCCTACATGAAATTAACAAAAAACAACTTTGTTTCAGGCACAACTGTATGAAAAATATGGACATCAATGACTTCTGGTTTACTGCAATTTTCACACAATAAAGTGGCAATAACAACATTTTTACAGCTTAAAAAATTCATACATCCCTCCAGTTCAGCCTCTGTGGGTATGTGTATACATATGTGAATGTATTTGTGTGTGCAAGCATGAGAATCTTTCATGCAGCATAAAGGAGCTTGGGATGTCTGAGATCTGTGCAAAGACTCATTGGCCCTGATTTAAGAGTGGAGTGGAATTTGTGGGTTTTAATTCCCTGCAATTTTTTTTCCACAGTATTTACTAATGTTTCCCTACATTTTGCACTTTTCCCTACATTTTGCTTTTTTACACATGTTCTGATCTGTAGGGTTTTCCTCAGCTCAAATCCACCACATTTTCTGTGGAAACCTTAGTAAATATGTTGGGTTTTTGTGAAAATGTCGGGAGCACACCCCTTTTTGGTAGCCATGCCCCCTTTTCCAGTGGCCATTCTGGTGCAAATTCTGGCACTGACAGTTTCTGGCGCACAACCTGACGAGGCATGTCGGGTTTACAATAGTAAATCGGGGCCAATGTCTAGGCAATACATGGTACAAAGAGCACACTGCCCACTAAGCAAGCATGCAAGATTTTAATATTTATGAAAGGGGGAAATGCTGTTAAGATGTAAAAACTTGAAGCAAGTATTTTGGAATTACACTAGTTATACAAGTTAGTCAGTACCTGAAAAGGCATGTCTAGTTTATAGTTCAAGTCACCAGCCCAAAACAGATATGTAAGTCTCAAGGGCAACTGGAAGCTTCTTAAAGTTTCATCTCCAAGTTTAAGACCACATATGATTTCTGCAAGGCTCTGGTTCCGCCTGCAAGAATTTATCTGATAAGGACAAGACATTTTAACAATAACTACATGTCAAAAACTTAAGCCAGCAATGGCAGAAAGGACAATCATACATATATCCATCTACTTACTTTTGGACTTTATCCATTCCAGACACAAGGTGACAAGTAACAAAACCTATTGATACTCGGTTGAAAGTGAAAGAGGCACCAACAGCTCCTCTAATACCTAAAATAGTTATTGTACAATGATATACCAGCTGAAAACATTACATACTCTACATTATGTATAATATAATGTATTATCCCATATTAATTATCATACCCAAGGTATTGCTGATTCCCGTCCTCACATTTGATGTCTGCACATGAGAGATGAGATATTCATATTCTTCTCTCACCAGTAATGCAAGTTTTATCCCCCCAATGGAGTGTACACAGACCTTGGTAGAAAAATACATTATTTGGATTACATGAATATCTTTTTTAACAAACAACCTAAACATATACATTTTGTGTAAAGTCAGTCAAGAGCATAACATGAATCCTATTTACCCAATGCAAAATGAGTAACAGGCAACCCATTTACCATGTGCTATTTATAATACTGATACCTTCATATGCAGCAGAGATTCAACATATGCACCAAGGCTTATGCTACCTCTGCACCCCATATAGCTAAGCCTTGGTTCTAAATGATTGATATGTATATATTTTCTCCCTGTGTAACAAATTATTACTGCACCATCTCCTTGAATTTCTCTTACTCTTGTTTTTAAAGGGGCTCGTCCACACTGCCAACAATTAGCCAGCGGAAATCTGCTTGCAGAAGGCGCCACCAAAATCACTAGCGGTAAGACCACGCGGACATGTGCTGGCTCATAGACATTAATGCAGTACTGGCAAAGAATTCCATCCAAAGAATGAGCATGTTCATACTTTTGGCGGATGTCTATTCTGCCTGCTGAATTCCACTGCAGAAATTCTTATGCACAGAGCAACAGAAGCCTATTGAAAATAAGTGTACATAGTCTGACATAAGATAGGGACATCAGAGCATGTTGGACTTCGCAAGAACAGGGCCTGCTGTGACAGTATTGTGAAACCTTTAAAAATATTTTGTAAATGTGCCTTGTATAGAAAGTGCATTTTGCATTGGGTGAAGCAATTCAAAACCACTGGTGTTTATATCATGGGAAAAGTCTGGGCCATCCAAAGACTTCAGAAGAGACAGCGAACAGGATTTAAGCCGTGTATGAGCATAGTCTTATAAAGTTCAACAGACTGACTAGTATGGAACTACAGGTGCCACAAACCATGGTATGGTGTACCCAATAAAAACACCTGTGTTGTGAGCCATACATCTTTTGCAGGAGCTGAAGCCAGACAACTGAAATACAGTGCCTTTTTTGCTGTGGAGACTGTCATTGGCCACTCCTACCTGGACATGTTAAAAGAATGGTTTGTGCCAAACACAGTCTATCAGCAGTATGGTGCACCTCCACATTTCCATTTAAATGTATACTGATACCTGAATGAAACCAGAACTTGTATTGTCAAATGTATTGGCCATACCAGAAAGTTGTATTGGCTGTGCCAAAACGTTGTATTGGTCATGCCAACGATTCACCATTGTTGCACTGACTTCAAAAATTACCAGATGTTACACGCTGCAACTTCTTTCTTCGGGGCTATGTCAAAGACTCAGTGTGCCCTGCAAATTGACTTCCAGCAGGCCACAAATGTGCATGTGTCCATTCAAACGGTCAGAAACAGACTCCATGAGGGTGGTATGAGAGCCCGACGTCCACAGATGGGGGTTGTGCTTACAGCCCAACAACGTGCAGGACATTTGGCATTTGCCAGAGAACACCAAGATTGGCAAATTCGCCACTGGCGCCCTGTGCTCTTCACAGATGAAAGCAGGTTCACGCTGAGCACATGTGACAAATGCCACAGAGTCTGGAGACGCCGGGGAGAACGTTCTGCTGCCTGCAACATCCTCCAGCATTACCAGTTTGGCATGGGTCAGTAATGGTGTGGGGTGGCATTTCTTTGAGGGACCACACAGCCCACCATGTGCTTGCCAGAGGTAGCCTGACTGCCATTAGGTACCGAGATGAGATCCTCAGACCCCTTGTGAGACCATATGCTGGTGCGGTTGGCCCTGGGTTCCTCCTAATGCAATATAAAGCTAGACCTCATGTGGCTGGAGTGTGTCAGCAGTTCCTGGAAGAGGAAGGCATAGATGCTATAGACTGGCCCGCCCGTTCCCCAGATCTGAATCCGATTGAGCACATCTGGGACATCATGTCTTGCTCCATCCACCAACGCCATGTTGCACCACAGACTGTCCAGGAGTTGGCGGATGCTTTAGTATTTGTCTGGGAGGACATCCCTCAGGAGACCATCCGCCACCTCATCAGGAGCATGCCCAGGCATTGTAGAGAGGTCATACGGGCATATGGAGGCCACACACACTACTGAGCCTCATTTTGACTTGTTTTAAGGACATTACATCAAAGTTGGATCAGCCTGTAGTGTGGTTTTCCACTTTGATTTTGAGTGTGACTCCATATCCAGACCTCCATGGGTTGATAAATTTGATTTCCATTGATAATTTTTGTGTGATTTTGTTGTCAGCACATTAAACTATGTAAAGACGAAAGTATTTCATACAATTAGTTAATTCATTCAGATCTAGGATGTGTTATCTTAGTGTTCCCTTTATTTTCTTGAGCAGTGTATTTAATTGTAGTCTCATCAGTCCCACATCGTCGACAATTACAGGACCTTTTTTATATGAAATTTTGTAATAGAGTCTATGTACAATTTCAAACTGAACATTTCTATGGCTTTCATTAAAAGATACATGTGACGGATTGATAAGGATATTATTCCAATTGCGCTCTTGGATCTCCCATATTAATTACTTTATAAAATTTGTATTGACGCTTTTTTCCAACATAGATAGATAGATAGCAAAAAAACAAAAGGAAGAGCAGCAATCCAACCAAGCTGTGGGTTGCTGCTAGGGATCCTTGGTCTAAGGTCCAAAAATGTAGTATTCCAAATAGGCGATTGCAGCACACCAGAGTAGCAAAGCAAAGTGTAGTTGTAATCCAGCAATACAGAGTACAACGTTTCTGTGGCCTCATACCACCATTTTCAAGTCAGTCAGTCAAATCAGTTTCAAGTGGACTTGAAAATGGTGGTGTGAGACCACAGAAACGTTTTACTCTGTATTTCTGGATTAAAGCTATACTCTGTTATGCTACTCTGGTGTGCTGCAATCGCCTTTTTGGAAAATTATATATAATATATATATATATATATATATATATATATATATATATATTGAAGTACTCTAGATATCTTACAACTATCTTATTTCTATAGTTTGGTTTCTGTAGATTTCTTATATGAGACATGTCAGCTTGGTAGGGCAAAAAAAAAAAAAACTTCTGGTAAAAAGATCTTTAATTGAAACTTACTAATTTATAATGTTTCATTGTCTGAGATATCAATGCGGTTCTAAGCAACTCTGCCCACTCCCGGTCTCCTTGTGGATTTTCCTGTGTTCCAATCATGTAAAGGTCATGTGATGCACAAACAGAAGGGTTATCCAGGTTCCCTTCAACCTTCTTTGCAGACAGCCATGAAGAAAGAGAACGCGGAGGAGATGAGCCACCTGAGATGACAGAGTATTGATTGATACCCACTGGTACATATCATAATAACAATCTTTAATAGCACTAAAATACCCGCAGCACTTTACAATTCACTAAATTTAGAAATCATGCAAACTTACAATAATATACCACTATGAAACAAAAAAAAAAAGAAAGAAGATCCTGCCTTAACACCTTATGGACCAATACAAGTAAACCTATTAACCCATGAAAGACCAGGCCTGTTTTTTCAAATCAGGGATGTCTGACTTAATTAGAGAATAACTCTGGCAACGTTTTGCCAATCATGACAATTCTGACAGTGTTTTTTTGTCACAAGTTGTCCTTCGTGTACATAGTAAAAGTAACCCAATATCATTTGTATATTTTTTTTACAATGCAAAAAAATCATGAAATTAAAAAAATGATTTTTTGCCATTTTAACACTAATAGGTTGCATATTTTTTTATACTTTCTGACCAAATAGTTTATGAAACTTATACTTTCCATTGTCTACTTTATTTTGAAAGCATTTCTTTTGTTTTGAATTAACATTTTAAATGAATTAGAAGCCTAACAATTTAACTTGAAATTTAAAACTTTTTAAAAACTTTATAAAACTAGACCCCTCAAGGTATTCGCTAGGGGGTGCAGTGAGTATTTTAACACCATAGCTTTTTTGGCAGGAATTATAACAAAGTCAGTGTTAAAAATTCGAAATTTGCTTTTTTTCACAAATGCATCATTTGTGGGACATATTTTTTGTACATTGCTTCTGATATTGAAATAAATGCACCATATACTTTACTGAGCTGCTCGTGTTTGGAAATACCCCCGCTGATGCCATATTTGGCTACTTGGCCGCTTGGTAGTACACAGAAGGAGAGGTGCGCCATTTGCCTTTCAGGGCATCATTTTAGGCCGAATGGATGATAGGCTGCACTTCATGCCTGAAAAGGGTTTTAGCTGCCAGAACCATACAGAAACCCCACAAGTGACCCCATTTTGGAAACTACACCCCCTAAAGTATTCACTTAGACCAATAGTGAGTACTTTGAGTCCTTTTTGTGTGGCTGGAATGGTTACAAAGTCAGTGGAAACATTTAAATTTTCTTTTTTTCTTTTCACAAATGCATCATTTGTGGGACATATTTTTGTACATTGCATCTGAAAAGTAGAAAATGTGCCCAGTATTTTATTACTCTGTTCGTCCCATATTCGGTAATACCCCCGCTTAGGCCATATTTGGTTGCATGGTCACATGGTGGGACCCAAAAGGATAGGAGCACCATTTGGCTTTCAGGATATCACTATATGAATTATAGACCCCACTCCATGCCTGCAAAGGATCGGAGCTGTCAGAACAATACAGCACCCCTACAAGTGTATTGGCTGGACCAGGGACCACTCTGATCGGTCCTTGGTTGGCTAGCAGTGACGCGCGGCTGTCTGTGACAGTTAAAGTTCCTGATGGATATATCTGTCATGTTGTGGGAATAAGCACCCACTCATGGCCAATATATCCATCACTGGGCGTTAAAAAATAAATAAAAATCTTGAAAAAACTGGTTTATTTTGTTGGAGGGGATGGGGGGTGATAGTCCCCATTCATACTGCATTTCTTCAGTATAGGTGTCCATTGTCATGTCAAAATAGAGATGCCAATGTATACTGTAGTAGTCTCATTAAGAAATGAATGGAGCTGCTACAGTATACGTCAGCATCACTTTTTTTGACATGATGCTGACAGATACCTCTAACATATTGCTGAAATTCAGTATGAACGTGATGCAGTAGGGTCACATAGAGCACATCTGCAGCCTATTTCACACCATGGATGCCCCCGGCAGTCACAAGGGCGAGATCACTGCTGCGGGTGGGTAGCTCAGTGTGTCCACTCATGACTGCCGGCGGGAAATCCGCCGCTATGAGTGGACACACAAAGCTACCCAGCCACAGCAGAGAGCTCATTATTGTGACTGCTGATGGTCATCCGCTGCATTTAATATGTGTAACGGAGCTGGATGTGGATCCTGTAACCTGTGTGGCTGATGACTCTGACTGTGTTGACTCTGACTGAGTCTAAGGTACCGCTGGTCTTCACCAGATCCCATCGCAAGGCAGGATGGGCTTGCTGCGGCGGGCAACACCCAGGTCACTACCCCTGACATGGCTCAACCACACAGGTAGCTGGGCAAGGCGAGGTCCGGAAGGATAAGGCAGTAGCGTAGTCAAACGTAGCAGGCTGCAAAGGTGCGGAGTCTAATAACGTAGCGGAAGGTCTGGATACACGGGTAAGGCTAACAGGGTATAAGGGTCGCTTAATCTCAGGCTAGGGGCACTGAAGATCCAGCAGGGAAGTGTGCATGGATTTATATAGTGGGGATCAAAAGTTTGGGCACCCCAGGTAAAAATTTGCATTAACCCCTTAAGGACCACGGGTTTTTCCGTTTTTGCACTTTCGTTTTTTCCTCCTCACCTTTTAAAATCAAAACCCTTCCAATTTTGCACCTAAAAATCCATATAATGGCATATTTTTTGCGCCACCAATTCTTCTCTGCAGTGACATCAGTCCTTTTACCCAAAAATCTACGGCGAAATGGGAAAAAAATCATTGTGCGACGAAATTGAAGAAAAAATGCCATTTTGTTACTTTTGGGGGCTTCCGTTTCTACACAGTCGATTTTCCGGTAAAAATGACACCTTCCCTTTATTCTGTAGGTCTATACCCCTTTTCATGATATAAAAAGCGACCAAAAATATGTTATTTTGGACTTTGGAATTTTTTTGCGCGTACGCCATTGACCTTCCGGTTTAATTAATGATATATTTTTATAGGTCGGACATTTACGCACGCGGCGATACCACATATGTTTATATTTATTTTTATTTACATGGTGTTTTTTTTATGGGAAAAGGGGAGTGATTTGAAGTTTTATTAAGGAAAGGGTTAAATCACATTTATTAACTTCTTTTTTACACTTTTATTTTGCAGTGTTATAGCTCCCATAGGGACCTATGACACTGCACACACTGATCTAGCCATAGCTTTGCAGTGATCAGGGTTATAGGCGGTCGATTGCTCAAGCCTGAATCTCAGGCTTGGAGCAATCAATCGCCGAGGGGACATGCCGGAGGCAGGTAAGAGGACCTCCACTCGTGTCCCAGCTGATCGGGACACCGCATTTTCACTGCGGTAGTCCCGATCAGCCCCGCTGAGCAGCCTTCACTTTCCGTTTACAAGTGGCGTTCAACTTTGAACGCCACGTCTAAAGGGTTAATAGCGCACGGCACCGCGATCGCTGCCCCGGGTCCCGGCATCAGATACATGCTGGGACCGACCCGATATGACGCGGGGTCACCGCGTGACCCCGCGTTATATCGCGGGAGCCAGCCAAGGACGTAAATATACGTCCTTGGTCGTTAAGGGGTTAATGTGCATAAAGAAGCCAAGGAAAGATGGAAAAATCTCCAAAAAGGCATCAAATTACAGATTAGTCATTCTTATAATATGTCAACAAAAGTTAGATTTTATTGCCATCATTTACACTTTCAAAATAACAGAAAACTAAAAAAATGGCATCTGCAAAAGTTTGGGCAACCTGCAGAATTTATAGCATGAACTGCCCCCTTTGCAAAGCTGAGACCTGCCAGTGTCATGGATTGTTCTCAATCATCATCTGGGAAGATCAGGTGATGTCAATCTCAAAGGTTTTAAATGCCCAGACTCATCTGACCTTGCCCCAACAATCAGCACCATGGGTTCTTCTAAGCAGTTGTCTAGAAATCTGAAACTAAAAATAGTTGACGCTCACAAAGCTAGAGAAGGCTATAAGAAGATAGCAAAACGTTTTCAGATGTCAATATCCTCTGTTCGGGATGTAATTAAGAAATGGCAGTCATCAGGAACAGTGGAAGTTAAAGCAAGATCTGGAAGACCAAGAAAAATATCAGAATGAATAGCTCGCAGGATTGTGAGAAAAACAATTCAAAACCCACGTTTGACTGCACAATCCCTCCAGTAAGATCTGGCAGATACTGGAGTTGTGGTACACTATTCTACTATAAAGCGAAACTTGTACAAATATGGTCTTCATGGAAGAGTCATCAGAAGAAAACCTCTTCTACATCCTCACCACAAAAATCAGCATTTGAACTTTGCAAATGAACATATAGACAAGCCTGATGCATTTTGGAAACAAGTTCTGTGGACCGATTAAAATTGAACTTTTTGGCTGGAATGAGCAAAGGTACGTTTGGAGAAGAAGGGGAACAGAATTAAATGAAAAGAACCTCTGTCCAACTGTTAAGCATGGGGGTGGATCAATCATGATTTGGGGCTGTATTGAAGGAAAAATGGATTCAATAACATTTCAGCAAATTTTGGATGCTAACTAAAAATCTGAAGTTAAAGAGAGGAGGGCTTCTACAAATGGATAATGATGCTAAACACATGGTAAACTGAAGGTTTTGCCATGGCCTTCACAATCTCAACATAATTGAAAGAGCAGTGCGTGACAGACAGCCCAGAGATCTCAAAGAACTGGAAGACTTTTGTAAGGAAGAATGGGCAAAGATACCTCAAACAAGAATTTGAAAGACTCTTGGCTGGATACAAAAAGCATTTACAAGCTGTGATACTTGCCAAAGGGGGCAGTACAAGATATTAACTCTGCAGGGTGCCCAAACCTTTGCAGACTTGTTATTTTGAAAGTGTAAATGATGGAAATAAAATCTAACTTTTGTTGACATATTATAAGAATGTCTAATCTGTAATTTGATGCCTTTTGGAAATGTTTCCATCTCTCCGTGGCTTCTTTATGCACATTAATACATTTTTTTACCTGGGGTGCCCAAACTTTTGATCCCCACTGTAGAATGGTGTCAGGTGTACACAATAATCATGGGCGTACTGGCCCTTTAAATTTTTGAGCTCATGCCCTAAGGGACGGGGACACGCCACCGGAGCTGACACACAGCGGAGGCAGCAGGGGAGAGAGGTGAGTGAGGGGCTAGGATTCGCATGTGGGCGCATCCTGCGATACGAATTTCAGCCCCGCCAGCAGCCGGGGACAAGGGAACAATGCGCTTGCTGCTGGAGCACGGAGCGTGACAGTACCCCCCCTTGGTATCCCCCTCTTTTTTGAGGACAAGAACTTGTGGATAAGGTCACGGTCTAGAATGTTGTCTTGCGGATCCCAAGATCTTTCCTCTGGGCCAAATCCTTCCCAATCTACAAGGAAAAAACATTTTCCTCTGACCAACTTGGAATCTAAAATTTCTTTGACGACATAAACATCAGAGGTAACAGAGATGGGAGTAGGAGTGATTACTTCTTTACAGAAGCGGTTATGGATAACAGGTTTTAAGAGGATACATGAAAAGAATTTGAGATCCAGAGAGAGGAAGGAAGATATAGAGAATAAGCGACAGGGTTTAAACGTTTTTTGATTTTGTAAGGACCCAAATAGCGAGGACCCAGCTTTTAACATGGTACCTTAAAATGGATGCAGCTGTGGTGCAGAGGGTGATCCCTGTAATGGCACGAAATGAGCCATTTTAGAAAATCGATCAACAACTACCCAAATGACCGTATTTCCACCAGACGAGGGAAGATCAGTAATAAAGTCCATTGCAATATTGGTCCAGGGTTGCTCTGGAACTGGCAAAGGATGTAGTAGACCAGCAGGCTTGTGTCCCAGGCACAAACTGGACAAGATCGGAAAAAATCAACGACATCTTGCTTTAGAGTGGACCACCATCGGGCGAAGAGCTGTGCGGAATTACGAATTCCAGAATTCCAGCATGACCGGCCAATAGAGAGGAATGACTCCATTTCAGGACTCGGAGTCTTAAACGGGGAGGTACATAAATCTTTCCTGGTGGCAAGTTCTGAGGACACGCTGGCGCTGCTGAGATGAGACGGTAAGGGGAAATAATATGTTGAGAATGGGATTCCAGGCCTTGAACATCGGAGGAACTGGACAGAGCGTCAGAACGAAGATTCTTCTCTGCAGGACGGAAGTGGATTAAGAAGTTAAATCTGGAGAAAAACAGAGACTAACGAGCCTGTCGGGGGTTGAGACGATGAGCAGACTGGAAGTTCTTGTGGTCGGAATAGATAGTAAGCGGATGTACAGAGCCTTCTTCTAATGCCAACTTAATTGGCAAGAGCTCGCGATCTCCGATGGTATAATTTCTCTCCACAGGGGAGAAGGTTTTGGAGAAAAATCCGGAGGTTAAAGTTCTCCCCTTAGAAGACTTCTGCATCAACACTTCACCTGCTCCAACTGACGAAGCATCCACTTTCAAGATGAATGGCTTGCTAGGATCGGGTCTTGATAGAACAGGAGCTGAAGCAAAGGCAGACTTTAACTGTTTTAAAGCTTCTTAAGCCTCAGGAGTCAAAACTCTTGGATTAGCAGTCTTCTTGGTAAGCGAGACGATGGGGGCTACCAGAGTGGAATAGTGAGGAATAAATTGCCGATAGTAATTGGCAAAGCCCAGGATGCGCTGAATTGCTTTCAAGCCCGAGGTTTGAGGCCAGTCCAGTACTGCAGACAGCTTGTTGGGATCCATTTGAAGACCTTGACTGGTAATAATGTACCCCAGAAATGGAAGGCTGTTATTTTCAAAAGTACATCTCTCTAGTTTAGCGTAGAGATGATTTTCACGGAGACGCTGTAACACTTGGCGGAGGTGAGAGCGATGAGACTGGAAATTGGGTGAGTAGAGGAGTGTGTTATCTAGGAGGTCACGAAAAATATCATTGACAAACTCCTGGAAGACTGCTGGAGCATTGCAGAGTCCGAATGGCATCACTAGATACTCGAAATGACCATCACAAGTATTAAATGCGGTCTTCCATTCGTCCTCATCTCGTATACGAATCAAATTATAGGCCCCACGAAGATCCAATTTAGAGAAGATTTTGTCACCTCGCAGACGATCAAACAACTCAGAGATTAAAGGAAGTGGGTAGCGGTTATTTACTATAATTTTATTCAGACCTCGGTAGTCAAGGTCGCAAAGACCCGTCTTTTTTTTCCACGAAGAAGAAACTGCCAGGGGAAGAGGACTTCCTGATAAATCCCTTCTAAGGGTACTCATGGATGTAATTAGATATGGCCAGAGTTTCAGGAACAGACAAAGAGTAGATTCTGCCCCTGGGAGGTGTGGTGCCGGGTAGCAAGTCAATTGGACAATCGTAGGGACGATGCAGCGGTAACACTTCAGCTTGCATTTCACTGAAGACATCAGCATAGTCCTGAAGAAAGGAAGGCAAACCGGGCAGTGGACGACATGATGGTTCCAATTTTGAGATACGTATGTGGATACAGTGGTTGTTGCAATGCGGACCCCAGTGAAGAACTTCTCCAGTTTTCCAATCCAGCTGCGGCCAAGCAAGAGGGGAGAAGTACAATGAGGGAGAACATAGAAGGACAAGTTTTCCCTGTGCGAGACTCCGACCTGCATAGACAATGGCTCTGTGCAATATAGCACAGTACAGTACAGTCTTTCACCATTCATCGTAGAGATGTTCAGAGGCTTTAAAAGGTGGGACACCGGCAGACGATGCCTATGTACTAGGGAAGCATCAATAAAATCAAATGGCAAGAACGGAGATGATCTCTTTGGAGGGTAGGAAAAGCTGGACTGTCATATCTAAGCGTGGAGAGGTGATATTCACACCTAGGGAGGCCTCTCCCACAAACCCTATGTGAGAGACTTCCCTGTGACTGAGGATGCAGAGGACAATCTTTTAGGAAGTGATCCGCACTGGCGCAATATAGGCATAGATTCTCAGTTCGTTGGCGAGTCTTTTCCTGCGGGGTCAGGCGAGACCGATACACCTGCATAGCCTCCCCTGCGGGAGGCAAGGGAAGAGGTTGCATGGTTGCTGGAAGACAGGTGCCAGATGAGGAAAGTGCAGAGGTCGTGCAAACTCCCTTTCTTGGCGTAGTTCCTCACAACGCTCTGAGCAACGGATATCAATCCGGGATGCCAACTGTATAAGCTCATTCAGATTAGATGGCAATTCGCAGGCAGCGAGGACATCCTTGATCTGACTTGATAATCCTCTCTTGAAGGTGGCACAAAGAGCTTCATCATTCCATGCTAACTCGAATGCCAGGGTAGGAAAACGAATGGCATACTTGCCCACAAAGGAGTTGCCCTGAGTAAGACTCAGCAATGCCATCTCGGAGGAGGAAGCTCAAGCATGTTCTTCGAAGACACCCCGAAATTCCGTAATAAATGCCTGGAGATTGGTAGTGAGAGCATCACTGCAATCCCAAAGTGGAGTTGCCCAGGCCAAAGCCCTTCCAGTTAAAAGACTGAGGATAAAGGCCACCTTTGCTTGCTTCATTGGGAACTGATCCGCCATGAGTTCAATGTGCATGGAGCACTGAGTCACGAAACCACGACAGGACTTGGGATGCCAAGTTAAAAAATAAAAAAAATAAATAAATGTTTTCCACAGGAGTACACCAATAGATTTTGTTTTTCATACAGTTGCATTGAAACACATAGTAAACTACATTTTCAGGACAATAAACAGCTGTCTTACATCATACAAACATTTGACATAAGGGCACTAATTTGACCTGTTTCGTCTGATGAAAGCTTATGATCATACTAGACAAACAGACAGTGTTTGCCCTGAACGTATTCAGATTGTTACCAAATATCTACTGCTGCCCATTGACATCCTACTCAATAGATGTGATTGTCCATTCAAGGGAAATGTTCAGTAGAAAACAACTACAATTAAAATGTAATTTCAAAGTACAACTTCCTGCCACTATCCTCTTAATTTGAGTACACAGTATGTGAATGTTCTGGCCAAAGTGTGCTCACAAAAAGTAATTCTTTACAAGAGATCATCAGTTTATCATTGTGAGCTGGACCACTGAGCCTGGGTGCCAGCAATTAATGAGTGATTGTATAAGCCAGGGATGTAACTTCATGGTCAAACACAAATAGGATTCTAAAAATTCATACCCACAAACAGTTTTAGTTTTTTAATCAGGTACTACTGACTAAAGAAAATAATGTTATCTAGTACTTTCTTTTATTTCCCCAATCCGTAAAGACAAAGAAAAGAATGTTGGACAGACCAAGCAAAAGATTTCTGAAGCCAACATGCTTAGGTATACATTTACTAGAGGTTCAGACATGTCACTGTTACTTTTACCCATATTCCAGGTGCCAACAAATACAGACAGGCTTTGGGGTGCAGTCCTTTGGGGCCGAGTCTGGTCACTTTGTTTGATCTATAGGAAATATAAAATGGATCAGTCCAGTCAGACAGTCAGCTACATACAAAGCATCCTTTAAATTCTTACTTACATGCCTGGACTCTTTTCCTCTATAAATCTTTATACCAGGTGAATTATGAGCAGCTGAAGTAGTGGAGGAAACAGAAATATCCTCACTGTACACTTGTTTTGCCTGGAAAAAATATAAAGCATAGCAAACAAATGAACATTGTTTATTTTCATTCTAAAAAATAAACTTGAATGAAAACTTTACCAATAAAATGCCATCATGTACTTATAAAAGAGGAAACTAATACTGATAGGGTATGTTCACATGGTGGAATGTTCACCTGGAATATTTCTGGGAAGACATTTTCCATAGATGGCAATGACAGATCAATTCTCTCTGTGGAGGTTGGAAGCAGAATTACTGCAACCGATGTTTCCGTTGCTGAAATTCTGAGTGCATGGTGCAACACTGAAAACAATAGGATGGAATGGAAATTCTGAGCGAAATTTTTCCACCAAATTCCACTCGGAAGTCTTGCCAAGGCCTTAAAGGGGTACTCCGCCCCTAGACATCTTATCCCCTATCCAAAGGATAGGGGATAAGATGTCTGATTGCGGGGATCCGACTGCTGGGGACCCCCGCAATCTCGGCAGTGGCACCCCAGACATCTGGTGCACGCAGCGAACTTTGGGCATCACTATGGCCGTCATGCCCCCTCCCATTGACTTGCATTGAGGGGGAGTGGCTGTGACATCACGGGCCTCCAGCGCTGCACCCGATGCTCTAAATGAATGCCGGGTGCAGAAGGGAGATCACGGGGGTCCCCAGCGGCGGGACCCTCATGATCAGACATCTTATCCCTATACTTTGGATAGAAAATAAGATGTCTAGGGGCAGAGTACCTATATTTCACAAAATATGAGAAACATTGATGTATTTGTGAACAACATGATCACCAACAATCAGTATCTTACAAAAGTAAGACCCCCCCAACACACATTTTTGTAAATATTTTATTATATCTTTTCATGTGACAATACTGAAAAATTGACACTCTTCTACAATGTAAAGTAGTGAGTGCACAGCCTGAATCACAGTATTTAATGTAGTGCCCCCTCGAAATAACGCAACAAACAGCCATTAATGTCTAAACCTTGGCAAAAAAAAGTGAGTACACCCCTAAGTGGAAATGTCCAAAGTGGGCCTTATTAGCCATTTTTGCCATCTAGCCAATTTGCTGCAGCAGAAGCCCTGTCTGACTGTTCTGTGTGCAATAGAAAACCAAGACCACTAAACTCATCTGGGCTAGAACTATCTAGAACTGCCCCCTTCTAGAAATTAACCCCTATGCCCTCGAACATTTCACAAACAATATGGGCAAGTTTTATGTGAATTACCTTTTATGTGAATCATGTAGTAATTATTTTGATCTATTAGTGTCCCCTTAAGGTGATAGTAAGATTAATATAAACTTTTGAAATGTCGTCCACACATGTCAAAAGTTTAGCTCACACCGCGTGCCAGTCCTAAGAACCACTGCAATCAGGAGTAATAGCTGGCTGAAGTGCAGAGTAGCAAGCTTTAAATCCAGTTCATTCACTCCATATAGTATTATGGAATGAAGTCGGATCAGGTGGCAGGCTGGGGAGTTAAATGCGCTGCTGAGCACTTCATGACTGCAGCAGGTCTTAGGACTGAGACCTGGTATGATCTTAACTTTTTACCAGTCTGGATGACATGTCAAAAGTAACAAGTACAATAACACTTAAAAAAAAATAAAAAAAATAACAAAGGTGCAAATAATAAAAAATAAAAAAAACACAGGCACTTGAGTGATTGAGAATGAATTTAATTTAGTCTTGTTGTTTGCTACCCACCTTGTTTTCTAAAGTAGAAAGTAACTGCAGAACACCTGATATGATGCATATGAGACCGTCAAGTACAGAGACCTAAGATGAAAGAAGAAACTATGAATGCAAGAATCAACTAAATTATGACATGTTGTATTCAACAAACAATTTTATTTCACAAACACACATATTTCTGAGCGCAATTATTAAAGGAGTACTGTAGGATGGGATTTATATTCCATTACCAATTTGCCCATTTTGTCAGGTGTAAAAAAAATAATCAACTTACCGTATATTCTCGAGTATAAGCCGAGTTTTACAGCACGAGTTTTCGTGCTGAAAACGCCCCCCTCGGCTTATACTCGAGTGAACTCTCCGCCTGTAAATCCCTTCATCAGTGGTCTTCAACCTGCGGACCTCCAGCCATCGGCTGTCCGGGCATGCGGGGAGTTGTAGTTTTGAAACATCTGGAGGTCCGCAGGTTGAAGACCACTGCACGGGCCTTCGTCATCATCCAGACCCCCCCTTTAGTTTTCTAATCACCTCCACTCGGTGGGAAGGAAGGGTGAGGTGGTCCGGGCCATCTATGCTGCAGGGACCATCCGGTGGGGAGGGTTAGTCGTTCCGGGCTGTACATTTTCCCCGGGAGGCCCTCTTCTCCGCTCCAGGCCGGCCCCGGACTAGTGACGTTGCCTTGACGACGACACGCAGGGACTTTCATGCGCATGAACGTCCCTGTGCGTCGTCGTCAAGGCAACGTCACTAGAGCGAATGGAGAAGAGGACCTCCCGGTGAAAATGTACAGCCCGGAACAACTGACCCTCCCCACCAGACGGTCCCTGCAGCATAGATGGCCCGGACCAGCTCACCCTTCCTTCCCACCGAGGGGAGATGAGTAGAAAACTAAAGGGGGGGTCTGGATGATGACGAAGGTCCGCGCAGTGGTCTTCAACCTGCGGACCTCTGGAGGTTTTAAAACTACAACTCCTAGCATGCCCGGACAGACGATGGCTGTCCGGGCATGCTGGGAGTTGTAGTTTTGCAACATCTGGAGGTCCGCAGGTTGAAGACCACTGAGGGGATTGACAGGCGGTAATGATGAAGGGGGGGAGATGATGAGGGGGTGATGATGACGGGGGTGAAAATGACAGGGTGATGATGACGGGGGTGTTAATGACGGGGGTCTGGATGATGACAGGGGGCAGGATGATAACATGGGGGGATGATGTATTTCCCACCCTAGGCTTATAGTCAAGTCAATAACTTTTCCTGGGTTTTTTGGGGTGAAATTAGGGGCCTCGGCTTATATTCGGGTCAGCTTATACTCGAGTATATACGGTACTATCATCTCAAGAGTAAACACCTCCTTATGCATGCGGATCCCCTACCCCTGTGGAATCTCCATCACTAGCAGACAGATTTCACTTCATGCCTCCTACATGTGCAGCTGCAGCCTCAGGAGACATGAAATAAAATCTCTCTGCTCGTGAGAGAGAATTCACAGGGGAGAAGGGTGTTTACTATGAAGATCTAGGCCAGATGTTATAGCACATTCTGGGCTTGGGAATGCCCTGTGTGCATCAAGTCATTTAACCCCTTAAGGACTCAGCCCATTTTGGCCTTAAGGACTCAGACAATTTAATTTTTACGTTTTCATTTTTTCCTCCTCGCCTTCTAAAAATCATAACTCTTTTATATTTTCATCCACAGACTAGTATGAGGGCTTGTTTTTTGCGCGACCAGTTGTCCTTTGTAATGACATCACTCATTATATCATAAAATGTATGGCGCAACCAAAAAACACTATTTTTGTGGGGAAATTAAAACGAAAAACGCAATTTTGCTAATTTTGGAAGGTTTTGTTTTCACGCCGTACAATTTCTGGTAAAAATTACATGTGTTCTTTATTCTGAGGGTCAATACGATTAAAATGATACCCATTATTATATACTTTTATATTATTGTTGCGCTTAAAAAAAATCACAAACTTTTTAACCAAATTAGTACGTTTATAATCCCTTTATTTTGATGACCTATAACTTTTTTATTTTTCCGTATAAGCGGCGGTATGGGGGCTCATTTTTTGCGCCATGATCTGTACTTTTTTTTGATACCACATTTGTATATAAAAAACTTTTAATACATTTTTTATAATTTTTTTTTTAATAAAATGTATTAAAAAAGTAGGAATTTTGGACTTTTTTAATTTTTTTTCGTTCACGCCGTTCACCGTACGGGATCATTAACATTTTATTTTAATAGTTCGGACATTTACGCACGCGGCGATACCAAATATGTCTATAAAAAATGTTTTTTACGCTTTTTGGGGGTAAAATAGGAAAAAACGGACGTTTTACTTTTTTATTGGGGGAGGGGATTTTTCACTTTTTTTTTACTTTTACTTTTACATTTTTTTACATTTTTTTTTACACTTGAATAGTCCCCATAGGGGACTATTCATAGCAATACCATGATTGCTAATACTGATCTGTTCTATGTATAGGACATAGAACAGATCAGTGTTATCGGTCATCTCCTGCTCTGGTCTGCTCGATCACAGACCAGAGCAGGAGACGCCGGGAGCCGCACGGAGGAAGGAGAGGGGACCTCCGTGCGGCGTTATGAATGATCGGATCCCCGCAGCAGCGCTGCGGGCGATCCGATCGTTCATTTTAATCGCGAACTCCCGCAGATGCCGGGATCTGTATTGATCCCGGCACCTGAGGGGTTAATGGCGGACGCCCGCGAGATCGCGGGCGTCGGCCATTGCCGGCGGGTCCCTGGCTGCGATCAGCAGCCGGGATCAGCCGCGCATGACACGGGCATCGCTCCGATGCCCGCGGTTATGCATAGGACGTAAATGTACGTCCTGGTGCGTTAAGTACCACCTCACCAGGACGTACATTTACGTCCTGCGTCCTTAAGGGGTTAAAGGGGTTATCCAGGAATAGAAAAATAGAGCTTTTTTAAAAATAAAAAATGAAAACGCTCCCGTCTGTCTCCAGGTTGGATATGGTTTTGCAGCTCAGTTCCATGAATGGGGTCAAGTTGTAATACCACACACAACCTGGGGACAGACTTGGAGCTGTTTTTAAAATAAATTAACTCAGTTTTTCTATTCCTGGATATCCCCTTTAATATGGATTATCAGAAATCCGGGAATAATGGAGTAACCGAGTCACACATCAGTAAACATTAAATACCATTTACATCAGTGTCATCCGCACTACAAGCCTATACCAATAAGTTAGTGTTAGTGATCTGATGACAGATTCCCTTTAAGGGGTTAAACCTAAAAATATACCAATAAAAACTACAAGCCATCCTGCAAGAAATAATATACCACATAATGAACAGGGGGAATTTAAAAAACCCCAATAATATTGGCAGAATTGCTTGTTTTTTGTTTGTTTGTTTTTAATTTCCCTTAAAAGGTTAAATAAAAGATAACCGATAAATTATATGTACCTGAAAAATTATATAATTAAAAAGTAAAACTCATATGGCTATGTTGATGGAAAAATATAAAGTAATGCAAAGAAAAAAGCATTAATGCCTAAAACAGTCTGGTAATCAGGACGAAAATAGAACTTTTAAACTTTTTTTTTTTTTGGGTAAAAAAAAACTTAAAAGCTCTTTCAATACCTAAAACAGTTACTGACCTGATTCCCTTTAGGAAGTAACACAATGGATGAGTGTCCAAAGACTTGTGCAAGTGTCTTCAAACTCCGCCAAGTGGCTTTAATCTCACTGAAAGTAAAATAACATAGGCAACTTGTAAATAAAGGCATTGGGGCAGGTTTACTGTTGCAAATGTGCCAGAGTTCTTCCAGTACTTATCCACTGCTGTATACTACAGAGAAATTTGTATAATTCTTTCCAGTCTGACCCTAGTGCTCTCTGCTTCCACCTCTGTCTGTGTCAGGTACTGTCCAGAGCAGGAGAGGTTTGCTATGGGAATTTGCTTCTACTCTGGACAGTTCCTGATATGGACAGAGGTGTCAGCAGAGACCACTGTGTTGAGACTGGAAAGAACTACACAACTTCCTCTGGAGCATACAGCAGCTGATAAGTACTGGAAGGATTACAATTTTTAAATAGTAGTCATTTACAAATCTGTTAAACTTTCTGGCACCAGTTGGAGTACCCCTTTAAGGCACATAATAGTTGTTGTAAACATAGTCTAAGAACCTGACAGATTTATCAAAAAGCCTGAGCTGTGCTGTGATAAATCTTGCACATTCTCAGACTTTTAGACTAAGTTTACTGTACACTGCCAAAGAATTTGAAAGTTCATGGCCATAAATATATAAAACTCAACATATATGCAGTCATGGATGTAAATGTTGACACCCCTGAATTTTTTCTAGAAAATGAAGTATTTCTCTCAGAAAAGGATTGCAGTAACACATGTTTTACTATACACATGTTTATTCCCTTTGTGCTAACTCGACATAATGTCACACCAAACTCCAAAAATGGTCTGGACAAAATTAATGGCACCCTTTCAGAATTGTGGAAAAATAAAAAAATTTCAAGCATGTGATGCTCCTTTAAACTCACCTGGGGCAAGTAACAGGTGAGGGCAATATAAAAATCACACCTGAAAGCAGATAAAAAGGAGAGAAGTTCACTTAGTCTTTGCATTGTGTGTCTGTGGGTGCCACACTAAGCATGGACAACAGAAAGAGGAGAATAGAACTGTCTGAGGACTTGAGAACCAAAATTGTGGAAAAATATCAACAATCTCAAGGTTACAAGTCCATGTCCAGAGACCAGACATTTTCAAGAAGTTTGCAACCCTTGGCACTGTAGCTAATCTTCCTGGGCGTGGACGGAAGAGAAAATTTGTTGAAAATTGTCAGCACAAGATAGTCCGAAGAGTGGATAAGCAGCCCCAAACAAGTTCCAAAGATATTCAAGCTGTCCTGCAGGCTCAGGGAACATCAGTGCCAGCGCGAACTATCTGTTGACATTGAAATGAAACGCTATGGCAGGAGACCCAGGAGGACCCCACTGTTGACAGACATTTTGCCAAAATGAACTTGAGTAAGCCAAAATCCTTCTGGGAAAACGTCTTGTGGACGGATGAGACTAAGATAGAGCTTTTTGGTAAACACATCATTCCACTGTTTACAAAAAACAGAATGAGGCCTACAAAGAAAAGAACACAGTACCTACAGTGAAATATGGTGGAGGTCAATGATGTTTTGGGGTTGTTTTGCTGCCTCTGGCACTGGGTGCCTTGAATGTGTGCAAGGCATCATGAAATCTGAGGATTACCAACAGATTTTGGGTCGCATTGTACAGCCCAGTGTCAGAAAACTGGGTTTGTGTCCAGACCGGTGGCAGCACAGACACACACAGGACCTCTACCCAGCTCTACAGTACTACCACAAGCATCTACTTGGGCACTGTAAGTGGACCCGAGTAAGGCATGAGTTCATGCCGAAACACATTGTCCCCGTTATAACAATGAAAGCATTTTATTGTCCTGTGCTGTTCGAGTCCTCGCTTCATGTTCTTGTTGTGCAGCGCCTCATCTGTCTACCATTACTATCGGCCCCCATTATTGGGGCCCGATACTGGTAGGAGCGCAGCAGCCAACTAACACCATTGACCCAGCCCGTGCTTATTGCCATACCATCCATTCCACGGCTTTACAAGGTGGGTATCTCACTGTGGTGTGGGGAAGGGCACACATCAGCAGATGCCACTCATCAGGGAGCTCCCCCTGTGTTTTTTATCCTTCTCCTTCTCCAAGCATCCGAGATCTTGGGTCTTCCAGCAGGACAATGACCGCATACATACGTCAAAAAGCACCCAGAAATGGATGGCAACAAAGCGCTGGAGAGTTCTGAAGTGGCAGCAATGAGTCCAGATCTAAATCCCATTGAACACCTGTGGAGAGATCTTAAAATTGATGTTATGAAAAGGCGCCCTTCCAATAAGAGAGACCTGGAGCAGTTTGCAAAGGAAGAGAGGTCCAACATTCTGGCTGAGATGTGTGAGAAGCTTATTGATGGTTATAGAAAGCGACTGATTTCAGTTATTTTTTCCATAGGATGTGCAACCAAATATTAAGTTAAAGGGGTACTCCGGTGCTTACACATCTTAGGATAAGATGCCTGATCGCGGGAGTCCCGCAGCTGGGGACGCCCCTGATCATGCACGTGGCACCCCATTTGTAATCAGTCCCCGGAGCGTGTTCGCTCCGGGACTGATTGCGGTTGACCGCAGGGCCGTCGGAGTGTGATGTCACGCCCCTGTGTGACGTTACGCTCTGCCCCTCAATGCAAGCCTAAGGGAGGGGGCATGATAAGGAGTACCCCTTTAAGGATGTACCCCTTTAAGGATGCCAATAATTTTGTCCAGACCATTTTTGGAGTTTGGTGTGACATTATGTCCAATTTGTTTTTTTTCCTAAATTTTTTGGTTAAGTTCCAATACACACAAAGGGTATAAACGTGTGTATAGCAAAACATGTGTTACTGCAAACCCTTTATGTGAGGAATACTTAATTTTCTAGAAATTTACGGCCATGCCTGTATAAATGTATGTTTGTTCTGGCACAACTTCCAAATGGCTTGAGATATTTCAATGAAACCTGGTACACATGTTACTTATATGTCTACTAAAATACAGTAGAGTTAAATATAACCTTATGGAAAGGTGGGGGTTTTCCACTGAAGTCATGCAAGTCTATTGGACTCCTGGTATACCTCCTGATTGTGTTACTCTCGGGCTGCAGAGACTGCCCAGGATTTTTTAAGGAAAATTGTCATCAGTGGCACTAACCTGTTGGTGCAGGTGTGTAGTGCGGGTTACACAGATGATAACCAAACTTACCTGTCCCCGTTCTGTGATCCTGTCGTGCTGATATCTTGCTCTGTATCTTCCATTCCAGAGGTGTGGGTGGAGCTTCCTGACATCATCGTTCCTGCTGCCCCAAGTCTGCAGAGAATCAGCATTGGTGACGTTAGGAAGCTCTGCCTGTGTCCTAGCCCACAGCTGGAATGGAATATGCGGAGCAAGGTACTTGGGACACATTTATAATGAGTCTTAGACACCTGGTTAGAGTCAAACTGTGGTAAACCCACAAAATGTGACTGGTCATGATTTGGAAATACATACTCCTGTCTATATAGGGACTCACAGCTGACAATGTATATCAAAGCAAAAAAACAAGCCATGGAGTGAAATGAACTGCCTGTAGAGCTCAAATACAGGATTTGGTGGAGGCACAAATCTAACGAAGGATACAAAAAAGGTCTGCTGAGCTGAAAGTTCCTAAGAAAACATAGGCCTCCATAATTTTGAAATAGAAAAAGTTTGGAACAACCTTCCTAGAGCCAGCAACCTCAATAAACTAACTAGGGGGAAAAGTGCCTAGGGAAAGGATGACCAAGAACCTAGTTGTCACTTTGGCTGACTTTCAAAGATTCTGTGTGCCCCCTTGTCTTTTGAGTTTTTTTCTCCCCATACTCTTTGTATGAACCATTTATATAGTTAAATAAGTTCCCCCTTAAAAGGGTACTACGCCCCGAGACATCTTATCCCCTATCCAAGGATAGGGGATAAAATGTCTGATCGCGGGAATCCCGCCACTGGGGACCGGGTCGATCTCTCCTGCAGCCCCTAGTCATCTGAAGCAAGGAGCCGAAGTTTGCTCCGTGCCTGATGATTCACAATCCAGAGGCCAGCGGTTTGTGATGTCACGGCCCCGTCTCCTTCATGCAATTCTATGGACTTGCATTAAGGGGGCGGGGCCGTCATGTCACGAACCGCCGGTCTCTGGATCGCGAGTCTTCAGGTACGGAGCAAACTTTGGCTCAATGCTGCAGATGACTAGGGGCTGTAGAAGAGATCGCAGGGGTCCCCAGCGGAGGGACCACCGCGATCAGACATCTTGTCCCCAATACTTGGATAGGGGATAAGATGTCTAGGGGCGGAGTACCTCTTTAAATGTCTCTTCTCAAGACTAAACCAATGTGATTATTTTAATATTTCCTCATAGCTAAGATGTTCCATGCCCCTTATTATATTAGTTGCGGTTCTCTTTACTGTTTTCAGCTCTCCAATGCCCCTTTTATCAATTGGTGCCCAAAACTGAACAGGATATTCCAGGTGAGGCCGTACCAATGCTTTATAAAGGGGTAGTATGATGTCCCTGTCCCTATAGTCCATGCCCCTTTTGATAGATGACAATATCCTGCTGGCCTTAGAAGCAGCTGTTTGACCTTGCATACTATTCTGTAGTCTATGATCTACAAGTACACCCAGATCCTTCTCTACCAGTGACTCTCCCAGTTTTACTTCCCCTAAAACATATGATGCCCAGGTGGTCCAGTACAGGATGGTGTTTCCCCGTACCCTTCTCCTGCCCTGTCAGGCAGAGTTCCTTTATGTCCCATGGGCCCCCTGCAGTGTTATCCCCTATGTACATATGTTTTATGTTAAAAGTGTAATACTTCTTTAATTACTGTGACCATGTGCTTGTTACCAGGAGGCCCTAGTGACCAGATGACCCTTCAAGTGACCTATGCGCTCCTTGCTAGACACCCCTATAAAAACCAGGGGTGGAGCTACCATCTCGCTCTTCCAGCATTCTTGCTCCTGCTGAGATCCAGTGCAGTCGTCTCAGTGTCCAGAGCATTGGAGTCCTCAAGCCCCCAAGTCTGCAGCCACAAAGTCAGCTCAAGTAAGCTCAAATGTATCTTCATGACAATTGTCAAGTCAGTCAAGTCAAGTCTTCTATATAGTCCCCGTGGCCTGCACTAAAGTGTCTCTACATACTGCAAGTCCCAGCAAACCTGCATGGTCCCCCTGTGTCACTGGTAACCTCTTTAGGATATTGGCTGTACTGCATAGACTGAATCACATGTCTACCCTCAGTAAAGCTACCGTTGTCTGTAACTTGGCGTCGGTGTCTTCATTGCCCCCGTGCCTAGCCCAGGACCAGAGGTATTACGTTTGGGTGGTTAAGGCACACAATAAGAAGGGGTTAATAACATCTGCCCCCAGGGTTACATCTGCCCTACATTGCACCCCCGCACACCAAGACTATTGGCGTCTCGAACAGGATACTTGTGTGCACCATATGCCACAAGTCCTCTCCCCTAGTCTGAACTGTGTCCAATAATGTTTGCAAAAATCGCATGCCGATGCGACAGAAGTGTACAGGACTGTTGTCATTAAAAAGTGTTTTACTTGTGGCGCTTGTGAAATAGAGAGGGAGGTGAAGGAAAGACTGTTGTTTGCCACTGTCGCGTGTAAAGAGTCAGGACCTGAAAGGGTTAAAGTGGTCCGGTGTTTCCCACGCACGTGAGCGGTCGCATCTCCGCCCTGTCAGTCCCCAGTGGTGATGCCTCTTCAGTGTTGCGAGAAGGAACCAAAGATCTGCCCTGTGTTGCACTGGGGAAGACTTTACCAGCCGGACCGAAACAGGAAGTTCACTGGGAGCAGCCATATTGGAGGTTCCGGAGGCTGCGTCCGGCTCTGCAGTCTATTACCTGGCACCGCTGCGGCGCAGACTCTGAAAGTACCTGCGGGCATCAGTATCCAGTCTCCAGTGTCGGTAACTATCCACGTTAACCCCCTAGTGACCAACAGTATTACTGGGTACCTACAAAATAGAGGGGGAGCGCCCCCCAGAGTACTTCCACCAGCAAAGACTAAACCGCTGCGGCACCTCAACCAGCATCTTAAAGTGACCGCACACTCAATTCTTCTTAAAGCGACAGCGCACTCAATTCTTCTTAAAGTGACAGCGCACTCATTTCTTCTTAAAGTGACGGCGCGCTCAAAAGTCTACAAGATGTAGAGAGTGCCCCTTCATCTACAGCAGCGGGATCTGCTGCCCCAGTGGCCAGAATACTACCAGTCCTGCCTGCAGTCCACATAAACAACCTGGGTGTTACAGCATCAGCACTGGTATTCATGGCAAACCCTGTCCTCCCTACCTACAATGGAGACCACTTCACCCTGAGGGATTTCAAGAAAAGGATCCAGAGTTTGTTTGTCTTTTACTCTTTCCCTCCTAATAAAGAGGTGCAATTTTATCACAGGACAACTACAGGGACCAGCACTAGAGGAAGTCTGCACCTTGCCCACCTCCAAGAAGGCGACTGTAGAGCAGATGTTTGAAGGGCTGTACCAGGTATTTGAGTCACATTCTGTTTCAGAGGTACATCTCCGGCTGTATAAAAGGCGACAGAAGCCAGATGAGACTTTAAGAGCTTATGACGTAGCCCTGCAGAATGCCCTAGAGACTGTCCAAAGACTTGATGGTATAACTCCTGAGAAGGGCAACAAGTTGTTAATGGACAGATTTATTGATGGGGCTCATAATAAGTGGGACAAAGCCCAAGTGAGAATGTTAGCAGTCCAAAACCCCAGTCTGTCCTTCCCCTCTTTTAAGAGACTGGCTATTCAAGTGATTTAGTCTGGGACTGAGTTAGAGGAAGTTTGAACCCCTGTCCCAGAGCCACTAGGGGCGGTAGCTAGACCCGTACCACCACCATCACTGGCCCCCACCCCAGTATCATCTGCTGTGCCAGTCACCACAGCCTCTGACCTACAAAGCTAAGTTCAATTTCCTGCTGCAATTTCAACCCTCTGCCCAATAGGTCCTCGGGGACCCAAAGATCCTTTTGTACCTATTGTAATAAACTAGAACATTGGAAAATGCAGTGTTGGGATTTAAACGGATTTCCCCTGAGGTCACGGACCGGCCCTCAGCAACAGTCATCAGGTCCAATCACCGAACTATCTAGGTTGCCTCCTGCCCCTATGTAAAAATTGTTGTAGAAGGTGTACAGTTGGAGGCGCTGATAGATACAAGGTCACAAGTGTCTACTATACCTAAAAAAAATGTTATAAGCCCTGGATGCTAGTTTATTGTGTGAGCCTGATGATGTTGACTTTAGAGTAGTGACGTGTAATGGACAACCAATACCCAGACATGGATATTGTGAGTCAACCATTCAGTTGGGAGAGCATGTACTTAGAGGGCAGGGAGTGATTGTAACTAATGTGTCAGATAAGGGATCTGCTGAGTTTATATTGGGAATGAACGTTAGAAAAACAGTTTTGCTCAAATAGTAGATTCTTTGCATGCCTCTCTCCCCTACATGTCTCCTTCAGGCCAGCGGGCTGCGCCGCATCACTTGAAAGTTCTACAGGCGGAGCAGAAGTTTGCCTACAAGCAAGGTGAAATCTGCAGAGTGTGAGTACAAGACATCAGGTCGGTGACCTTGCAACCTAACACAAAGACCACCATCTGGTGCCGAGCACGTCCTGGAGTAAGAAACAAGGACTATCAAGCCCTGCTAGAGCCTATGCAACTGGAAGATCATCCCCTTGTCTGAGCTGCGAGAAGCCTTGTCACAGTTACCAACGGGAGAGTCCCAGTCCGGTTAGTCAATCTGTCTCATGCTGTTACTGTGTTATCTAAATACACCCCAGTCGCCCAGCTGTATCTCATAGACTCAAGGGACATCTTAACAGAACGCAAGGTGGCCCAACAGTATGTGGCCAAAGTGGCTGAAGGATCCGATGCAAGTACTCCTGAGCCCTGGTGGGTGCAACTCCAAGTAGGAGATGATACTACCCCAAGGGATCAAGTCAAGGGAGTGGTCAATGTCACCAAAAGGTACCACAAGGCTTTTAGTAAACATCCCACAGACTTTGGACATACTTATATGATCCAACACAGAATCCTCACCGGTGACAGCCCACCTATTAAAGAAAGACGCCATCTGGTCTCGCCAGGCATGTATCACAGTGTAAAGAAGATGCTGAGATATCAGATATGAAAGAGGCGGACGTCATTCAAGAGAGTCAGAGTCACTTGGCGGCGCCCCTTGTTCTGGTCAAGAAAAAAGACCGAACTATCCGCTTTTGTGTTGACTACAGGAAGTTGAACAATGTCATACATAAGGACTCTTATCCTCTACCCAGAATCAAAGAGTTACTCACAGCCCTCGGGTCGGCTGTTTACTTCTCCACCATGGACTTAACCAGCGGATATTGGCAAGTGCCTATAGCTGTGGAGGACCAAGAGAAGACCGCCTTTGTGACACCCATGGGACTGTTCGAGTTTAAAAGTATGCCATTTGGGCTATGTAATGCCCCTGCTACGTTCCAGCGTCTGATGGAACGGTGCCTGGGCCATCTGAATTTTCAAAGTGTCCTTTTGTACCTGGACGATATCATCGTGTATTCCAAGTCCTACCAAGAGCACCTCAGTCATCTGTCAGACGTCTTCCAAGTCCTGATCAAACATGGGTTGAAGATTAAGCCGTCGAAGTGTCATTTGCTTAAGCCCCAGGTACACTACATAGATCACGTTGTCAGCTTCCTGTGATTTGCCAGCTACTACCGTCACTTCATTCCCCACTTCGTCCAGATTGCAGAACCCCTCACAGCTCTCCTGTGGGGAACGGCAAAGGAAAACTACAGTGATAGACTACCTGTTGAATGGTCCTAAGAGCAAGAGACAGTGTTCCGAGCTCTTAAATGTCTGCTGATCGAACCACCCATCCTGGCGTATCCAGACTACAGTAAGCCGTTCCAGATATATACTGATGCCAGCTTCGAAGGTCTGGGAGCTGTCCTGTCCCAAGTGCAAGAAGGGCAAGAGCATATGATAGCCTATGCCAGTCGTAACCTGCGAGGAGCGGAAAAAAACAATGCAAACTACAGCTCCTTCAAGCTGGAGCTTCTCCCCCTCGTATGGGCCGTGACCGAAAAGTTTAAGGACTACTTGGCTGTCACGCCATTCACTGTCTACATGGATAACAACCCATTGGCCAATCTGAATACGGCCAAGTTGGGTGCCATCGAGCAGCATTTGGGCCTCAAGATTGGCCAATTACAATTTCACCATCAAGTACAGGAGCAGCAAGTCAAATGTCAATGCCGATGTACTGTCTTGGATGACCCCTGGCGATGAACCACCTGTCAAAGCGAGTGGGAAGACGTGGAGATGCCCACATTTTACCAGAAGTTTGTGAAATCAGAATGTTATGACCCCTCTTGAGGACGGGAACCCAGGTCCAAGAATGTCCAAGATGACTTATACACCTGGAAGACAATACAAGACAAAAGTCGAGTCATGGGGGATCTGGACTACCTTCTGATGAAAAAGGTACCAACCCGTCTACGCCAGGCCCAGTGTGACTGTGAGTTGAAACGTCTGTGGCGACAGAGGAAGCGATTGTTCGTGCACAAGGGACTGTTGTACCAAAATTCTTTGGATCCGGTCTCTGGTGATTGACTTCATCAGATTCTGGTTCCCTGAAGAGATGCGGCGATGGTCCTCAACGAATATCATGATCAGTTGGGACACTATGGAGTCCACAAGACCGAGGCTACTGTCAGACGAAGATTCTGCTGGATTGGAAAGCGGAGCAACATTGAGAAAAGGTGCAGTGAGTGTGCAGTCCGCAACGTCACCAAGAATGTATGCAAGGACGCAAGAGCACCCCTCCATTCCATCCAGACTGAAGGGCCTAATCAATTGGTCGCGCTAGACCATGTCAAGTTGTCTCCTACCCGGTCCGGGTAGATTTATGCTCTCACCATGGTGGATCACTACTTCAAATGGGCTGTCGTAGTACCTGTTAAAGACCTCACAGCCAAAACAGCGGCCCAGATGTTCTACTCCAATTGGGTACAAACCCTTGGGTGTCCAGAGTCTGTCCTAATGGACCGAGGAACGGCCTTCGAGGCCACACTCTTCCAGGAGCTGTGTCAGTTCCATGCCTGTAAGAAACTTTGGACTACAGCTTATCACCCTCAAGGGAACAGGCTCTGTGAGCGCATCAATCAAGTCTTCATCCACATGTTGCGAGCAGCTTCTGTATCCAAGCACTAAGAATGGCCCCGATTGCTGCCTGAATTGTTGGAGATTTATAACAACATGGCCCATTGTTTTACAGGGTATACCCCTTTCTACCTGATGATGGCACATCATAGGCAGCTGCCGAAGGACCAGATGTTTGGGCTTCAGGCCTCGTTTAATAACTCCCCGAAAGCCTCCATGGAGTGGGTCTCTGACCATCAAAGAAGGATCCAAGAAGCAAAAGAGATTGTTGGCAAAAAGACAGGCGAGGCTCAATGAAGACAACAGCAAGATTATAACCATCAAGCCTCCCCCACACCCCTCCAGCTAGGTGACAAAGTCTGGCTGCAGAAGTTCCTGAGAACTCATAAACTGGACTCTATCTGGGAGACAAAACCATACACAGTGACGGCCGTACCCTATCCAGACTCTGACGTGTACAAGGTACAAAAACTCGGGTACGAGCCGCAAGTTGTCCATCGTAACAGAATCAAGCTGTGTCTCAAGGAAGACCTACCCGTGCTCCCAACACCTTCTCCACCGGTTGTCAGACCTGCGAGGGAGTATGTGCCGGGCGAGGGAATCCACCCATCCATTGATGTCCCTATGTTTTCCCCAAGTCAGCCTGCGGTTTTCTGTATCTTGCCAAACCCGGGACCGGCTCAACCAACCTTAGTTGCCACACCAGTCCCAGTCCTGTCACCGCTGGCGCCAGTCTATACCCCAACCTCCAGATCCCCCGTCTCACCAATGTCTTACCAACAAGTCCAAGTCCAGCCAGTCCAGAACAGCTACCTACTCTAGAATTCTACGAAAGAGCACCTGATCCAACTCAAGTTGTAATACATACATTTATTTAGGTGCACTACTGTGGTAGATGTTAAACTGTTAAAATTGAGACATTAGCCAGTATATCCTTATATGAAGGACATACCTGAGCCTGCACACCAACGCCAAGGTTTTCAAGTGGCACAGGACCTAACACTAAACCTACCTGTGTCGAATGGGCAATACCAGGGGCCAGTGGGCAATTACAGCAGCATTACGTCCGACTCACAGCCTGCTCCCAGTTACCTCCAATGTGGCTGGGCACACATACAATGGGAGGAGGGAGGCAGGCTATAAGCCCCACCCAAGCTAATGTGTTGCCGGCCTCACAGGTGAACCTAAATGCTGCCTAAAAAGTGATCAAGGTGCATTAAATGTGGAGTTTATACACCTCCAAATATAGAATTTAAACAACAAGAAGAAGAAAATGTGGTCTCAAAAAGCAGGAGGTGCTCAACCCCAAATGCAGTTGTGCATTTATGCTTGGGGAGCAGATCCTTCACTTGTGGTCTGTTGCTAAGGACAATCCCCATATAGAGTACATGTTACACATCCACACCATTCATCTGGTGTAGGATGCTATTGTGGAACTTATAGTCTGCGGCAGGCATCCCCCATTGTATGCATTTTATGCTGGGGATTGCCCTTAGCAACAGACCACAAGCGCAGGATCTGCTCCCCCAGCATAAATGCACAACTGCATTTGGGGTTGAGCACCTCCTGCTTTTTGAGACCATGTTTTTTTCTTGTTGTTGTTCCAACTCAAGTTGTATCAAGAGCTCCCGAAGAAGTAGATGTTCCTGATTCTAAAGAAGTGGTGCTGCGTATGTACCAACGGTCCACGCATGGCCAAATCCCAGCCAGGTATAAAGACTAAAGTACTATACAGTTTAGGGTGAATGGGCAAGTAGGCAGGGAGAGCCCTAGTTTCCAAGAGAAAGCATATTTTGTGTCTAGTCTTGCCTTGTATCTGATCTCCTGCTACGTATACGGACCTTGCTCCTGTGCCGCCTGTCTTCTGACCTCCTGTTTCGTGACCTTGCTTCTGAGCCGCCTGTCTTCTGACCACCTGCTTTGTGACCTAACCTTGCTGCATTGCCACCTGTCCTGACCTCCTGCCAGTCCTGACTACGTCTGAGTCTCATTATACCTGTGCTTTATTATACCTCGCCTGCCTATGGGGACTAGTCGTATCAGGGGTAACGACGCCTGCTGCAGCAAGTCCATCCCACTTTGCGGCTGGCTCTGGTGAAAACCAGCTGCACCTTAGACTCCGCTCCCTGGTACGGCCCAAGCCATCTTCCTCAACAGGTCAGTGGATCCACCTACCACAGCCGTTACACCCAGGAGGCACTAGTGACCAGGTGACCCCCCAAGTGACCTATGGGTCCTTGCTAGACACCCCTATAAAGGTCAGGGGTGGAGCTACCATCTCCACCCCTGATTCTGGCTCCTGCTGAGGTCCAGTGCAGTAGTCTCAGTGTCCAGAGCATTGGAGGCCTCCAGCATGCAGGTTTTTGGTACCCAGATGCATAACTGGGGCCTGGTAGTGAACCTTGGGGTACACCACTAATAACTACTGACCAATCAGAGTATGAATCATTCACCAACCCTCTCTGGGTACGATCCTTAAGTTAGTTTTTAATCCAGTTAAATTTCTAAACCTAAAGACCTTAATATACCTATTAGACGTCTATGAGAGACAGTGTCAATTGCTTTTGCAAAATACAAAAACACTATGGGGGAGATTTATCAAAACCTGTGGAGAGGCAAAGTTGACCAGTTGCCCATAGCAACCAATCAGATCGCTTGTTTCATTCTTAACAAGGCCTGTGAAAAATGAAAGAAGAAATCTGATTGGTTGCTATGGGCAACTGGTCAACTTTGCCTCTCCACAGGTTTTGATAAATCTCCCCCTATATCCACAGCCACCCCTTTGGCAAGATTTCTACTCACATCTCCATAAAAAGCAAATTAGGTTGGTTTGACAACTTCTATCCTTAGTATTATAAATGATAGGCAGTATAGGTTTATTATTACCCCCTATGTAATCCTGTATGTCCCTATGAGCCCTTTAAAATTCTAAGTTTCTTGTCTGGAGGAAACCAGGCATTGCTTGTAACCTGCCAATACATACCAGTGATGTATGCTTTTGGCAGCATCATGCTGTGGGGATGTTTTTCAGCAGATCAGTAAAGAAGACTAGTCAGGTTAAAGAAAGGCTGAATGGAGCAAAGTACAGAAATATTCTTTATGAAAATCTGATCCAAAGTGCTTTGGACCACAGGCTGGGCAAAATGTTTACGGTCCAACAAGACAATGGGGGAGATTTATCAAAAACTATGCAGAATAAAAATTGCCCAGTTGCCCATAGCAACCAATCGGATAGCTTTTTTCAATTTGCTAAGGCCTTGTTAAAAATGAAAGAAGTGATCTGATTGGTTGCTATGGGCAACTCAGCAACTTTATCTCTGCACAGGTTTTGATAAAGCTCCCCCAATGGGCCTAAGCACACAGCCAAAACAACGCAGAAGTGGCTTAGGGGCAACTCTGTCAATGTCCTTGAGTGGCTCAGCCAGAGCCCTGACAATAACCCAATATTTTAGTTTTCCTTTTCAATAAATCGTCATTATGGGGTATTAAGTGCAGAATGAAGGGGGGGGGGGGCACAAGGCTGAAACATAAAAAATTTGCAAAAGTAAAAGGCTCTGAAGACGTTCTTAATACATTTTATGTCACTATTATAAACTCAATGACCAGAATTATAATATATTTATATATCATACAATATAATATATAATGCTAGCTGAGTACCCGGCGTTGCCCGGTTTTTCCTTCCTAATCCTTGTTGGGGAGGAAAATCAACAGAGGAGGAAGCTTTTGACTTCATATCCCATCCCCATATATTGTTGTCATATCCCAATCCCATATCCCGTCCTCATACCCCGACCTCCTGTCCCAACCTCCTATCCTGTCCTCCTATCCCGTCCTCCTATCCCGACCTCCTATCCTGTCCTCCTATCCCATCCTCCTTTCTCCACCTCCTATCTCCACCTCATATCCTGACCTCCTAATTTGACCTCCTATCCCACCCTCCTATCCCAACCTCCTATCCCATCCTCTTATCCCCTCCTCCTATCTCGACCTCCTATCCCAACCTCCTATCCCATCCTCCTATCCCGTCCTCCTATCTCGACCTCCTAACTCGACCTCCTAACTCGACCTCCTATCCCGACCTCCTATCCCGTCCTCATATCCCGACCTCCTATCCTGTCCTCCTATCCCGTCCTCCTATCTCCACCTCCTATCCCGTCCTCATATCCTGACCTCCTAACTCGACCTCCTATCCCGACCTCCTATCCCGACCTCCTATCCCGACCTCCTATCCTGTCCTCCTATCCCGTCCTCCTATCTCCACCTCCTATCCCGTCCTCATATCCTGACCTCCTAACTCGACCTCCTATCCCAACCTCCTATCCCAACCTCCTATCCCCTCCTCCTATGTCTAACTCCTATCCCGACCTCCTATCCCGTCCTCCTATCCCGTTCTCCTATCTTGACCTCCTATCCCGTCCTCATATGTCAACCTCCTAACTCGACCTCCTATCCCGACCTCCTATCCCTGCCTCATATCCCGACCTCCTATCCTGCCCTCCTATCCCGTCCTCCTATCTCCATCTCCTATCACGTCCTCATATCCTGACCTCCTAACTCGACCTCCTATCCCGTCCTCCTATCCTGTCCTCCTATCTCGACCTCCTATCCCATCCTCTTATCCCGTCCTCATATCTCAACCTCCTAACTCAACCTCCTCTCCCGACCTCCTATCCGTCCTCATTTCCTGACCTCCTATCCTGTCCTCCTATCCCGTCCTCCTATACCGTCCTCCTATCTCCACCTCCTATTCCGTCCTCATATCCTGACCTCCTATCTCGACCTCCTATCCTGACCTCCTATCTCGACCTCCTATGCCGTCCTCCTATCCCGACCTTCTATCTCGACCTCCTATCTTGTCCTCATATACCGTCCTCCTATCCCGTCCTCCTATCTCAACCTACTATCTCGACCTCCTATCTGGTCCTCCTATCTTGAGCTCCTATCCCGACCTCTTATCCCCTCCTCCTATCCCATCTTCCTATCCCGTCCTCATTTTCCGACCTCCTATCATGACCACCTATCTCGACCTCCTATCTCGTCCTCAAATCCTGTCCTCATATGCCGACCTCCTATCTCTACCTCATATCCCGACCTGTAATATGTGCACCAGGTATTGAAATATCTCCAGCCATACAGAAGTTATGTGAGAACATACATTTCCCATTGATTTTCATGGGACTTTAAACAAAAACCCCGACCCTCACAAATGGAGGTGGTTAAGGGTTAAATTAACTATCCTATATTTTAAGTGGACATATAAGTAACATGTGACCAAGTATTATAAATATATAAATATCTCCAGCCGTTTGGAAGTTATGCAGTAACATATATTTCCCATAGAGTTGTATGGGACTTTAAACATAAACCTCGCCCCTGGCAAATGGGAGTGAGTAAGGGTTAAATTATCTATCCTATGTTTATTGTTGACATATAAGTAACATGTGTGCCAAGTTTCATGTTAATATCTTTAGCCGTTTGGAAGTTTTTGTGGAACATACATACACACACACATGTTGAGTTTTATATATATATATATATATATATATATATATATAGATAGATAGATAGATAGATAGATAGATAATATGTTATAATACCACCAACCTTTCAAGATTTTTGCACTCCTTCTCTAATTCTGCCACCAGGGCACACTGGCCCAGATTCTGCCTCCATAAAGCCTGCTGGCTTTCTTGAAAGATTGTGGTATGGGTCCCACAAGATCTATCGCACTGGGTTAAATCACTTCTTGAATCAGTAAAGATGATGTCTTCCCAGCATAGACATTTACAAGTAGGGTCGCCTAGAAGAAAAAGATAACAAATACGATTCTTTAGTTCAATGATTGTTATTAATTATTCAAATATTAAACAAAACAACACACAGAAAGATCTGTTCCAAGAGGGCTTCACAAAAAACAAACAACCCAACTCCTCCCCCAGATAGGAAAAAAGTGTGTCAATGTTCACATTAATCTCTGAAACAATCCTTTTGTTCTGCCTCAATCTCTCCACTTCATGCAATTGTCCGAAAAGATCCATAAATCCATTTCTGGAATTCAGAAAACTTCCTTTGATTTCCATTGACACAGTAACAATAATGTAGCTATGGTATGTATTATACAAAACAATGATGTTAGGTTGCTAGGTACTGTATCTTCTCTATTGCCAAGAATATTAAAATTAGTAATATGTTATTTGCATTAAAGCCAAAAATGATCTATCCTTGGGCATAGCCATAATACATGTAAGAGGGTCCTCTTCCTATTGAATATCTCCAACACACATTTGAGGTTCCCAGACACATCACTGCCATTTTGCATATATATATATATATATATATATATATATATATATATATATATATATTCTGCGCATTGCATTATTTTGAACAAACCCCTCCACAGATGCTCTGAAAAGGTCTCTCCAAAATCCCCTTCCCACAGATGCAAATAATAAGTCTACAAATACAAGAAATATATTTCTTAATAGCACATATATCATAAAATTATAGCGATCTAACATTTTCTACATACAAGATAGGGACAATTTATGTGGAGTGAAGTTTAGGTGGAGTTTTCCAGGGAGGTTCAACAAAACGTATGGAATTACAGACACATTACAAACACAGTGTTACGCCGAGCGCTCCGGGTCCCCGCTCCTCCCCGGAGCGCTCGCTACACCCTCCCCACTGCAGCGCTCCGGTCAGATCCACTGACCCGGGGCGCTGCGATTCCGCTTCCAGCCGGGATGCGATTCGCGATGCGGGTAGCGCCCGCTCGCGATGCGCACCCCGGCTCCCGTACCTGACTCGCTCTCCCTCGGTCCTGTCCCGGCGCGCGCGGCCCCGCTCCCTAGGGCGCGCGCGCGCCGGGTCTTTGCGATTTAAAGGGCCACTGCGCCGCTGATTGGCGCAGTGATTCCAATTAGTGTGTTCACCTGTGCACTTCCCTATATCACCTCACTTCCCCTGCACTCCCTTGCCGGATCTTGTTGCCATCGTGCCAGTGAAAGCGTTTCCTTGTGTGTTCCTAGCCTGTGTTCCAGACCTCCTGCCGTTGCCCCTGACTACGATCCTTGCTGCCTGCCCCGACCTTCTGCTACGTCCGACCTTGCTTCTGTCTACTCCCTTGTACCGCGCCTATCTTCAGCAGCCAGAGAGGTGAGCCGTTGCTAGTGGATACGACCTGGTCACTACCGCCGCAGCAAGACCATCCCGCTTTGCGGCGGGCTCTGGTGAAAACCAGTAGTGACTTAGAACCGATCCACTAGCACGGTCCACGCCAATCCCTCTCGGGCACAGAGGATCCACTACCTGCCAGCCGGCATCGTGACAGTAGATCCGGCCATGGATCCCGCTGAAGTTCCTCTGCCAGTTGTCGCTGACCTCACCACGGTGGTCGCCCAGCAGTCACAACAGATAGCGCAACAAGGCCAACAGCTGTCTCAACTGACCGTTATGCTACAGCAGTTACTACCACAGCTTCAGCAGTCATCTCCTCCGCCAGCTCCTGCACCTCCTCCGCAGCGAGTGGCCGCTCCTGGTCTACGCCTATCCTTGCCGGATAAATTTGATGGGGACTCTAAGTTTTGCCGTGGCTTTCTTTCCCAATGTTCCCTGCATCTGGAGATGATGTCGGACCAGTTTCCCACTGAAAGGTCTAAGGTGGCTTTCGTAGTCAGCCTTCTGTCTGGAAAAGCCCTGTCTTGGGCCACACCGCTCTGGGACCGCAATGACCCCGTCACTGCCTCTGTACACTCCTTCTTCTCGGAAATCCGAAGTGTCTTTGAGGAACCTGCCCGAGCCTCTTCTGCTGAGACTGCCCTGTTGAACCTGGTCCAGGGTAATTCTTCCGTTGGCGAGTATGCCGTACAATTCCGTACTCTTGCTTCAGAATTATCCTGGAATAATGAGGCCCTCTGCGCGACCTTTAAAAAAGGCCTATCCAGCAACATTAAAGATGTTCTGGCCGCACGAGAAATTCCTGCTAATCTACATGAACTCATTCACCTAGCCACTCGCATTGACATGCGTTTTTCCGAAAGGCGTCAGGAGCTCCGCCAAGATATGGACTCTGTTCGCACGAGGCGTTTCTTCTCCTCGGCTCCTCTCTCCTCTGGTCCCCTGCAATCCGTTCCTGTGCCTCCCGCCGTGGAGGCTATGCAGGTCGACCGGTCTCGCCTGACACCTCAAGAGAGGACACGACGCCGCATGGAGAACCTCTGCCTGTACTGTGCTAGTACCGAACACTTCCTGAGGGATTGTCCTATCCGTCCTCCCCGCCTGGAAAGACGTACGCTGACTCCGCACAAAGGTGAGACAGTCCTTGATGTCTACTCTGCTTCTCCACGTCTTACTGTGCCTGTGCGGATGTCTGCCTCTGCCTTCTCCTTCTCTGCTGTGGCCTTCTTGGACTCTGGATCTGCAGGAAATTTTATTTTGGCCTCTCTCGTCAACAGGTTCAACATCCCAGTGACCAGTCTCGCCAGACCCCTTTACATCAATTGTGTAAACAATGAAAGATTGGACTGTACCATACGTTTCCGCACGGAGCCCCTTCTAATGAGCATCGGATCTCATCACGAGAGGATTGAACTTTTGGTCCTCCCCAATTGCACTTCGGAAATTCTCCTTGGACTTCCCTGGCTTCAACTTCATTCCCCAACCCTGGATTGGTCCACTGGGGAGATCAAGAGTTGGGGGCCCTCTTGTTCCAAGGACTGTCTAAAACCGGTTCCCAGTAACCCTTGCCGTGACTCTGTGGTTCCTCCAGTAACCGGTCTCCCTAAGGCCTATATGGACTTCGCAGATGTTTTCTGCAAAAAACAAGCTGAGACTCTACCTCCTCACAGGCCTTATGATTGTCCTATCGACCTCCTCCCGGGCACTACTCCACCCCGGGGCAGAATTTATCCTCTCTCTGCCCCAGAGACTCTTGCCATGTCTGAATACGTCCAGGAAAATTTAAAAAAGGGCTTTATCCGTAAATCCTCCTCTCCTGCCGGAGCCGGATTTTTCTTTGTGTCCAAAAAAGATGGCTCCCTACGTCCTTGCATTGACTACCGCGGTCTTAATAAAATCACGGTTAAGAACCGCTACCCCCTACCCCTCATCTCTGAACTCTTTGATCGCCTCCAAGGTGCCCACATCTTTACTAAACTGGACTTAAGAGGTGCTTATAACCTCATCCGCATCAGAGAGGGGGATGAGTGGAAAACGGCATTTAACACCAGAGATGGACACTTTGAGTATCTGGTCATGCCCTTTGGCCTGTGCAACGCCCCTGCTGTCTTCCAAGACTTTGTTAATGAAATTTTTCGTGATCTGTTATACTCCTGTGTTGTTGTATATCTGGACGATATCCTAATTTTTTCTGCCAATCTAGAAGAACACCGCCAGCATGTCCGTATGGTTCTTCAGAGACTTCGTGACAATCAACTCTATGCCAAAATTGAGAAATGTCTGTTTGAATGCCAATCTCTTCCTTTTCTAGGATACTTGGTCTCTGGCCAGGGACTACAAATGGATCCAGACAAACTCTCTGCCGTCTTAGATTGGCCACGCCCCTCCGGACTCCGTGCTATCCAACGCTTTTTGGGGTTCGCCAATTATTACAGGCAATTTATTCCACATTTTTCTACCGTTGTGGCTCCTATCGTGGCTTTAACCAAAAAAAATGCCGATCCCAAGTCTTGGCCTCCTCAAGCGGAAGACGCCTTTAAACGACTCAAGTCTGCCTTTTCTTCGGCTCCCGTGCTCTCCAGACCTGACCCTTCCAAACCCTTCCTATTGGAGGTTGATGCCTCCTCAGTGGGAGCTGGAGCTGTTCTTCTACAAAAAAATTCTTCCGGGCATGCTGCCACTTGTGGTTTTTTTTCTAGGACCTTCTCTCCGGCGGAGAGGAACTACTCCATCGGGGATCGAGAGCTTCTAGCCATCAAATTAGCACTTGAGGAATGGAGGCATCTGCTGGAGGGATCAAGATTTCCAGTTATTATTTACACCGATCACAAGAACCTCTCCTACCTCCAGTCTGCCCAACGGCTGAATCCTCGCCAGGCCCGGTGGTCTCTGTTCTTTGCCCGATTTAATTTTGAAATTCACTTTCGGCCTGCCGATAAGAACATTAGGGCCGATGCTCTCTCTCGTTCCTCGGATGCCTCAGAAGTTGAACTCTCTCCGCAACACATCATTCCACCTGACTGCCTGATCTCCACTTCTCCAGCCTCCATCAGGCAAACTCCTCCAGGAAAGACCTTTGTTTCTCCACGCCAACGCCTCGGAATCCTCAAATGGGGTCACTCCTCCCATCTCGCAGGTCATGTGGGCATCAAGAAATCTGTGCAACTCATCTCCCGCTTCTATTGGTGGCCGACTCTGGAGACGGATGTTGTGGACTTTGTGCGAGCCTGCACTATCTGTGCCCGGGATAAGACTCCTCGCCAGAAGCCCGCTGGTTTTCTTCATCCCCTGCCTGTCCCCGAACAGCCTTGGTCTCTGATTGGTATGGATTTTATTACTGATTTACCCCCTTCCCGTGGCAACACTGTTATTTGGGTGGTCGTTGATCGATTCTCCAAAATGGCACATTTCATCCCTCTTCCTGGTCTTCCTTCAGCGCCTCAGTTGGCTAAACAATTTTTTGTACACATTTTTCGTCTTCACGGGTTGCCTACGCAGATCGTCTCGGATAGAGGCGTCCAATTCGTGTCTAAATTCTGGAGGGCTCTCTGTAAACAACTCAAGATTAAATTAAATTTTTCTTCTGCATATCATCCCCAATCCAATGGACAAGTAGAAAGAATTAACCAGGTCTTGGGTGATTATTTACGACATTTTGTTTCCTCCCGCCAGGATGACTGGGCAGATCTCCTTCCATGGGCCGAATTCTCGTATAACTTCAGAGTCTCTGAATCTTCCTCCAAATCCCCATTTTTCGTGGTGTACGGCCGTCACCCTCTTCCCCCCCTCCCTATCCCCTTGCCCTCTGGTCTGCCCGCTGTGGATGAAATTTCTCGTGACCTTTCCATCATATGGAGAGAGACCCAAAATTCTCTCTTACAGGCTTCATCACGCATGAAGAAGTTCGCGGATAAGAAAAGAAGAGCTCCTCCCATTTTTTCCCCTGGAGACAAGGTATGGCTCTCCGCTAAATATGTCCGCTTCCGTGTCCCTAGCTACAAGTTGGGACCACGCTATCTTGGTCCTTTCAAAATTTTGTGTCAGATTAATCCTGTCTCTTACAAACTTCTTCTTCCTCCTTCTCTTCGTATCCCTAATGCCTTTCACGTTTCTCTTCTTAAACCACTCATCATCAACCGTTTCTCTCCCAAATCTGTTCCTCCCACTCCTGTTTCCGGCTCCTCGGACATCTTCTCCGTCAAAGAGATCCTAGCTTCTAAAAAGGTCAGAGGGAAAACTTTTTTTTTAGTGGATTGGGAGGGTTGTGGTCCAGAAGAGAGATCCTGGGAACCGCGATGCGCACCCCGGCTCCCGTACCTGACTCGCTCTCCCTCGGTCCTGTCCCGGCGCGCGCGGCCCCGCTCCCTAGGGCGCGCGCGCGCCGGGTCTTTGCGATTTAAAGGGCCACTGCGCCGCTGATTGGCGCAGTGATTCCAATTAGTGTGTTCACCTGTGCACTTCCCTATATCACCTCACTTCCCCTGCACTCCCTTGCCGGATCTTGTTGCCATCGTGCCAGTGAAAGCGTTTCCTTGTGTGTTCCTAGCCTGTGTTCCAGACCTCCTGCCGTTGCCCCTGACTACGATCCTTGCTGCCTGCCCCGACCTTCTGCTACGTCCGACCTTGCTTCTGTCTACTCCCTTGTACCGCGCCTATCTTCAGCAGCCAGAGAGGTGAGCCGTTGCTAGTGGATACGACCTGGTCACTACCGCCGCAGCAAGACCATCCCGCTTTGCGGCGGGCTCTGGTGAAAACCAGTAGTGACTTAGAACCGATCCACTAGCACGGTCCACGCCAATCCCTCTCGGGCACAGAGGATCCACTACCTGCCAGCCGGCATCGTGACACACAGAACCAGTATACAGTACTATATCAGCGCAGTCTGGGTCAACTTTTCGCCCAAGTGCAAAATGTGATAATAGGCGGTGTACTATAATACCAGCATTAAAGAAAATCTGTGGCTGCTGCAGTTGGAACATCTATATGTTAAACGAAACATGTTACATTGAAATTGCAGCAAAATTGTAAGAACATACTGAGTAGATTGATGTATAGTTTTGTGGAAAAAGTTCCAGGATAATTTGTCATCTATTCAGAGTCATACTGAAGTATAATTGGCCCACCAGATTAATTAAATCTTGGGGCCCACCCTTCAACTCAGCCCCTACAACAATTATTGTCATACATATCACCATCATATGGTTACTGACCAGTATATCTAGAACAATGTAATCAATAATACTCCTTTACAAGGGACAAAAAATACTGCCATATCATAACCTCATATTACCATCACATAGTGACTGAACAATGTTAACAAATAATACTGTCACACAATGACCATTAATACCACACTGTTACTAAAAAGTAGTAACTGTAGTTTGGCTCTTTCTGTGAGCCCCCATCTGTAGTTAGGCCCCCTCTTTGTGCTAAATAAACAGTGCCACTTTCCCCCTAAATGAACTGTAACTATGACCCTCTAAATAAACTGTGCCATCTTGCCCCTATGAACTGTGCCTCTGTGTCCATATGAACTATGTCCCAAATGAACTTTGCAAATCTGCCCTAACATATTGTGCCACCATGTCTCTAATTAACTGTGCCACTGTACCCAAATGAACAGTGTCACTGTGCTCCTAATGAACCATGCCACAGTGCCCATAATACGCTAAACCACTGTCCACCATAAATGTACTGTACTACTGCCACCATAAATACACGGGCCCAGATTTACAATGATATTTGGGTTTTTAAAATCCCTATGCCTTGGGATTTTGCTTTTACATTCCATGGGATTCATGCCTTTCCTAACATCTTATATATGTTGCTATTTTTAGACAATGATATATAGATATTTTATTTCAGACAACTGAACTTACCAGCTTTAGCCATTCCCTGCCAACCAGCAGGGTAAAGTAATGCAGTCACCAGTCCATTTCCCTCGCATTTGTAGGCAGCAATTAGTTCTCTAAGGGTGGGAAATTTTCTTGCTTCAACACCATCCATAGACTAAGCAATAAACATATAACAGTTATGACCAAGGAAAATGGAGAAAACAAACCAGCCATCACTGATAACATTAAAAGATATGGGAAATGTAAAGAGTATCATACAGAAAAGTTGATATAACGTTATCAATATATGATATATCGGTTTGTTTTCAAAATAATCCTGTGCAAATGAAAACTATACAGAATTTTCCTTGTCCATGGTTGTAAGACTCACCGCAGACGACTGGAACTTGGGAAGGAGTAGATACACAATATCACGGTGCTCTGGAGCAGGAGATGTAGTGGATCTGCTGGACCTGTGTGGTAGATGGCGCGGGCCGTGCCAGGGAGTGGAGTATAAGGTACCGCTGGTTTTCACCAGAGCCCGCAGCAAAGCGGAACGGACTTGCTGCGGCAGGCGGCACCCATGTCGCTACCCCTGGCACAACTCGACCACACAGGCGGCTGAGGTGAAGTGTAGCACAGAAGGGACAAGGCAGGACATAGTCAGGCAAGCAGAAGGTCTGGGCAGGTGGCACAGGAGCATAGTCAGTAGAATAGCAGGTCAATAGGCAGGCGGCTAGGAACACAGTCAGGACATGGGATGCAAGGTCTGGTACACAGCAAGGAATCCGGAATGCTTTCTCTCCGGCACAAAGGTAAACAAAGATCCGGCAAGGGCAAGAGGAAGGATCTAGAACTTATAAGCGAGGTACAGGTGTCAAGTAATTACGGGCACACTGGCCCTTTTAATTTAAAAGCCCCGGCGCGCGCGCAACCTAGGAGGCAGGGGCACGCGCACCGGAGCTGAGGAACAGAGGCAGGGGACAGAGGTGAGTGACGGGCTGGGACTCGCGTGCGTGCTGACAAGGATGGGGAGATGTGCTCACGGCTGGTATGTCCGGCCGGAGCGCAGGGTATAACAGTACCCCCCCCCCCTTTGGCCTTTGGTCTCCCCCTCATTTTATGGGACAAAAATTTCTTGAGGACATTACGGTGCAAGATGTTCTCCTCGGGCTCCCAGGACCTCTCCTCAGGACCAAATCCCCTCCAATCAACCCAAAAAAATGTTGTGCCACGTACCGTTTTAGAGGCCAGGATTTCTTTAACCTGAAAAATATCTCAGGAACAGGAGACAGGAGTGGGAGCAGAGTTATTTCTTTGAGAGTAACAGTTGATAACCAGATGTTTGAGGAAAGATGCATGAAAGGAGTTAGGTATGTGAAGAGAAGGGGGTAAACAGAGTTTGTATGAAACCGGATTAATCTTTTGTATGACCTCGAATGGACCTAGGAAACGAGGACCTAATTTATAACTTGGATCTTTAAACGGATGTACTTAGAAGATAGCCACACTTTATCACCAGGAGAGAAGGATGGTGGAGATGTTCTTTTCTTGTCTGCCTGGGTTTTCATGTGGGAGGAGGCCAGAGATAATGGCAGCCGAGTCTGTCGCCAAATGGAAGAGAAATCACAGACAAGTTCGTCTACAGCTGGGACACTGGAAGAAACTGGAACAGGAAGAGGAGATCAGAGATGATGACTAGAGTTGTGATTCGGCCGATTCGCCGAATTTTCCGGAAAAGTTTGTTTCGATCCGAATTTTTTTGCGGCAAATCTATATTAAAAAAGGCTATTTGTAGCCTACATACAGCCTCTTTAGGGGTATAGAACACTTTGCTGTGTTCTAAAATGCATATGGAGTGTGCTGGGTTAGTGAAATAATACTGTTATTCAGAATAACATGCAGATTACCGGCATCACTTTTAGAATCACTGCCGCACAGTAGCACAATGACAGAGCCTGGTGGTGGCATCAGTGTCAGGAGACCATATAGTGACTGAATGACAGCGTGGAGGTGTTGGCAGCATGAGGAGACCATTTAGTGGCTGAATGGCACAGCGTTGAGGTGTTGGCAGCATGAGGACACCATATAGTGGCTGAATGACACAGCTTGGATGAGGCTGAAGCATGAGGACACCATATAGTGGCTCAATGACACAGAATGGAGGTGTTGGCAGCATGAGGAGACCATATAGTGGCTGAATGGCACAGTGTGGAGGTGTTGGCAGCATGAGGACACCATATAGTGGCTGAATGACACAGCTTGGATGAGGCTGAAGCATGAGGACACCATATAGTGGCTCAATGACACAGAATGGAGGTGTTGGCAGCATGAGGACACCATATAGTGGCTTAATGGCACAGTGTGGAGGTGTTGGCAGCATGAGGACACCATATAGTGGCTGAATGACACAGCTTGGATGAGGCTGAAGCATGAGGACACCATATAGTGGCTCAATGACACAGAATGGAGGTGTTGGCAGCATGAGGAGACCATATAGTGGCTGAATGGCACAGTGTGGAGGTGTTGGCAGAATGAGAACACCATATAGTGGCTGAATGACACAGCTTGGATGAGGCTGAAGCATGAGGACACCATATAGTGGCTGAATGACACAGCATGGAGGTGTTGGCAGCATGAGGACACCATATAGTGGCTGAATGGCACAGTGTGGAGGTGTTGAAAGCATGAGGACACCATATAGTGGCTGAATGACACAGCTTGGATGAAGCTGAAGCATGAGGACACCATATAGTGGCAGAATGACACAGCATGGAGGTGTTGTCAGCATGAGGAGACCATATAGTGGCTTAATGACACAGCATGGACATGTTGGCAGTGTGAGGACACCATATAGTGGCTGAATGACACAGCATGGACATGTTGTCAGCATGAGGACACCATATAGTGGCTGAATGACACAGCTTGGATGAGGCTGAAGCATGAGGACACCATATAGTGGCTAAATGACACAGCATGGAGGTGTTGTCAGCATGAGGAGACCATATAGTGGCTTAATGACACAGCATGGACATGTTGGCAGCATGAGGACACCATATAGTGGCTGAATGACAGCATGGACATGTTGGCAGCATGAGGACACCATATAGTGGCTGAATGACACAGTTTGGATGAGGCTGAAGCATGAGGACACCATATAGTGGCTGAATGACACAGCATGGAGGTGTTGGCAGCATGATGACACCATATAGTGGCTGAATGGCACAGTGTGGAGGTGTTGGCAGCATGAGGACACCATATAGTGGCTGAATGACACAGCTTGGATGAAGCTGAAGCATGAGGACACCATATAGTGGCAGAATGACACAGCATGGAGGTGTTGTCAGCATGAGGAGACCATATAGTGGCTGAATGACACAGCATGGAGGTGTTGGCAGCATGAGGACACCATATAGTGGCTGAATGGCACAGTGTGGAGGTGTTGGCAGCATGAGGACACCATATAGTGGCTGAATGACACAGCTTGGATGAAGCTGAAGCATGAGGACACCATATAGTGGCTGAATGACACAGCATGGAGGTGTTGTCAGCATGAGGAGACCATATAGTGGCTTAATGACACAGCATGGACATGTTGGCAGCATGAGGACACCGTATAGTGGCTGAATGACACAGCATGGACATGTTGTCAGCATGAGGACACCATATAGTGGGTGAATGACACAGCTTGGATGAGGCTGAAGCATGAGGACACCATATAGTGGCTGAATTACACAGCATGGAGGTGTTGGCAGCATGATGACACCATATAGTGGCTGAATGGCACAGTGTGGAGGTGTTGGCAGCATGAGGACACCGTATAGTGGCTGAATGACACAGCTTGGATGAAGCTGAAGCATGAGGACACCATATAGTGGCAGAATGACACAGCATGGAGGTGTTGTCAGCATGAGGAGACCATATAGTGCCTGAATGACACAGCATGGAGGTGTTGGCAGCATGAGGACACCATATAGTGGCTGAATAACACAGCATGGAGGTGTTGTCAGCATGAGGAGACCATATAGTGGCTTAATGACACAGCATGGGCATGTTGGCAGCATGAGGACACCATATAGTGGCTGAATGACACAGCATGGACATGTTGTCAGCATGAGGACACCATATAGTGGCTGAATGACACAGCTTGGATGAGGCTGAAGCATGAGGACACCATAAAGTGGATGAATGGCACAGCCTGGAGTTGCCAGCAACATTAGTAGGCACTAGGCCTTCACAATCCCTAAGATTAAAAGATGAATTAAGAAATTTACACTGAAGATTTTGGATAGCAGGTGCTACCTATGAGAAAATTTGAAATTACCATACCCAGGCCCCACAGCGGCATCAGTAACCCATATATTGCCTGAATGACACAGCCTGGAGTTGGCTGATGCACGAGTTCACACCAGGGCTTCACAATCCCCCCCAAAAAACACCACAATTTTAGAAATTTTTTTAAAGATTTTGGATAGCGGGTGCTACCCATGAGAAAATTTGAAATTAACAGACCCAGGCCCAGCAGCGCCATAATTTTTTTATTTTAAATTTTAAAACAACCTTTGCGTGTCCCGGACCCCAGCGTGTGGGTAGGAAGGACCAAATCCAATAAGCCCCCACAGGGCACATGTGGCCGTAAGATTTAGGCGAAACGTCTCCATTTCCCTGACCGGCCATTGTTTCCAAGACTTCTCGCCAAGGCAAACCATGTGAAGAACAGCGTGACACCGCCGTGACCTGCACACATGGAAGGGCCACTGAGACTTGTCCGGGCAGTGGAGGCTTAAGACACAGAGGAGGATGTGGAGGCGGAATAGCACACTGTCGCAGGACCAACGGGCTGACAGAGTGTAGCAGGAAGCAGCATTGAGTACACACCAGGGCTTCAGAATCCCAAAGAAAAAACAACCATTTTTAAAATAATTTTAAGAATATTTAGGACAGCGGGTGCTACCTATATGTTGCATGAATGACACACCCTGGATTTGGCTGATGCATGAGTACACACTAGGGCTTCACAATCCCTCAAAAAAAACACAACAATTGTAGAAATTTATGAAGAAGACTTATGGATAGCGGGTGCTACCTATGAGAAAATTTGAAATTCCCAGACCCAGGCCCAGCAGCACCATCAGTAAACCATATATTGCCTGAATGACACAGGCTGGAGTTGGCTGATGCATGAGTACGCACCAAAGCTTCACAATCCCTAATAAAAAAGACAAACATTTTTGACGAAAAATTTTAACGAAAATTTAGGACAGTGAGTGCTCTCTGTATATTACCAGAATGACGCAGCCTCGAGTTGGCTGCAGCATGAGGAGACCATTGAAATGTGTGATTTTTTTATTTGAAATTTAAATCAAAATTTGTGTCCCGGACCCAGCCATGTGGGTACAAAGGACCTAATCTCACAAGCACCCACAGGGCTCATGTGGCCGTAAGATGAAGGCGCAACGTCTCCATAGCCCTGACTGTCCATTTTTGGTTTTTGTACCTTTGTGTAAGAACAAGCGCATATCCAAGAGTCCAGAAGACTCTATAATGCAGGACGGTGGACCACCAAAAGACATTCTATATAAAATAATTTTTTATGAAATAAAGAAGCAGAGTTCATCCCTCTGCATATTTTTTGGAAAATTTTACTTAAAAAATCAGACGCAACAATCGTTCAATAGTGTAATGGTTATTATTGTGGAAAATTCTAATTTATTACTGTGATAATTATCAGCAAATTTGAAAAAAACACTACCAAGAGTGTTTAATAACCCCATACATTGCACCATAAATGTTGAAATTTTAATTAAGCAGGTATGTATGTATTTCAAAAATCCTAAAATGAAAGGCCCAAGCCCAGAAACATCAGGAAGTCAAGTACTTCCTGAAAGACACAGGAGTAGGCATCAGCAGTACCCTAGAGGCTTTAATAACCCCTTACATTGCACGATGACTCGCGAGATCGAGCAATAACAGGTGTGTTATGCCCTCAGATGTCCGGGGGCTGCACGCACGCTACACTGAATGGACCAGTGTGTGTCTATCTTTCACCGACAGGTGCGGGTAACCTGCTGAACCCCCTTCGCGATAGGGATCAGGGATTGCAATTATTTGCCAGGAAAGAAGAATCACAACTAAGTGCCGGTCATAAGCTCGGGTTCATTTAGTCCCTGCCCTTTGTACACACCGCATGTCTCTACTACCGATTGAATGGTTTAGTGAGGTCCTCGGATCGGCCCTAGCGGGGTAGGAGAAGGCTCTGGCAGAGCGCCGAGAATTTAAAGATCATTGCTGAAATTAGCATTAAGCATGTATTAGCTACTGCTAAACTTCCAAAAATTTAAGGCCTGAGGCATCAGGGAGGCAATTATTTCCTGAAAGACACAGAATGAGTCAGGAGCAGTCATTCACAGTACCCAAGAGGGTTTCATAACCAGCCCCTTATATTTAAAAGTCAATGTTGAAATTTGCATTAAGCAATTATTTAGCTACTGCTAAACATCCAAAAATTGAAGGCCCAAGGCCTGAGGGCAGGGAGGCAAGTAGTTCCTGAAAGACACAGAATGAGTATGGAGCAGGCATTCGCAGTACCCAAGAGGGTTTCATAACCCCTTACATTTAAAGATCAATGTTGACATTTGCATTAAGCATATATTTAGCTACTGCTAAACATCCAAAAATTAAAGGCCCAAGGCCAGAAGCATTAGTGAGGCAAGTAGTTCCTGAAAGACACAGGATGAGCCAGGAGCAGGCAATCGCAGTACCCAAGAGGGTTTCCTAACCAACTCCTTACAATTAGAGATGAATGTTGAAATTTGCATTAAGCATGTATTTAGCTACTGCTAAACATACAAAAATTAAAGGCCCAAGGCCAGAAGCATCAGTGAAGCAAGTAGTCCCTGAAAGACACAGGATAAGCCAGGAGCAGGCAATCGCAGTAGCAAAGAGGGTTCCATAACCCTAATTGATAACCCAAGAGGGTTTCATAACCAACCATAATTGGGAAATGTTGGTGTAGCAGCTTGGTCAATCTACTCTGAGGCATCTGGCATTGGTGGCTGGAAATCCTGGCTGATCCATCCCTGATTCATCTTGACAAACGTCAGTCTCTCCACATTTTTGGTGGACAGACGAGTTCGCCTTGGGGTGACTATGGCCCCGGCCGCACTAAACACCCGCTCTGATGGCACACTACTGGCCGGGCAGGACAGCTTTTCCAGGGCAAACTCTGCTAGTTGTGGCCATAAATCAAGTTTGGCTGCCCAGAAGTCCAGCGGATCTTCAATGGTTGTTGGCATGGCCATGTCAAGGTATGCCACCACCTGCTGGTTCAGGTCCTGCTCCATGTCTACCTGCTGCTGATGAGTTGCTTCACTATGCGGGTGAAGAAAGCTACTCATCAGCGACTGTAGACTCAGGCTGCTGCTGATTGAGCTGGTACTGCTCCCCCCATCCCTCCCCTCCCCAGCAGCCATGGCAGTGGAAGGTGAGCGCAGAGGGCCCCCCGTGTCAGATCTGCAAGTGGATGGACCATGTGGCCGATAGGCATCAGCCAACTGACTACGTAGAATGTTTCTGTAGTAGGTCAGTTTGTCCTCCCTCTCAGTGGGTGTAAAAAAGGCCCCCATTTCGGGACGGTAGCGAGGGTCTAATATGGTGGATATCCAGAAGTCATCCTGCTGACGAATTTTGACAATTCGGGGGTCACTACGCAAACAACTGAGCATGCATCGTGCCATTTGTGCCAGTGACTCGGAGGGACTACCTGCCTCCATCTCCACTGCATACTGCCACGGTGTGTCTGGGTCCTCTGTCTCAACTTCCTCATAACCCTCCAGCTCCTCTGGCTGCTCCTGCTCCTCCTCTCCTGTCCGAAGACTAGAAACACCGGCCATCTCATCCAACCTAAATTGTGCTCCGCTCTGCCCCTCATCATCCTCCTCCTCCAGTTCAGCCCCCACAGGGCTCATGTAGCCTTGAGATGTAGGCGCAACGTCTCTATTGCCGTGACCAGCCATGGTTTAAATAATTTGTTGTAGGAAATGTAGGAGTGGAATTACGTTGTTCATGGCGTAATCCAGGCGACTCACAAATAATGTGGCTTACTCAAAGGGCCTCAGCGAACGGCAGTGTCACGATTCGGCTGGCAGGAGGTGGATCCTCTGTGCCAGAGAGGGATTGGCGTGGACCGTGTCGGTGGACCGGTTCTAAGTTGCTACTGGTATTCACCAGAGCCCGCCGCAAAGCGGGATGGTCTTGCAGCGGCGGTAGCAACCAGGTCGTATCCACCGGCAACGGCTCAACCTCTCTGACTGCTGAGATAAGCGCGGTACAAGGGAGTAGACAAGAGCAAGGTCGGACGTAGCAGAAGGTCAGGGCAGGCAGCAAGGATCGTAGTCAGGGGCAACGGCAGGAGGTCTGGAACACAGGCTAGGAACACACAAGGAAACGCTTTCACTGGCACAATGGCAACAAGATCCGGCAAGGGAGTGCAGGGGAAGTGAGGTATAAGTAGGGAGTGCACAGGTGAGGATACTGATTAGGCCTGCTGCGCCAATCAGTGGCGCAGTGGTCCTTTAAATCGCAGAGACCCGGCGCGAATCGCATCCCGGCTGGGAGTAATATCACAGCGCGCCCAGTCAGCAGGTCTGACCGGGGCGCTGCGAATGAGAGGACGCTGCGAGCGCTCCGGGGAGGAGCGGGGACCCGGAGCGCTCAGCGTAACAGTACCCCCCCCCCCCTTGGGTCTCCCCCTCTTCTTGGAGCCTGAGAACCTGAGGATAAGACTTTTGTCTAGGATGTTGTCCTCAGGTTCCCAAGATCTCTCCTCTGGGCCACAATTCTCCCAATCAACCAAGAAGAATTTTTTACCTCTGACTGTCTTGGACGCTAGAATCTCCTTCACCGAGAAGACGTCAGACGAACCGGAAACAGGAGTGGGGGAAACAAATTTGGGAGAGAAGCGGTTAAGGATGAGTGGTTTAAGGAGAAAGACATGGAAGGCATTGGGAATACGGAGAGAAGGAGGAAGAAGGAGTTTGTAAGAGACAGGGTTGATCTGGCACAAGATTTTGAAAGGACCAAGATAGCGTGGTCCCAGTTTATAACTGGGGACACGAAAGCGGACATACTTAGCGGAGAGCCATACCTTGTCTCCGGGAGCAAAAATGGGGGGAGTTCTTCTTTTTTTATCAGCAAATTTTTTCATCCGGGATGAAGCCTGTAAAATAGAATTTTGGGTTTCTTTCCATATGGTGGAAAGATCTCGAGTCACTTCATTAACAGCGGGCAAACCAGAGGGCATGGGAGTGGGGAGGGGAGGAAGAGGGTGACGGCCGTACACCACGAAGAATGGGGATTTAGCAGAAGATTCGGAGACTCTGAAGTTGTATGAGAATTCGGCCCATGGTAGAAGATCTGCCCAGTCATCCTGGCGGGAGGAAACAAAATGTCGTAAATAGTCACCCAGGACCTGATTAATTCTTTCTACTTGCCCAACGGATTGGGGATGATAAGAAGAAGAGAAGTTTAATTTGATCTTGAGCTGCTTACAGAGGGCCCTCCAGAATTTAGACACAAATTGAACGCCTCTATCCGAGACGATATGCGTGGGCAACCCGTGAAGGCGAAAAATGTGTGTAAAAAATTGTTTTGCCAACTGAGGCGCTGAAGGAAGGCCTGGAAGAGGGATAAAATGTGCCATCTTGGAAAATCGATCAACGACCACCCAAACAACTGTGTTGCCACGGGATAAAGGCAAGTCAGCAATAAAGTCCATACCAATCTGTGACCAAGGTTGTTCAGGAACAGGCAGAGGATGAAGGAGACCAGCAGGCTTCTGGCGAGGAGTCTTATCCTGGGCACAGACAGTACAGGCCCGCACGAAATCAACAACATCAGCTTCCAGGGTAGGCCACCAAAAAAATCGAGAGATGAGTTGAAAGGATTTTTTGATGCCCGCATGGCCTGCGAGGTGGGAGGAGTGTCCGAACTTGAGAATCCCGAGGCGCTGGCGTGGAGAAACGAAGGTCTTCCCTGGAGGAGTTTGTCTGATGGAAGCTGGAGAAGTGGAGATCACACAGTCTGGAGGAATGATGTGTTGCGGAGAGGTTTCCACTTCAGAGGCATCCGATGAACGAGAGAGGGTGTCAGCCCTAATGTTCTTGTCAGCAGGGCGAAAATGGATTTCAAAGTTAAAACAGGCAAAGAACAACGACCACCTAGCCTGGCGAGGGTTCAGTCGTTGGGCAGACTGGAGATAAGAGAGATTCTTGTGATCAGTGTATATAATAACTGGATATTTGGATCCCTCCAGCAGGTGCCTCCATTCCTCAAGCGCCAATTTTATGGCCAGTAATTCTCGATCACCAATGGAGTAGTTTTTCTCCGCCGGAGAGAAGGTCCTAGAAAAAAAACCACAAGTAACAGCATGCCCGGAAGAATTTCTTTGTAGAAGAACTGCTCCAGCTCCCACTGAGGAGGCGTCTACCTCCAATAAGAAGGGTTTAGATGGGTCAGGTCTGGAGAGTTCGGGAGCAGAAGAAAAGGCAGACTTGAGATGTTTAAATGCGTCTTCCGCTTGAGGAGACCAGGACTTAGGATTGGCATTTTTCTTGGTTAGAGCCACGATAGGAGCCACAATAGTGGAAAAGTGTGGAATAAATTGTCTGTAATAATTGGCGAACCCCAAAAAACGTTGGATAGCATGGAGACCGGAGGGGCGTGGCCAATCTAATACGGCAGATAGTTTATCTGGGTCCATTTGTAGTCCCTGGCCAGAGACTAAGTATCCTAGGAAAGGAAGAGATTGACATTCAAAGAGACATTTTTCCATTTTGGCATAAAGTTGATTGTCCCGAAGTCTCTGAAGAACCATGCGGACATGTTGGCGGTGTTCTTCCAAGTTGGCAGAAAAAATCAGAATATCGTCCAGGTAAACCACAACACAGGTATATAGAAGATCACGAAAAATTTCATTTACAAAGTCTTGGAAGACGGCAGGGGCGTTGCAAAGGCCAAAGGGCATGACCAGATACTCAAAGTGTCCATCTCTGGTGTTAAATGCAGTCTTCCATTCGTCCCCCTCCCTGATGCAGATGAGATTATAAGCACCTCTTAAGTCCAGCTTGGTAAAGATGTGGGCACCTTGTAGGCGGTCAAAGAGTTCCGAGATAAGAGGTAGGGGGTAGCGGTTTTTTACCGTGATTTTATTAAGTCCGCGGTAATCAATGCAAGGGCGTAAGGAGCCATCTTTTTTGGAGACAAAAAAAAATCCAGCTCCGGCAGGAGAGGAGGACTTGCGGATAAACCCCTTTTTTAAGTTCTCCTGGATGTACTCCGACATGGCTTGGGTTTCTGGAGCAGACAGAGGATAGATTCTGCCCCGGGGTGGAGTAGTACCCGGGAGGAGGTCAATAGGACGGTCATAAGGCCTGTGAGGAGGCAAAGTCTCTGCTTGTTTCTTGCAAAAGACATCAGCATAGTCCATATAGGCCTTAGGAAGACCAGATACCGGGGGAACAACAGGGTCTCGACTGTGAGTACTGGGAGCCGGTTTAAGACAGTCCTTGTGGCAAGAAGTACCCCAGTTCTTGATTTCCCCTGTGGTCCAATCAAGGATTGGGGAATGGCGTTGAAGCCATGGTAATCCAAGAAGAATCTCTGAAGTGCAGTTAAAGAGGACCAAAAATTAAATTTTTTCATGATGGGGTCCGATGCACATTAAGAGAGGTTCCGTGCGGTAACGCACGGTACAGTCCAATCTTTCACTGTTAACAGAGTTGATGTAGAGGGGTCTGGCGAGACTGGTCACCGGGATGTTGAACCTGTTGATGAGAGAGGCCGAAATAAAATTTCCTGCAGATCCGGAATCCAAGAAGGCCATAGCAGAGAAGGAGAAGGTAGAAGAAGATATCCGCACAGGCACAGTAAGACGTGGAGAGGCAGAGTTCACATCAAGAGCTGTCTCACCTTTGTGCGGAGTCAGCATACGTCTTTCCTGGCGAGGAGGACGGATAGGATAATCCTTCAAGAAATGTTCGGTACCGGCACAGTACAGGCAAAGGTTCTCCATGCGGCGTCGTGTCCTCTGTTGAGGTGTCAAGCGAGACCGGTCAACTTGCATAGCCTCCTTGGCGGGAGGCACAGGAATGGATTGCAGAGGACCAGAGGAGAGAGGAGCCGGGGAGAGAAACCGCCTCGTGCGAACAAAGTCCATATCCTGACGGAGCTCCTGACGCCTTTCGGAAAAACGCATGTCAATGCGGGTGGCAAGATGAATAAGTTCATGCAGGTTGGCAGGGATTTCTCATGCGGCCAGCACATCTTTAATGTTACTGGATAGGCCTTTTTTAAAGGTCGTGCAGAGGGCCTCGTTATTCCAGGATAATTCGGAGGCCAGAGTACGGAATTGGATGGCGTACTCGCCAACAGAAGAATTACCCTGGACCAGGTTCAGCAGGGCAGTCTCGGCAGAAGAGGCTCGGGCAGGTTCCTCAAAGACACTTCGAATCTCCGTGAAGAAGGAGTGTACAGAGGCAGTGACAGGATCATTGCTGTCCCAGAGCGGTGTGGCCCATGACAGGGCTTTCCCAGACAGAAGGCTGACTACGAAAGCCACCTTAGACCTTTCAGTTGGAAACTGGTCCGACATCATCTCCAAATGCAGGGAACATTGCGAAAGAAAACCACGGCAAAACTTAGAGTCCCCATCAAATTTATCCGGCAAGGATAATCGGAGGCTGGAAGCGGCCACTCGCTGCGGAGGAGGTGCAGGAGCTGGCGGAGGAGATGATTGCTGAAGCTGTGGTAGTAGCTGCTGTAGCATCACGGTCAGTTGAGACAGCTGGTGGCCTTGTTGCGCTATCTGTTGCGACTGCTGGGGGACCACCGTGGTGAGGTCGGCGACAACTGGCAGCGGGACCTCAGCGGGATCCATGGCCGGATCTACTGTCACGATTTGGCTGGCAGGAGGTGGATCCTCTGTGCCAGAGAGGGATTGGCGTGGACCGTGTCGGTGGACCGGTTCTAAGTTGCTACTGGTATTCACCAGAGCCCGCCGCAAAGCGGGATGGTCTTGCAGCGGCGGTAGCAACCAGGTCGTATCCACCGGCAACGGCTCAACCTCTCTGACTGCTGAGATAAGCGCGGTACAAGGGAGTAGACAAGAGCAAGGTCGGACGTAGCAGAAGGTCAGGGCAGGCAGCAAGGATCGTAGTCAGGGGCAACGGCAGGAGGTCTGGAACACAGGCTAGGAACACACAAGGAAACGCTTTCACTGGCACAATGGCAACAAGATCCGGCGAGGGAGTGCAGGGGAAGTGAGGTATAAGTAGGGAGTGCACAGGTGAGGATACTGATTAGGCCTGCTGCGCCAATCAGTGGCGCAGTGGTCCTATAAATCGCAGAGACCCGGCGCGCGCGCGCGCCCTAAGGAGCGGGGCCGCGCGCGCCGGGTCAACACAGACGGGGAACGGGTCAGGTACGGGAGCCGGGATGCGCATCGCGAGCGGGCGCGTCCCGCGTCGCGAATCGCATCCCGGCTGGGAGTAATATCGCAGCGCGCCCGGTCAGCAGGTCTGACCAGGGCGCTGCGAATGAGAGGACGCTGCGAGCGCTCCGGGAAGGAGTGGGGACCCGGAGCGCTCGGCGTAACAGGCAGGTGTTACATATATGCTGCCACTGGTTCACATTGAAGTTACACAGGGGAGTACTCCTATCTGCTTGGATCATCAAGAAATCGGTGATGGCTTTTCTTTGTTCGTATAGTCTGTGCAACATATGGAGAGTGGAATTCCAATGTGCGGCAACGTCACAAATAAGACTATGTTGTGGGATACCGTTCTGACGCTGCAGCTCAAGGAAGGTGTGCTTGGCGGTGTACGAGTGGCTGAAGTGCATGCACAGTTTCCTTGCCATTTTCAGGATGTTTTGCAAATGGGGGGAAGACTTGAGGAAGTGCTTGACATCCAGATTCAACACGTGCGCATGTTTCACACTTCCTTGTCGCAGCGCGGACACGATGTTCTTCCCGTTGTCTGTCACCATAGTTCCCATTTCCAGATTTCGTGGAGTAAGCCATACTCGGATTTTTTTACGAATTAACTTTAGCAGTTCCTCCCCTGTGTGACTCCGTTCGGCAAGGCAAACCATGTGAAGAACAGCTTGACACCGCCGTGCCCTACACACATGGTACGATGAATGGCCACCGAGATTTGGACGTGCAGTGGAGGCCGAGGACACGGTGGAGCATGAGGAGGCGGCGTCGCACACTGTAACAGGACCAACTGCCTGGGAGCGAGAGCGTGGAGGAGGAAGCGGTGTGACCTGTCCAAGTTGCTGTTGTGGCTGTGCAGGAACCCCATTTACCCAGTGAGCCGTAAAAGACAAGTATTATCCCTGCCCGTAGTTACAGCTCCACACGTCGGCGCTGCCGTGCACTTTTGAACACACCAACAGGCTCAAGGACTGGCCCACCTTCTCTTGTACAAACTTATGCAGGGCTGGTACTGCCTTCTTTGCAAAGAAATGACAGCTTGGGACACTCCACCTCGGCTCGGCAGAAGCCATCAATTCTCTGAAAGGTGCAGAGTCCACCACTTGAAAAGGGAGGGACTGCAACACCAGCAACTTGGACAGGAGCACATTCCACTTCTGCGGCATTGGATAAGTGGGCGCATACTGTTGTCTCTTGGACATGGCTTCGCCGATGGATTATTGGCGGAATGGCTGACTAAAAGTGGGAGAATACAATACAGAAATTTAGGTGCACTACTGTGGTAGATGTATACAGTGACATTGGCTAATCCCTCAACACTGATGTTAAAATTGAGACATTCGCCAGTGTATCCTTATATAAAGGACACACCAGAGCCCGCACACCAACGCCAAGGTTTCTCAGATGGCACGGGACCTAACGCTAACCTACCTGTGCGTAATAAGCAAAAACCAGGGGCCAGTGGGCAATTACAGCAGCACTAGGCCGACATGCAGCCTGCTCCCAGTTCCCTCCAGCGTGACTGAGCACACATACAATGGAAGGGGGGAGAGAGGCTACAAGCCCCACCCAAGTTGGCTGATATAGGTGCATGGCCTCACAGGTGCAACCCTAATGCTGCCTGGAAAGTGTTCAAGGCGCATTAACATATGGAGTTTACACACCTCCACGTATAAATTTACAAACAACAACAAAAAACGTGGTCTCAAATGGCTGGAGGTGCTCAACCCCAAATGCAGTTGTGCATATATACTGGGGGAGCAGATCCTGCCCTTGTAGTCCGTTGCTAGGGGCGATCCCCAGCATAAAAATGCATACAATGGAGGATGCCTGCAGCGGACCACAAGTGCCACAATAGAATCCTACACCAGATAAACGGTGTGGATGTGTAACAATTAGAATAATACAATACAGAAATTTAGGTGCACTACTGTGGTAGATGTATACAGTGACATTGGCTAATCCCTCAACACTGATGTTAAAATTGAGACATTCGCCAGTGTATCCTTATATAAAGGACACACCAGAGCCCGCACACCAACGCCAAGGTTTCTCAGATGGCACGGGACCTAACGCTAACCTACCTGTGCGTAATAAGCAAAAACCAGGGGCCAGTGGGCAATTACAGCAGCACTAGGCCGACATGCAGCCTGCTCCCAGTTCCCTCCAGCGTGACTGAGCACACATACAATGGAAGGGGGGAGAGAGGCTACAAGCCCCACTCAAGTTGGCTGATATAGGTGCATGGCCTCACAGGTGCAACCCTAATGCTGCCTGGAAAGTGTTCAAGGCGCATTAACATATGGAGTTTACACACCTCCACGTATAAATTTACAAACAACAACAAAAAACGTGGTCTCAAATGGCTGGAGGTGCTCAACCCCAAATGCAGTTGTGCATATATACTGGGGGAGCAGATCCTGCCCTTGTAGTCCGTTGCTAGGGGCGATCCCCAGCATAAAAATGCATACAATGGAGGATGCCTGCAGCGGACCACAAGTGCCACAATAGAATCCTACACCAGATAAACGGTGTGGATGTGTAACAATTAGAATAATACAATACAGAAATTTAGGTGCACTACTGTGGTAGATGTATACAGTGACATTGGCTAATCCCTCAACACTGATGTTAAAATTGAGACATTCGCCAGTGTATCCTTATATAAAGGACACACCAGAGCCCGCACACCAACGCCAAGGTTTCTCAGATGGCACGGGACCTAACGCTAACCTACCTGTGCGTAATAAGCAAAAACCAGGGGCCAGTGGGCAATTACAGCAGCACTAGGCCGACATGCAGCCTGCTCCCAGTTCCCTCCAGCGTGACTGAGCACACATACAATGGAAGGGGGGAGAGAGGCTACAAGCCCCACCCAAGTTGGCTGATATAGGTGCATGGCCTCACAGGTGCAACCCTAATGCTGCCTGGAAAGTGTTCAAGGCGCATTAACATATGGAGTTTACACACCTCCACGTATAAATTTACAAACAACAACAAAAAACGTGGTCTCAAATGGCTGGAGGTGCTCAACCCCAAATGCAGTTGTGCATATATACTGGGGGAGCAGGAGAAGCAGGAGCGACAGAAGGAGGGTTTGACACACGGCTCCCTTCGGCTGAGGTGGAGGAGCCTTGGCTGGATGAAGGAGGGAGCGGATGGCCACTGGGTGATGCAGCAGGCTGGACCACTACATCGGAGCCACGGTTCTCCCAGGCCGCTTTATGGTGGCGAAGCATGTGTTGACGCAGGGCCATGGTGCCGACATTGGGACCCTGGCCACGCTTCACCTTCTGCCGACAGATCTTGCATGTGGCTACGTGAACCTCCTCCGGATGCCTTATGAAAAACTTCCACACCGCCGAGTAGCTGATTTTCCCACCCGCAGTCTGCACTAATTGACTGCTACTGGCGCCGTCTCCAGGAACCCCTGTTCCACTACCTCCCGGAAAGGTAGGCTGCCGCGTAGCAGGTGGTCTACCCCGGGCACGTTTGGCTCCTGAATTTCCACTACTGCCACCACGCTGACTGCCAACCGTGCTACCGCCTTGCTGCCTCAAGGGCAACCTGCAACTCTCTTCTCCTGATGTTGATGAAGCCCCTTCTGCACCCGGTTCCCAATTGCGATCGGCTTCATCAACAGTTGTGTGCACGTCACTGATGTCCTCCTCAGGTTCCACAAAAGTGTCCTCTTCAGGACCCTGAACACTTGCAACACCACCTCCCACGTCACTCTCCGCATCACTACTTGGCCGCCTAGCGGAGCAAGCGGCGCATGTCTCCTCCCCTTCTTGGCTGTCCAGTAGCTGCTGACTGTCCTCTATTGGATAGTCCTCAGTAAATAGTGGAGCTGAACCCACAGCATAAGATACTTCTTTAGGAGAGGGAACAGCATAGGACAAAGGCAATGGGAGTACACGGACTGCTCCCGGGCCATGCCAACTGAGGGTTGTGTCTGAGGAACCCACCGACTGTTGACTGGGGGTGTCAGATGTCACTTGTGATGATGTGGATGAGCGTGTTAACCAATCGACGACGGCAGATGGGTTGCTGGTGGAGATACGACCGCTGGCTGATAACGGGAGCTCAGGCCTCTTGCTGCGACTCCTGCTGCCACTCGCCCCAAGTCTGCTGCCAACTGAAGTATTTAGTCCTCTGCCACTCCTCTGTGCACGTCCTGGCACTTCTATGCCTGACATACTTAGTGCGTTTATGAGGGTATTACAATACGCTACACTACTCTTTAAACAGTATTTGTCTAGAACAGCAGCAGGTGATTACTTACGGCTGTCCTTGAACAGTATGTAGGCCCTTGACAGATTAACAGGATGGTACACTAGATGGTACAGTACTAGATGGTACAGTACTTGGATGTACGTATGCGGTATGCACTGATGAGGGCCTTTTAGCAGAAAAAACTTTTGTAAAACACCAGCCAGTGGATACTATTGTTTGGACTTTGACGGTTTGGAGCACCTTGACAGCTACTAAATGGTACAATACTTGGATGTACGTATGCGGTATGCACTGGTGAGGGAAGTAATATGCCTAACTATTAGCAGAAAAAACTCTGTATTTTTGTAAAACACCAGCCGGTGGATACTATTGTTTGGACTTTGACGGTATGGAGAACATTGACAGCTTAACAGGTACTAAATGGTACATTACTTGGATGTACGTATGCGGTATACACTGATGAGGGCAGTAATATGCCTATTAGCAGAAAAAACTCTGTATTTTTGTAAAACACCAGCCGGTGGATACTATTGTTTGGACTTTGACGGTATGGAGCACCTTGACAGCTTAACAGGTACTAAATGGTACAATACTTGCATGTACCTATGCGGTATGCACTAATGAGGGCAGTTATATATGCATAACTATACGCAGAAAAAACTGTTTAAAAAAAAAACAGGTACAAAATGGTGCAAATGCACTACAGTCCACTGAACAATCACGTATTTCTGAACAGCAGCAGGACCCAACAGTGCAGCACCACACAAAAAAAAATCCAGGGATTGAAGCCTAAATTGCACTCTGTCACACAATTCTGAGCAGCAGAAGTTTTGTGGAGCAAACAAAAATAAACTCAATTGGGCTGAACAATGAGGAGATAAGATGCTTCAGAAAGTTCAGGCAGCTTGGAGATCTGTATCTGCCCCTCTCTGCTGCAATGCTCAATAACGTGAATAGGAGGTTTAGCAATCAATGATCCTTCACCGCGTAACAGCACAGCACTCTGCACTCCTGCCTTTCCCTAATGCTGATGTGAGTAGCAGTTGCAGTGTAACGCTGTGGTATGAGCTATTCACACACACGCAGTCCCGTCCTCTCCATCTGAGTGCATAGATTAAATGAAGAGAGGCAAGATGGCCGCCGATTATATAGGGGCTGTGACATCACAGGGGTCAATGAACACTGATAGGCTGCATCTCACATGTGATTCAGGGTCAGCCCACCTACCTTCATTCCCGCCACTGTTTCCCGCCCTCCCATAATCCCCTGCCCCATGTACTCACATGTGGATCCGCCATCTTAGGTCCCCAATAGCCTGGAACGCTGTAAAATGGAGTTTAATGAAGCTATTTGCGCGATAGAATCGCGGCGATATTCGTATTTGTTGCAAATCAAATTTTTCATTAAATTCGTAACGAATTCGGGTTCGTCAACTTCGATTCGCTCATCTCTAATGATGACCAAAAATAACAAAAAACCGAGATGTCCTTGTGGTTTCAGAATCTTTATGATTGTAGGTTAATTCGACCCAGGGAAGCAGATCTACCCAGTTGTCTTGACGAGCTGAAATAAAATGACGTAAATAAGTCTCCAAGATTTGATTTACCACCTCCACCTGGCCATTGGACTGAGGATGGTAGGCAGATGAGAAATCCAAGCTGATGCCAAGGCAGGAACAGAGAGCTTGCCAGAATTTGGACACAAACTGAACTCCGCGATCCGAAACAATATGTTCAGGAAGACCATGAAGACGAAAGATGTGAAGTAAGAAGTGCTTTGCCAGTTGTGGAGCTGATGGGAGACCGGAGAGTGGTATAAAATGGGCCATTTTAGAAAACCGATCAACCACAACCCAGATGACTGTGTTACTATTGATGGTGGAAGATCGGTAATAAAATCCGTAGCAATGCAAGTCCAAGGAGTCTCAGGAATGGGCAAAGGCTGCAAGAGTCCTGCGGGTCTCAGTCGAGGGGTCTTGTCACGAGCATAGGTGACACAGGATCGTACGAATTCAGAGAAATCGTGTTCCAGATGCAGCCACCAATAATGCCGGGAGATTAAAAGAAAAGTCTTGCATACTCCAGGATGACCATCCAATAAAGAAGAGTGACCGCATTTTAGAACTATGCGCCTCAATCTGACTGGCACAAAGGTAGAAGATTGGCCGGAGCTGCGGCAATCTGACGGTAAGGAGTGATAATATGTCTGTGTAGGATCCAAACCCATAACGTCAGAAGATCTGGAAAGGGCATCTGCTCTGATATTCTTGTTAGCTGGATGGAAATTAATGAAAAAATTTAATCTGGAAAAGAATAATGACCACCTTGCCTGTCGAGGGTTCAAACATTGAGCAGACTGAAGGTACAGGACATTTTTGTGGTCAGAGTAAATACTGATCGGATGAGGAGATTCTGCCAACAAATGTCGCCACTCCTCTAAGGCGAGTTTTATAGCGAACAGTTCTCGATCTCCGATGGAGTAATTCCTTTCTGCTGGCAAGAAGATTTTAGAAAAGAATCCACAGGAACACTGAATACTGCTTTCTCTCAGGCACAAAAGCAAACAAAGATCTAGCAAGGGCAAGAGGGAGGAACTAAAACTTATAAGCGAGGTACAGGTGTCAAGTAATTACGGGCGCACTGGACCTTTAAATTTCAAAGCCCCAACGCGAGCGCGCCCTAGGAGGAGGGGGCACGCGCGCTGGAGCTGAGGAACAGAGGCAGGGGACAGAGGTGAGTGACGGGCTGGGACTTGCATGTGGGCGCATCCTGCGATGCGAGTCTCAGCCTTGCTGGCGACTGACAAGGACGGGGAGATGTGCTCACGGCCGTCATTGTCCGGCCGGAGTGCAGGGTATAACAATGGTCTACTTGATGACCAACATTAATCAAAATAAATTGGGAGTATAAAAAAAAACCTTTGCGGCAGAACAACTACTAACGTTTCTGCAGTTGGGAGGAATGCCATCCTACTCTCAATTGAAGTGGACATAGCCTATAGCCTAAACTATGTGCTGCATTAAGCTTGTACCACATATCTTATGGATAAATGAATGTTTGGATAGCAAAAATGTGAGTTGTTGTTTTGGTAACATGTATTTTACCCCATTTATTTTGATTAATGTTCAGATACATATAAGGTCTGATAGAACTTAAGTAAGGCTGGGTTCACATTTATCAGTTGTTCGGCATAGTTTCCCTCTGGCGTGCATAGGAGGGAAACTGAAGCTAGAACTGATCCCATTCATTTGAAAGGGACAGTTCGCAATCATCCAGTGTCCCTATTTTGATGCCAGATGGTTGGACACACCGGACAGAACCAGACAAGGGAATGCAGCTTGCTGTGTTTCACTGTCTGGCATCCATTGGATGCCGGATTTCATACAACTGATGACAACTGATGCACGTTGTCATCAGTTGCGTCGAGATTTAGGCTGAGTTCACCTATGCCGGATGCCGGACATATGTGAACCCAGCCTAATAGTAGGAGTATTATGAAGACAATAAGGGAAACTTTGCACAAAAATTGTGCGAAGTGGGTGACTTGACGTAAAGATGTAAGGCCAACTGCACTGCCAGATTAATTACAATTTATTCTAAAGAGGTCATTGTTAGCATAGATTTTAGAAGAACAGCCTGCTTCCCTGCCTGATTTATTAAGAGGTGCAGAAAGTAGCGCCCTTTCATATTAGGACCGGCCTGGGAAACGCTAGTTTTTGAAATTTTACCCTATAATTTACAAAAACAATCACATCGTGGTGTTTTTGTCATAAGGCTCAACTTTCATGACCTACACAAAACCATTAGGTATGATAGATCGTCGGTGTGGTGTGATGTGTTTCAGAAATTGCCACTTGGGAATAGATGACATACTAACCTGACAGTAATCTATTAAGGTTTGTCATACTGAATTGTCATCAATTGTGAAAACTGTTCTTGCATTAGGAAAAGCCTCATATCTAATAGAACCAAATATTGATTTGTACACCCCAGACCTTATTCTCTAAATATGATATAAGTGTTATTCATTTTTAACACGTGGGAAATAGTTGACACATGCGGTTGAGAGATAAACTTTGCTATAAAGCGTAACACCTCCCATTTCTGTGGCTATGAAAGGAAACCAAATTCTGAAAAGTATGCAGAAACTAATGTCAAGGAGAAAAAAATTAAAGGGGATGGCAGTCATACGCTGTTTTCACACTTTTGACATGGTTAAAATACAATGAATGTTAAAATTAGCTGATAATTTTGGTCACATGGTTAAACGTTTATTCCAGGTTGTGTGGGTAAAATTTAGGTTACTAGATACTTTTGCCATTATATGTTAAAAACTACAGATATTTAGGTATTATAGTTGAGGGCTCAGTTAAACAGGTTGCACCCATTTAAGCTGATTTTCAAATAGTATTTTAAAATGAATTATTGCACTCAATATTTTTGAACAAAATGGGCCACCAGTAGTCCAAATGTTGTATGCAGGAGCGTGAAATTGCTGCCCATATGGTGGGTAGTGCGACTAGCAATGAGGGTACTGTGGCTGGCAAACTGATGCACTCTTGAAGATAGTGGGAAAGGTGGCTCTATGGGTAGCAGCGTCCTCATTGGTTGCCACTTTTGTGGCTGTAACTGTTTGGATGTTTGCTCTTTGTAACTATATGGGGTTTTGTGGATCCTACTTTATGGAGAGCCTGCTTATGTATTAGGGTTTTATGGCTGGAACTGTTATGCGACATTGTCTGACTAAGGCCGCTGAGTGCGGCTGAAACGCGCCACCTTGTCATCACCCACTGTTGCTGATGAATAAAAACCGCATTGCTTGATATCCTGCGCTGGACAATCCTATTTCTTTCTACGATTACATGGACTGAGGTCCGGTCCTGTCCGTGAGCGGGAGGGGCAACCGAGTGAGCTGTGCCACACCTGTTGCATCTATTGTCTGGTACTGTTATGAGGAGACTAACTGTGGTTGGCAGTATTTTAGGTGTTACTAGAGCCACAGTTGCATGCTGTAAGTATTTACAATCATTTAACTTATTTAGGATGTTTTTGGCCTAAAAAGGGTCTGACACTGCCTATATATTGTTCACCTGGTAATGCTGGCTATAAATGCTGAGAAAAGTGCAAAGCTATATCACCAGAAATTTTTGGACACTGCAGCCTATGCAAATTTTTCCTGGTGATTTTGACTATGCTACTGTCACTTGTTGTGTTAGTGTGTGAACAAATACACTGTGAAGTAAGATCTAGTACATGTACAGAGCAGATACACACCTTATATCCCATATTTACATCTGATTTATTTGCTTTGCACACACCTGAACTGAGAGTAATCCATTCTCGTCTGGTAAGACACGATATGTGTGCACCTGCTGAAGGTACCTTTGGGTAAACAAGAAAAGCGTGCAATTTAGTGCAGTAAAGAAGAAATAAGTGATCCGTGCGAACTTGAGAATTTACCAAACACTGGCTAAACAACCAGTTTGAGGGGAACTTAAAAATACCGTATCACATGAAACGTCTGACTTTGATGGTGTGTCCCTCCAATTCCTCATATACTTTACACTAGACCTAAGGCACTTTGACTCTGCTTTTATTATAGCTGAAACAACAACATATTATAGAGTATGAAAGACATAAATATAACTTGCACAATACTACCAATGAATCCCTCTGCAACTCAGAACCTGGCTGTCAAAGGACTCCACTGAGTCACCACAGGGTCCTGATGGATCCCCTTAACTTGAATGGGGTCCATCAGAGATTCAGTGGTTTACAGAGAAAAAAATAATACATGCTCTATTTTTTCTCCGCTAAAATTGACGGAAGTGCCGATGGAGCTCCTCATAGCGGTAAAAGAGGCCTAAGACTACTTACAGTAAACTATCAAGTCAGTTGGTTAACCTTGGTGCAGGAATATATTTTGGGTACATCCCATTATAGGGATGCATCTAGATTAAAACAATGCTAAGTACACATCTTTTTTTGTGGCAACTTAGAGAAGTTACTGTGAGACTGTTCTATGCTCTAAAACAAATAGAATTGGCTGTTGCCCACACTGTTGGCCTGTGGTACATTGGTCTGCAAGAAGAAATTATACTGAGGATACAGAACAAGTGTGTATGCATTTGAAAGTGCTGCATTTATTGTAGTTTAAGGTTATATTTGAAACAAGAACTTATCTCCGTTAAAAAGGACTTAAAGGGGTACTTCGGTGGAAAACACTTTTTTTTTTTTTAAATCAACTGGTGCCAGAAAGTTAAACAGATTTGTAAACTACTTGCATTTAAAAATCCTAATCCTTCCAGTACTTATCAGTTGCTGTATAATATAGAGGAAGTTCATTTCTTTTTTAATTTATTTTCTGTCTGTCCACGGTGTTCTCTGCTGACACCTCTGTCCATGTCAGGAACTATCCAGAGAAATAACAATTCCCCAAAGCAAACCTCTCCTGCTCTGGACAGTTCCTGACATGGACAGAGGTGTCAGCAGAGAGCACTGTGGACAGACAGAAAATAAATTAAAAAAGAAACCCCCAGTTCTTTGCTAAACTTAAATGAACATTTTATCATGTCAGGACTCTGGCCCATAAGCATCCAGTTAAACCATAGTAACCTAAATAAACAGTAAATTAAGTGACCATGATCATAGAGCATTATTATTATTTTTAGATCATAAAGAAGGAATATAGGGAAGAAACAAACCATGATCATACACAGTGATCACTCACATAAGGCAGATAGCAAATGCCCCACTGACGGATTCACTCTGGCGCACAAGAAAGGCTCCATCACGTCCATCTCGGATCAATAGCTGTTCCGCATAAGTCTGGCTTATTTCGGCATGGTACCAACATTCACACATAATCTTTATGTGCTAAAAATACTCTAAAATATAATAAAATTAAAAATCAAGTATAAAAATTGGTAGAACAGTATTTCTGAATGCAACTATATATGAAAGCTAAATTCAGACTAGTAAGCTTTGCTGATATTGTGTTTCTTCTTGCTTCTGCACCAGGTATTATACAGTATATTGTTATGTATATTTCTTTCATACATCCTAGATAATTATTTTAATGTTTAATGATTTAGCATTTTACATAGAACTGAACTAAAAATATTGTTATAAACTCTGCTCCATGTCATTGTCAAGCCACTCATTGTAGTCAAAGGGATTTAATATTTTATGGGACAATGTAAACTACTTCTTACATTATAATGGATGGATGGTTGGTAAAGCGTCATACTAACATTACCAAACCTTGATCAGTATATGAATGCAAATGCAAAATCATAGGATGTTGCAGTATCTTGTAATACCTTTTTTATTGGACAGTATTTTGTAGAGACAAGCTTTCGGGATTCCTCCATTTATCAAGTCAAAAGCCTTTCTGAGCACACAAGAAGAAAACACAAAGGTTCCATCTCACAAAATATGCAGGGGTTAAAACAACATAGGTGGAGAACTCACACTAAGTTGGGCCATAAATTGTATAGCTAGCTATAGGATAATAGACTACAAATAAGGATGAGAAGGGGGGGAGGGCAGGGGTGGTAATTGGTGACTAGGCTGGACATGGGGAGAAAAGACAGAACCATAGACTACAAAGAAAAAGGTGAGATGGGGGGGAGGGATGAGAAGCTAGGCTGAACTGATCCTCATTTAGACACACCCTAAGAGCTATTGGATAGCAAGCCAAAGGCTTTAAATATTCCCTGACCGGGGAACATAAAACTGTTCACACACACCCAAATACAATAGCTGTGTGTGAACACATACCAAGACAGACATGACAAGTAGCTTCGGCGAAAAGGGACATTGTACCTGGAATCTCACAGGTACTTTTTGGTTTGGAGGCGAAGGGTAAGGTTTGTTGGGGGGCCTCTCTCCTGTAGGAGATTGGCTTGCGATAGACCGCATCCTTTGTGCACTTTTTTTTGTGTAACACGTTTTGCACTTTTTCTTGCACTTTGGGTGATTCGAGAGCACGTTCTTCGGCCCATGCTTATCTGTAGTCTATCGTTCTATAGCTATACAATTTATGTCCCAACTTAGTGTGACATCTCCACATATGTTGTTTTAAACCCTGCATATTTTGTGAGATGGAACCTGTGTGTTTTCTTATTGTGTGCTCAGAAATGCTTTTGACTTGATAAAGGGAGGAATCCCGAAAGCTTGTCTTTACAAAATACTGTTAGTCCAATAAAAAAGATATTACAAGATACTGCAATATCCTATGATTTTGCATTTGCATCACTGGACTAATACGGCTACTCCTTACTATAGATATGAATGCAGACTCAATGAAAACAGGCTGTGATATTTTGTCTGGTAAAATGGTGGACACCCAATGGCCTCATTAAAGGGGTACACCGCTGCTCAGCGTATGGAACAGTTTTTTCCAAATGCTCCGCAGCGGAGTACCCCTTTAAGTTTAGTGCGGTTTATTGGGCACCAGCGGTGTCTGGCCTGCAAGATCCGCCAGTGCCCTTTTTTTCTTTGCTCTGCTCCAGTGATAGTCCAGAACAACAGCAGGAACAGCATTAGTGTGAATCCACCCTAAAGAATAAAAGTAGAATCTATCAAGGTTATCAGAATCATCTAACCATGTCCAAAACTGTTTTGGGTCATAAATTGTCTCTAAAAACACTAAATAATAAGTAACCCACCTAATTTAAAAAAAATTATGTTTTCCTCGTTGTTTCTTTTATGGCACTTGAATAAAGAAATCTTCAAAGACTTATCATCTGGTGAGGGTATCCCTCCTCTTTTTCTTTTGTTCTGTTTCTAATTTTAAAAAGAACTACGTTTTCAAGGTCTTGCTAATATTAATCTGAAAGCTTTTTTTGTTTGTTTGTTTTTATTTACAATTTTATTTTAACAAAACTTACTTGTACTCATGTATTCAACAAATATTATTATTAGCATTCTGTGTACATAGAATACAATGGATACAGTATGACTGTCCAGAGCTTTTTACAGAGCTCTCCTACAACCATTGTACCCCTCTTCAAAAGAAAAATTCTGCCCTAATAAAAGTTATATGTTTTCTAGGACTGACAATAAAAGCATTTAACCTCTCTTTGTAATAATGTACAACTATATTTTCTCCTATCTGAATTTATGAAGCAATAATATTTTTTTGCCATTCATTTTTAGATGAGTTACATGAATAATTTTTTTTAAATAACCGTTTTTTTTTTTCCTTTTTTTGTTTGTTTAATGTTAAGAACATTTTGGCACACTGCCTGCTTGTATGGAAATTCCCAGTCAGACAGAAGGATAATGTTTACTGTAGACTTAGGTCACTTACCAATGCGATCTCTGAGCATATTCTGTATAATCTCCACTTGATGATTACATTACTTAGGATAAAAGTTGATAAACATACAGTATATCTTGTGTCAGGAGGCATATACATATTTTTTTCATTACTATTATGTATTTTTTCATTACATTTCTTTATTTTATTTTTCAGTTGATTGTCCTCAGTTTGAAGCCGTAATTGAACATGTGGTTAAAGGGGTACTCCGGTGAAAACCTTTTTTCTTTTAAATCAACTGGTGGCAGAAAGTTAAACATATTTGTAAATTACTTCTATTAAAAAAATCTTAATCCTTCCTGTACTTATTAGCTGCTGAATACTACAGAGGAAATTCTTTTCTTTTTGGAATGCTCTCTGATGACATCAAGAACACAGTTCTCTCTGCTGTCGTTATTATAATAATAATAACGCTTTATTTATTGTTGTCCTTAGTGGGATTTGAACCCAAGTCCCCAGCACTGCAAGGCAGCAGTGCTAACCACTGAGCCACCATGCTGCCCTTAGCATACTTCTGCTCTGCATGGTTGCTAAAATGGACAGAGATGTCAGCAGAGAGCACTGTGTTTGTAATGTCATCAGTGTTCCAAAAAGAAAGAATTTCCTCTGTAGCATTCTGCAGCTAATAAGTACTGGAAGGATTAAGATTTTTTAATAGAAGGAATTTACAAATATGTTTAACTTTCTGCCACCAGTTGATTTAAAAGAAAAAAGGTTTTCCCCGGAGAACCCCTTTAAAGTTGTTTGAGGAAGGTAATACCATTATCTGCTTATCCTTTTCAGTAGTGTCACCATTTTAACCTAAAATTGTTAAAATTGTATCTTCACTATTTGTGTTGTTCTCTTTTTGGCAAAAATTCTCTTTTTGTTAGATTTTTAGTTTATCTCTTTAATACATATTTTAATGGAGGGTGAATACCTGCCTAGAGTCCCTCTTCTAGAGGGACAGTACTTAATTTTGAAGCAAATACATCTGTCTCACTTGCTTCTTACATATTTCTCCTTGACTTTATAATTAGATCTGCATGAATGTATCCAGACAGTATTTGTTTGATTACATAGTACAATAAAAAAAAAGTTTGGTCAGAATATGAACAAAGCATCAGCAACCTATACTAATAAATTATAAATGGGTTATATCTTCAGCTCTCTCTTTCGTAAGCATGCATCACTAAACTGCTACAGCTAATACCAAAGCTGTTCCATTTAATTCTAAATCCTATTTATGTAGCATCAGACACAAGAATGATAGATGTGTTTTAAATTAAAACATAGATAGACAGAACTATATGCATAGAGACTGTAGACTATGTGCATTGAACTATCAGTTTATGATTGGCTACAGCTATTATACTACTAAAAAATTGGAGAAATGCTCACCTGCTTTGGTATTGGTTTACAGCTGTAAAGTAAATGTACTCGCCCCACTGCTTGTGTTGCAGTAAAGGCATGGTATTAAGGATGATTGAGTCGGAAGGAAACCATAAGGCGTCTCATAACCCACAGACCTGTGGCTTTAGCTAAAGCATGCAGACTGTGCAACATAGCTCTAAGATTAGAGATTTACTTAATAATAAAAAGTGCAAAAATACACATGTAGAAAATAAACTGGTGCACAGCATGCACACCAGGCAAATCACTATATTTACTGTATGTTTAATTAGGTTTACTGTATGTTTTATTATAGTGTAGGAAACACTTATGCTCCAAAAACAGCCCTGACCAACCAAGGCATGGACTCTTCATGATTTCCGAAGGTGTTCTCTGATATCTGACACCAAGATGTTGGCAGAATATCTTGTAAGTTATAATGTGGGACCTCAATGGGTCGGACTTGTTTTTCCAGCACAAATACTCGATTGGATTTGTATCTGGGGAATTTGAAGGCTATGTTAACACCTTGAACAATTTGTCATGTTGCTCAAACCATTCCTCAACAGATTTTGCAGTGTGGCCGAGCATTATCCTGCTGAAAGAGGCCACTGATGTTAGGAATTACCAGTGCCATAAAGGGGTGTATTTAGTCTGCAATAATGTTTAGATAGATTGTATGTGTCCCAGTAACAGCTACATGAATGCCAGGATCCATCTCTGTAACCCATGAAAGGATGCATCTAGGGTTAAAGGGGTACTCCCGTGGAAAACTTATTTTTTTAAATCAACTGGTGCCAGTAAGTTAAACTAATTTGTAAATTACTTCTATTAAAAAAAATCTTAATCCTTCCAGTACTTTTTAGGGGCTATATACTAAAGAGGAAATGCTTTACTTTTTAGATTTTTCTGACGTCATGACCACAGTGCTCTCTGCTGACCTCTGCTGTCCATTTTAGGAACTGTCCAAAGCAGCATATGTTTGCTATGGGGATTTTCTCCTGCTCTGGACAGTTCCTAAAATGGACAGCAGGGGTCAGTAGAGAGCACTGTGGTCATGACATCAGAGAAATCTAAAAAGTAAAGCATTTCCTCTGTAGTATATAGCCCCTTAAAAGTACTGGAAGGATTAAGATTTTTTAATAGAAGTAATTTACAAATCTGTTTATCTTTCTGGCATCAGTTGATTTAAAAAGAAAAGTTTTCCACGGGAGGACCACTTTAATATCCCCAAGTGCATCCTGCCGGATACAGATATTTGGGATCTTAGCAAGATTAAAACAGTTTCATACCACCTCGGTAACTATAGAAGGATGAGTCTAGGGTTTAACCCCCTAATACCATTATTGTGCATTTCCTGAGATATAGACTTTTGGTATTGTAATTGGTAAAAAAAAAAAAAGTAATATATTTTTTTGAATGTCTAACTAACCATATATGTGAGCTATACAAAATGAACTGTTTGACACTTAATGCATATCTTTTTACATAAAGTCTCTTCTTTTTTTGTCCAATAATGAAGCCCGAGCTAACTATTGCGGAATGGATTTGTATATCTTTACTTTACATTACCATATAGACACATCAACAGACACATTTTTGATACATTTGGTTGGAGCTGCAGATTTTTGAACTCTATAAATGTTTTATAAAGTACTTGGGGGACATTTATCGGTGTGTCTTACCCATAAATAATGAATGTAAAGTTTTAAGGGATACTTATCACTAAGGGACACTAAGGGAGTTTTAAGGGACACTCATCACTACCAAAGGTTTCCCAGTAGAACATTGTTAGAACATGACACTACTTTTGCTGGCTTGCCTTTTATCCTTTGTGCATCCTGGTAACATTTTGTCCCCATATTAGCAACACAAATGCACTATGCCATCCACATGATGTTAAGAAAATGCAATCCTTCTTTGGATCATTCCATGAACATCCTACAAGACCGTCATTTTGGAGATTCTCTGACCCAGTTGTCTAGCAATCATAATTTGGCCCTTGCCTAAGTCTCTCCAATAAATGTTCTGCTGCTTCTAACATATCCACTTTATGAACTCACTAATATTTCCACCCCTTGATGGGTGTGATTGTCAAAAGGTGACCAATTTTATTCACTTAACCTCTCAATGGTTTTAATGTCCTGGCTGAAGTTAGTTTTAGTTTTGTTAGACAATAGAACAATGTATTCTCTTCCCAGGACATTTAGCAAGTTGTGGTTGAGTTTTTCTAGTAGCTTTGTCTACACCGTTGTCCCATAAATTTGCAACTGGTAAAACCCTGGGGAGAGTCTCTATATATAAGTCACAGAAGCTGCATTTATGGTCACACAGGTTTTAAGAATGGAATAATTTACAGTTTTACTATAGTCTTTATATTTTCCACTGACTCAACTTCACTCCATATAATATTCAGTGGCTTGAACCCTGTTTAGTCTTGCAATGGTTGATATTAACTGTAAGACATTGGATTTATATTTGCTGGTTTAGCAATTTTTTCTGCTACAAAATACAACCATTCATTTTACCAATATTTATTATAGCATTTGCAAAACAGCCTCATTTTTATTTATTTTTTATTATTAGGAAAATCTGGAAAAAATATACTTACAGGTAATATAAAAACATGATGCATAATGATCTTGCAGTAAAACAAAATTCTGTTTTTTTTTAGTAGAAGTCTTGAGAAGTATATATTAGGTTTCAGCTAAAAGAATCGTGGATAAACTAAAAGAAAAGCCTCTACCTTCTACAATATGTAGGTAAGTGTTTAACATGGCTGAAGTGTTTTTTTTCTACATGTACAAGCCATTACATTAATGCCTTTGTGTTGTGACTATATAATTCTTGATAGTTGATTCCAATATGTTCACCTCTAAAGCAAAAGGTTAAATCCTGTTCCTCCCCCTCATTCTGTAATCCCCTGAAGCTTAAGCTTCTTCAGAAATTTATTTATAAATTACTATAACTACTTACTACTCCTTCATAGGATTCGTCAGCTAATAGGATTCAGAATACCCCTCCCATTCTCAGAGATTGCAGATCAGAGGTATATAAAGAATAGGAAGGAAGGGTGACAGGAGCAGCAAAATATTTCAGAAACCGCTAAATCCAATTACAGGTAACAAGCACTTATTTTATTTTCATCTATAAGTAAGGGGTATAAATATATATATGGTACACTAATCTTAGGTTGGGGAATGCATGTTGTAGATTTGCAGGTGTTTTTATTGTATTGTGTATAAATAGTAGAGTGAATGTATATGTGTTATATGTTATATGCATCTTGTTGATGATGGTTATTAATTTCCTTTCAACTATTCTGAGTATAATTTATTTTCCAATAAACTTCTTCACTTACTGTGTCTAAACTTCAGTTTGGTTGGTTGTGTTTCAAGCAAATAAGTTGGCTTGATACGAGCAAGAATGCAATATTTAATTTCTTTTGTTACCCGCGAGAAGGCCTCAAAGCAATACTTTCATGTCCCACTTCTTTACCCCTTTTGAATCTGTAAGGAGCCATAGAAGATCGATGGCCTTGAGAATTGCGATCTTTGTTTTTGCACAAACATCAATACATTTGAAGTTCTATTCCAGCTCTTTCATCTGTATTCTACAAAGTGCATGATCTATGCCACCACCAATTGACTGAATTTAAAAGGAACCTGCCAACTTAGAAATGCTGTGCAATCTATGGACAGTAGGCAGAGTTATAGGGCAGTGGGCAGAGTTGCACAGATTGTTATATAGGTTTATGGGAAATGTTTCAGTATAAGGACATGCTCACATGGTGTAAAACTTGCAGAATGTCCACTGGGAAAACAAGGGCAGACATTCCGGAAATAGCGAGCACCAGCTGGAACATGGCATGAGGCCGATCAGAACTACGCCATCTTCATAGATGACAATGAATTTTGCAATCAGATTCTAATGAAAGAAATAACATATTCCTTCTTTTGGCGGACACCAATACGAATTTCCACGGCAGAAATATTTGCCCCAGAAATTCCGCTGTATGCACGGTGCAGCAGAATTCCATTAAAAACTCTGCTGCAATGGAGTTTCCAAGTGTAATTTTTTTCATCAGATTCTGCTCAAAAATTCTGTCATGTGAACATGGCCTTATTTTTATTTTATTCATTTAAGCTCTTTCTGGGCTTAGGAGTCTAGTAAGTGGTCCCACAACCTTCTTTATATCAGTGTAAGCTGTCAATAACCAAATAGGACTACCCACTGGACTCCTAAAAAAGGAGAAATATAAATAAAAGGGGTATTCCCCCCTCAATATGTTTTCCCCTATCAATAGGATAGGAGACAACATGCTGATTGGTGGGATTTAAAGCGGTCAGACCCCACTAAGACTAGGGACAAAATTGTCTATAAAATGAATGGTTCTCTCCACTTGTACATGATCAACACTCCCATCATTCTCTATAGGGCCATCAAACATTGCTGAATCCCGTGATCAGCAGTGGTCAGCAGCCCCATGGAGAGTGAATAAAGCACTGGCGACACACACGTAGTGCACCATTCATTTCAGGGGCATTTGGGTCTCAGTTATCGGGATTGATGGGGTCCCAGCTGCTAGACCCCACTTATGTGCTTTGTAACTTCTATCCTATGGATAACATCTTGAGGTTGGAATACCACTTCAATAAGTTCTACTAATTGTATTCTCACAATACTATATATCAATCTGATTGGCCTCACTCTTTATGTTGGGTTCAAACATAGTATATTGGCCAATATTTTCATCAGTATTTTACGCAAAGCCAAGGGTAGGTCCAAAACACAAATAAAGCTGCAAATTTTTCCATTATACAGTAGTTTTTCTCTGTGTCAGTCCTAAAAATACTGACACAGCGTTACTATTTTGTCTGCAGAAAAGAAAGCACTTTCGATTCAAAGAAATTTGCTTTATGGTATATAATGAATGGAAGAAAGTGATATTCTCTATGAATGTTTTCTAAATATCAACTATAGCTATATACTATCTATTTAGTAAAATATTATAAACCTCTAAACATCAGAAAGAAGTTGCAAAGACTTTGCCGATAGCAAAATTACTGAAATGTGGTTTTATGTATGTTAGTGGATTTCCTGTATCATATTGTTGTTCTCAATAGCTATTATTAATGAATATGAGTTTTTTTGCAAATAATACTGCTCTTCTGGATGGAGAGATTAAATATTTACTCTGCTTTAAGGTTTTAGCTATAGAGCAACATTAGTCAATAGTCAGTCAACAGAAGGACAACATGACCATTGCAGTTTTTTAGGCCACTTTGTCTGTAAATGTCTGTAAAGTAACATAACTGTTATGCATGTCGATGTACATTGCTGTAATAAACTGACAATGAACCCTTACAAAGATCTGGGCCATCCTCCCAGTTGACAATAAAGTAAAATATAATAATCAAGTTTTTTTTTTTTGCCAAAACCAGCAGTTGAACCAACAATAAATACAACTATAATGGAAAGATGTATCTTTTTTTTTTTTGTGCTTTAGTCCCATTTCTGGTTTTGGTTTTGGATAAAAATGCTGGAAAAACATTATGTGTGAACCCAGCCTAATTGGCACATAGATAGTTACCACCCAAAAAAAAAAATTCAATAAATAAGCTTTGACCATGTGGACGCTTTAAACCCATGGACGATTTAAACCCAGTGCATAAATGCAGAAATGAGGTGCCATTCTCACCGCTGTATGTAACGCAGATATAGAAGATGAAGCCTTCCACCCGTCTCCAACACCTTAGCCGGCGCCATAGAATTACATTGTGTTGTACTGGAGATGGTGCTGTGGAGACAAAGCGGAAAGCTTTACCTCCGAGTGCATAGCTATATACAGTGGAGAATGACGCCTCATAGGTGCCAACGCTGTTCATTGGAGTCATTGGTTATTGGTAGTGACTGGAACACTGTTCATTGGAGTCATTGGTTATTGGTAGTGACTGGAAGTAAAAAAGAAACTATGCAAGTATTAAAACCAGAGAACAGTTACCAGTATTCCTTGGTGCTACTCCCCCTGCCAACCCACTGATGATTGACACATTTCTTCCTATCACTGAGCATAGGGAGATATCTGTTAATCATAAAAAAAAGTTGGCAGGAGCAGTAGCAGTGAATACTGGTGACTGTTCTCTGGCCTCACTAAAAACTGCCTAAGAAGTATAAGTAGCCTGACAGGTTCCCTTTATTATTTTGAGACAAATGTGTGATTCTTATTTCAGATTTGATAAAATGTACCATATGCTTAGCCCACTACTTAAAGTGTCCCTGTCATTTAGAAAAATGTCAAAGTTTGATCTCTCAGGGTCTCAGTGTTCAAACCAATAATAATCTGTAGATATCACTAGGAGAAGCATGTGACAGCGCGCTTCACTCCCCAGCTGGCTGTGATCTCCATCCCACTGCACTGGTTGATCTCCATAGACTTATGGAGCCTGTCTAGTACAGCTGGACAGAGATTGCGGCCAACCGGGGATCACAGAGTGCTAGCATGGACAGGTCAAATTTTTTGATCAGCAGGGTTCTGATTGTTCAGACTTCCACCGATCAGAAAACTGAGCTGGCAAAGTCAGCGCTGCTGTGCACTCCTATCCCTTTTTTTTTCATATGATGGAGCCTTGCTCCGTGTCTTTATCATGTGACACAAAGCCGGGAGCAAATGTGCTAAGCGCAACATATCCCAGCCCTTTCTCATGATTGGTAGAGGTTTGAACACTAAGACCCTCTCTGATCTCAGTAAAGTACTGCACTGAGATTTTCCTTTGCATTTGAAGGTGGATGTGGAAACCCCATTCATGTGCAATGGCGTGCAGCTTGTCATTGTCAAATGCATGTCAGATCTGACATAAGAGAAATGGGCATTAAGTGGTAAAAGTGTGGTGACTTTGTTTGCTCAACCACACTTCTAGAACCTCCTCTACACAAGAACTAATTGTTCTGACACAATCACTCATACCCACCTACATACATCTTACAAAACACATTAATGCAGATTACAATTATGATTCATGTTGCAGTCAACTTTCTACCTCCATTTGCCACAAGTTCTGTACAGTATTTGACATTCACGTCAACCACTTACACCCCATACAGCATAGCATTACCTTCCCACAATATTATTGTAAATCTTTGTAAAAGTTTGTGGGTGCAATAAGGCCCTCAAAATAAAGAAATGTTTTTCATGCCAATTTTTTCAATATTTGTTAGAAAGTTCTAAAGTGATAAAGAGATTATCCAGGGAATCAGTGAAAAGTTTAAACCGGTATTCCATGAAAAAAACATTTTTTTTTTCATATCAACTGGCTCCAGAAAGTTAAACAGATTTGTAAATTAGGAAGAAAGAGATTGTCCAGCGCAAGGCTTGCGGATAAAAGCTTGTTCTTTATTGGAAAATTCACAGAGATCACGCGTCAGACATTCTCCTCTGTCGAGTGATCTCTGTGAATTTTCCAATAAAGAACAAGCTTTTATCCGCAAGCCTTGCGCTGGACAATCCCTTTCTTCTGCATTGCTTTGGGCCGAGGGCGGGACCGGCGTGTCCGTGCGCAGGTGTGGTGGATTAGATCGGTGTAGTGAGCGACACTGAAGTTTACTATTACAGATTTGTAAATTACTTCTTTTAAAAAATCTTAATCCTTTCAGTACTTATCAGTTCTTTTTGTAATAGAAGTAATTTACAAATCTGTTTAACTTTCTGGAGCCAGTTGATATGAAAAAAAAATATATACGGTAGTTTTTTCATTGAATACCTATATAATTGTCTTATAAGGGCCATACATTCCTGGACTCAACAATTATTGTTAGCACCTGTCCAAAGTGTTAAAAAATTATAGGAAGTCTATAAAATGACTAGCAGCTATATATGTATATATATATATATATATATATATATATATATTTCCAAAGTACCAACAGAGCAGCACATCCAAAAGGGTAGATAAATAAAGCGGTGCCAGCGGCGAAATAGCCCGGTCAAGGCGGTCACACATCCAAGGTAGTAATCCGCAGCATTCCAAGAGTAGGTGCAAAAATAAGGTGCTTTATTCCATACTAATACAGAGCGATATATATATCACAGAAAAGCAAATGTGGACATGAAGAAGAATGAATGAAGCCGGCAGTGGTGGTGAGTGCCTTACCCGGCCTGATTATTGGGGGTCCAAGCCCTCTGGGTGAAGATTGGCCGACACTGCCTGAGGATCTGCAGCTTCCCTCCTCCTGCCCCCAAGAAGGGCCGCCATCTTAGGCCTCCCTTAGTGAGGGGTCTACCACCATCTCCCGCTGACCCACTGCAGCCTCCAGCTACCCTCTCTACTCAGGCTCCCCCCTCACCTGTTTCCCCAGCGTGGGGATCTGAGCACCCCCATACTGTGGTGTCCACCCCGCAGGAGCTACCACCTGGTCCTCCAGAATCTGGGCCCCCAGCACCCCTTCCTATCTTGCCTATGGACCCAAGTTCAGCCTGTCAGGTGCCCCCTGTGTCCCCCCAAGCCGCAGAGGGCGAGGTCCTCCAGCATCATGGCTGCCAACACCTCTCGCTTGCCCTCTCAGGGGGGTACCCCTCTTACTCCGGGACCTTTGGCTTCCTCCTGGGCCGCCTCGCAGGAACCCGACCTCACCTGTTCTGATTTGGACAATAGGGGGAGAGGTAACAACATCCGGGTGAGGGGACTGCCGGAGGCTACCCGTGAGGAGGATCTCTGGTCACTCTGGAAACCATTTTAACCTACTTCTGGGGGAGCCATCCTCTCACAAGATCAAACTGGAAAGAGCCCGTAGGGCCCTCCGCCCTAAGTCTAATACCGGTGCTCCTAGAGATGTTATCTGCTGTGTGCATGATTTTCAGTTCAAGGAGGCTATCATGGCTAAAGCCAAATCACTTAAGAACTTTGACTTTGACAGGGCTCCCATTCAACTATTCCAAGATCTGTCCTGGCTGACGCTTCGGAAGAGATGGATGGTCCAACCCCTGCTTGCAGAGCTTTGCTCTCACTAGGCGCTCTATTTTCTCTCCATGCACCCAAGGATGGATGCTCTGCAGTTCTTTGCTCTTTCTCGAATCTTGCACCTTTCTGCTCCACCTTGGAATTGCCAGTGCCCCAGATGGTGGACTGGGCCCTGACCTCCACTCATCCTCCTTTGCCTCCTGTGTGGCAGCCTGTCCGGCCCTGTCAGTCCAGATCTCAAAGTAAGACTCTACCCCGGGACCTTGGTGGAGCTCCTCAGGCTCCCCCTTGAGATGCTGTCTGTGGTCCTGTGTCTTCTACATGCTGCTCCTGGTCAGGACTTTTTTAGTTCTCTGGTCTTCCCATAACTGCACTTAGAGTTGCAGTTTCATGCTGTTATTGTCAAGTTTTTTTGTACTTTTCCCACTGCTGTAGTGATTTTGCATTATTTGGTCACCCACGGTTTAATTACACTCGGTTAACTGTCTTGTTAATGTTCTCTTGCTATGGCCTTGGAGTGGTGTGCTTGTCTCTTTGGTGGTCACTCTTGATTGGTGTTCTCCCATATCCCCTCTTGAGGCTATAGCAATAGACTGTCCATGCCTTGGTTTATTGTCCACTCTGGTGGTTTTGGCCTCCACATGGCTAGTTGGTCACTGGTTCGTTTTCTTACTTTGTACTGTTCTTTGTTTTGTTTTGTGTGGTCTTGTCTGGTTGATGGTAGAGTTCTTGCTAGACTCCATAGGTACCCCTCCTCTTTTTGGTTGCTAGGGGGAGAGTTTAATCTTATTTTCTCTCCTTCCCTGGATCGTCATTCGGTCACAGCAGCACCTCCCACTCCTGCCCAATTGCGCTTGGCTTCCATTTTCGGCGGTTAATCCGGGCCTCCTCATTGTACGATTTGTGGAGGATCAACCATCCAATGGAGCGCTCTTTTTAGCTTTTACTCTCATCCCCATAAACTACACAGATTACATAGATTACTTCTTTGGTAACCTTCCTATGGTACGCATGCTTTCTGATGCTTCCCTTGAGCCTATCTCCTGGAATGATCACTGTCCTATTCTCCTTTCCTTCTCTTCCTCCCCTTCTTCCATACAGCTCTGTCATTGGCATCTTAACGACTCTCTTCTAAAATCATTGCCTTCCCGGGAGTCGATTGAAAAGTGTCTGACTGACTATTTTGCTACCAACAAGGGCTCAGTCTCTTCACAGGCTGTCCTCTGGGAGGCCCACAAGTCGGTTGTACGAGGACATTGTATAGCTCTGCGTAATGCTCTGGCTCACTCCTGGGAACTCAGAACACAGATTGCAAGCCCAGAGACTCTATTATTGACTACTCTTCAGTATCGATCCTGCGGCGCTTGGTGGCTGCTTGCGCTCAGTTGGGTGACCTGGCTCTCCATAGGTTTGAGAGACAGCTGCTATTTGCCAGACAACGATTTTATGAGAAGGGTCATAAAGCCCATACTATGTTTGCCAGGTGCCTACGGGACCGAGCACTTGCCCAGTCTCCGTCGACCCTCAAAGATTCCTCAGGTATTCTCCACTATCACCCAGCTGATATTTCTCAATCATGAGGTCCCTGACAAGGACCTCATGATTGCTCTAGTTATAGGCCCATCGCCCTCCTTAACTCGGATCTGAAGCTTTTCTCCAAAGTTCTGGCAGTTCACCTTCGCCTCTCTGAACCATAAGGATCAGGTTGGGTTTATCCCTTGCCACCAGGGTGGCGACAGTACTAGGAGGGTGGTGGGTCTTGTTGACTAAATCAATTGGAGGTCTGAGCAGGCATTGATTCTTAGTCTGGATGCTGAAAAGGCCTTTGATAGGTTGGCGTGGCCGTTTCTATTTGCTACCATCCAGAAATTTGGAATCACTGGTAACTTTCTTACTGCTTTGCTATTCTTCTCCTACTGCTTCTCTCAAACTCCCTCACGCTTCCTCTCCTGCTTTTCCACTGTTCAATGAAACCCGTCAGGGCTGTCCACTTTCCCGCCTGGTCTTTGCTCTATGCATTGAAATATGGCAGCTGTGATTAGGGGGGATACGGACATCACTGGTATTTCCCTGCATGATAGGGAATTTAAAATTTGCTTATTCGCTAACTATGTAGTCCTAACTCTCTCTTGCCCTTTGCTTTCCCTACCTAATCTCTACAAAGCTCTTCATGCCGATGATGTAGTCTCTGGCTATAAAGTTAACTTCTCTAAAACTGAGGCGCCACCTCTATAACTGCCCCTGTCTACCCTTCTTCGCTCTATCTACTCCTTTAAATGGTCCTCTTCTACTATTAGGTATTTAGGGGTCCGTGTAACTTCTTGCTATTCCTTTCTCTACTCTGCTAACTACCTCCCACTCTTTAGGGATCTAAGAGCTCTTTTAGAGAAATGGCAGTCGCAATATATCTCCTTTTTTGGCCCGAATTGCGGCGGTTAAAATGACGATCCTCCCGAAACTGCTCTATTTTTTTTAAACGTTGCCAACCTCGGTACCATTGTTGGCCCTTCGCTCTTTTTAGTCGGCCATTTTTCGTTTTATTTTGGATGGGAAGAGACACTGTTTACCGATGTCAATCATGATGGCTAGTAGGACCATGGGTGAAATATTACTGTGCTGCCCACCTGCGCCACTTTGCGGCTTGCTCTACGTACCATGCTTATAGCCACTGGTTGGAGCTGGAAAAACTTTGGCTGGCCCCTATCCACCCTAATTCTCTCCTATGGTACCCACCAGCATCGGCGCTTTCTCTTTCCCCTCTACTGGGTCCCATGTGGTTCTCTAGTTATGTGGGGGGGTATTGCTCCCAGAAGTTTAAACTGTTTTCCCCTTCCTCCCCTCTGCGGTCTTTCCTCTACCATCCTGCTTTTCCCTCCAGTATGTCTTCTGTTATGGTGCGGGAGTGGGGTTCCTGGGGCCTCTTCTGTTGGGCTGATATAGTCGACCCTATTACTCGTACCTTGCTGCCCTTTGAACAACTGGCTTCTCGTTGGGACCTCCCCTCATCTGAGTGTTTTCACTATTTGCAATTAAGGCACTTAATGTCCTCCACTAATGGCTCTATGATGGTATCTCAGCCCACTAGCTTTGAGCGGATATGCCGTGGTGGCCCTCAGGTGAGGGGCCTTCTCTCCAATATCTACTCACTACTTGCACAGCCCCGGATAATGGTCCCCCGTCCCACTGTTAAACGGCCCATTGGGAGGAGGTCTTAAATGCTACCATTACATTGCCTCAGTGGCAGGTGATTTGAGAAAGGGCATCCAAGGCCTCTATTTCTACTGCTTATAAGGAAACCCAGTACAAGCTCCTTATGGGCTGGTATCACATCCCTGAGCTCCTTAATAGGCTTAACCCCGATATCCCTGCTCAGTGCTGGCGCTGTGGGGTGGGGTTGGGCACGGCATTCCATATTTTCTGGTTCTGTCCCCTCCTTGTGGATTACTGGAAAATGGTGCAGAGCCTCATTTCTGAGGCTCTAGGTGTTTCAGTCCCCCTGGACCCCTTGATTTACCTTCTCCACTTTTCTCATACCACTTTGTCTACGAAGCTCTTTCGGCTCTTTATGCACATTGTCTTGGCTGCTAAGACCCTTATCACTAAGTGCTGGAAGAGAACTCTCTCTCCATCTGAGACCGATCTGCTAGGTCGTATTTATGAGATTCGCTCCCTGGAATTTCTTACAGCTTCCATGAATAACACTATCCCTTCTTTCCTCTCTGTATGGGAACCGTGGGATCGATTTTCTGATCAACAACCACCTTGACTTCCCTCTCTATTTCATCCTTCCTCTCTTATTTTCTTTTTCCTTTCCCCCCTCCTCATCTGTCTTGTGTTTTATGTGTGTATTTGTCTATCGCCCCTCACCCTCTTCCTTTCGTCTCTCTTGTTCCTCCTCTGCATTGTGCCACAATGAGCCTTGCGGTTCTATTTGTGTAGGTCCGTATCATTATAGGGGCTCTTGCCTTGGTTTGACGGCCTCCTTGGCCTTAGTGAGCTCGCTCATGAGTTCTGTAAGTTTCAGCGTTCATTTGTGTGCTGCAGGGCCTTGGCCCTTTTTGTTGATGATCGCCTGATTTTTTTTTGTCGTATTGTTTTGGATTATGTCATTGAAAATACCTTAATAAAAATTACAGTAAAAAAAAAAAAAATGTTCATCCTGAGACATACCATTTTTTATATATGGTTTACAATAGAAAAAACAGTCATACTCATCTCCCCTGTTTCCTCTGGTCTAACGCCATCATGTCCACACTTCTTCACGCCATGATGTCACTTCAGCAGAAACTGGCACCTCAGTCAATTATTGACTAAGGCATCGCTGCAGTCAGTGGCTGAACAGTTAGATGACTAGGAACGGTTCGATGACTTCATTACGCTGGTAAATGTGTAATACCTTTTATTACTCCTTTTTTTAAGTTATGATTTCCTTTGGTTACTTCACAGTTATTTGGCCTAAATATAGTGCAGATAAATGATTTCTAATCATGTTTTTATCAGGGGTTCATGTCTAGGCAAAATCTGTATCATAGCACCCTCTACTGTACAGTGAATTTCTCTTTACTTTTTTTATATCTTGCTATTCTTGTCACAGTCACAAAGTCTGCTGCATCTTAGGCTATGTTCACATTACGTTTGTGATGTGATCATTGCCTTTTCCAACGTACTTGCTAAACATATTCATAAGGCTCCATTAACTCAACAGAGAGCAAAGATAGATAGATAGATAGATAGACATGAGAGAGATAGATAGATAGATACAGAATGCACAAAAAGAGGTTCCGCAGCACTCCAGTTAGATAAACAAACATGTTTTTATGGTGTAACGTTTCAACAGCATCACGCTGTCTTTCTCAAACATAACTTTTGCTTGAGAAAGACAGCGTGATGCTGTTGAAACGTTGCACCTGACCATGGGTCAATAAACACATGTTTGTTTATCTAACTGGAGTGCTGCGGAACCTCTTTTTGTTCGTTCTGGATTTATGTGTGGTCTGTTACTGGGACTGACTACATCTGCTTGCACCCGACAACTATATCTCCTGCCTGGTTGTGCTGCTCACATCGTTGGATTGTAGATAGATATATAGGTAGATAGATAGGAGACAGATATATAGGATAGATATATAGGTAGATAGATATGAGACAGATATATAGGATAGATAGATAGCAGAACGGAAAAAATACAGGCAGCACAATTGTATAACTTGGTGCTCACTGTAGATGGACTTAGTCCCAGAAGTCCCAAACGAAACAGACAGCAGAAAAACAGCGGCACACAGGTGACTATGGTGAAAAAGATGTGGCTTTTATTCACCAAACAATGGCGACGTTTCGGCTGCCTCTCGCAGCCATTGTCGAGCGATAGATAGATAGATAGATATAACAGCAAATAGGTGGAGCAGCACATCAAAAGGCATAAGATGAGTTGGTGCAAGTAGTTACACAGCCGGGTCCTAGGCCAAGTCACAGTATGTAGAAGATAAACTGCAGCACTCCAAAAAGATCTAAATGGTGAAAAAAAGTGTATTTATTCCATCCAATGTGATACGTTTCGGTTGCCCAGTGCGGCCATTTTCAAGCATGAAAATGGCCGCACTGGGCAACCGAAGCGTTGCATCACATTGGATGGAATGAATACACTTTTTTTCACCATTTAAATCTTTTTGGAGTGTTGTGGTTTATCTTCTAGATAGATAGATAGATAGATAGATAGATAGATAGATAGATAGATAGATAGATAGATAGATAGAGGCAAATTTTGTTCAAGCTGCAATATGTTACATGAGGCAAAGAAGTGGTACAAATAGAAATGGAGGCTGTTTACAGTAAAGTACATTGTACTGTATATTATTTTACTTTACTTCCATGGCTGTCTGGGATTGCTGGGAGTTATAATTTTGCAACATCTGGAGGTCCACAGTTTGGAGATCACTGATATAGGGTGTTACAAATTTTGCATTGGGGCTCAGGAGCCACAAGTTACCTCTCTGTCCCTTTAACTTATACAGAAGCCCATCCTTCAAGCATACAGTATACATTATTTATTACAAATGCTATCTTCCGAGCAGGTCCAAAACAAAACATTAGTCTGTCAATCAAAAAGTTATATGGGGGGATTTATCAAAACCTGTGGAGAGGAAAAATTGACCAGTTACCCATGGCAACCAATTAGATTGCTAATTTCATTTATTTAAAATAAAAAAAAAGCCTTTTTAACAATATAAGAAGCAATCTGATTGGATGCTATGGCCAGCTGCTCCAGTTTTCCTCTGCACATGTTTTGATACATAGACTAGAGTTACTTTGTGGTCAGTACAATACCAGCAGCTACCAATGAGTGTTGGCTGTAATATGTAACAGGCATCCACCACATAGCACAGGTTTTTATAAATCTCCTCCACAGATATATATATATATATTTATCAAAACCTGTTCAGGGGAAAAGCTGACCCATAGCAACCAATTAGATCACTTCTTTTATTTTTCAGAGGCCTTTAAAAATGAAAGAAGCAATCTGATTGGTGGTAAACTGTTCAACTTTTCCTCTGCACAGGTTTTGATAAATCTCCTCTATAGAGATGTAGTGGGAAATGTATTAAAACCTGTAAGGAGAAAAAGTGGAGCAGTTTCCCACATTGGTAAACTCAATAAAAGAGTACAGTATGGACCTAGATGCATTCCTGAATAATAATAACATTATAGGTTATGAATACTAGATTTATAGGGATAGAACATTATCCAGGGATTTATTCAGCCATATTTGGGGTTGGGATGGAATTTTTCCTCTTTGATGGGGAAATTGGCATCAGCCTCATATGGTTTTGCCTTCCTCTGGATCAACAATGTAGGGATATAGGTTGAACTTAATGGACTCCTGTATTTTTTCACTCTATGAACTACTTTACTATTTTTATTCATTTTCCTTCTGCTATCTTTCACAGGTCTAAATCAATATGGCAGACGGTTCCAAGTAAGTTAAAGTCTGGTGTAAACACACTTTGGCATTATTGAACCCCTTACATGATTGTCACACTAGATGTATTCTATACAATATTGTACCCACTTTATGGTAGTGTACATTTCACCCTGCTTTCTATTCATCTGTCTGGCATCATGTGGTCAGCTAAAGCCAGCGCCACCTCTGCCATTTTCTCTACATTCTCCTGTAGGCGCTATATAAAGAAATAAAATAAAATAAATAAATAAGAATACAGTCACGGAGGCTCAACTGTCTTCTTCTACATTGTGACTGTGTGGCAGTAGCCTGTTTAACCATCGGCACTTACTGTGACAGGAGATTGTGTCCCCCACCTACTAACAGCCTATGTAAAACAGCACATGTAATTTCATCAGACAGGAAGTTCTGGTGCGTGTATAATGGAACATATAGATCCCCCTCAAGTTAAAGGGGTACTCGGAAGGGCTTATATGGCTTAGGGGACCTGACAGGATTCCTTTAATGGGGTATACTGGTGAAAAACAAATGATATTACAGATTTGTAAATTATATTTATTTAAAAATTTTAATCCTTCTAGTACTTATCAGCTACTGTATGCTCCAGAAGAAGTTGTATAGTTTTTTCCAGCCTGATCACAATGCTCTCTGCTGACACCTCTGTCTGTGTCAGGAACTGTCCAGAACAGAAGAGGTTTGTTATGGGGATTTGCTCCTGCTCTGCACAGTTCCTGACACGGACAAAGGTGTCAACAGAGAGCACTGTGGTCAGACTGGAAAGAACTACACAACTTCCTCTGTAGTATACAGCAGCTGATAAGTACTGGAAAGCTCAAGCTTTTTAAATAGAAGTAATTTACAAATCTGTTTAACTTTCTGGCACCAGTTGATTTAAAAACATTTGTGTTCCACTGGAGTACTCCTTTAAATGAAACCTGTCAGGTTCCCTAAGCCCTATAAGCCCTCCAAAGTACTTTTTAGATGTAGGGCACAGCTTTCTCTAATGCAACACTATGGAAAAAACAACTTTAATCCCTGTTCCACAGTACCAAGAAGTAGGCATGGGGCAGAGCTGCAGCACATGTAGTCACGCTGCCCCAGAACTCCTTTCAGCCACTCACGTCTGACAGGCACACTGAGTCTGGGCATTTCATGCAAAGCCTGTTACTGGGTATGTCAATCAAGCCTGAGTGGCTGGAAAGAGGGTGGGGACAGCATGATACATGTGCTGCAACTCCGCCCCATGTCTATTTATCTAGCACCAGAGAGAAGGGATTAAAGGAAAACTGTCACCCTGATCACCCACACTAAACCCAATACACAGGGTTATAGTGTGGGTGACCAGGAGTGCAAAGAGGGGTCACTTACCAAATTACATCCAGTGGCTCCTGTGATATTGCCCAACGAAAGTCCGGTGCTCAATTTGGTTACCTGCGTGCAGGAGGCGGGGCCCCAATGGCTGTCCGCCCCTTGCTTCTATGTGCCTCCTGAAAGAATCTGCCTCGATTAGTATATTCAAATTCTGTGCTGCGCTCTGAGGCAAGAGCCAAGCGCAGTTAGTTTACAAACAGCTCTCACGTCCTAGTGACGTGAGAGCTCTTCTTGCCAGAGCGCTCTGCTACAGTGCCAGAGCGCATGTGCTCCGCCCTCAGAGCGCAGTGCTCGCGTGACTTGCAACTCACGTCACTAGGACGTGAGAGCTGTTTGTAAACTAACTGCGCTTGGCTCCTGCCTCAGAGCGCAGCACAGAATTTGAATATACTAATAGAGGCAGATTGTTTTAGGAGGTAGATAGAAGCAGGGGCGGACAGCCATCGTGGCCCCGCCTCCTGAGGTAACAAAATTGAGCTAGGGACTTTCGTTGGGCAATATCACAGGAGCCACTGGATGAAATTTGGTAAGTGACTCCTCTTTGCACTCCTGGTCACCCACACTATAACACTGTGTATTGGGTTTAATGTGGGTGATCAGGGTGACAGTTTTCCTTTAAAGTTATTTTATTCACTAATAAAGCTTCAGAGAAAGCTTGAATGCTCTGCCCTACATCTAAAGGTACTGGGGGGGGGGCTTAAAGTTATTAGGGGACCTGACAGGTTCCCTTTAAGTGATAGAAGGGGCCTCATTTACTAAGCTAGAATCCATTTTTTGCCAGGTTATCTAGGCACATAGTGTCTGCCCCAGTGTATGACAGTGTGCGTCAGGAAAATCCGACACACCCAACGTTGTACTGTGAAAAGCCAAAAAGGGGTGTGGTCTGTCACAAAGGGGGCGTGGCCAGACCAAAAAGGGGCGTGGTTTTACAACCTGACCTATTTACTATTGAATTCACAGAAAATCCTGTGGATAAATGGCTGGAGATTTCCACCTAGAAAAAGCTGGTCAGAAAATTTTCCAGACTTTTCCGCATAGTAAATAGAGAGGAATCCTGCAAGTGTGAAACAACATTTCTCACTAATAAAAACCTGACACTCTTAGTAAATGAGGCCCAATATGTGTCACCAAAGCTTTATTCTGACTCTTATTATGCACTGACCCCAGTGTAATATTTAGTGATAGAAGCAACAAAAATAAACAGGTGCGAGACTGACACATGGAGTTCCCATGATGTATCAGGACACAGTAGGTCAATTAACTTTTACATTCTATCTTCATTTCATAATTAACCCACTGAATTGTATGATATAAATGAATAAACTTAAATAGAGACTATTACGTCATGTTCTAGCTACATAATGTTAACCTCTACCCATTCTGAATACTTTCACATGACAGTTTCTGAGTTTAGGAGCAGAGTTTTAATTTACTATATTGCTATTTAATATATTTCTATTTTCTCCTCACTCAAACTTGGGATTGTTACATTTATGTGCAGAGTTTTCAAGAAAACCAGTCCTGATGGAAAGGTGAGAACACGTAAATGTATTTTTCACAAATAGTATATGTTACGCCGAGCGCTCCGGGTCCCCGCTCCTCCCCGGAGCGCTCGCTACACTCTCCTCACTGCAGCGCTCCGGTCAGATCCACTGACCCGGGGCGCTGCGATACCGCCTCCAGCCGGGATGCGATTCGCGATGCGGGTAGCGCCCGCTCGCGATGCGCACCCCGGCTCCCGTACCTGACTCGCTCTCCGTCGGTCCTGTCCCGGCGCGCGCGGCCCCGCTCCCTAGGGCGCGCGCGCGCCGGGTCTTTGCGATTTAAAGGGCCACTGCGCCGCTGATTGGCGCAGTGGTTCCAATTAGTATGTTCACCTGTGCACTTCCCTATATCACCTCACTTCCCCTGCACTCCCTTGCCGGATCTTGTTGCCATCGTGCCAGTGAAAGCGTTTCCTTGTGTGTTCCTAGCCTGTGTTCCAGACCTCCTGCCGTTGCCCCTGACTACGATCCTTGCTGCCTGCCCCGACCTTCTGCTACGTCCGACCTTGCTTCTGTCTACTCCCTTGTACCGCGCCTATCTTCAGCAGCCAGAGAGGTTGAGCCGTTGCTAGTGGATACGACCTGGTCACTACCGCCACAGCAAGACCATCCCGCTTTGCGGCGGGCTCTGGTGAAAACCAGTAGTGACTTAGAACCGATCCACTAGCACGGTCCACGCCAATCCCTCTCTGGCACAGAGGATCCACTACCTGCCAGCCGGCATCGTGACAGTAGATCCGGCCATGGATCCCGCTGAAGTTCCTCTGCCAGTTGTCGCTGACCTCACCACGGTGGTCGCCCAGCAGTCGCAACAGATAGCGCAACAAGGCCAACAGCTGTCTCAACTGACCGTTATGCTTCAGCAGTTACTACCACAGCTTCAGCAATCATCTCCTCCGCCAGCTCCTGCACCTCCTCCGCAGCGAGTGGCCGCTTCTGGTCTACGACTATCCTTGCCGGATAAATTTGATGGGGACTCTAAGTTTTGCCGTGGCTTTCTTTCCCAATGTTCCCTGCACCTGGAGATGATGTCGGATCAGTTTCCCACTGAAAGGTCTAAGGTGGCTTTCGTAGTCAGCCTTCTGTCTGGAAAAGCCCTGTCTTGGGCCACACCGCTCTGGGACCGCAATGACCCCGTCACTGCCTCTGTACACTCCTTCTTCTCGGAAATTCGAAGTGTCTTTGAGGAACCTGCCCGAGCCTCTTCTGCTGAGACTGCCCTGTTGAACCTGGTCCAGGGTAATTCTTCCGTTGGCGAGTATGCCGTACAATTCCGTACTCTTGCTTCAGAATTATCCTGGAATAATGAGGCCCTCTGCGCGACCTTTAAAAAAGGCCTATCCAGCAACATTAAAGATGTTCTGGCCGCACGAGAAATCCCTGCTAATCTACATGAACTCATTCACCTAGCCACTCGCATTGACATGCGTTTTTCCGAAAGGCGTCAGGAGCTCCGCCAGGATATGGACTCTGTTCGCATGAGGCGTTTCTTCTCCCCGGCTCCTCTCTCCTCTGGTCCCCTGCAATCTGTTCCTGTGCCTCCCGCCGTGGAGGCTATGCAGGTCGACCGGTCTCGCCTGACACCTCAAGAGAGGACACGACGCCGCATGGAGAATCTCTGCCTGTACTGTGCTAGTACCGAACACTTCCTGAAGGATTGTCCTATCCGTCCTCCCCGCCTGGAAAGACGTACGCTGACTCCGCACAAAGGTGAGACAGTCCTTGATGTCTACTCTGCTTCTCCACGTCTTACTGTGCCTGTGCGGATGTCTGCCTCTGCCTTCTCCTTCTCTGCTGTGGCCTTCTTGGACTCCGGATCTGCAGGAAATTTTATTTTGGCCTCTCTCGTCAGCAGGTTCAACATCCCGGTGACCAGTCTCGCCAGACCCCTCTACATCAATTGTGTAAACAATGAAAGATTGGACTGTACCATACGTTTTCGCACGGAGCCCCTTCTAATGTGCATCGGACCTCATCACGAGAGGATTGAACTTTTGGTCCTCCCCAATTGCACTTCTGAAATTCTCCTTGGACTTCCCTGGCTTCAACTTCATTCCCCAACCCTGGATTGGTCCACTGGGGAGATCAAGAGTTGGGGGCCCTCTTGTTTCAAGGACTGCCTAAAACCGGTTCCCAGTAACCCTTGCCGTGACTCTGTGGTTCCTCCTGTAACCGGTCTCCCTAAGGCCTATATGGACTTTGCGGATGTTTTTTGCAAAAAACAAGCTGAGACTCTACCTCCTCACAGGCCTTATGATTGTCCTATCGACCTCCTCCCGGGCACTACTCCACCCCGGGGCAGAATTTATCCTCTGTCCGCCCCAGAGACTCTTGCCATGTCTGAATACGTCCAGGAAAATTTAAAAAAGGGCTTTATCCGTAAATCTTCCTCTCCTGCCGGAGCCGGATTTTTCTTTGTGTCCAAAAAAGATGGCTCTCTACGTCCTTGCATTGACTACCGCGGTCTTAATAAAATCACGGTTAAGAACCGCTACCCCCTACCCCTCATCTCTGAACTCTTTGATCGCCTCCAAGGTGCCCACATCTTTACCAAACTGGACTTAAGAGGTGCTTATAATCTCATCCGCATCAGAGAGGGGGATGAATGGAAAACGGCATTTAACACCAGAGATGGACACTTTGAGTATCTGGTCATGCCCTTTGGCCTGTGCAACGCCCCTGCCGTCTTCCAAGACTTTGTTAATGAAATTTTTCGTGATCTCTTATACTCCTGTGTTGTTGTATATCTGGACGATATCCTGATTTTTTCTGCCAATCTAGAAGAACACCGCCAGCATGTCCGTATGGTTCTTCAGAGACTTCGTGATAATCAACTCTATGCCAAAATAGAGAAATGTCTGTTTGAATGCCAATCTCTTCCTTTCCTAGGATACTTGGTCTCTGGCCAGGGACTACAAATGGATCCAGACAAACTCTCTGCCGTTTTAGATTGGCCACGCCCCTCCGGACTCCGTGCTATCCAACGTTTTTTGGGGTTCGCCAATTATTACAGGCAATTTATTCCACATTTTTCTACCGTTGTGGCTCCTATCGTGGCTTTAACCAAAAAAAATGCCGATCCCAAGTCTTGGCCTCCTCAAGCGGAAGACGCCTTTAAACGGCTCAAGTCTGCCTTTTCTTCGGCTCCTGTGCTCTCCAGACCTGACCCATCTAAACCCTTCCTATTGGAGGTTGATGCCTCCTCAGTGGGAGCTGGAGCTGTCCTTCTACAAAAGAATTCTTCCGGGCATGCTGTTACTTGTGGTTTTTTTTCTAGGACCTTCTCTCCGGCGGAGAGGAACTACTCCATCGGGGATCGAGAGCTTCTAGCCATTAAATTAGCACTTGAGGAATGGAGGCATCTGCTGGAGGGATCAAGATTTCCAGTTATTATTTACACCGACCACAAGAACCTCTCCTACCTCCAGTCTGCCCAACGGCTGAATCCTCGCCAGGCCAGGTGGTCCCTGTTCTTTGCCCGATTTAATTTTGAAATTCACTTTCGGCCTGCCGATAAGAACATTAGGGCCGATGCTCTCTCTCGTTCCTCGGATGCTTCTGAAGTTGAACTCTCTCCGCAACACATCATTCCTCCTGACTGCCTGATTTCCACTTCTCCAGCCTCCATCAGGCAAACTCCTCCAGGAAAGACCTTCGTTTCTCCACGCCAACGCCTCGGAATCCTCAAATGGGGTCACTCCTCCCATCTCGCAGGTCATGCAGGCAGCAAGAAATCTGTGCAACTCATCTCTCGCTTCTATTGGTGGCCGACTCTGGAGACGGATGTTGTGGACTTTGTGCGTGCCTGCACTATCTGTGCCCGGGATAAGACTCCTCGCCAGAAGCCCGCTGGTTTTCTTCATCCTCTGCCTGTCCCCGAACAGCCTTGGTCTCTGATTGGTATGGATTTTATTACTGACTTACCCCCATCCCGTGGCAACACTGTTATTTGGGTGGTCGTTGATCGATTCTCCAAAATGGCACATTTCATCCCTCTTCCTGGTCTTCCTTCAGCGCCTCAGTTGGCTAAACAATTTTTTGTACACATTTTTCGTCTTCACGGGTTGCCTACGCAGATCGTCTCGGATAGAGGCGTCCAATTCGTGTCTAAATTCTGGAGGGCTCTCTGTAAACAACTCAAGATTAAATTAAATTTTTCTTCTGCATATCATCCTCAATCCAATGGACAAGTAGAAAGAGTTAACCAGGTCTTGGGTGATTATTTACGACATTTTGTTTCCTCCCGCCAGGATGATTGGGCAGATCTTCTACCATGGGCCGAATTCTCGTATAACTTCAGAGTCTCTGAATCTTCCTCCAAATCCCCATTTTTCGTGGTGTACGGCCGTCACCCTCTTCCCCCCCTCCCTACCCCCTTGCCCTCTGGTCTGCCCGCTGTGGATGAAATTTCTCGTGATCTTTCCATCATATGGAGAGAGACCCAAAATTCTCTCTTACAGGCTTCATCACGCATGAAGAAGTTCGCGGATAAGAAAAGAAGAGCTCCTCCCATTTTTTCCCCTGGAGACAAGGTATGGCTCTCCGCTAAATATGTCCGCTTCCGTGTCCCTAGCTACAAGTTGGGACCACGCTATCTTGGTCCTTTCAAAATTTTGTGCCAGATTAATCCTGTCTCTTACAAACTTCTTCTTCCTCCTTCTCTTCGTATTCCTAATGCCTTTCACGTTTCTCTTCTTAAACCACTTATCATCAACCGTTTCTCTCCCAAATCTGTTCCCCCCACTCCTGTTTCCGGCTCCTCGGACATCTTCTCCGTCAAAGAGATTCTGGCATCAAAAAAGGTCAGAGGGAAAACTTTTTTTTTAGTTGATTGGGAGGGTTGTGGTCCAGAAGAGAGATCCTGGGAACCTGAGGACAATATCCTAGACAAAAGTCTGCTCCTCAGGTTCTCAGGCTCTAAGAAGAGGGGGAGACCCAAGGGGGGGGGTACTGTTACGCCGAGCGCTCCGGGTCCCCGCTCCTCCCCGGAGCGCTCGCTACACTCTCCTCACTGCAGCGCTCCGGTCAGATCCACTGACCCGGGGCGCTGCGATACCGCCTCCAGCCGGGATGCGATTCGCGATGCGGGTAGCGCCCGCTCGCGATGCGCACCCCGGCTCCCGTACCTGACTCGCTCTCCGTCGGTCCTGTCCCGGCGCGCGCGGCCCCGCTCCCTAGGGCGCGCGCGCCGGGTCTTTGCGATTTAAAGGGCCACTGCGCCGCTGATTGGCGCAGTGGTTCCAATTAGTATGTTCACCTGTGCACTTCCCTATATCACCTCACTTCCCCTGCACTCCCTTGCCGGATCTTGTTGCCATCGTGCCAGTGAAAGCGTTTCCTTGTGTGTTCCTAGCCTGTGTTCCAGACCTCCTGCCGTTGCCCCTGACTACGATCCTTGCTGCCTGCCCCGACCTTCTGCTACGTCCGACCTTGCTTCTGTCTACTCCCTTGTACCGCGCCTATCTTCAGCAGCCAGAGAGGTTGAGCCGTTGCTAGTGGATACGACCTGGTCACTACCGCCGCAGCAAGACCATCCCGCTTTGCGGCGGGCTCTGGTGAAAACCAGTAGTGACTTAGAACCGATCCACTAGCACGGTCCACGCCAATCCCTCTCTGGCACAGAGGATCCACTACCTGCCAGCCGGCATCGTGACAGTATACTATAATAATATTTATTAACAACGCTATTTCCCTCTTCTTCCAGTTATCAATGTATCTTGGAAAGCGGGACTTTGTGGATCATGTGGAATTTGTAGAGCCTGTCGGTCAGTGGTTACCGTATATATATTGCCATTGTAGTATTACTGTAGTTTTTATAGTAAATCTATCTTACCATAATGTTTTATCTTTTTGCAGATGGGGTGATTTTAATTGATCCAGAATATCAAAAGGACAAGAAAGGTAATCTAAATATTCTAGCTAATTTGTCCTGATGCAAAACCATTCTTTAGATAATGTAAAATAAATGCTACAAAAAGCAAGTCGTTGTTGATGCATCATTTCTATGTGATAATTAAATTCTATTTGTAAAGAACAAACTTTCAATGTTTCCTCCAAATTTTCAGACCAATACAAAAATATTGATCCGTTGCCATGATGTTCAACAGTATGACTGGCATTGGAACAATATTTTTTGTATTGGTCTTCACATTTGGAAGAAAAGTGCTCGTTGTTTGTTTCTTATATGGCACACTGTTTCAGTTTGGCTTTCTAATTTATATACTTTTACAATACCCTTCAGTGTGTCTGCCATTCATATTAATTCTCCCATTGTGTAATTTTACTAGTGTTTGTGGTATTGACGTGTGCTTTCCGCTATGGTCGGGATGACATGGAGCTCATTGGCTTGAGTTTCAGAAAGGACATTTTTGTGCAGTCTTGCCAAGTGTACCCCCCATTGCCTGAGGACAAGAAACCACTAACACCATTACAAGAAAAACTGCGTGCAAAACTGGGCGTTAATGCCTTTCCTTTCTGCTTTAATGTGAGTAATGTCACTAACTACTGTGTGTTACCAAGAGTTAGCACAACACATCTTATTTTGCTTTTATCTTTTAATTTTCAGATAGTCAAGAACTTGCCTTGTTCAGTGACACTGCAACCGGGACCAGATGATACTGGGAAGGTAAGCATTGAAACAAATAAGGAACATGTTTTGCTTACATTTCTATTAAAATAATGTTAATTTGTTAGATTTTTCTTTGTTTAGGACTATAGTAGAGGGTGACAACTAATGTACTGCAATGCAGTATAAGTGAACAGAGTAGAAATCTAATTTTTATGCTATGAAATCCATGGCAAAATGTATGGTTAATCCATTGATCAATACAGGCATATTTACTTTTCAAGGTACTGCTACAGAAAAATTTTAAACTTACCATCATGTGACAACATATACCGGTATTCATCTTCATAAAGACATCTTTCTGGACATTTTAGTAATTCAAGCAAGATAATTGGCATCTTCAAATTTTATAGGCTGGGCAGTCAACTAGTTCTGTCATTTCTCATAAAATCTGGAGAGAATAATTGCTTTTTACTGTTTTCTTATCATATAATAGGTGTATTATATATATAACACTGTATATTATATGGTGTTTCTCTGTAGCAAATATGTGTAATATGTATATATATATATATATATATATATATAGATATATATATATACTGTATATATATATATATATATATATATATATATATATAATAAACTAGCTGAGTACCTGGCATTGCCTGGTTTTCCCGACCTAATCCTTGTGGGCAAGGGAAAGCAACAAAGGAGGAAGCTTTTGTCCTCACCTCCTGTCCTCACATCCCATCCTCATATCTTGATCTCATATCCCGTCTTCATATGCCATTCTCATATCCTGACCTCACATACCGTCCTCATATCCCCACCTTTATATCTCCTCCTAGTATCCCGACCTCATATCCCGTCCTTATATCCCGTCCTCACATCCCCACCTCACATCCTGGTCTAATTTCCCTACCTGATATTCCATCCTCATATCCCGTCCTCATGTCCTGTCCTCACATCCCTATCTTATATCCAGACCTCATATCTTGACCTCATCTCCTGACCTCATATGCTGACCTTTTATCCCATCCTAATATCCTGATTCCATATTCTGTCCCCATATACCGCCCTCGTATCCCAACCTCATATCCCAACCTTTTATCCTATCCTCATATCCCAACCTCATATCACATCCTCATATCCCATTCTCATATCCCAACCTTTTATCCACTACCCATTTCCTGTCCTCATTTATCATCCTCAAATTCTGACCTCATAACCCGCCCTCATATTCAATCCTTATATCTTGTCCTCATATTCCGACCTTTTATCCTGTCCCCACATCCTGTCCACATATATCATCCTCATATGCCGTCATCATAATCCCATCCCCAGGTGGGGCTGAATTGTGATGAAGATATTTTCAGTCTTTGTAGGAGTGGGCTTGTTTTGCCAGCCAGACTGATGCACAAAAGGGTATAAAATAAAAGGGGTGTGGCTTAAAGGGTAGGCATGTCTTTGTGAGATGGGGCATGGCATGAGGGGAGGGTGTGGCCTCTAAGCCGGACTGATGCACTCACCAGGAGTTGCAAAGGGGAGCTTGTGGAGTGTTGTAGGGTTAAGTTAACTATCCTATATTTGTTACACTCTGCACTCCGGCCGCAAGCTCTTGCTGTGAGCCCAGTGTTCCTGTGTCCCCGTCTGCCGATGGGGCGGGGATTCGCATCGCTGGATGCGCCCACATGCGAATCCCAGCCCGTCACTCACCATGCTCCGCTGCTGCCTCCTCCTCTGTGTCTCAGCTCCGGCATGTGCGCCCCGGAGCTCTGAAATTTAAAGGGCCAGTGCACCCATAATTGGTTGTTGCACCTGATACTACATTTATAATGTACCTCCCACACTTCCCTGCCGGATCTTCAGTGCCCCTAGCCCAAGATTAAGCGTTCCATATTGCCTGTTTGCCTTACCCGTTGATCCAGACCTTCCCGCTACGTTATTTGACTTCACTCCTTTGCCGCCTGCCCTGACCTTCTGCTACGTTTTACTACGCTACTGCCTTATCCTTCAGTACCTCGCCTTGCCCAGCTACCTGTGTGGTCGAGCCGTGTCGGTGGTAGCGACTTGGGTGTCGCCTGCCGCAGCAAGCCCATCCTGCCTTGCGGCGGGCTCTGGTGAAGACCAGCAACACCTTATACTCCGCTCCCCGATACGGTCCGAGTCATCAGCCACACAGGTTAGAGGATCCACATCCAGCTCCATAACAGTATTATCGATATACTATATATCTCCAGCCATTTGGAAGTTAAGCAGTAACATACATTTCCCATAGACTTGTATAAGACTTACCAGTGCAGAGAAAATTTGACTAGTTGCCCATAACAACCAGATTGCTTGTTTCAATTTGACAAGGCCTCTGTAAGATAAAAAGAAGCGATCTGATTAGTTCCTATGAGCAACTGGTCAACTTTTCTTCTGCACTTTTCATACCCATTGAAACACTCCTGGGTATGAAACCTGGGTCAGGATCATTTAATATCCTGATCTTATGTTCAGTATCTTTATAGAGTGACCATTCCACTAGATGGTGGAAGGTTTTTCCACTGATCAGAACAAAAATTTGATAGTCAATGTTAGAATTTCAAGGTATATATGAAGTAATTTCAATAACAGCAAAATATTAAAACAATTGCAGTTCTGCAATGAGCAACAAAAGAAATCCTCGGTCATTTAACCCCTTAAGGACCAAGCGTTTTTTCCTCCTTACATTTAAAAAATCATAACCCTTTCAATTTTGCACCTAAAAATCCATGAGGGCTTATTTTTTGCGTCACCAATTCTACTTTGCAAAGACATCAGTCATTTTACCCAAAAATCTATGGGGAAAAAAATAATACCGGTAATTGTAAGACAAAATTGAAGAAAAAACACAATTTTGAAAATGTTGGGGGCTTCCGTTTCTACGCAGTACATTTTTTGGTAAAAATGACACTTTATCTTTATTCTGTAGGTCCATACAATTAAAATGATACCCTACTTATATAGGTTTGATTTTGTGGTACTTTTGGAAAAAATCATAACTACATGCACGAAAATTAATACATTTAAAATTTTCCTATTCTGGCCCCTATAACTTTTAAATTTTTCCAAGTACGGGGTGGTATGAGGGCTAATTTTTTGTGCCATGATCTGAAATTTTAACTGGTACTGTTTTTGTTTTGATCGGACTTTTTGATCGCTTTTTATTCCTTTTTTTATGGTATAAAAAGTGACCAAAATTATGCTATTTTGTACTTTGATTTACAATATATTTTTATAGTTCGGACATTTAGGCATGTGGTGCTACAATATATGTTTATTTTTATAATGGTTATATATTTTTTTATATGGAATTTGGGAAAAGGGGGGTGATTTAGACTTTTAATAAGGAAGGGGTTACTGTGTGTGTTTTTAAACTTTTTTTTTTTTACACTTTTAGTCCCCTTAGGGGACTTTTAGGAGGAATCATTTGATTCCTCATACAGATCAATGGGGTTACATACAATTCCATTGATCTGTGTGCTCTCCGCTCGATTGATAAAGCCTGGCCCTGCAGGGCTTTATCATTCTGAGCACCGAAGCCGCCGAAGCAGGAGAGGTAAGCTCCCAGGCTACCTCAGCAGTGGATTGCTCGGGAGTCGGGAGCCTGCATCATACCCCGTTAACGGCCATTGGACGAGCATAGACGTCCATGGTCGTTATCGGTTTAAACAATGAAGAAATTGTGACAAAATTTACTTTGCCTTTCTCTCTTTGGATATATATTAAAACCAGATACTCTTCCCAGTATGTGTTTGCTTTTTGTTGTTTTCCTATTTGTACATGACGGAAATTCTAATAAAATCTGTTACAAAATACAATGAAGAAAGTTGAGCACAAATAAAAATAACAACAGAATAATTCTCTTTTTATTCCTCTTTTCTTGATATGTCTAATTCTCCTAACAGCCCTGTGGAGTGGATTTTGAAGTGAAAAGCTTCTGTGCAGAACATGCAGAGGAGAAAGTCCATAAAAAGTAAGAACATGCTTCTTTATAGTGACTAGATTGTACATCACCTAATGTATAAATTCTGTTGCTTCTAATTATAATAATAATTACAGCCAAATAGATAAACTGTAAAGGGGCACAAGCCTTCTTACCATTAGAACTGTGAATATGTGGAAGAGTCTACATCAGGAACTGGTCACAACAAAAAGTTACATAGTTTATAGGTTGAAAAAAGACAAGAGCTCAACAGCCGTCACGCCCCTCCCATAGACTTGCATTGAGGGGGCGGGGCCTGAAGGCACACGGGGGCGGAGTTGTGATGTCAAGATCTTCCGTCCCCTTGGTCGGGAGCCAGAACCTCCAGAACTTCCGGAAGCAGATACGGTGGGTGCTGCATGCTATATTGTGGTGTCCCCAGCAGCGGGACCCCCGCGATCAGACATCTTATCCCCTATCCTTTGGATAGGGGATAAGATGTCTAGGGGTGGAGTACCCCTTTAATATTGTTTTAATAGAAGTAATTTACAAATCTGTTTAACTTTCTGGTACCAGTTGATTTAAAAATCAATGTTTTCCAGTGGAGTACCCCTTTAAGGACAAACTGCAGCTGCATTAAGCACATTCTATCAATAATAACATCAAACTCTGACAAATGATTACCTGTACTGAAAAGCTCAATCTCACCTTGTAAAGCAGAAGTACATTTAAAGGATTTTAACAATTAAAGGAGAACTGTTGTGCATAAAAACATTCCAAAGGACCCGGCTCTCCCCAGGAACGGAGCATGCCAACTCCAGCACAAACGCTGTATCTCCAGCTCTCTCATAGAGATACATGGAGCAGGCACATCGGCCACCACATTGTGTGGGCAGAGCCAGCGTACCATGCAGGAGATTGCACAGGGGTCCCAGGGGTCAGACCCCCCGCAATCTAAACCTTATCCCCTATCCGAAGGATAAATACCATATCCCAAGGATACATTTTTGTGCATGATAGTTCTCCTTTAAAGGAAACCTTTAATCTGTCTTCTTATTCCTGAACCATGAAACAGGTGCAGGGAGTGGGGTCCCAGAACACTATGATTTACTGTGCTTTAGCATTTCAGAGAAATCATAGTTTAAAAAAAGCCGCCAGGACCCCAGGTAACTAGTAATTGGATGGTTCCTGGCATTTATTGCTTTAAAGAAGAAGTATCATGGACCAAGTCACAAATTTTTTTTTATATTATGTGAAAGTGCATCAGCTCACCATTCTGACAATCTGCTCCTCATGTATCTCACCCTCTCCCTTCTCCTGCAATCCCCTCTGAAAGATCGGTACTTCCTGGTCCATGGAGGTCCCTGACTTCCTGTCTCCCATAATGCCTTTCAGTTCATCATAGTAGTAGCCCAGAATATACCAGTGCTTCCTAACCAGGGTGCCTCCAGCTGTTGTGAAACTACAACTCCCAGCATGCCTGGGAGTTTTAGTTTTGCAACAGCTGAAGGCACCCTGGTTGGGATGCACTGACCTAGACACTGATCACTTTCCTAACAGCAGGCTCAGTGTTTCCCTTCCCCTGCTTCTATTCTCAGGACATCGTTCTTTCAGACTGACCTGCTGTCAGATTGTGATCAGTGCAGGGGAAAGCAGGGATCTCCCCTCCCCCTCTGCTTCTTGGGACATCGTTCTTGCTCTTATAAACACTGAGCTGGCTGTCAGATGCTTCCCTGCCGAGGAGATGAAGACGCTTGCTCAGCTCACTGGGGCTTCTATGATTGGCAGAAGCTGCACATGGGAGGTTCCCTGGCCGTGCACAGAGCTGGCTAAGCTGCAGAACTATGGGAAATTGTGACATCACGGCCCCCTGCATAATGCAGCTCAATGGGGGGTCGCAAGTCATCAGAACAGGGAGCTGCTGAACTTCCTCTCTGAACAAAGAAGCTAGAAAAACAGGTTTTACTTACAAGATGGGTAAAGTCAGTGATTTACAAAGTGATGTAACTTTTGCTTCTGCATTTAAAACACAATACTTTTTCTACATGGGACTTCTCCTTTAATACACTGATTTAGTTGCTTAGTTGATAATTATTTTGTAAAATAACTTTATTTAAAAAATTAATATTTTTGTGTTATTTACTTAAACTTTGTGCGTCAGCAGTAAGAGATGGCACGGGGCTCTCTGCTGCCACCAGTATTTGTATTGGCTCATACCCAGGTCCCACCTTACCTATTCTGTTAAAGCGATATCATGCACACAGTGCTTGTGACAAAAAGCCTCTTTAGTGTATTGTATATTTTAATGCATTACACTATACCCTACACTAGGGGAGGCTCTGTGTCTTTAGCGCTGTGTACACAGCAGCCTATAGCAAAGTAAGTGGTGTATGCTAGTAGTCACTACTCGCTCTGCTGGGGGGAGACTGACGACCACAAAGCAACACAAATGTTTGAGGCAGCAGAGAGCCCAGTCTCAGGTCTTACTTCTGGCATACAAAGTGTAATAATAAATAAGGCAAAACTTATAATTAAAAAAGTAATATTACAAAGTTATATAACTTTATTAAAGCAACATATTAAAAAGAAAAAAAATCTCTGTCATACCCCATTAACGGAATCGATCCATAGCTTTACATATAATTCAATACTTAAAGGGGTACTCCGCCCCTAGACATCTTATCCCCTATCCAAAGGATAGGGGATAAGATGTCAGATCGCCGGGGTCCCGCTGCTGGGGACCCCCGGGTTCTCCGCTGCGGCACCCCGCTATCATTACTGCGCAGAGCGAGTTCGCTCTGAACGTAATGACGGGCAATACAGGGGCCGGAGCATCGTTATGTCACGGCACGCCCCAGTCAATACAAGTCTATGGGAGGGGGCGTGGCGGTCATCACGCCCCCTGTCATAGACTTGCATTAAGGGGACGGGCCGTGATGTCATGAGGGGCGGAGCCATGACATCACGCTGCTCCGGCCCCTGTATCGCCCGTCATTACGCACAGAGCGAACTCGCTCTGCGCAGTAATGATGGCGGGGTGCTGTAGTAGCGATCCCCGGGGTCCCCAACAGCAGGACCGCACCGATCTAACATCTTATCCCCTATCCTTTGGATAGGGCATAAGATGCCAGGGGCGGAGTACCCCTTTAAGTATCCAGTTGTAAAAAAAACTACAGTAACTATACACTATGGGGGAGATTTATCAAAACTTGTGCAGAGGAAAAGTTGCGACCAATCAGATCGCTTCTTTCATTTTTAACTAGGCCTCTGCAAAATGAAAGAAGCAATCTGATTGGTTGCTATGAGCAACTAGGCAACTTTTCCTTTGGACAGGTTTTGATAAATCTCCCCCTATATGGCTTACAAAATGGAAACCTATGAGAGAGCAGCTATGTACTGATCTTTGCATCCAGAGTCAATGAATACGGGTAATAGAAAAAATATGCAGGATGCCTTTAACTTTGAGAAAGGGGGCAACCGCAAAATGTCAGCATCTGGCCATTCACCCAGCTTTATGCTGACTCATCTCCCCACCGGCGAGTTTTTAATGGACCTCAATAAAGAATGAACTTTTACTACTAATGGTGAGTGTATCCTGCATTTTTTTTCTATCACTGTTGTTGCTTTTCGGAGCCTTTTCAGATGCCAGGTTTTTGCACCTTCATTATTTCTATACCTCTCCATGGACTGTTTATATTACTGACCTCCCAAATAATTGCTATATTAATTTAGCAATAGTGCCTGGCCACCTTTCTCCTAGTGCAATGAATAAGGGAGACAACCTTAGGCAAAGACCTAGACCTGGGTATGGAATGATAAAGCATAAAACTGATCATAATTTAGATGCACTTAGATGCTGTTGTCATATAGGATCTTTTTTTGCTTATTACAGTACAGTAGTTAGAACATAGGGTCAAGGATTATTGCTCTGTTTACCAAATATTTATCTGTGTATTCATTTTATATCTTTACCATAACTAGGATCACAGCACGTCTTATCATTAGGAAGGTCCAATATGCCCCAGAAGTCACAGGACCAGCCCCTCGGGCAGAAATCACTCGTCAGTTCATGATGTCAGACAAGCCGCTGCAGCTGGAGGCTTCATTAAATAAGGAGGTAAAAATTTTATTATTATTTATGTCTGTCATGTTTCAAAATTTAATATAGGGAACATATTCACAGTTATACCCACATGGCTGAATACACAGACGAATACGGTAGAAACCATGATGTAAATAAACATCGGAGCAAAATAGACATCAAAGGAAAATGATCACAAAGTTAAACTGCCAAATGTTACAAGTGGAGTTGTAAGTTAATTACAAACTTTGTATTATATAGTGAAACCATTGTGCGTAACTGGTCACAGCAGATGTAAAATGATGGATTGTGGAAGGACCCAGCAACTGGCAGACATCAATTCTACAAAAGAAGTGCAGTTTTATGTGCAGGCCATGCTAAATGAAAGGGGTCCCTGACCCAATGTAGCACTTGGACCTTTTATACTGATTTTGTTTATTGTCTGTTTCCTGAATGCAAAGTGAAGCCACCTTCTAGCTAATCTTCAATAGAAAATGCCCTTCCATTTAGCTGATACAGACATAATGCTCTCTCAATTAATAGGGAGGATATAAACCTTGGAGGAAGAGAGGAAATTTCTAAAAAGGTAGTTTGCAGGGGTTAATCACATAGGCTGTGCACAATGATAGTGAGGAAATAGATCTCACACAGCAATATGAGCATATAGAAGATCTTTCCTGTGATTACATATCAATAAATAGTTAAGAAGCGATCATACACTTGCTTGGCCTATTTACAGAAAGTAATTATTGTCTTGTTCTTTATTTTATAATAGTTGTACATATAAATACATGTAAAGGCACCAAACAACACTCACTGCTCTTTATTTGGGCTTCTGAATAGCTATAGAATACTAAAGCAACACATGATAGAATCCTAGTTTAGCTCCTGACCTGCAGACTCAGATATTCATATCTTTTTAACTTGCCCTTTTCTTATTTATTAACTTTTCTAACTTTGTAGATTTATTATCACGGTGAACCAGTCACAATCAATGTGAAAATCAACAATTCAACCAATAAAATTGTGAAAAAGATCAAGATCACAGGTATTCATAGAGTTCATTAAGAAGAAAGACAGTCATGTAAAATTATGTTAATTAATTGATTCCAAAGTAAGCAATCTGGCTAGTTCTCTCAATACAGAGATGACATAAACTTTGTGCTATACAGTCACTCTTCACTAAGTCCCTAAGCTGTATGCAGGGGTGCTACTGTGAGCATCATCTGCTATTATCAGATTAAGAAGCCAGCATGTGCCTATTCCTCCTTTAGTAATGCTGCAGTGGAGCATTACATAGCACTCATTGAAATAAAAGAGCTGGGTACCCCCAGAAAGATAGAACGATTATTAAGTGATTTTCCACTCTAATTAATAGTGGGGCTGTGAGGAAGACCCCTCTATAACAATCATTAAAGGGGCACTCCAGTGAAAAGAGTTTTTCTTACAAACATGCTCAGGCTGCCCCCCAAAAAAACTCTACTTACCTCTCCCTGAGTATCTATAGCCTCTGGTATTGCTGCTCCTGGTCTCTGCTGTGTTCCACTTCCTGGTGCTGAAGGTCAATACGTCAGAATGTCACTCAACCAATAACTGTCTGAGGCAGGACACCGCTGTGGCAAGTGATTCGCTGTGTGACACTGTCATGTATTGACCCCAAGCACCAGAAAGTGAAGCATGGTGGAGACCAAGAGCAACAATACCAAAGGCAACGGGGACTGAGTGAAGAAGTATTAGGGGAAGGGGGTTGGTAGCCTTGGCATGTTTGTAAAAAAAAAAACTTTTTGCCAGACAACATCCTTTAACCCTAATAGCAGTGTCTTAAGTACATGCCTGTAATCAGCTTTCTGCCATCTATTTATAGCTACATGAGCATCAACGTCCCACCCATTATAGGGCTTTAAAACATGACTAGAGATATCAGCCAAACCAGACACATTGATCTATGAACAGGACTGTTTCTAAGTTTTTGCTCCTCATCAGTACAGATGATAGTTCAAGTTGGCTGGGTAAGATAGAAGCTACTGGTTCTTCTTGCATAGATACAGGTGGTATAGAGGGCCCTACAGGCATTGCCCCCTGGGAAAATTTATAAAAATTAGTTATCTTCCACATTAATCAATGTCCAACCTATTAAAGAGCTATCTGGGTGACAGAGATGAAGTAAGATTTACTGCATATCATATTCTCACCACTGGATGTAGGTGAAATGTGAAGAGTGTATTAACCCATTAGTGCATCCTTTAATATCCCAATGTTCTTAATCACCACTAACCCATGCACCATGGTTTTCCTTTCGTTGAACATCTACACCCACACCTCCAGTTTTGTCAGTTTTGAATCCTCTTTTTTATTTTTTGTACTCTAAAAAAAAACTTCATGTTATTGAAAATGCAGAGAATATTCTAAAAGCAGTAAAACCATTTATCCTCTTTTCATATCTCTAGTGGAACAGATGACAGATGTGGTGTTGTACTCACTCGACAAATACACAAAGATTGTTACCTGCGAGGAAATGAAGTAAGTAAACAAAACACAATGGATCAGAGTTCACCTCCTCATTCAGCCTATAACACTGAAAATGCAACAGGACATTTCTAATGTTATTGTCAAAAGACCAATTTAGTAAATTTCTAAAGATTGTGAAAAAAAAAAAAGCATAAATAGTAATAGTGCAACTTTGAATTCCCCAAAACAGTGTTGAGTAGTAACATTTTTAATATGACAACTGTTACAATGATTCCTTAGTTTACAATATTAGTTTGTTCTGAAGAGACCACAGGTGATAAAAAAAATTGTAAAGGAGCTTAAATAATCTATTCTGAAGAAAAACATGAAAAAATAAAACAGACAATACAAACACAGAATACAGATATGATAAGCAGTAATAAAACATAGGACCACAGACAATATGAGCCATTAAAGGAGAACTCCAGAATTGAAAAATTGTCCTCCATACTGCCGGCAGTAAAAAAAATAAAGATACATACCTTCCTTCGCTCCCCCTGGGGCCTCAGGTAACCGTCTCCGGTCTCCGCCATGATCCTCTTCCTGGTTACCTGCTGCCGGGCCCGAAAACGTCACACTGCCCCTCAGCCTATCGCTGGCCGAGTCGGGACTTCGCTGTGGCCGGTGATTGGCAGAGCGCAGTATGACTCGCCGACCACCGGCAACCAGGAAGAGGATCGCGGCAGAGACCGGAGTCGTTTACTGAAGGGGAGCGAAGGAAGGTATGTACATCTTTTTTTTTACTGCCGGCAGTATGGAGGACAATTTTTCTATTCTGAAGTTCTCCTTTAAGTTCATGAGGATTATTGTCAAAATAGCCAGCTTTATTGTGTATGTCTAGCACTGATCTATCACACTAATAAAAGCATCATTTATAAAAGGGGGTGCTAGAGTCAGTGATATACATCTTTTTATGTAATTCATCTTTTTGCAAACTTCTGTTTAAAGAAGCACTCCGGGTTGTTGTTTACTTGCCCTTGCCATGCACACTCACCTTCACTATTCCAACAGCACCATTTGTTTATAGCAGCACAGCTGCATCCAAGAGATTCATTATTCTAATTTGGTCATGTGATCAACGTTATGACTTTAGAAAGTTACTTGGCTTAATATGTCAAAAGGAAGTCAAGTCAAGGGTCAGCTGACATCCTGTAAAATACAAGATGACATCATCCCCTATAAAATCTCACCTGTTAGCTCAAAGACCCCTCCCCTTCCAGCTCTATCTGAATGCTCCTACTGCTGCTTTCTATATGGGATAACTGAAAGGATCTGCTACTCCTCACTATATGCCCCTGGCATAAGTGCCCTGTTTCCACCTTGGTTTGCGTAACCTTCCCTGGAGTCAGGAGAGTGTCTCCCTCATGGGAAAAGATGACAGACACGTCTGTATGAGGAAAACAATCTGTTTATTTTTATCAAGCATCAGTATATAAAAGCGAAGGGCGTATCTACCAATTTGGGGAGTTGACGCAAGTAAATTGTTGATACAATAGTTATAGTTTTAGCCAATAGCAGAAAGTTTCAATTCTTTAGCAAGTGAAGTCAGCTGCGGGAAAAAGAAACTTTTCAAGAACAAAACCTTGAAAAAGACTGAGAACTTAGAAAAAGAGATAAGAAAAAAATATAAAATAATAATAAAGGAGAACTCTAGCTGCAGCCTTTCAATAACTACAATCAGCATATATAGTGGTTATACATCTCTCCTAAGAAGGTGTTCCCACATTGCTTTTCTTGCTGCAATTTTTAAATTTTCCATTGATTTTCAAAAATTTGCAGCAAAAAAGGTGCCATTGTTCCATTGTGATATTTCTATAAAATAAATTAGATATTTTTTTTTTTAATAAAAATACCTCTTTTTATTAGCTCAATATTAGAAATCCTCTTAGGTGAAGGGGGTGTGTCCCTGCCTTGTGGTGGTGGGAGGTGATTGACAAACCTCATGTTGCTGCAGGACTGGTTAGTGTAAGTAGGTATGGGGACCCCTAGTGGTGGGATTTTCTTTATTTAGCAACCATATTACAAAAGGTCTTCAATTTTCAATTTAAAAAGTTTTTATTGGGGGCATTGAATAGGAGTATTGTGTGGCAAATACTTGCAGTGTTATTTGGGCCAGATATGCTAGCAGTATCACTGAATGGCAGTATTATTTGGTGTTATCTATGGTGGTATTCTGGCATCAACATTCTTCTCTTGTTTTGCTATAGCGATACTGTGGCAGCAAATTCAGCATTTTCACGAACATATTCAGTGACTCCACTATTGGCAAATAACCAGGAAAAGCGTGGTTTGGCACTGGATGGCAAACTGAAGCATGGAGACACTAACTTGGCATCAAGTACAATGTAAATGTATACCTATTATTTGTGTTATCCCAGTTCTTGCAGCTCACAATTAGATTATATCCGAGGTATGCTTGGATATACACCTATACCCTAGGTGTCATCAAAGGCCAAAATAGTATATATACGAAATATATCCAAACATCAAGGACAAAGTAAAAGTGAAATATATGTTTTCTGATCATTTTCATACTATCACATTATTATCCTTTCAAGGGCCCTGTGTTAGGATATTTATTCACACACATATATATACCATTAATTTATTTCTTTTTTATTTCAATTTAATAAAACTCACATGTATTTAAAGCAAATCTCTAATGTTAGTGAATTCCATCACGCACCAGTATTACTGGTGACGTCCTTGAGGTTTGGATATGTTTTGTATATACTTTATTGACATCGGATTTGACACAAATCAAGTTTGCAGTTTTCTTTATTAGTTTTGTTCTTTATGGCTTCCATACTCCTAATAATAACTTTATAAAAATTAAAAAAATTAAAATGATTATTTTGTTAATCTGTAAAACATTTTTACAGTATGCGCCCAGGAATGGACAAAGAGGTGATGGGAATACTGGTATCTTACAAAGTCAAAATAAATTTGATGGCATCCAGAGGCGGGTATGTAATAAAAAACTTAGTAGGGGAAATTAAAAATGACTAAGTTCTCCTTTAAAGTAATGGGCTTTTCTTGCAAAGCATTGACATGCCATGTCCACCAGAGAGACGGTCTTTATAGGCTTTTATCAACAATGATTATGAACTCAGATGTCATGATAGGGGGATGGGAGTAGTAAGCCCTAATTGTTCCTACAACTGTTGTCCCTTCCTATTGCCCATCCGCCCTAAATGACGGATCGACAACCATGAGTACATACTCTACACTGCGCTAAAGGGCATGGGTGTAAGAGTCAAATTAAACAAACCAAACTGTACATATCGGGAAACAAATCAGGAACATAACAGGGATACTAAAAAACTACAAACAGATATACCAGGCAGGATATGGCATACTAACAAACAGTTCAAGAACAAGGATCAAGATTAAAAGCAGATGTGATAATATGAGCAAGACTAGATATGAGGATAAGTATTTAGCAGACAAAACCAGAAGATGCAGGGGATAATCAGGTTAACTGAATGTCAGAACACTTAACGGGTCATCAAATCAAAAGCTTTGTTCACACTGGACTCTGAACAAGGAACACACTAGACACCCCACTACAATCATGGAGGGACAACAATACTAAAGCCAAATAGGCTCCTAGCTAGTGGGCACACTCCACAGTGTCAACAGGATACTAGCCTAGGAAGGAACCAAAATCCTAAATACAAACAATACGGGTACATACACAAGGCTAACTCACTTTTAGATAGACGGATTAGCATAAGGCTCAGAATAGGATTCTATCATAGAAGATCAAACAAGGGTCAAAACATGACTGAAAAAACACAGTGTGAATACAGACTCAGGAAACACAAAGCAAATACAGAACGGACAATACAAGAATACTAAAACCTGACACTAGGTACTAAAACAAAGCAAGATGTCTTTTCTTTTTCTTTTTTGCAAATTGATATTGGGGTATGTTTTGCCGCTTGATACTGTATAGTCTGGGGTTGATGTCCATATAGGCGGCGACTGTTCACCATTGCCTTACTTTTCTATTGCCAATGTTGTTTATTGGTGACATTTGTGTTTTTTGATTTTGTGTTTCTTATGCAATAAACATTGATTTACCACTAAAACAAAGCAAGATAAAATCTAGATGTCAAACAACTAGGACATGGAGCCATGGCTAACTGAAGACATAAGTGCACACACACGGACAAATTAAAATAATGAAAACTTGGTCAGAGTAACAGGTGAAATTACCATCCCAGAGCAGCACCTAAAGAGGTCTTATATACCCTCCCAGTGCAGAAGGGCTGGAAGGTTAACTCTTCCCAAACCATGGAGAATAAACACAGAAACTGTTCAGACATAAACACGTCTGAACAGGACTAAAAGCAGAAAAATGCAAAATACAGATAAACAAACATTATATCACAACTCCCTTTTCACATTAGATTATACCTTTAACCCCTTAAATGGGCACTGTCAGATACAAAAACTTTTGATGTGTTGTAAAGCATGCAAAACCAATAGGTTTTGCAATTGCTTTAATTAGAAAATTTTCAGTATTTCATACTGAAAAATTCAGTCAAACAACTGCCCCGCCCCCACCCCCCATCCCCGCCTGCTTGGACACATACTAGTCCTGCTGTGTCCATGCATCATCACCTATGTCATGAACCGACGTCCTTGATTGACAGCTGTGAGGAAAAATCATCCTACTGTCAGCTTGTGTCCCGCTACTGTCAGTGAGGACAAGCTGGGAGTTGTAGTTTTGCTAATGCTAGAAAAGATGTGAGCAGACAGCATACTGAGGGAGGGGGCGGAGACCTGCACAGTGAGGCCACGCCCCCTCCCTTTGAGAGGAATTCAGACTAGTGAGCTAAATTAAAAGTGTAATAAAAAAATGAATAAAGGTACTAGACACATACCAATTAGATGTACATGGTCAGGATTAGATACTGAGTGATATATTAAAAAATATGTTTTTTTGTTGGATCTGATGGGTACGCTTTAATTACCACAGTACAATTTTTGTTAGCAGGGCACAAGTGTCAAGCACTGGTCTCCCATGCCAATATTATGGTAGCTCGGCTGTTGCATGGCAGCAGGGCTTCTGCTTCAAACTACCGGGAACAAAGAAACCCTTTGTTTAAACCTCTTAGGCGCCGTGTTTAAATTGTGATTATGGCATCTAAGTGGTGTTTGGGCATATGTCCCCCAGGAGATGACTACTGGGACGTGGATAGGTTTCCCAAGCAGCTGGGGGCTTAATGATGGCCTTAGGGTATATCAAGTATTTGCATTTACTTGGCTGTGCCCCTGCCAAGGCTGAATAGGTTGTCTGTTAGCTGTATATTGATAGGTAAATGCAGTACACTAAATGAGCAATTAGGTGATTGCATCTCAAAGTCTTCTTTTGGGTCTAATAAAAAGTAAAGTTTTTCAGAATATAATTTTATTATATATTTTTAATCCCAAATATACATTTTTCCTTACAAAATAATTACAAAAAAAAAAACTAAAACATTTGGTATGGCCACATTAGTAACAACCTGAGCCATAAAACTATCTCATTATTTATCCTACAAAGTGAATGTTATAAAAATAAAAATTTTCAAATGTTGCTGTATTTTTTTATTCTGCCATACCAAAAAACTGAAAAGAAAGGGATTAAAAAGTCATAGTACCCGAAAATGGTGCCAATGTAAAGTGCAACTAGTTTTGCAAAAACAAGTCCTCATATAGTTATGTTGATTTAAAAATTAAAAAGTTGTGGCTTTTGCAAGGCAACAATAAAAACACAAAGACAATTGCTTGGTCACCAAAGGATAAAAATGGCCATACCAGCCAAACCTGATGATTATTGCATAATAGGTGGAAGGTGTGACGTGTCTGGGACAGCTCAAAAGTCCCCTGATGAGTACTTTCATTAGATTTTAGCATAATTGATCCTTTGTTTCTTTACGGAATAAGTTACACCAAAGTAGCTACTTATCACCCTCACCTTATAAACATGCAAACCTTTACAAATAAATCTACAGTTCCTGTCAGAGGCGATGCAGGCCAATCCTCCTCTCATTAATAGTGACTAACATTATTTTTTTTTCTATTTTTCCAGTATTCTAGGGGAACTTACCTCAAGGTAATTTACAGTAAAGTTTTCAATATACGAGTTATTAAATTATAATTGTTAGAGCAAAAACAATTGTTGGAAATTGTAATGTTTTTAGTTAATCAATCACATAATAACTCTCCGCTGTATGGACCTGCATGTGTAAACACTTCTAACATATACCTCTTATTCTCTAGTGATGTTGGGGTGGAACTACCTCTTATTCTAATGCATCCAAAGCCCTCTGAAGGTGAGTCTAAATATCGGTTACTAACACTTTATAACACTTAGTTTCCTTTACCAAGAGCTCTTACTCCCAATCTTACCTCAATGGAGATTGGTAAAGGGGAAGGTAAAGATGTTTATGAATCCTGCATGGCTTTACTCTCTATTCTGGTGTAGATGTACTGACTGTTTTGTCAAGCATCTTTGAGCAGGATAAGTAGAATGTCACATATACTGTGAAAATGACAGGTCTAGCTGCTGGTGTGTTCTGGAGAAGCCCTTACTAGGTTCTGAGGGACCAGTACTCTACTTTATTGCAACAAGATCTCATAAAGGTGCATTATAGTTTTGTAATCCGAAAGCGAATGATGATTCATTCTTTCTGTACCAATAATCTGTACAATAAATCTTCATCTACAAAACATCTCCAAATGTTATAAGGTTCTATAAAAGGGGTTGTTCATGGAATCCTTTTTTGACTTAAAAATGTTTTCCCATCTTGTAAAGTTAGTCTGGGTTCAAATCACGTTTTCAGCCATAAGGGACCGCATACGGCTGGGGGGAGTTAAAACCGGGTGCTCCCGTATCCCTGCCGTATGCCGCCCGTATGTAATTCATTTCAATGAGCCGACCGGTGTGAAACACTGACTCCAGTCAGCTCATTTTTGCCCCGTATGCGGTTTTCCCACCGGACCTAAAACCGTGGTCGACCATGGTTTTAGGTCCTGTGGAAAACCGCATACAGGGCAAAAATGAGCCAGCGTTATTTCCTATCCAATCCAGATCTTGAAAGTGGGGATTCATTCATGTCTGGAGACAGCCGTTTCCATTGCTTTCATAGAGAATAAATGGTGTGGTGATGCATATGCTCCATTCTAATGGAACGGTCAATTCCCGTTTTCGGGATCAAAGGGGTCCCAACAGATCGGACCCCCCACAATCAGATCATTATCCCCTATCCTGTGGATATCTTTATAATATGGAAACCCCCTTTAAATTGGCCATGCTGGGGTAAGTATTGGGGGAAAAAACGTACTCACCTGCCCTGGTACCCAGCCACCAACATGCTCCAACTGTGCCTGCTCCTGCTGGAAGGAACTTTTTGGTCTTAGTCTTTACAGAAGAAAGTACCTGCTAATCTGATCAGTGGATGCTGGACCACCGCTACGGCTACTGATTAGGCAGAGACTAGGAAGCACAGCAGGGCAGGCATCATCAGAGAGGTATCAGTGGGGCATAAGAGCAGATTTTTTCCCAACATGACCACGTTTAACTCAAAAAAAGGTTTCTTGAATGTACCAAAGTGAGATTTTGAGCACTAACAGGGATAGAGGCCAATGTGATAATATCTATGCAGCACTACAGAATTGGTAAGCGCTATATAAATGAATATGTATAGCACAGTGCCTTAGGGTTAAGCACTGTTGCCTTGAGTTTGAATATTGATAGGTCAATACAATTTGGAATTGGGATTGTTACTGAGCCCCAATGGAGAAAGACATATGAGCAATGATGATATCTGTATAGCGCTATTAAATATGTTGGTTCAATATAAATGAATAAAATAAAAATATATAGACTTCATCACATTCGCAAGGGAAGAAGCCTAAAGCCCCCTTTTAACTTAATCCAATGAAGAAAGCATTATTACAAATCTGCGATCCATCATGGATGGACAAAGCAGGGAAAATCAGTTAGAAAATCCCTCTTATATCCGCACTGCATTCATTCTGTGGAGTGAGCTATAGCACAGTGTACTGCCAAAGCCATGGGGTCATTTTTTTTAGTACAGGGTACAGGAATGTTGAGAATCCCTAAACTAGATTATCTGATGATCCAGCATCAGTCAGCTCCCATTCATGCCACAATAAATTTTATTGTAACTAGAAAAGTTCACGAACATAATAACATTGTCTGTATGTGTTTCTCTTCTTCTTCTTGTATCTTCGACACCTACAGTTACAACAAGGTAAGAGGAATATATAACATAGCATATTTGACATTTGCAAAGATTTTTCTGTAAAAAATGTAAATGGCACAGTATGAAGACAGAATAAGGAAGTGTCTGAAAGAGGGGTTAAAAACCAACCCCTCTCCCCCCAAACACACACTTTCCAAGGTTAGGGGCCGGAGCGCTTAGAGGACGGATGACTTACTGGCCTGTACAGGAGATCACAGGGGGGGTCCTGTGGATTGGGGATAGGTTGAGTTCCCAGAATGCCCATTTAAAGGGGTACTCCCGTGGAAAACCTTTTTTTTTTTAAAATCAACTAGTGCCAGAAAGTTAAACAGATTTGTAAATCACTTCTTTAAAAAAAAATCTTAATCCTTCCAGTACTTTTTAGGGGCTGTATACTAAAGAGAAATCCAAAAAAGAAATGCATTTCCTCTGATGTCATGACCACAGTGTTCTCTGCTGACCTCTGCTGTCCATTTTAGGAACTGTCCAGAGCAGGAGAAAATCCCCATAGCAAACATATGCTTCTCTGGACAGTTCCTAAAATGGAGGTCAGCAGAGAGCACTGTGGTCATGACATCAGAGGAAATACATTTCTTTTTTGGATTTCACTTTAGTATACAGCCCCTAAAAAGTACTGGAAGGATTAAAAAAATTTAATAGAAGTGATTTACAAATCTGTTTAACTAAAAAAAGTTTTCCACGGGAGTACCCCTTTAAGCAGGTAAAAAGCTATGGAGGTCTGTAGCAGAAAAAACATTGCTGAACCTAGAGCATCTTGTGTTTTTTAAAACTTCCACTGACAAAAAGTACCACAGGTGAAGAAAAACACCACAAACAAGTATTGTTTGAAGAGTGTTCTATAGTTCCCTATTTACTTCACCTAACATCTGGTCACAAAGTTTTTCAGTACAAAAAAGGCAATGCATTATTCTCTGCGAAGGAGACACATTGCACACAGTGGGGGAGATTTTTCAAAACCTGTCCAGAGGAAAAGTTGCTGAGTTGCCCATAACAACCAATCAGATCGCTTCTTTCATTTTTGAAAAGGCCTCTGAAAAAAGCAATGAGTGATCTGATTGGTTGCTATGGGCAGCTCAGCAACTTTTCCTCTGGACAGGTTTTGATAAATCTCCAACAGTGACTTGGAAAAGAAGTGGACTAACTCTGGGAAAAGCAGTGCATTGACTCCTCAGTTATTTTAGTCCCCATGACATTTGTTTTATAGATCTGCTAATAATAAAATCTCTTTCTCTGATTCACAAACATCTAATCTTCAGCTGTCATTCAATTCTAGTGCAGAGGACGTGGTGATTGAGGAGTTTGCAAGGCAAAAGCTGCAAGGAGAACAAGATGATGACGATGAAAAGGAAGAGGCAGAAAAAAGTTAATATGATTCCACTTGTTAAAAAAGATCTACAGCACATTGTCCCTTTCTGTCAAATTCATCTGAAGATCAGAACTTTGTAGTTAGAGTTGAGTGAACTTACAGTAATTTGGGTTGTAACAAACCTGGTGGCTTGGCTGTTGATTACAGTAGTTTGCATAAATTAATTCAGCTTTCCAAGTGCTCTGGTTGCGTGGAAAAGATGGATAGAGTCCTAGGAGACCTAAGACTGTCATCCCAAGACTTTTCCAGGCAACTGGAGCACTTGGAAAGCTGAACTTATATATTGCTCAACTCTACTTGTAGTCATCATTTACACCATTAACATCAATTAGTGCATTTCTATATGTTCAAAACATTGCAACAAATAAATTAAATAAAAATGTGACTCTCCATTTGCTTGTCCTGTTTATTCAGTACTTATGGTAAACATGAAGATACCACAGGATTACCTGGCTTTCTGCACTGTTTACCAAAGAAATGAGGTACGAATGGTATATAAGTCATATTATAGACAAGCCCATCCTAGCTAAACTTAAAACACACATAATTATACTGTTCATGTCTCTTATTGAGCTCACATCTATAGTGCATGAAAAAAAAGTGTAGTAATGATCCTCCCCAGAGGAATTTCCTCACTGTAAATAATCCTCACCAGAAATTTCCATTGACATCAATGGGGCTTTGATTCCACAAGGATTCCTGGCAGACTTTCCACACGGAAATTTTGCTTGGATCTGCCTCAAATTACTTGTGTGCCATGGTTTTTAACCACTTAGGGACCAAGGGCATACAGGTACGCCCTGACAACCCTGGTACTTAAGGACCCAGGGCGTACCTGTACGCCCGTGGGAATTTTGGTCTCTGCCCCACGCCGGGCGAGGACTGGAGCGGGATGCCTGTTGAAATCATTCAGCAGGCATCCCGTGACAACGCCGAGGGGGGTCCTGAGAATGATTTACACTGGCGATCTGCGGCGATTCCGGTTATATAAGTCATGTGTAGTGTACACCGCCAATCACCTCCTGTAGTTGGTAGGAGGTGGCGATCCCATCACCTCCCCAGGAGCGCTGCAAATGGTTGGGCGATCAATAGCAGCCGGCAGAGGAGGGGTTAATGCCCCCTTCTCTCAGCTCTGCTAGCCCACCATGTTCAGTCAGCAGGCAGAGCTGAGAGAAGAAGCCAGGGACCCCCCTCTGCCAAGATCTGTGCCCCTCAGGGCTGAAGAAGAGGTGTTAGTGCAGGGTGAGCTTCAGTACAGGGACAGGTAAGAGGTTAAAAAAAAAATCCCACACTACACACTTCCAAGCCACTCCCTCCCACCCACCGCCACTGGCGGAAGAGGCATATGCTTTACTTGCCTCCGACTCCGAATCTGCCAGTGAGGATGAGGAAATTCCTACTTTTCTGTGTTCTTCCTTGTCCTCCTCATCATCTAGCAGTGATGATGAGTCCCCCAAAAGGCGGCCGACAGGCGTCCTTGCCGCTTGTAATAGGAGTCCGACTCCCAGACAAGAGTACCGGAGCCCCCTTCCCGTGAACCTGTCTGGAGACCCCCAGAAGGATATCAGCAACGGATTCCTGAGTTTGTTGGCGACTCAGGAATCCGGATTGACACTTCCGGATACACTGAAATAGACTATTTTAGTTATGTTTTCCGTGATGACTTTATCAATCATATGGTGGAGCAAACAAACCTGTACGCCCAACAGTTCATTGCCTACACTACCCTGATTTGTTTTTGGCTAGGTCCAATGAATAGTACACCATCAATGCAGCCGAAATGAGGACATTTTCGGGCCTCGTGCTGCATATGGGCCTAGTCAAAAAACCAAGTATCAGTCAGTACGGGAGCAGGGACGTCCTCTACCAGATCCCGCTTTGCAGTATGGCCATGACACAGAACGGTTCAAGGCCATTCGGAAATGCCTGCATTACACTGATAATGCGGCATGTCCCCCCCAAAGTGATCTGCCTATGACCGGCCTCACTTTGTAAAGCCGGTCATAGGCGGGATCACTTTGGGGGGCCAAATTTTTGGAGGCCTACATACTGCTCAGGGAGCTCTCGGTAGATGAGTCTCTTATCAGTTTCAAGGGGAGACTCATTTTCCGCCAGTATATTCCCTCGAAGCGGGCACGGTATGGCGTGAAACTCTACAAACTTTGTGAGAGTACCTCCTGGTACACTTACAGATTTAGAGTATGTGAACCCCCAGAATATCCCCCCACTCTGGGTGTTGCAGGAAAAATCGTTTTGGACCTTGTGCACCCAATACTGGATAAGGGTTACCACCTTTGTGGATAATTTTTATACCAGCATCCCTCTTCGCATCCCTTGCCACCAGATCTATGTCCGCTTGTGGGACCGTGCGGAAGAACCAGAGAGGCCTCCCTCTAAATTTGATCCAAACACCTATGTCTAAGGGTGAGTCCCGTGCCCTTACCCATGAAAACCTGTTGCTGGTCAGGTATAAGGATAAGAGGGAAGTCCTTTTGCTGACCACAATTCATGGTAACGGCAGCTCACCTGTCCCTATGCGAGGTACCCCAACAACAGTCCTCAAGCCTTATTGTATTCTGGGCTACAATCAGTATATGGGGGGAGTTGATCTCTCTGATAAAATGCTCAAGCCATATAATGCCATGTGGAAAACACGGGTATGGTACAAAAAAGTTGCGAACTAATTGGTACAGGTTGCCATGTACAACTTTTGTACTGTCCCAGTACTCTGGCAAAACAGGGACATACCTTCAGTTCCAAGAAGAAGTCCTAAAGGCCCTGATCTTTGGCGACCGGGAAAGAGCAGGCCAAAGTTCCCAAGGAACTGGTGTTATAGTTGCCAGGATTGTCCCAGGCCAGCACTTTCCAGGTGAGTTCCCCCACACTGGAAAGAAGGGACGATCCCAGAAAAAATGTAGTGTGTCACAAGAGGGGATATGGAAGGACACCACCACTCAATGTGACACTTGGCCCGATCATTCGGGCCTCTGCATTAAAAATTGCTTCAGGGAGTATCACACTTCCATCGTATACAAAATTTTCCCTATTCATTTTAATTTCCCATAATTTGACCCCAATGTACCAAGTCCAGAGTACATTACAAATTTTAACCCCATAAACCACTAAATTGCCCCCAAAAAAATTTCATCCAAACAAAAAAAAAACATAAAAAAAAACCTGATATGACCTCTGGTGGTATTTTTTCCAAAAATGGGTCACTGAGTCACTAACATCGGGGACTTTTTTATGTTGCCTCAAATGCGCAGCGCTCTCTCTCCACCTGTGAAAGGAAAAATTATGGGTAACCCTAGCATTTTAGTGTAAAAAATCAAATTGTTCCTTTTCACTTCCCATTTTAATGAACATTTATCAAATACCTGTGGGATTTTAAGGCTCACTGCACTGCTTGTTACATTCCTTGAGGGGTGTAATTTCCAAAATAGTATGCCATGTGTTTTTTTTTTTTTTTTGCTGTTCTGGCACCATAGGGGCTTCCTAAATGTGACATGCCCCCCAAAAACCATTTCAGCGAAATTTACTTTCCAAAAGCGAAATGTTACTCCTTCTCTTCTGAGCATTATAGTTCGCCCGCAGTGCACTTGACGTCCACACATGGGGTATTTCCATACTCAAAAGAGATGGGGTTACAAATTTTGGGGGGCATTTTCTCCTATTACCCCTTGTAAAAATGTATAATTTAGGGGAAAACCTGCATTTTAGTGAAAAAAATCATTTACACATCCAACTTTAATGAAAAGTTGTCAAACAACTGTGGGGTATTAAGGCTCACCATACCCCTTGTTATGTTCCTTGAGGGGTGTTGTTTCCAAAATTGTATGCCATGTGGGGCTTCCTAAATGTGACATGCCCCACAAAAACCATTTCAGAAAAACTCACTCCCCAAAATCCCATTGTTGCTCCTTCCCTTCTGAGCCCTCTAGTGTACCCGCCGAACACTTGACATACACATATGAGGTATTTCCTTACTCGAGAGAAATTGGGTTACAAATTTTGAGACAATTTTTTCCTTTTACCCCTTGGCTCCGACCAGCCTAAAGGATAGGAGCGAGGTGGCAGTGTTGCCACCCCCTCCTATCCCCTGCCATTGGTTGGTCAAGCTGACCACCAATGGCAGGAGGGGGGCGGGGGGGGGGGTAGAGTTCATTTCCCCCGCTCTGGCCACCGATCGGAAGTCGGTACAGAGCGGGGGAACACGGGTGGAGAGGGGGGGGGGCATGGCCCGGCTTACCCGGACCAGAAGAGGCGGCGGAGGCGGCATCAGGAACCAGCGGCGCGAGCAGGAGGAGCGGCGGCCGGAAAGTATGTCTGAGAAGTCTGCAGTGAAGATCGCGATAAGTGATCTTCACTGTGGCCTTCTAAAAGCTGCAAAACTACAACTCCCAGCATGCCCACACAGCCAAAGGCTAAACTGTGGTCCTCCAGATGTTGCAAAACTACAACTTTCAGCATGCGCTGACTGTCTGGGCATGCTGGGAGTTGTAGTTTTGCAACATCTGAAGTGGCACAGTTTGGAGACCACTATATGGTGGTCTCCAAACTGTAGCCCTCCAGATGTTGCAAAACTACAACTCCCAGCATGCCCAGACAGTCAGGGATGCTGGGCGTGTAGTTCTGCAATATCTGGCCCTTCAGATGTTGCAGAACTAGAACTCCCAGCATGCCTGGACAGTCTGGGCATGCTTGTAGTTGTAGTTTTGCAACATCTGGAGGGCTACAGTTTGGAGGCCACTGTTCTTCCCCAGTTGTTGCATAACTACAACTCCTAGCATGCCCAGACTGTCCAGGCATGCTGGGAGTTGTAGTTCTGCAACATCTGAAGGGCCAGATATTGCAGAACTACACACCCAGCATCCCTGACTGTCTGGCCGTGCTGGGAATTGTAGTTTTGCAACAGCTGTAGGCACACTGGTTGGGAAACACTGAGCTAGAGTCTGTTTCCTAACTCAGTGATTCCAACACGTGTGCCTCCAGCTGTTGCAAAACTATAACTCCCAGAGTGCACTGACAGACTGTACATGCTGGGAGTTGTAGTCTTGCAACAGCTGTAGGCACATGTCTGTTTTCTAACTCAGTGGTTCCCCACCCCTCCCAGCATGTACGGTCCGTCAGTGCCTTCTGGGAGTTGTCATTTTGCCACAGCTGAAGGTTTGGGGCCCCACCCCCCCCCCCCCCCCCATGTGAATGTACAGGGTACATTCACACGGGCGGGTTTACAGTGGGTTTGCTTCAAGGAAACTTACTGTGAACCCCTGCCTGTGTGAATGTACCCTAAAAACACTACACTACACTAACAAATAATAAAACGTAAAACACTACACATACACCCCCTTACACGTCGCCCCCCCCCCCCCAAATAAAAATGAAAAACGTCTCATACGGCATTGTTTCCTAAACGGCGCCTCCAGCTGTTCCAAAACCACAACTCCCAGTGTTGCCGGACAGCCATAGACTGTCCTGGCAGGCTGGGAGTCTTGTAACAGCTGGAGGCACCCTGTTTGGGAAACACTGCTGTAGGGTTTTGGTGGAGACAAGCCCCATCCTTGTAACTGGGTTCACCCCTACTGCAAATTCCTTATTCAGGCCTCAAATGCGCATGGAGGTCTCTCACTTCAGAGCCCTGTCGTATTTCAAGGCAACAGTTTAGGGCCACATATGGGGTATCTCCGTACTCGGGAGAAATTGCGTTACAAATTTTGGGGGGATTTTTCTCCCATTACCCTTTGTAGAAATGGTAAATTTGGGGAAAAAAACCTGCACTTTAGTGAAAAATTTTTTTTTCTCATTTACACATCCGAATTTAATGAAAAGTCGTCAAACACCTGTGGGGTGTTAAGGCTCACCTGACCCCTTGTTACGTGCCTTGAGGGGTGTAGTTTCCAAAATGGTATGCCATGTGTTTTGTTTTGTTTTTTTGCTGTTCTGGCACCATAGGGGCTTCCTAAATGTGACATGCCCTTCAAAAACCATTTCAGCAAAATTCCCTCTCCAAAATCCCATTGTTGCTCCTTCCCTTCTGAGCCCTCTAGTGCACCCACAGAGCACTTGACATACACATATGAGGTATTTCCTTACTCGAGAGAAATTGGTTTACAAATTTTAGGGTGATTTCTCTCCTTTTACCCCTTGTAAAAATTCAAAAACTGGGTCTACAAGAACATGCCAGTGTAAAAAATGAAGATTTTGAAATTTCTCCTTCACTTTGCTGCTATTCCTGTGAAACACCTAAAGGGTTAACACATAGTTACATAGTTACATAGTTAGTACGGTCGAAAAAAGATATATGTCCATCAAGTTCAACCAGGGAATTAAGGGGTAGGGGTGTGGCGCGATATTGGGGAAGGGATGGGATTTTATATTTCTTCATAAGCATTAATGTTATTTTGTTCCATGAATGTATCTAATCCTGTTTTAAAGCTGTTAATTGTTCCTGCTGTGACCAGTTCCTGAGGTAGACCGTTCCATAAATTCACAGTCCTCACGGTAAAGAAGGCGTGTCGCCCCTTGAGACTAAACTTTTTCTTCTCCAGACGGAGGGAGTGCCCCCTCGTCCTTTGGGGGGGGGGGTTTAACCTGGAACAGTTTTTCTCCATATTTTTTGTATGGGTCATTAATATACTTATATACATTTATCATATCCCCCCTTAAACGTCTCTTCTCAAGACTAAACAATTGTAACTCCTTTAATCGCTCCTCATAGCTAAGATGTTCCATGCCCCATATTAGTTTAGTCGCGCGTCTCTGCACCCTTTCCAACTCCGCAGTGTCCCTTTTATGGACAGGTGCCCAAAACTGAACAGCATATTCCAGGTGAGGCCGTACCAATGCTTTATAAAGGGGGAGTATTATGTCCCTGTCCCTTGAGTCCATGCCTCTTTTGATACATGACAATATCCTGCCGGCTTTGGAAGCAGCAGCCTGACATTGCATGCTATTCTGTAGTCTGTGATCTACAAGTACACCCAGATCCTTCTCTACCAGTGACTCTGCCAGTTTAATCCCCCCTAAGACATACGATGCATGCAGGTTATTAGTACCCAGATGCATAACTTTACATTTATCCACATTGAACCTCATTTGCCAAGTGGATGCCCAGACACTTAGTCTATCCAAGTCATCTTGTAACTTATGCACATCCTCTATAGACTGTACCGTGCTACAAAGCTTGGTGTCATCTGCAAAGATAGAAACAGAGCTGTTAATACCATCCTCTATATCATTGATAAATAAATTAAACAACAGCTCGCCCAGTACTGAACCTTGGGGTACACCACTAATAACCGGGGACCAATCAGAGTACGAATCATTGACCACCACTCTCTGGGTACGATCCATGAGCCAGTGTTCAATCCAGTTACAAACTAAAATTTCCAAACCCAAAGACCTTAACTTACCTGTCAGACGTCTATGAGGGACAGTATCAAACGCTTTAGCAAAATCCAGAAACACTATATCCACAGCCATTCCTCTGTCAAGGCTTCTACTCACCTCTTCATAAAAGCAAATTAGATTGGTTTGACAACTTCTATCCTTAGTAAACCCATGCTGGCTATCACTTATAATACAATTATCCCCTATGTATTCCTGTATGTAATCCCTTATAAGTCCTTCAAACAATTTACCCACAATGCACGTTAAACTTACCGGTCTATAGTTTCCTGGGGAAGACCTAGAGCCCTTTTTGAAGATTGGCACCACATTCGCCTTGCGCCAGTCCCTTGGCACAATACCAGACACCAGAGAATCTCTAAATATCATGAACAGGGGTACAGATATTACTGAACTTACCTCTCTAAGAACTCTTGGGTGTAGTCCATCCGGCCCTGGAGATTTGCTTACATTTATATCACTTAACTTACCTTGTACCATCTCTACATTAAGCCAGTTCAGTACATTACATGATGTGTTACCAGCACTGACCTGGCCAATGTCAGCTCCTTTTTCCATAGTGTATACAGAACTAAAGAACCCATTCAGTAGCTCCGCTTTCTCTTGATCGCCTGTGACAACCTCCCCATTATCATTATTAAGGGGTCCTACATGCTCTGTCCTTGGTTTTTTTGCATTTATATATCTAAAAAAATATTTAGGATTAGTTTTGCTTTCTTTGGCCACCTGTCTCTCGTTTTGAATTTTTGCTGTTTCTATTACATTTTTACAGATTTTATTAAGCTCTTTGTACTGTTTAAATGTTATCGCTGACCCATCAGATTTGTATTTTTTGAAGGCAATTTTTTTGTTGTTTATTGCTCTTTTAACATCATGTGTCAGCCATGTAGGATTTAGTTTTAATCGTTTATATTTGTTCCCCTTTGGTATATATTTAGATGTATAGTTATTTAGAGTTGATTTAAAGATGTCCCATTTACCTTCTGTATCAGTATTTGACAACACCTCCCCCCAGTCTATGTCCTGTAGTGCAGCCCTCAGCCTAGGGAAGTTTGCCTTTTTAAAGTTATATGTTTTTGCCTTCCCCGCCTGTCTTTGTTTTCTACATTTTAAGTCAAAAGTAACTATATTGTGGTCGCTATTACCAAGGTTTTCCCGCACAGTTACATTACCAACCAGTTCTGCGTTGTTGGAAATGATCAGATCCAACAAGGCATCACTTCTTGTTGGGTCCTCCACAAACTGGCCCATAAAATTATCCTGCAATAAATTTAGGAATTGTCGCCTCTTTGTAGTTTTAGCCAACCCCGGACCCCAATCTATATCTGGATAGTTAAAATCTCCCATTATTACCACTGTACCTGCCCGGGCGGCCCTCTCTATTTGTTTATGAAGCCGAACTTCTATCTCTTCAGTGATATTAGGGGGTCTGTAGATTACCCCAAATATTATTTTTTCAGTATTTCCCTCCTTTTGTAATTCTACCCACAGTGATTCCACCTCCTCAAAATCATCACACACTATGGCATCGTTCACACTGACTTTCATACCACTTCTTACATACAGACAGACTCCACCACCTTTTCTGTTCATTCTATCCTTGCAAAACAATGTAAACCCCTGCAGATTGACAGCCCAGTCATGCGAGGAGTCCAGCCATGTCTCAGTGACCCCAACTATATCAATATGTTCCTCCAGTATCAAGGCCTCAAGCTCCCCCATTTTATTTGCTAGGCTTCTGGCATTTGTGAACATACACTTTACATTTCCATCCTTTATGTTATTGGGGTTAATGGGATTCAAGGGTGTAAGTTTTATTTTCCTATGAAGCCTATTCCTATTAACTATTCTAACCCCTCCCTCCGCTCCACCCCCAGGTACATTTATAATTCCCACCTCTCTATCTACACTATCTTCCCCCTCTTTGCTGTAGGTTCCCTCCCCCCAAGTCCCTAGTTTAAACACTCCTCCACCCTTCTAGCCATCTTCTCCCCAAGCAAAGCTGCACCCTCCCCATTGAGGTGCAGCCCGTCCCTACGGTAGAGCCGGTAACCGACAGCGAAGTCAGCCCAGTTCTCCATGAACCCAAACCCTTCCTTCCTACACCAGCTTCTGAGCCACTTGTTTACCTCCCTGATCTCCCGCTGCCTCTCTGGTGTGGCTCGTGGTACTGGTAGTATTTCAGAAAATACTACCTTGGAGGTCCTTGCCTTAAGCTTGCGGCCTAAGTCCCTGAAATCATTTTTAAGGACACTCCACCTACCTCTTACTTTGTCATTGGTGCCAATATGTACCATAACTGCTGGGTCCTCTCCAGCCCCGCCCAGCAACCTGTCAACCCGATCCGCGATGTGCCGAACTCGTGCGCCAGGGCAGACAACACACTGTTCGGCGATCCCGGTCTTTGTGACAGATTGCCCTGTCTGTCCCCCTAATAATTGAGTCCCCCACCACTAGTACCTGTCTGGCCTGCCCTGTACTCCTCCCTCCCTCCTTACTGGAGCAGACACCCCCCTGGCGGTCAGAGGCGGTATCCTGCTGCAGTTCTGCTAGCTCTGTAATGGCATCCCCCTCATCTGCCAAGCGGGCAAACTTGTTGGGGTGTGCCAGTTCAGGACTAGCCTCCCTGACACTTTTTCCCCTACCCCTCTTTCTAACTGTAACCCAGCTAACTGCCTGACTGTCCTGCAACTCCGTCCCACTGTCCTCCCCCACCTCTATTCCCGAGAGTGCCTGCTCAGTGAGCACGAGACTCCTCTCCATGTTGTTAATGCTTCTCATTGTTGCCAGTTGCCCCTCTAGATGCAGGATCTGGGCTTCCAAACGGACAACTAGCACACATCTCGCACAACAATATGCACCCTCAAACTGTTGTTCAAGGATTGCATACATTGAACAGGATGTACATTGGACTGCATTTTCCAACATGGAGGCCATCTAGTTATGGGGATTTCACAAATGTATAGGAAAAAACAGACAGTCAAAATTACACTTAAAATTTTTTGTAGACCTTGTGGGTTCAGAAATTAACACTCACAGCGATCTCAACCTCCTGCTTTCAAACTCCTGTTTTTGAAACTCCTCTTTCACGCCCCTGCTTACACTTACTGAATGTCATTTTGAATACTTTGAGGGGTGCAGTTTTTATTGTGGGGTCATTTATGGGGTATTTCTAATTTGAAGACCCCTCAAATCCACTTCAAAACTGAACTGCTCCCTGAAAAATTCAGATTTTGAAAATTTTGGGAAAAATTTGAAAATTACTGCTGAACTTTGAAGCCCTCTGATGTCTTTCAAAAGTAAAAACATAGATAAGAAAGAAGAGAAAAAAACACAGGCGCCCCTAGTGTGGTACCGTGAGAGTATTTGGCACAAGTACAAGAATTGCGCTTACCAGAATGTGTTGCGCTGTGGGCACAACACCATGAAGAGCATAATAGATAAATCTGCATGCAGCCAGGATCCTCCGGTTGAAGACTTGCTCACCGGAGGAGATTCATAGGAAAAAAACGGCAGATGTAAAATTGGATCCTTAGTTCAGTGCAGGGCAGTAGAAGAAGAGTCCGTAATGCAGGGGTTAACTTCGTATGGTTTATTCAAAACACAATCGCAACGCGTTTCTTGCCCGTACAGGGCACTTCCTCAGCCAATGCCTGGGAAGGGTCCTTAAAGATGTACTCCGGTGCTAAGACATCTTATCCCCTATCCAAAGATGCCTGATCGCGGAGGTCCTGCCGCTAGGGACCCCTGTGATCTTTCACACAGCACCACGTTACCATCAGCCCCCAGAAAGCTGTCACACCCCCTCCCATAGGCTTGCATTGAGGGGGTGGAGCGTGACATCACACAGATGCGGAGCTGTGACATCACAATACTCCTTACCCTGATCGGCAGTCATCAGACCCGGAGCGAACATGCTTCGGGGGCTGATGGTAACGGGGTGCTGCGTGAAAGATCACGGGGGTCCCCAGCGATCAGGCACTTTATCCCCTATCCTTTGTATAGAAGATAAGATGTCTTAGCGCCAGAGTACCCCTTTAGGGGGTTAAATGGACAAGTAGAGGAAATTCAGTGAGGAGCTCTTACAGAGTTTGTACAAATTCTCGCCATGCCTTAACCTCTTACTGGGAAAGCATTATAGCTAATCAATGGAAAGGAATATGTCGGAATTTTGCCTCTGCAAATTTAGCAGTGAAACTATCTATGACTGGCCTTATTTTAAACAGGTGGTCATATACAGGATCATTTTGGGGCAGACACATTGTATTATCCGCATAATGCAAGAATATATGGATTGCTTCAAAACAAGACCTTTCAGGACTATACAGTAAAGAGGGTGTTGGAAAGAACATCCCACTCCAGTATTGCCTATTACTAGGGTTTTTAGCTAGGCCTGTATGCTGGGCCACAAACTGTTAGAAATACAATTTTGTCTGACCTACTATCAAACTGATAAAGTTCTCACTGAAAAAAAAACATTAAAAAGTCCATTTCAGTGAGGCCTGTGGGGTTAATTTAGATTTCTGGAAGACTCAGCAATCTGCTCACATTTGTTCAGAACTTGAGTCCAAACAATGTCACCTATAGGGGAACAGGGTCACTAATATATGGCACAGGGAAACTTGTACTGTGGACAGGGAAAATTGAATAGGGAACTGGGTCACTAGTATGAGGAGCCTCTACTGGCAGTACCCTGCGGTGCAAACTTTAAAGAGGCTGATCATCATTGGATAATGACAAGGGAGGGAGTGGGGTCTTCCCCTTCTCTCTCACTGGTGGACTTATTGCCTGAGGCAAGCATGGCGTATGCCTCCTGTGGCAAGCTTTAAAGGAGAATTCTGAGATAGGGTTTTTATGTTAGTAACATTCCCATTATAAAAAAATAAACATCAACTTACCTCCTCAGGTGCCTCTGTTGTCCTGCTGCAGTCCCCGGTGTGCTCCTTTTCCTGCTTCCCTGGCCATAGTGATTGGCCGAGCGGAAATGTGACCTATAGAGCCCCAGCACTGTGTTCTTCCTGCTCTGATGTAAACAGGCAAACATATTTTTTCCATATTTCCTACACTCTCCCTGCCTAACAGTCGCTGTCCCTCACCTTACATTTATCCACATTAAACTTTATTTGCTTTATTTGGGTGAGCTCTGATAGTTGTCTCTCTGTTGGAGACCCTGTTTGTGGAGGTTGTTTTAACACTATCTTCACCTATAGATCACCATCCAGGCGATCCATTAATATTCCCTTTATTTCCCACAAACTTATAAAATCTATAATGCTTTATTGCTACACACTATTAAAATCACAGTTTCTCATGGTCTTTGTTTTATTCTGTTGGAAGGCTTGGAAGGCAAGTCCTTCTTTATTGATTTGGCGCTCTGTGGCTGCAGTCCACAGTAGCCTATAAGACTGTGCTAGTCCTGTTATTAAAATGTTTAACACTCAGCCTCCCTCGACATGTTTCACCACGATCTGCGGCTTTGTTAAGAGGTAATGGGCTAATGAGTGTCTGAACGCTGTGCTGGAGGTTTTATAACCTTCTATTGATGACGCGGCTTAGCAAGTTCCGTGTCTCTCTGGCCAATCATTGCGCTATTCAAGCCTTCCACCTATCATACCTATCCTATTCCTACCTGTAATTTACTAGTTACCTGCACCAATCACGCTAATCTGGAGTCTAAGCTGACTCCTATTGGAGCTGGGTACTGTGACATCCATGTGCAGCTCACCATGCGCGATCTGTTAGTAATTTTCATGTCGGCCCAGGCTTATATCATTGGCAGGAAGCTGCATTAGGGCCCTGTTCCTCCTGGCAGCCTCCCACTGGGAGTACATGTTGAGTGAGCTTTTAACATCTGTTCCCCCTGGTGCAGTGCTGTTTGGCGTCCATTGCTACCCTGGCGCTGTGTCTGTGGAATGGCGCGGCCCAGGGACTGGTTTGAGTGGCATTGGGGCTGCTCTGCCAGTTGGGTCGTTCCCCCTGTGGGCACTGGTGTTGGGGCGGTGTTGGTCGCCACTCAGTGTTGCACCATTTTATGCTAGGGACCCACTATTTACAGGTGGCCGTGACGTGGCTAGTGGGCTTGCACTTCATGATTATAAAGTACACTAACGACCTGTTGTTTAATAAATATTTTTCTCAAGTTGAATTCACATGTCTGCACTAACACTTTACATATTTCTCTTGCATTCTTCTCACTGTGCAGGTCCCGATGGGGGTCACATCTATCTGCGGACCTGTCTACATATGGGGGTGCACTACCTAATGGGGGACATATCTTTCTGGGGCTCTGTCTGCCTACTGGGGGAGCCCACCCTTCCTACCAACTGGGGGGGACATATCTATCTGTGGCATTATTTACTTACTAGGGGTGCCCTACCTGCTTTCCTACCTGATGAGGGGATGTACCTACCTGATAAAGGGACACACCTTCCTGAAGGGGGGACTACCTACTTAATGGGGCGGACTTACTTATCAGGGGCCCTATCCACCTAATAGGGTGACATACTGGTCTGCCTATTAAGTTTCTATTAATAAAGATCTTATTTACATACTATCTTGGTTGAAATTATTTTATCTACCAGGACAAGTGGATTGTCATGAGGGACAAGTAGATTGTGCTCCGTTTTAGTCCCTTGGACAAGTAGTTTTTTTAAAACAATTCCACACCCCTGTACTAGCATCCATTCATATGAACAGCAGAAAAAAACAGATAAAAAAATATGTGAATAAATACATATATAATTAACATTCTAATAATAATAATAACAATAAATATGCACGTGTATGTATACCTCATTAGAAACACCCATGTTACAAATAAAAAATACCTAAAGTATTGATGTATATATGAAAGTACATGGAATGATATATATTGACTATATGTCCCACAACCAAATTTGCCTACAAATGTGAACAAATTTACATATAATGTAACTATAATAATAATAATAGACCCCACAAAATCTACAATACATATAAACCTAGATATAGTATATTAACCCCTAAAGGACCCGGGGGGTTTCTGTTTTTGCACTTTCGTTTTTTCTTCCTTACCTTTAAAAAATCATAATTCTTTAAATTTTGCACCTAAAAATCCATATGATGGCTGATTTTTTGCGCCACCAATTCCACTTTGTAATGACATCATTTTACCTAAAAATCTACGGCGAAACGGAGAAAAAAATCAACGTGCGACAAAATTGAAGAAAAAACGCCATTTTGTACATTTTGGGGGCTTCCGTTTCTACGAAGTAAATTCATACAATTAAAATGATACCCTATGATATGATATTTTATTGTTACCATTTTTGTTTTGACCGGACTGTTTGATGGCTTTTTATTCATTTTTTTCATGATATAAAAAGGGACCAAAAATACGCTATTTTAGACTTTGGAATTTTTTTGCGCATAGACCATTGACCATGCGGTTTAATTAACTATATATTTTTATAATTCGGACATTTCTGCACGCGGCGATACCACATATGTTTATTTTTATTTACACAGGGTTTTTTTTTTATGGGAAAAGGGGGGGGGGTGATTCAAACTTTTATTAGGGGGGGTTAAATGATCTTTATTAACTTTTTTTTTGCCGTGTTATAGCCCCCCATAGGGGGCTATAACACTGCACACACTGATCTTATACATTGATCATTGTTATCTCATAGGATTACATTGATCAATGAATCTGCCGCTTGACTGCTCATGCCTGGATATTAGGCACTGAGCAGTCATTCGGCGATCGGACACGCAGGAGGAAGGTAGGGGTCCTCCTTGTGTCCTCCAGCTGTACGGGATGCCGCCATTTCGCCACGACGGTCCCAAACAGCCCACTGAGCTAGCCGGGGGTAGTTTACTTTCACTTTAGATGCAACGATCAACTTTGAATGCCGCGTCTAAAGGGTTAATAGCGTGCTGCACCGCAATCAGTGTCGCGCTCTATTAGCCATGGGTCCCAGCCACTCGTTATCCATGGCCCCGCATTATAGAAAGGGAGCGGACTCAGGGCGTACAGGTACGCCCTGGGTCCTTAAAGGGGTTAACCAGGAAAAAACTTTTTTTTTATATATCAACTGGCTTCAGAAAGTTAAACAGATTTGTAAATTACTTCCATTAAAAAAATCTTAATCCTTTCACTACCTATGAGCTGCTGAACTTTAGTTGTTCTTTTCTGTCTAAGTGCTCTCTGATGACACGTGTCTCGGGAACCACCCAGTTTAGAAGCAAATCCCCATAGCAGTTCCCGAGACAAGCAGAGATGTCAGCAGAGAGCACTGTTGTCAGACAGAAAACAACAATTCAACTTCAGCAGCTGATAATTATTGGAATGATTAAGATTTTTTAATAGAAGTAATTTACAAATCTGTTTAACTTTCTGGAGCCAGTTCATATAAAAAAAAAGTTTTTTCCTGGAATACCCCTTTAAGTGGTTAAATAAAAAAAAATATATATATTGTCACGCACCTGGATGCGGGAGGTCTGGAACAAGATGTGGATCCTCTACCTGTGTGGCAGATGACTCGGACTGTATCGGGGAGCGGAGTCTAAGGTGCCGCTGGTCTTCACCAGAGCCCGCCGCAAGGCGGGATGGTTTGCTGGGGCAGGCGACACCCAGGTCGCTACCCCCAATACGGCTCGACCACACAGGTAACCGGGCAAGACGAGGTACAGGAGGATGAGACGGAGGCATAGTCAACGTAGCAGAAGGTCAAGGCAGGCGGCAAAGGTTCGTAGTCAGTAAACGTAGCGGAAAGGTCTGGGTACACGAGTATGGCAAACAGGCAATAGGGCACGCTTTCTCTCAGACAAATGGCACTGAAGATCCGGCAGGGGTGTGTGGGAGGTGCAACAACTTTATAATGTGCTGTACAGGTGCATACCATTATGGGCGTACTGGCCCTTTAAATCTCAGAGCACCAGCGCGCTCGCGCCCTAGGAGACGGGGACACGCTCGCTGGTGCTGTGATGCAGAGCAGGAGGCAGCAGGGGAGCAAGGTAAGGGACGGGACTCGCATGCGGGCACGTCCCGCTATGTGAATCCCGGCCCCGCCGGGAGCAGAGACCGTGCGCTCGAGGCCGCCATGCGCGGCCGGAGCGCAAGTAGTAACATATATAATATGTATATAGATATATACATCCCCATACATTCATAAAAACCTCACAGAATGACAAAAGCTTTACATATACCAAAATATAAAAATTATCAATGTAATAAAAAGAACTTCATAAATGTATCCACCATATATACTCGAGTATAAGCCGAGTTCTTCAGCACGAAAACGCCCCCCCCTCGGCTTATACTCGAGTGACTTGAGTGAGGGGAAAAAAAAATCTCTTCAGGCATACTGGTGGGGTGGGGGAGGTGCCGGGCCATCTATCTTCGCTGCAGGGACCGTCCGCATTCCAGTGGGGAAGGTGAGCGGACTAGTAACGCTGCATTGACGCTGCACAGGGATGTCATGGATGTCTGCTGTGCACAGACGTCCCTGCGTGTCATCGTCAATGCAGCGTCACTAGTCCGGGGCCAGCCTGGAGCGGAGGGCCTCCTGGTGAAGATTGACGGCCTGGAACGGCTCACCCTGTATGATCACAGAAGGGGGGTCTTTATGATGATGGAGGGGAGTCTGTATGGGGTGAAATTAGGGGCCCCGGCTTATTTTCGAGTTGGCTTATACTCGAGTATATAAAGTATACTAAAAAATATACATCCACCATGCTAACACTGATAGCTTTGTAGATGTATGTTTTTTAGTATAGATACATTTATCAAGTTCTTTTTTATATTAATAATTTTTATATTTTTGTATATGTGAAGCTTTTGTTATTCTGTGAATGCATGTATATATATAGCTCAACAAAGGTTTGGCTATTGCAGTTCTGCCATGGAGGCCATTTTTGTGCAGTACACACCTGATACTGGTGCCCTAAAACTGTATATTGGTGTTATGGACATGAAAATGACATACATTTAATTTGCTATATTTTGTGTTCCTACACCAGAAAACCACATGGAGTTTAGACAAAGAAAGATGGAGTCTCTTACCTGGGGTCTCCTAGTCATGTTCAAAGGGGCCAATAGGTGGGCTTTTGTAACATTAGACAAAGACCACCTGTGGGTGGGCTAAGGGGCAGAAAAAACATAATAAAAGTCCATTGAAAGGGACCAAGCTCTCTCTTTTTCTCTTCCGGGGCTGCATACCAACACACCTTTCCATTCAACTTCCTGGTGGGACACTTTCCATTCAACTTCCTGTTTGGGCCTTATCCTGAGACAAAGGACTGCAGCCTTTTCCATGCCTGTCTTTGTTGCTGATACTTGCTGGAAAGGTTCCCCGAAGCTAAGTATTTTCAGTATTATATTCTTTATGTGTTTCTTTTAGTATAGTTGTATATTTTAAGGAAAATCCACCCAAATAGCCAACAGATAGTGTTTCTACTTTAATTGTTGTATACATGTTTACTTACACTGCAGATTTAAGTTTCTAGCTATCTTTTCTCTTCTCTCTCTCTTAGAGTGTGTTTAGTTTTCAATTGTGTATTAAACATCTTTATTTCTGCCAGTATTTGGATGTGTAGTGTTGATTTGTGCATTGGATATTAGGATATAACTTTTCCAAAATTCCTAAAATAGGTTGGTCTGTGGGGATTTTATGAATGCATTTGGTCTCTGATAGTACTGCTCAGCTAAGTGTCTATGCACCTGGTCTGTGAATATATTGTATTCACATGACCGCACGGTGGCCGCCATTTTGTGTCTTAGCGGCGTAGCCAAATCCAATTCGACCCCAAGCCACGAACCACAACAATTGGGATACCATCTAAAAAGAGTTGGACAAAATAACTAGAACTCCCCTATTTTTCCATAGTCAAGGTGAACTCTTTTTATAACACCTGCCATTATTAGTATTTTCCACTTAGACATGTAGCTTAATTTTCGGTTAATAAACTAAATTATATGCATAGTTCTGAAAATCTGTTATTTTAGGGACAGTGTTCCAAAGGGAATGAGTTGAGTTTATGGATTTGTTGAGGTCAACAGAACATCTGCAGTCAGAAGTAGCTATGGTTAAAAATCAAAAGCTCCCCTAAAATGACTGCAACACAAGTTTAAAGGGTAACTCTCATAAATGTTTTGCTATTGCACTCCTTATGGTAAATAAAAAATATTTCTAATATACTTTGCTTTAAAAAAAAAATAAAGTTTTCTATGTTTTATTTGTGCTTAAAAAAGCTCAAGAGCACATTTTCCCCCATCTCATACACAGACTTTGGACCGAAGTCCAAACACAGAAAGTGCAGCCTGGAGTGCTGAGGGGGTGTGTCCAGCCTCATCCAATCATAGCTCCTCTCACACTTAACTGCCATATGCTGTTGGCTGGACACAACCCCCTCAGCACTTCAGCCCATTTAAGGTCAGACGTGTACTGCACAAAGATGGCATCCATGGCAGAACTGCAATAGCCAAACCTTGGTTGACACTACAAAACATTAAATAGCGTGTTCTATGATTGAAAAACCACAAAACATGGACAGGCACGAGAGATGAAGATGATGAAAATTACAGGCCTCTCTCATCTTTTAAGTGGGAGCACAATTGGGGCTGACTTAAAGGGGTACTCCGGTGGTCAACGTGTTTTTCCGTTTTTGACTTACCCTATTTGTTTTGTTTCATTTGTATTCTTGTTGTTTAGCCTACTCTATTTCCGTTCTTTGTTGTCTTTTTATCCCCCACTTTGTTTTCCTATCTTTGCTTCTATTTCCTGTTTCTTGCTGTGCTGAAAACTACAAATCCCAGCATGCCACATACCTTGCTGGTTTGGTGCGGCTCCTTTTTTTTGTTTGTTTGTTCCACCCTTTACCCACCCTACTATTTTCCCGGGTCAGCCCCCTTATACACAGCACACTAATATAATCAGCCTTGGTTGGGATACACTGTCATACACACACAAAAGGGACTACAACTCCCAGCATGTGTCATTCAGGAGTCTTCAGTCTGTGGCATAACACCAGCATGCGGCCTCTGTAGTCTCCTGAGGGTTGTAGTTCCCCACACCTCTATAGGGCATACACCAGTGTTTCCCAACCAGGGTGCCTCCAGGTGTTGCAAAACTACAACTCCCAGCATGTCCTGACAGCCTTTGGGCATGCCAGGAGTTGTAGTTTTGCAACAGCTGGAGGCACACTGGTTGGGAAACACTGGTGTAACATGATGTGTATGCTGAATAGGCTAGAACAGTGTTTCCCAACCAGTGTACCTCCAGCTGTTGCAAATCTACAACTCCCAGCATGCCGAAAGTCTGTCAGGGCATGCTGGGAGTTGCAGTTTTGCAAAAGCTGGAGGCACACTGGTTTGTAAACACTGGCATACATACACACAAAAGGGACTACAACTCTCAGCATGTGTCATTCAGGAGTCCCCCCCTCCCCCTTCACATATAGAGATCATTCCCAGTATGAGATTTATTCCCCTGCAGTCCATACATCCCCAGCCCGTGCACCTTCTCATCCTCCCCTTCAGATAACACTTATCTTCTCTGTGAGGTCCTTCTCCTATGCAGACCTGCGTCCTTAGAATACAGAGCAGGGGGGAGGGGAGGGGAGGAGCTGTGTACTCAGCTGGATGAGATGAGGGGGCGTGGCTTATTTTTCTCTTGCAGACAGAGAAAAAAAAAAAGCTGTGACATCTTGTCCACAACAGACTCAGAACTGTGGACAACAGTAAAAGAAAACCCTCTGAACTACAGAACTTCCTGCCCAACAAACAGGTAAGAAAAACACATAAATGCTGCCAAAACATATAACACATGCATATGGCAAAAAAACTAAACTTACAAAGAAGGTGCCATATAGTCAAAAAAATTTACCACCAGAGTAACCCTTTGAGACTTTTTTCTGCCCCACTGTATAGCAGTAACTTAGCTCCATTGACTGACATGTGCACAAAGTCTGGTGTACCTTTCTGTGGTATGCTACTGTATATCCCTTTAACCCCTTAACGACCAAGTACGTATATTTACGTCCTTGGCCGGCTCCCGCGATATAACGAGGGGTCACGCTGTGACCCCGCGACATATCGGGTCGCTCCCGGCATGTATCTGATGCCGGGACCCGGGGCTAATAGCACGCGGCAGTGATCGTGGTGCCACGCGCTATTAACTCTTTAGATGCCGTGTTCAAAGTTGAACGCCACGTCTAAAACTAAAGTGAAAACTGCCCGGCTGCTCAGCGGGGCTGATCGGGACTACCACAGTGAAAATGCGGTGTCCCGATCAGCTGGGACACGAGCGGAGGTCCTCTTACCTGCCTCTGGCATGTCCCCTCAGCGATTGATTGCTCCAAGCCAGAGATGCAGGCTTGAGCAATCGACCGCCGATAACGCTGATCATTGCAAAGCTATGGCTTTGCAGTGAACAGTGCTGGCAATCAGTGTGTGCAGTGTTATAGGTCCCTATGGGAGCTATAACACTGCAAAAAAAAATGTAAAAAAAAAGTTAATAAATGTGATTTAACCCTTTCCTTAATAAAAGTTCAAATCACCCCCCTTTTCCCATAAAAAACCACCATGTAAATAAAAATACATATAAACATATGTGGTATCGTCGCGTGCGTAAATGTCCGAACTATAAAAAAAAATCATTAATTAAACCTCACGGTCAATGGCATACGCGCAAAAAAATTCCAAAGTCCAAAATAACATATTTTTGGTCGCTTTTTATATCATGAAAAAATGAATAAAAAATCCCATCAATACAAAAATGGTACCGCTAAAAACTTCAGATTACGGCGCAAAAAATGAGCCCTCATACCGCCCCATATGACGAAAAATAAAAAAGTTATAGGGGTCAGAAGATTACAATTTTAAACGTATAAATTTTCCTGCATATAGTTATGATTTTTTACAGAAGTACAACAAAATCAAACCTATATAAGTAGGGTATCATTATTTAATCGTATGGACCTACAGAATAAAGATAAGGTGTTATTTTTACCGAAAAATGTACTGCGTAGAAACGGAAGCCCCCAAAAGTTACAAAATGGCATTTTTTCTTAAATTTTGTCATACAATGATATTTTTTACCCTTTTTCCGTGTAAAATGACTGATGTCACTGCAAAGTAGAATTGGTGGCACAAAAAATAAGCCATCATAAGAATTTGTAGGTGCAAAATTGAAAGGGTTATGATTTTTAAAGGGTGAGGAGGAAAAAATGAAAGTGCAAAAACAGAAAAACCCGTGGTCCTTAAGGGGTTAAAGTGTGTTGTTAGCAAATACTTCCGTCACCCTGAAGGCCAAAATGGACTATGTCCTTAAAGGGGTACTCCGTTCATAGATATCTTATGGCCTATCTCTCCTGCAGCACCCCCGTCATCTGGTGCATGGAGCAAGCTTCACTCCGTGCCTGATGACTGGCGATGCAGGGGCCAGAGGATCGTGACGTCAAGGCCCCGCCCGTTTGTGATGTCACGCCCCACCTCCTCAGTGCAAGTCTATGGGAGGTGGCGTGTCAGCTGCCACGCCCCCTCCATTAGACTTGCATTAAGGGGGCAGGTTGTGACTTCACGAGGGGGCAGAGCCATGATGTCACGATCCTCCTGTAGGTTACCTGGCCGCATAGGCATAGGTAACCCTGACTGCATGCGGCGGAAGGGGTTAAGAAGCATACAGGGGCAGGAATCCCTCCCACTCTGGACCCTAGGGAGGGGTTTTTGGGGATAGATACGCCCTCAGTCTATATCAGGTCTGCCTCCCCGGATGCTCTCCCTCTTGTTCTCCAGCATCTTGAGGTGAGAGCATCCCCCGAGATGGCTGACGAACAGTTCTGGTTGACTTTCCGGGAGCGGGTGTTGGCTGATGCCTCCCTTGTCCCCCGTATATTAGCTGAGCTCGGGGACGCTGCTGCTGTGCGTTCCCCGGCTCCTGGTATCCCCCTTCGGCCTGTATCTTCGGCTATCTCACTGCCGACTCAGGTTACAGGGCCGACAGTGTCTGTGTCCGCCTCGCGCGGACGCCGCACTGGCCGACAGACCCGCCCCCCCTCCCGACTCAGTCCGAGTCCCCCTCACCTGTCCGGCAGCAGCCGTCGGGGTAGGGACGTAGCGCGCACGCCAGCGACTGCCCGGGCCTCTCACAGTAGTGGCGCTGCGGTGAGGTGTCGGGCGGTAGCTCCGCCCCTTCCGGCCGCCGGAGTTTCCACTTCCCGGCGCATTCTTAGTGAGGACGGCTGCAGTGCTTTATCTCTCCCCCGGGTAATGGGCACCCAGGCTTCCCACATGTCACAGGCGTCCTCGTCGGCGGATGAGGTGCCTGGTACACCTCCCACGGTATTGGGCCAGATTAGCTTGCCAATGGCAGGGTGCAGCTCTGCAGGAGCTGCACATAGTGTCCCCATTTTGCCTTCTGGTTCCAGCTCAATGGACCAGGATATTTTACCTTTATTTGAGGAGGCAGCTGATGCTGTTGGGGGGGAGCAGGGCCCGTTATTACCTCCTACCCAGTCACAATTTTTAACCCCTGCACTGCCTTTGCCCTCAGCTCCCAGTTTAGGTCCGAACTCCATACCACCTCCCCCTCCCCCACCCCCACCATTGCCGGCTGTTGCACTACTGCCGGCACCTGTAGTCAGCCAACCACCGCGTGACCGTGTAGATTCTGGGTCTGTGAGACGGTCCCGGGGGCGTTATTCTAGATCATCCTCCCGGGGTTCTGGCCGCTCCCGCAGGAGCAGAACCGCTGTGTCCCACCATGGGTGCGGTAGACGTTGTCGCCGGGAGTCTAGGAGCAGGGCTCGGTCCCGCAGGTCCCGTTCCTCCCGCTGGCGTTCACCCTCTTCCTCGGGGGAGAGTTCCTGGAGCTCCTTTAGCCCGGACAGGAGGTCACACAGGCGGTCGGGCCGGAGGCGCAAGCCCAGACCTGCTCGTCGGTCGTCACGTGAAGTGGATCAGCCCAGTGCTGTGGCTACCCCTGCGCCTGTGGAGCGTGTGGATCCGGTTCCTGTGCCGCAGAGCGACCCATCTTCAACTCCTCCGGTAGTTCCTGCGCGGACGGGTGAGTTCAACTTTGCTGGGGTTTGGGGTGATGCGGGTTCAGAATTGTTGCCTACCCTGAAAGCGGTTTTGGCCAGGTTGGAGGGTTCGCAGGCTGGTCCAGCGACCTCGGGCAGGAAGGTTTCCCCGGTAAGGGCGGGGGTGCATAAGGAGTCGTTTTTCTGTGGTGTCAGCCCCCTTGGGTCTCATGTTGAATTGTCTGTGAAGGAGAAGATTTGGGGGAACCAATATGTGGATTTGTGGTCTTTAGTGTCGGTGGATCAGCACACCATAGATAAGGAATGTAGGCCTCAGCCTGAAAAAGCGTTTCCTGTCAGACCAAAGGTGGCTAAGACTATGGGGAATTGGGTGCAGGCTTTTTCTGTTTTGGGTTGTATTATGGGTGAGAAGCATCCTGAACGCTGTTCGGAGCTCTTCATTTATATGGACTCAGTTTATAATGCGTACAAGTCGCATGGGGGTACGGCCTGGTGGCGTTATGACGAGGAGTTTCGTCGCTGTTTGGCTTTAACCCCTGACGTTGGCTGGGGCGTGAAGGCGACCGATGTATGGTTGCGCTTGATGATGGCCCAGAAGGGGTCCCCCTTTCAGTCCGGGGCCGCTGGTCCAGCTGGGACCCCAGGGTCAGTGGCCGTGCGGCGACCCGGCGCCTGCTGGTTATTCAATGAGGGACATTGTAAGTTCCTCAATCTGTGCAAATACAAGCACGAGTGCTCCGCTTGCGGAGGTGGTCACGCCGCAGCGCGTTGTCCGCGGGCTTCTAAACACCAGGGGCGTCCCACTGCCTCGGCTGAGGGGAAGGACGCCGGTGAGCGTGTCCGCGATGTCCCCGTGGTTAGAGCGGTACCCCAATAAGGAGTGTGCTCAGGTTTTGAGGGATGGCTTTACTGACGGGTTTTTTATCCCTTTTGTTTTGTATTCAGCGGTTGAGGAATTTCCAGATAATTTGAAATCTGCTAGAGAACATCCGGAGGTGTTGAGGGACAAGATTGGAAAGGAAGTGGCTTTGGGGCGATTCATGGGCCCGTTTAGTTCACCCCCCCTGGCTATGTTTAGGGTTTCCCCATTGGGGGTTGTTCCTAAGAAGGAGGCCGGAAAATTTCGGCTCATTCATCATCTGTCTTACCCTAAAGGCTCTTCTGTTAACGATGGGATTCCGAAGGAGGATTCCTCGGTTTCCTATGTGTCTTTTGACAGGGCAGTGGCCCTTGTGCGTGGCGCGGGGCCTTCGGCTTTGATGGCGAAGTCCGATATTGAATCGGCTTTTCGTCTGTTGCCAGTGCACCCGGAGTGCTTTCATTTGTTGGGGTGCCGTGTGGATGGCGAATTTTATTACGATGTGTGCTTGCCCATGGGTTGTTCGATTTCGTGCCACTACTTTGAGATGTTTAGCACATTCTTGGAGTGGGTGGTGCATCTGGAGACGGGCTGCTCTTCAGTGATTCATTATCTGGATGATTTTTTGTTTGTTGCCCCTGCCGGTTCTTCCAGGTGTGGTTTTTTGTTGAATACTTTTCGATTTCTGATGCAGCGTTTTGGTGTGCCGTTATCAGTGGATAAGACTGAGGGGCCGACCACTGTTATGTCTTTTTTAGGCATTGAAATAGACTCTGTGGCTATGGAGTTTCGCTTGCCCTCTGCTAAGTTAGAAGTTATGTTGCAGTGGGTTGAATGTTTTTGTGAAGCGAAAAAGGTTACACTCCGACAGATGCAGGTGCTGTTGGGTCATCTGGTTTTTGCCTGTCGCGTGATGCCGATGGGTAGAGTTTTTTCTAGGCGATTGTCAATGTCTACAAAGGGGGTTGCCCTCCCTGGTCACCGCATCCGTATATCTCGTTGTCTGAGATCGGATCTTCTGGTTTGGCGGGAATTTCTTCGGTGTTACAACGGCCATACTTGTTGGCAGGCGGAGGAAGTGTGTAGCGGCGAACTGCAGCTATTTACTGATGCTGCGGGGTCCGCCGGTTTTGGAGCTTTCTTTGCTGGTGAGTGGTGTGCGGAGGCGTGGCCATCGGATTGGGAGGAGAAGGCCTGGTGTCGCAATTTGGCCCTGTTGGAATTGTTTCCTATCATAGTTGCTGTGGAACTGTGGGGCAGTCGTTTCCGTGACCAGAGGGTTTGTTTTTGGACTGACAATTCTAGTGTGGTACATTGCATTAACGGTCTATCTTCTTCCTCTCTGCCCGTGTTGTCGCTTTTACGACATTTGGTTCTTCGTTGTTTGGAATACAATATTTGGTTCCGGGCACGACATGTCCCGGGTGTTGATAACGTCATTGCTGATGCTTTGTCTCGTTTTCAGTTCCAGCACTTCAGGAGATTGTGCCCGACGGCAGAGCTGGAGGGTCGATCGTGCCCTCCTTTGGTTTGGGGCCTAGTGACCGGAGATTGATGCCACTGCTGGAGTCCTCGATGGCGGCCTCCACATGGACCGGGCACGGTAAGGCGTGGACTGAGTGGTGTTTGTTGGTGTCTGGTCGAAATGTGGCGGAGTGCCCGCGTTTGAGGTTAGAGGTTACTGTGGACTACTTACTTTCCTTGCGCTCTGCTAACTTTTCTGCTCTAGTGGCTCGGCGCAGGCTGGCGGGGGTCAGTTTTTATTTTCGGCTGCTGGGGTGGGAAGACATTACCAAACGTTTTTTGATTCAACAGTCGTTGAAGGGTTGGCAGCGAACACAGGTTCGCAAGGACCTGCGTCGTCCGGTGTCGTACCCTTTACTTGTCTCGCTGCTGCAGGCGTCGGTCAGCTGCTGTACTTCCAATTTTGAGGCTACGCTTTACTCCGCCGCTTTTTGTGTTGCTTTTTTCGGGGCCTTGCGGGTTGGGGAATTGGTTCCTTCCTCTAAACGGGGTCCTGGCGGTTTGCTTTTTGATGATGTGGTCTCCTCTAATGGGGTTTTGCAGCTTCGGATCCGCCGTTCGAAAACCGATCAGGCGGGTCAGGGAGCCTGGATTCGTCTGCAATCGGTGGATGGCCCTGCCTGCCCAGTGCGGGCGGTCGCGGAGTATTTATTGGTTCGGGTGTCGGGTGTTCAATTTTTTACGCATTCTGATGGTTTGCCTTTATCCCGCTACCAATTCCAGACAATTTTTAAGCGATGTTTGCAGTGGGCTGGGGCCCCCCCTTCCGAATTTGGAACGCATTCCTTTCGGATTGGGGCGGCTACTGAGGCGTCGCGGGCTGGCTTGTCCGTATCCGATATTCAGCGTATTGGGCGGTGGCGCTCTGCGTGTTATGCTGGTTATGTACGTTCAGAATTGCTGCTCTAATGTATTTTTCCTTTCAGATCCTTCGGTGCCTACGGTGGTGTTTCTGGGCCATTCTTATATCCACCGGGCGGCGCAGCGGGCGGCTTGCCGTCCGGGAGGGAGATCGCTGGGTTTTCATCAGGTCGATGCCCAATGGCGGGGTATTCCGGGTATGAAGTGGCCTCAAGTGCTGTCGGAAGCAGTGAATATTTCCGGTAGGATGCGGTCTGGTGTGGTGTTGGTGGTCCACGAGGGTGGCAATGATCTGTGTTTTACCAGGGTCCCTGAATTGATCACCATCATGAAGGCGGATGTGGAGAGGCTCGGGGTTTTTTTCTCTGAGATGGTGTTGGTATGGTCAGAGATTGTCCCAAGGGTCAAGTGGCAGGGTGCCAGGGATGCAGAGGCCATTGAACGGTCACGCCGTCTGGTTAACTCGCGTATGGCGAGGTTTGTCCGGTCCAAGGGTGGGGTGGTGGTCAGACACATGGAGCTAGAGGGGGATAACCGGAGGTTCATGATTAGCGATGGTGTCCACCTTAATGACATTGGGCTGGACATTTTCCTTTCTGGCCTGCAAGATGGAGTTGAACAGGCCCTGTTTGTGTTGAGTGGGGGTCGGAGCTCCGCGTAGAAGTACACGGGCTCCTTCTGTGGCGTGAGATATAATGTGGTTGGGATTTTAGGTGCCGAAGGCATTGCATGCACGCTGTGGAGACGGCGGGGCATACTGCTTCGGATGAAGCAGTACTTCGGCAAGTTGCTGAGTTCACGGTTGCTGCTATGCAGTTTTATATTTATTACAGTTTTGGATATATATTTAATGTTAAATAAATGAGCTGTGACCACCACCCAGCCCACTTAAAAGGTTAATTATGTGTTGTGTCGTTATTTCAGAGTGGGAGAAGGTATGTTAAGAAACTCAGGTTACAGGTTTGTCCAGGCAGTCTGTAGGTTACCTGGCCGCATAGGCATAGGTAACCCTGACTGCATGCGGCGGAAGGGGTTAAGAAGCATACAGGGGCAGGAATCCCTCCCACTCTGGTCCCTAGGGAGGGGTTTTTGGGGATAGATACGCCCTCAGTCTATATCAGGTCTGCCTCCCCGGATGCTCTCCCTCTTGTTCTCCAGCATCTTGAGGTCCCGCCCTCCCTCCCTGGTTTTTCCTTCTTTGTGTTTCTGTGTGTTTTGGCCGTGCGTCTTGTTGTGGGACATGCGGTTTTTTGTTACCCCCTTATATATAAAAAAAAAAAAAAAAAACATTATAATAATTTATAAAAAAAAATAAAAAAATAATAAAATAATAAAAAAAATAAAAGAATTATTCCTGTTTTTGAAAACTTTTGTATCTGGTTCTTTAAAGTCACAGCTGGCGTGAGATATAATGTGGTTGGGATTTTAGGTGCCGAAGGCATTGCATGCACGCTGCGGAGACGGCGGGGCATACTGCTTCGGATGAAGCAGTACTTCGGCAAGTTGCTGAGTTCACGGTTGCTGCTATGCAGTTTTATATTTATTACAGTTTTGGATATATATTTAATGTTAAATAAATGAGCTGTGACCACCACCCAGCCCACTTAAAAGGTTAATTATGTGTTGTGTCGTTATTTCAGAGTGGGAGAAGGTATGTTAAGAAACTCTGGTTACAGGTTTGTCCAGGCAGTCAGCCCCTGCATCGCCAGTCATCAGGCACGGAGCAAAGCTTGCTCCATGTACCAGATGACGGGGGTGCTGCAGGGGAGATCACGGGGGTTACCAGCGGCAGAACCCCCGCTATCAGACATCATGCCCCCTATCCTTTGGATAGGCGATAAGATGTCTATGAGTGGAGTACCCCTTTAAATGGGCACTGTCAGATCCAAAAACTTTATATATGTTGTTACTGATGAAAAGATCTTTTGTAATATAGTTGTTTACAAATGTTTAAATATTTAATAAAGAAACTGTCTCCCTTAAAATCCCACCACTTGGGGTCCAAATACCTACTAGCCAGTCCTGCAACAACATCAGGCTTGTCCATGGGTCATGGACAAGAGATGATTCATAGACAAGGCTGAATGAGCAGACACCCAATCACCTCCCACCACTAGGGAAGAACGCGCCCCTTCCCGAGAGGATTTCTAAGGCTGGAGGTGAATTAAGAGGTATTTTTTATAATAACTATAGGTGATAGAGGCATAAAATTAGATGTAACATAATATATGTTTTTTTGTGGGATCTGACAGGTACGTTGTAAGGGGTTAATAGTGTGACCTGAAAATGCTCTATAGAAGAACACGCAGCTGCTTTGATCAGAACGGAGATGTCACATACAGAATTGATTATTGGAATCAGAATATCACATAGAGTATTTGGTGATTGATCGGTTCTGCAGCCAGCCTCTCCCTTACTCCAGATAACAGAGAACAATAGCACACGTACACCCACACCACCCTACGACCACATTCCCTGTCCGCGCTTCCCCTGGGTATACTAATATGGCGGCTCATGCGCCAATCAGCGGGATCCTCAGGAGCGCGCACGGCCCCGCCCTCCCGCGCACGCGTAGAGGACGCGCTCGGGCTGGTGTGCGTGCTCGCTCTTCGGTTCTGCTCGGTTCTGCTCCAGGTCGGTGATTCGGCGCCTTGATCATCATGACCTCGACCGGCGGCGGAGAGTTCGGCAACCCCCTAAGGAAATTCAAGCTGGTCTTCCTGGGGGAGCAGAGCGGTGAGTGAGTGGCGCCTGTGACTGCTCCTCCGCGGGAGAGGTTGTGTGGAGACGGCGGAGGCCTGGGTTGGGGCGGATAGGATGGCTTGTGTACCGGAGCCGGGAACAGGACAGGTGCCTGCCCTGCGGCTGTGTCATCCCGGCTGGTTATTCTAGCTGTATAATGAGCAGGTCCAGATGTGACGTCATCGCTATAAATACCTGGGGTAGGGGGGGGGGGGCACTATATATGTAGAGGGAGAACCTGGGCTGGTCCTGGTAGTAGCCATCATGGTTCTCTACTCCATTTACAGCTGTCATCCCATTATATCAGTGTGAACTGTCCTCATTCTGCTTCCATCCTTATACATGGGATACAGCTGTCATCCCATTATATCAGTGTGAACTGTCCTCTATCCTCATTCTGCTTCCATCCTTATACAGGGGATACAGCTGTCATCCCATTATATCAGTGTGAACTGTCCTCATTCTGCTTCCATCCTTATACATGGGATACAGCTGTCATCCCATTATATCAGTGTGAACTGTCCTCTATCCTCATTCTGCTTCCATCCTTATACAGAGGATACAGCTGTCATCCCATTATATCAGTGTGAACTGTCGTCTATCCTCATTCTGCTTCCATCCTTATACACGGGATACAGCTGTCATCCCATTAGATCAGTGTGAACTGTCCTCTATCCTCATTCTGCTTCTATCCTTATACAGAGGATACAGCTGTCATCCCATTATATCAGTGTGAACTGTCCTCATTCTGCTTCCATCCTTATAATGGGATACAGCTGTCATCCCATTATATCAGTGTGAACTGTCCTCTATCCTCATTCTGCTTCTATCCTTATACAGGGGATACAGCTGTCATCCCATTAGATCAGTGTGAACTGTCCTCTATCCTCATTCTGCTTCCATCCTTATACATGGGATACAGCTGTCATCCCATTATATCAGTGTGAACTGTCGTCTATCCTCATTCTGCTTCTATCCTTATACAGAGGATACAGCTGTCATCCCATTATATCAGTGTGAACTGTCGTCTATCCTCATTCTGCTTCTATCCTTATACAGAGGATACAGCTGTCATCCCATTATATCAGTGTGAACTGTCGTCTATCCTCATTCTGCTTCCATCCTTATACACGGGATACAGCTGTCATCCCATTAGATCAGTGTGAACTGTCCTCTATCCTCATTCTGCTTCCATCCTTATACAGGGGATACAGCTGTCATCCCATTAGATCAGTGTGAACTGTCCTCTATCCTCATTCTGCTTCCATCCTTATACAGGGGATACAGCTGTCATCCCATTATATCAGTGTGAACTGTCCTCTATCCTCATTCTGCTTCCATCCTTATACATGGGATACAGCTGTCATCCCATTATATCAGTGTGAACTGTCGTCTATCCTCATTCTGCTTCTATCCTTATACAGAGGATACAGCTGTCATCCCATTATATCAGTGTGAACTGTCGTCTATCCTCATTCTGCTTCTATCCTTATACAGAGGATACAGCTGTCATCCCATTATATCAGTGTGAACTGTCCTCTATCCTCATTCTGCTTCTATCCTTATACAGGGGATACAGCTGTCATCCCATTATATCAGTGTGAACTGTCCTCTATCCTCATTCTGCTTCTATCCTTATACAGGGGATACAGCTGTCATCCCATTATATCAGTGTGAACTGTCCTCTATCCTCATTCTGCTTCTATCCTTATACAGAGGATACAGCTGTCATCCCATTATATCAGTGTGAACTGTCCTCTATCCTCATTCTGCTTCTATCCTTATACAGAGGATACAGCTGTCATCCCATTATATCAGTGTGAACTGTCCTCTATCCTCATTCTGCTTCCATCCTTATACAGGGGATACAGCTGTCATCCCATTATATCAGTGTGAACTGTCCTCTATCCTCATTCTGCTTCCATCCTTATACAGGGGATACAGCTGTCATCCCATTATATCAGTGTGAACTGTCCTCTATCCTCATTCTGCTTCCATCCTTATACAGGGGATACAGCTGTCATCCCATTATATCAGTGTGAACTGTCCTCTATCCTCATTCTGCTTCCATCCTTATACAGGGGATACAGCTGTCATCCCATTATCAGTGTGAACTGTCCTCTATCCTCATTCTGCTTCCATCCTTATACAGAGGATACAGCTGTCATCCCATTATATCAGTGTGAACTGTCTATCCTCATTCTGCTTCTATCCTTATACAGGGGATACAGCTGTCATCCCATTATATCAGTGTGAACTGTCGTCTATCCTCATTCTGCTTCTATCCTTATACAGGGGATACAGCTGTCATCCCATTATCAGTGTGAACTGTCCTCTATCCTCATTCTGCTTCCATCCTTATACAGAGGATACAGCTGTCATCCCATTATATCAGTGTGAACTGTCATCCCATTATATCAGTGTGAACTGTCGTCTATCCTCATTCTGCTTCTATCCTTATACAGGGGATACAGCTGTCATCCCATTATCAGTGTGAACTGTCCTCTATCCTCATTCTGCTTCCATCCTTATACAGGGGATACAGCTGTCAGCCCATTATATCAGTGTGAACTGTCCTCTATCCTCATTCTGCTTCCATCCTTATACAGGGGATACAGCTGTCAGCCCATTATATCAGTGTGAACTGTCCTCTATCCTCATTCTGCTTCCATCCTTATACAGGGGATACAGCTGTCATCCCATTATATCCGTGTGAACTGTCCTCTATCCTCATTCTGCTTCCATCCTTATACAGGGGATACAGCTGTCATCCCATTATATCAGTGTGAACTGTCCTCATTCTGCTTCCATCCTTATACATGGGATACAGCTGTCATCCCATTATATCAGTGTGAACTGTCGTCTATCCTCATTCTGCTTCCATCCTTATACAGGGGATACAGCTGTCATCCCATTATATCAGTGTGAACTGTCCTCTATCCTCATTCTGCTTCCATCCTTATACAGGGGATACAGCTGTCATCCCATTATATCAGTGTGAACTGTCCTCATTCTGCTTCCATCCTTATACATGGGATACAGCTGTCATCCCATTATATCAGTGTGAACTGTCCTCTATCCTCATTCTGCTTCCATCCTTATACAGAGGATACAGCTGTCATCCCATTATATCAGTGTGAACTGTCATCCCATTATATCAGTGTGAACTGTCGTCTATCCTCATTCTGCTTCTATCCTTATACAGGGGATACAGCTGTCATCCCATTATCAGTGTGAACTGTCCTCTATCCTCATTCTGCTTCCATCCTTATACAGGGGATACAGCTGTCAGCCCATTATATCAGTGTGAACTGTCCTCTATCCTCATTCTGCTTCCATCCTTATACAGGGGATACAGCTGTCAGCCCATTATATCAGTGTGAACTGTCCTCTATCCTCATTCTGCTTCCATCCTTATACAGGGGATACAGCTGTCATCCCATTATATCCGTGTGAACTGTCCTCTATCCTCATTCTGCTTCCATCCTTATACAGGGGATACAGCTGTCATCCCATTATATCAGTGTGAACTGTCCTCATTCTGCTTCCATCCTTATACATGGGATACAGCTGTCATCCCATTATATCAGTGTGAACTGTCGTCTATCCTCATTCTGCTTCCATCCTTATACAGGGGATACAGCTGTCATCCCATTATATCAGTGTGAACTGTCCTCTATCCTCATTCTGCTTCCATCCTTATACAGGGGATACAGCTGTCATCCCATTATATCAGTGTGAACTGTCCTCATTCTGCTTCCATCCTTATACATGGGATACAGCTGTCATCCCATTATATCAGTGTGAACTGTCGTCTATCCTCATTCTGCTTCCATCCTTATACAGGGGATACAGCTGTCATCCCATTATATCAGTGTGAACTGTCCTCATTCTGCTTCTATCCTTATACAGGGGATACAGCTGTCATCCCATTATATCAGTGTGAACTGTCCCCTATCCTCATTCTGCTTCTATCCTTATACAGCGGATACAGCTGTCATCCCATTATATCAGTGTGAACTGTCCTCTATCCTCATTCTGCTTCTATCCTTATACAGGGGATACAGCTGTCATCCCATTATATCAGTGTGAACTGTCCTCTATCCTCATTCTGCTTCCATCCTTATACAGGGGATACAGCTGTCATCCCATTATATCAGTGTGAACTGTCCTCTATCCTCATTCTGCTTCCATCCTTATACAGGGGATACAGCTGTCATCCCATTAGATCAGTGTGAACTGTCCTCTATCCTCATTCTGCTTCTATCCTTATACAGGGGATACAGCTGTCATCCCATTATATCAGTGTGAACTGTCCTCTATCCTCATTCTGCTTCCATCCTTATACAGCGGATACAGCTGTCATCCCATTATATCAGTGTGAACTGTCCTCTATCCTCATTCTGCTTCTATCCTTATACAGCGGATACAGCTGTCAGCCCATTATATCAGTGTGAACTGTCCTCTATCCTCATTCTGCTTCTATCCTTATACAGGGGATACAGCTGTCATCCCATTATATCAGTGTGAACTGTCCCCTATCCTCATTCTGCTTCTATCCTTATACAGCGGATACAGCTGTCATCCCATTATATCAGTGTGAACTGTCCTCATTCTGCTTCCATCCTTATACAGCGGATACAGCTGTCATCCCATTAGATCAGTGTGAACTGTCCCCTATCCTCATTCTGCTTCTATCCTTATACAGCGGATACAGCTGTCAGCCCATTATATCAGTGTGAACTGTCCTCTATCCTCATTCTGCTTCTATCCTTATACAGGGGATACAGCTGTCATCCCATTATATCAGTGTGAACTGTCCCCTATCCTCATTCTGCTTCTATCCTTATACAGCGGATACAGCTGTCATCCCATTATATCAGTGTGAACTGTCCTCATTCTGCTTCCATCCTTATACAGCGGATACAGCTGTCATCCCATTATATCAGTGTGAACTGTCCTCATTCTGCTTCCATCCTTATACAGGGGATACAGCTGTCATCCCATTATATCAGTGTGAACTGTCCTCTATCCTCATTCTGCTTCCATCCTTATACAGGGGATACAGCTGTCATCCCATTATATCAGTGTGAACTGTCCTCTATCCTCATTCTGCTTCCATCCTTATACAGGGGATACAGCTGTCATCCCATTATATCAGTGTGAACTGTCCTCTATCCTCATTCTGCTTCCATCCTTATACAGGGGATACAGCTGTCATCCCATTATATCAGTGTGAACTGTCCTCATTCTGCTTCTATCCTTATACAGGGAATACAGCTGTCAGCCCATTATATCAGTGTGAACTGTCCTCTATCCTCATTCTGCTTCCATCCTTATACAGCCCTGCATGACATAAGGCATCACTAGTGGGATGACGATGTTCTAGAGCAGTGGTCTCCTACCTGTGGACCTCCAGATGTTGCAAAACTACAACTTCCAGCATGCCCGAACAGCCAACGGCTGTCCGGGCATGCTGGGAGTTGTAGTTTTCCAACATCTGGAGGTCCGCAGGTTGAAGACCACTGTTCTAGAGAATAAGGGAAACGATCAGCAATTCTGAACCACGGAAACTAAGAACCTTACATAGATAATGTGGGCTATCCCGAAAAAGCAGGTGGATAGGTGATCATGGGGGCCCAACTTCTAGGATCTCCCCTATGAGGCTGGGATCACACCACATTTTTGCAATACAGTTCCTGTATACGTTTTCAATGTTGGAACTGTATTGAAAACCGTATGCATTGACTCCCCATTGAAAACCGTATGCCAAAAGATGCATCTGGTTGTGTCAGTTTTGCGTCTTGTACGGTTTTGGCCATTTTTTTGCCGTGACCAAAACCGTATCCTACCAAGGTTTTTGGTCCGGGTGAAAAATTGTATTAAACTGTGTACGTTTATTTTTTTAATTTTTTTTTACATGGGAGTCAATGGGAACCGTACAGAACCGTATGTGCATATGGTTCCATCAGGTTTGCACATACGGTCTTTTACTTTTCATAGTTTTTTTTTCTTGGCATTTCAATCAAACAAGTAAAACTTTATTCATAATGGAGTGAAAAGTTAAAAACTTATGTTTTTTTTTTCTTTAACGGATTCAACCAGACAATTTGTATACACGTTTTGATACAGTTTAGTCAGGTTTTGAGGAATCCGTTTTTCATTAAAAAAAAACTGATACGGGAACTGTATTGCAAAAACGTGGTGTGAATGCAGCCTTACAAAAATGGAGGTCCCTTGTCACCTGAGTGATCAGCACGCGCTCCTCTGTCTATAGCAGTGTTTACCAACCAGGATGCCTCTAGCTGATGCAAAACTACAACTCCCAGCATGCCCAGACTAGCC